>NC_040076.1:54350930-54975930 GCF_003369695.1 Bos indicus x Bos taurus | reverse complement strand
ATCTCTTGATGTATACATATCAATCAAGTGTGTACATATTAATCATAATGACTTTTATTAAGAGACTTTTGGGTACTAAATAGAATTATGTTATAATATATAATAAAACACTAGGACAACAAACATATTAAGGATACATACACATATTGACCACAACTAGGTAATATCTGCAAAGAGAAAATATTTCAAAAGGTAATTGCAGATTTTGGGAGAAGGGGCTGATGGGATTGTGGGAAAGTTTTGGTCTCACTATAATTTTCTATATTTTTCATGCCTTAATAAAATTATGTACATATTCTAATGAGAATAAAGTCATTTATTATAAATGGAGAATGAATGCCACCAAATTAAAACCATTACAAATTATTTACCATGACAAATTATGCATGACATATGAACACAACTAAAATCATTTAAATAAACTTTATTGAGTGGCTGTCATGTGCTAACATAGGAGAAGTAATAACTATAGACACATGGTTATATTTATCTATATTCAGTGAGTAATATGGGCTTGTGGACACAGTTCAGTAGGGAATAACATAAATATTATTTACCTATAATCTGCTATTTTATAACTATATTCTCCAATCAATATTAATGCTTTTAAATACTCAAAAGTCAGATGAAATATATTAAAATATCTTCAGTACTGCTGAAAGCTATGATTGAGTTAGCAGTCATTAAAGGGTTGTAGTCAGAAATTCTATATCCTCAGTTGTTAGGATCACCTTCAGGCCACACGCACCTGCCATCTTTCTGTGTAAAGTGGTAACTCAAGAAGAATGTTTTCATGAGAAATTGAGGAGAGTTCCCTGTATTTAACCAAAGTACTTCATTTATTCATTGTTCTCATTGGACAGGTAGAAACGGAGGGCTTTAGCTTTCATGTCACCCTCTACTGATAACATGTCTAAGTGGTCTGGTCTGCCCTGGGGAAGTGGAGGTATGCGTGGAGGGAGTAAACTGCAGGATGTTCTCCAGCAGTGCATAATTTGTAGCACATTTAACCAGTTTCTCTCATCATCCCATGGACGGAGGAGCCTGGTAGGCTGCAGTCCATGGGATCGTGAAGAATTGGACACAACTGAGTGACTTCACTTTCACTTTTCACTTTCATGCATTGGAGAAGGCAATGGAAACCCACTCCAGTGTTCTTGCCTGGAGAATCCTAGGGACAGGGGAGCCGGGTGAGCTGCTGTCTATGGGGTTGCACAGAGTCAGACATGACTGAAGCGACTTAGCAGCAGCACCAGCTCATCATCTGAGGTCTTAAATCAAGTGTGTAGAAAAAAATATTTCCTCTAATTTCTGGATTAGTTTTGGGTTAAAGGGTCTGAACTTCGCTGACCTTTGTCTCTTACTCCATTCTTTTTTTCTTTTTTCCACATCAAAAATGTAGTCTGATGTATTGAGGATATCAGATTTATGCAATGAAGATATTAGGCTTGCAATATAGGTGCTATTAACTATAGCCAACAATAGGCCAATAAGAACTACTGAAAATATTGGCTATGGACATTAACATTTTTTGGCTTGAAACAAGAACTTAATGTTTATGTATTTCAGATTCATTATACTACATATTCATCATTTGCTTTACAAAGGAAAATGTGTGCACAAAGTCCAAAAAAAGAGAGAATATAATACCTATTATTCTACGACCCAAGCCTGTAAGAGATTTTGATTAATATGCTTTTTGTATATACACCCATATATGCAAACATAACTGGAGAAGGAAATGGCAACTCACTCCAGTGTTCTTGCCTGGAGAATCCCAGGGATGGGGGAGCCTGGTGGGCTGCCGTCTATGGGGTCTCATGGAGTCGGACACGACTGAAGCGACTTTGCAGCAGCAGCAGCAAGAGGTGATAGCATTTTAGTAATTAGATGTCCTCAATAATAGATGAGAAAAAAAAGCAAAAAACTTCTGGAAAAGTAAAGAATCTGGTAAAGAATCAAAAGTTATACAAAGAGGGTTATGGCATTTGACTGCAAAGCCTTGGGGAAATAATTTTTCTGTTAATTTTGGGACTAGATTTGTCTATGTCCAACCTCCTACCCAGCCTGATTAATGGCAGAACTGCCTTTTACTTTTTCAGTCTCAGCTAACATTCACTCTTGTAATCCAAGAATAGGTTTTTATACTTTCAGAATAGAGGTTACCAAGGTTTAGGTCACATGCAATATTGGTTAATGTTGCGGAATTGCACATCCTTGAACTGGAGGCTTGGCATGTCTCCTTAGGGCTAGTGTAACTTTGTACAAGATATTTAATCACTTTCATTTCAGTCTCATATCATTAAAAAGGAAGTACTACTGCTACTACTACAATCTACCTTGTAGGATTATTGAGAAAATTAAATATGATTATTTGTATAAATCCCTTATCAAAATGTCTGGCATGATACACTTGGCTAACAAAACAACAGCAACTAAAAGGGAATGTTTAGTATGAGTTTTCAAGAACAAATCTATGGAAATAACTAATAAAAAGAGCATGATTATTACAACTGTATGTGTCTACAAAAGAGAGTTGGAGGATATTGGACTGTATGAAAGTTGCTGATGAATATCCTATGAATCGGCAATTTGTTTTTTGTTAAATGACTCCAGATATTTGCAGAGGAAAGAGAAACACAGTTTGTAGATTTAGATGATCCTAAAGGCAGAACTCTCTTATTAGTCTAACATAGGAAAGCTGAAGAGATCAGGGAGAAAGAGACCCAGGTATTGCAATTTAGGGAGCTGTGGTTCCTACTAAAGGAACAAGAACACACCGATTCCCAGAATGTTCTCTGGAAAAAGAGAGTCTATCTTCATGGCTCTGGATATAACTTAATGAACTTGAAGAGCACTTATACAATAAACAGAAATGTTTCAGATATCAGCTTAATAAATTGAGAGGCAGAGGTATACAATAAATCAACGCATCAAAGGGATGTGTGTAAAATGATAATCACCAGACTAGAAATGAAAAACATGTTAGAAGAGGAGGAATATCAATCCATTCAGAAAGGGAGGACAAGCAAGAAACTAAGTAGCCATGGGCTTAGAGCAAAAAGCAATGAAAGGCAGATGGGTTAGAATTAAGGGTGGTGAAATAGTTGGTGTAAAGCATGGATGCACTCTGCCTGCTTCAAAGGTACCAGTAGGTCGGTTTGTTTTAGATATACAGTGGTTTGGGGTGGTGAGAAATTTTTCTCTCTATACTAGGAAAAAAAAATTATGAAGTCCAGCCAATAAAGCAACTGAAAATCCACCAAGCATGTTCCAGAAAATACCCTTTATTATACAACCAGCTATTCTGGTGACCACTTCAACACATGACCTTGGGGAGACAGCGTAAATCACTGGAGGCTTAAATACTGGAAATCACTCGGGAAACCAAGTTGATGAATGCAACAAGCAATCTGCTATCATCATGCAGTCAGAGGAACATACATAGTCTCGTTGCCAACTGAATAAGTAAAATTTAGCTGTATTTGCTGCATTTTGCAGTAACTGGACAAGTCACAGAAAAAATACTTAAATAAAAACTATTCCATTAATGCGTGCTACCTGGTCAGCTTCACCCTAGACCAGCTTATTCAAAAAGTACTATTTTTAAAGTTGAATAGGTCAACTATTCTCAATAATGAGTCATTGAAGCAAATTTAGCTAAATCCAGGCCACTGAACACCTGCTCTCATAATGTTTCTCCTATGTGATTGTAGGGAAGAGCTGTGTTCTTGTTTCTAAGTTCACTTCAACATTTTTCCTTCATTTGACTATTTTTGGAAAGCTAAGAATATTTTTAATAGAAAAGAACTACTCTACTCTAAACACATTAGTAGAAGAGACAGTAGAATTTCAGAATCAGTTTCACAAGATGTGAAACTTCCCTTTTGTCATAACAAATTGTAATAATATCATAGTATTTTGAGTATTCCTTCTTTGTTCCATCTGAATTTTCAGATACTAACACAAGAATTACTTGCCCTGAACAGCTATGTAATAGTTGTTCCAAGCCAAGTTACAGATTTCTGAATGTTTTCATCAATCTATTTTCAATGTTTTTGCAGATTAGATCTGGGCAACAATTCCTTGGAGATAAGTATATATATATGGGCTTCCCAGGTGGCTCAGTGGTAAATAATCCACCTGCCAGTACAGAAAAGCACGTTTGATCCCTGGGTCATTAAGATCCCTTGGAGAAGGAAATGACAACCCACACCAGTATTTTTGCCTGGAGAATCCCATAGGCAAAGGAGTCTGACAGGCTATATGGTCCATGGGGTCACAAAAGATCAGACACAACTTAAAAACTAAACAAAAACACCACCAATACATAGATAGATAGAGGAAGTCTATATTTTCTTCAAGGAAAATATATATATATATATATATATATATACACACACACACACATATAAATAAATGTGCATGTTTGGCATATACATATACAAAACGTTTAGAATAAACTTGAAATACCCCAATTCTCCAAGCTAGGCTTCAATAGTACCTGAACCGTGAACTTCCAGATGTTCAAGCTGGTTTTAGAAAAGGCAGAAGAACCAGAGATCAAATTGCCAACATTCATTGGATCATGGAAAAAGCAAAAACATCTACTTCTGCTTTACTGACTACGTCAAATTTTTTGTGTGGATCACAACAAACTGTGGAAAATTCTGAAAGAGATGGGAATACCAGACCACCTGACCTACCTTCTGAGAGAGAAATCTGTATGCAAGTCAAAGAGCAACAGTTAGAACTGGACATGTAACAACAGACTGGTTCCAAATCGGGAAAGGAAAATATCAAGGCTGAATATTGTCACCCTGCTTATTTAACTTATATGCAGAGTACATCATGAGAAATGCTGGGCTGGATGAAGCACAAGCTGGAATCAGGATTGTTGGGAGAAATATCAATAACCTCAGATATGCAGATGACACCACCCTTATGGCAGAAATTGAAGAAGAACTAAAAAGCCTCTTCGTGAAAGTAAAAGAGGAGAGTGAAAAAGTTGGTTTAAAGCTCAATATTCAGAAAACTAAGATCATGGCATCTAGTCCCATCACTTCATGGGAAATAGATGGGGGCAGTGGAAACAGTGGCAGACTTTATTTTTGGGGGCTCCAAAGTCACTGCAGATGGTGATTGCAGCCATGAAATTAAAAGACACTTGCTTCTTGGAACAAAAGTTGTGACCAACCTAGACAGCGTATTAAAAAGCAGAGACGTTACTTTGCCAGCGAAGGTCCATCTAGTCAAAGCTATGGTTTTTCCAGTAGTCACGTATGGATGTGAGAGTTGGACTATAAAGAAAGCTGAGCACCGAAGAATTGATGCTTTTGCACTGTGGTGTTCGAGAAGACTCTTGAGAGTCTCTTGGACAGCAAGGAGATCCAACCAGTCCATCCTAAAGGAAATCAGTCCTGAATATTCACTGGAAGGACTGATGCTGAAGCTGAAACTCCAATACTTTGGCCATCTGATGCAAAGAGCTGACCCATTGGAAAAGACCCTGATGCTGGGAAAGATTGAAGGCAGTGGGAGAAGAGGATGACGGAGGATGAGATGGTTGGATTGCATCATTGACTCAACAGACATGAGTTTGAGTAAAGTCTGGGAGTTGGTAACGGACAGGGAGGCCTGATTTGCTGCAGTCCATGGGGTCACAAAGAGTCGGACATGACTGAGCGACTAAACTGAACTGAATTGAAACTTGAAAGAAATTAAATTATTTAATTTAATATTACTTTCACTGGCAGAATTCAATGTCAAGCCAATTAAAATTATATTAGAAAATTTCCTGATCTTGGAAAAATCATTTATTTCATTTCTGTCATTTTATTCCAATAAAGTTTTATTTAACCTTCCAAAGTAATTTGATAGATTCTTGCATCTTATTGTTACCTACACAGTTACAATTTTCTACAAATTATTATATTTATAAAGTAAAATCACAAATTGAAACTTGAAAGAAATTGAATTATTTAATTTAATATTACTTTCACTGGCAGAATTCAATGTCAAGCCAATTAAAATTATATTAGAAAATTTCCTGATCTTGGAAAAATCATTTATTTCATTTCTGTCATTTTATTCCAATAAAGTTTTATTTAACCTTCCAAAGTAATTTGATAGATTCTTGCATCTTATTGTTACCTACACAGTTACAATTTTCTACAAATTATTATATTTATAAAGTAAAATCACAAATATTTATTTAGATGTGAGATGTCTGACTTAATTTTGCAAGCTTTGTAATTTAACAAGCAAAATAAAATATTCAAACCACTGCTCTCTTCAGATAATAAAAAAAAAGATGTGAAAATTTTTTTCTTAGATTTGGGATAAAATTAAGTCATTTCTACGTCTTGAGACCAAAGAAATAAAATCAAAACAAAATTAAAATGTAACATGTAAAAATGTAAGCATGTTTTTAGTTTGGTTGACTCTAATAATCCTACATATCATTGGCTTACATGCAGGTTATATATGAACATTTTTCCTTACTTCCTTTATAATGTAGGTAATAAAAATAGATTGCTTCATGGGTATGTAGCCATTTCATGTTATAATAATTACCATTTTATTTTGTTTGTATTCAATGAAATTAAGAAAAAATAATGGATCAGGGCAAAATTACAAGAAGGCAGTTAACAACAGAATTAAAAAAAAAACTTTTATGTGAAAAGTTAATGAAGAACTATTTTAACATGAAATATAACTATAAGCAGGAGAAAAGAATGAAAATCTAGTCTGTGGGCAATTTCTTTTTAATCCCTCCTTGTCAAATATAAATTCAAATATATGTCTTGCATACTCTGAAACCATATTACTTTTGTATCTTCAATATTTGCATTTACATCATTTATTGAGCCTACAAGTGATCATTCACATTTCCTAGAGTGCATTGAGAATAAATATTGATAACAAGCAGTTAATCCATACAGAAAGAAATTGAGAAGCCAATAATTAATTTGCTCAATATGTTCTAGCAAGTGTTGAAAATGGAATTTGAGCTCAGGTTTCTCCAACTCTGAAGGTTTTCCTCCCAGTCGACAGGTCCTAACATGTAGCACATGGATCTCTGTTTAATCATTTAAAAACTGAAGAAACCAATATCAAATGGCTCAGTGGGTAAAGAATCCATTTGCAACGCAGGAGATGCAGGAGATGTGGGTTCATTCCCTGGGTCAAGATGATCACCTGGCAGAGGAAATAGCAACCCACTCCAGTATTCTTGCCTGGAGAATCCCCATGGACAGAGGAGCCTGGAGGGCTACAGTCCAGAGGTTTGGAAAGAATCAGTCACAACTGAGCAACTAAGCATGCAAGTATACATGCAATATATTTTAGAGATTAACTGAGTTGGCCATGGCATTGGATTCTCTGGATTTGAAACTTACCTTTTCCCGTCAATAGCTGCACAATCTTAAGTAAAGAATTTACATTTCCTATGACTCATAAAAAAAAAAGAAGAAAGAAAATAATAAAACCCTGAAAATATTTTATGTATAGGGACTAAGTATGATAATCATACTACAGTGATTAGAAGTCTGGGCTTATGGATGGGAACTACTACATTATACCTGCTGTATCTTAATAGAATTCTTTAACTTTGTATTTTCACAGCAGGTGAAAAATATTTCTCCTTTTTTGTTGCTATAATAAGAAATGTTTTTCTGGTTAAAATTTATTGATTGGCACTTTGCCCTGAGTAGTCTCCTCCCAAATATATTTGTCAGAGTTAATTTTACCCAACATGGTTTCTTCTCCCAAGGTATCATGAAACTTCTCTTCATAGTGAATGATCTTACTTTCTGCAGTTTACATTAGGCATGGAAGCAAGGACTGTCTTCTATCTGAAAGTGAAGGTGAAGTCGCTCAGTCGTGTTCAACTCTGCGATCCCAGGGACTGTAGCCTGCACCAGGTTTCTCCGTCCGTGGGATTTTCCAGGGGAGAGTACTGGAGTGGATTGCCATTTCCTTCTACAGGGGTTCTTCCTGATCCAGGGATCAAACCCAAGTCTCAGGGACTGAACCCAGGTCTTCCACCTTGCAGGCAGACGCTTTACCCTCTGAGCCAGCAGGGAAGCTACTCCATCTTTGAGTAGAGATTAAAAGAAAAAATCATTGTGGTATGTATACTGACTGCTAGAAAGCTCCCTGTTAACTAGTAATGTCTTGGGTTATATTTCTTTGCAAAAGTTGAATATCTGTTCAAGTTTATACTAATCATAAGAATGACTTTTTTTTTCAGATACTGAGCTCCATTTAGTTAAAGCATTATAGGTTCTACTTTCTGTTCAATCTCTCTGCATAACTCCCATTTTATTTGAAATTGCTTGTGTGCATCATTAAAGAAACACATTTATATTTCTCTTAAAAATAACAGTTCCAGAAGGAAAAGAACTATCTTGAGTTTTCAGTATTTCCCCATTTAAAGAAGAAATGATTCTTTTGCAATGACTGCTATAAACTATTCAGACTACTGAAGCTTAGAAAGCATGTAAGTACTGATAAATGTTTATGAGTGGAATAGTGAATCATATTTCAACTGAATTTACCCTAGCCTTAACTACAAGAGACTTGCTTGCCTAATGTATTTGTGCTATAAGAACATTTTTATTACATTCAATTTTGCTTGCATATCTTGAACATACATGAAACAATGATTCTAAGATACAGTTCTGAAATATAAAATACAAAGAGCCTTATTAGTACACCTAGAAAACTGGAAGAAGCACATGATTCAGAAATTAGTTATGAGGATTATTCATCATTATCACCAACATTTAGAGAGCAGCCTATAATAGAATTCATATACATATTCTAATAAATGACAGTTTAAAATAAGTCCCTCTTAAATAATTTTTGAAACAGTAATAAACACTATGATTCAATAAACATCATGAAAGCAAAAAACATTATGTTTCACTGTTCATTTAATATGTTTGCATTTAATTTTTCAGTATAACTGGAAATAGTACATGTAAGTGAATTAAAATACTGTGTTCACACATTTTTTTCCTTAAATGATTTTTAAATTGTGCCATTTAATCTTGTTACTTATTTTATTATTTTATTTTGTTACTTATTTTAGATTTTGTTGCTAGAAAATATGGTATAGTATAGTATAGGAGGAAAAAAAATCAGTATTTATAGAACTGAAGGAGTTGGGGAGACTTACCTTCCGTTCTTACTTCTATCACAAAGTCGTAAATTCAGCGAGGGAAGTCAACTTCCTCAAGACTCTTATTTCTTGTTTGAAAATGAGAAGTCTGGACCAGATATTCTCTGAAAATAGTTTGCATTAACAATATGAATTTAAACCACTGTCAAATTTTTACTCAGCAATGATTGAAATGAAAGGAATCTTTCCTCATATCAGACATAGCTACTTGAAATTGATTTGGTTATGATTCAACATTATTAACGAATAATATGTCCCCCAATGAACTTCTGGATGTAATGTGACTGTACCATAATACATATCTAGATCAGAATCAAATTAGGTTAGCTCTTGCCTGGTGAAGACTGAGTACAGTCAGTGGGATTGTTACAGCAGAATGATGCCTGGTAATAATATGTGGCCAAACTGCTTAACCGTAGGGCTCTAAGTGAATGATAAGATGAAACTAGTCATGAGTGCCAGTAGGAGTTAGTTTGGGAAAGTCAGTGAGAGGGTTGGATGGCGGTCTTTTTTTTTTTTTTTTTAAACTTGACAATATTGTATTAGTTTTGCCAAATATCGAAATGAATCCGCCACAGGTATACCCGCGTTCCCCATCCTGAACCCTCCTCCCTCCTCCCTCCCCTACCCTCCCTCTGGGTCGTCCCAGTGCACCAGCCCCAAGCATCCAGTACCGTGCATCGAACCTGGACTGGCGACTCGTTTCATACATGATATTATACATGTTTCAAAGCTATTCTCCCAAATCTCCCCACCCAGATCAGTCTTATGGATGGCGGTCTTATCTAAATATTCCAGTTTCTTTTGTGTCCCCCTCTTCCACTACATGAAAGGAGGGCATTTTTGTCACCTAGAGAAGACTTTCTGAAGAAGCGAATGGCTACTCACTCCAGTATTCTTGCCTAGGAGGAGTCTGGTGGGCTACAGTCCGTGGGGTCACAAAGAATCAGACAAGACTGAATGACTAACTTTCTCTTTTTTCACTTTTTCACAAAGCATAGATGAAACAAGTAGTATCTAGGGCCCATCAATGACTTTATTAAGAGGTCTTTAGAAAGTTCAGATTGTTAGGTAGGGCAGATAGTGAGAGTAAACAGAATTTTATGTGAGCTGTGAAGGAAAGTCTTAAATGGTTGAAGAAATGGAGCAGTATTCTATTAGGGAGAATGCTGCACATGCAAGTAAGTTGGTTCAAATATACTGGGAATGTGAGGCATGTGGGATGATACGTAGAAAAAAGGTCCACATTGTGAGAAACATCAGCATTTCAGGATCATGGTTGTTTTGTTGTTCTCTACATTTCTCTTAAACATGGTATCAAGCAAAGAGTTCATCACAAAGAGGGTTTAAAAACTAGGTTCTTTCAAATAAACTATGGCTCAGGTAAATCATAGCATTTTTTAAAGAGCTGCATGGATATAATTCAGCATTGAGTGGTTATTTCTCAAATTACTCTCTTTGTTGCACTGGTCAAATTACAGAGGAATTTCAAAGCTCTAACACATGGCTTTCTGATTCTTGAAAGATCTTTAAAGTTACTCTCAGAAAAAGGAAAAGATAAATTTGATATACACTGATATATTTACATTTCTGATTTGTCTTATTTATTAAACTCCACAAATCATCAGAATTAGGTAAAATATGATGGGAATTTTAGGCAAATACTGTATTTTTTACAATGTTACTGAGCTTTTAAATAATGTTTAAAGTTTATTATATCCAAGTATCCCAACATCCAACCTTACACTTGTTTTACTACTTGGTCTTGACAGTTATTTTACTTTAATTTTAACCTAAAGGAAAATAACCCTGAATATTCATTGGAAGGACTGATGCTGAAGCTCCAATACTTTGGCCACCTAACATGAAGAGCTGACTTATTGGAAAAGACCCTGATGCTGGGAAAGATTGAAGGCAGTAGAAGGGGACAAAGGAGGATGAGATAGTTGGATGGTATCACTGACTCAACGGATATAAATTTGAGCAAACCCTGGGAGATGGTGAAGGACAGGGAAGCCTGACGTGCTGCAGCCCATGGGGTCTTAAAGAGTTGGACACAACTGAGCTACAGAACAACAACAATTTTAATTAAAGAGTAATTCATGTTACTGTTAAATATTACTTTTTAAAATTTTTGAATAGGTAAAATATTTATGAAGCTAAAATCATATATATATTTATGTATATTTATGTGCAGTGTATATATATATGTGTGTGTGTGTTTACCAAAAAATTCTTTTTTTTCCAATCCCTTTCACCATCCTCCAAGTTCCCATTTGATACTGCCACCACCAACAAATAAATACTGTTGCTCCATTTTTCTATCCTTCTGAATATTTTATGTACATACGAGAAAGTAGCAGTACATAATATTCCCACTCCAAACCTATGTTGTGATGATATTTTCATACCATTATCTAAGGGTTTCCTTGGCCTTCATACATCATTTTAACCTTGAAAATATCATTTCTTGTTTCAAATCACCCTTGGAGAAATTTTCAGGGGTCAAAATTTCAAAAGACACCCATAACCATCATGTGGTGGTTGTTATCTTATTGTAATTAAATAAGTACTTGTTAAAATTTAATTACCATTTTCAATTTAGTTTGAAATCTTTACACTCAATTCAATAATAAGTCACCTAATTTCAAGTTTGTCTAAACCAGAAGCTAAAGCTTGTTCATGGAGTCCATCAAGTTATTAAAGACTGGGTCATCTCAGAAGTTAAGACATCATTGAACTAGAGTTTAATGAAGCCTCTAAATGAAATATTTTTCAAAGTCAGACTTTCAGACACACTGTGCAAGTTTGGGCCACTCAGGATTTCCTTGTCAGGGTGTTCTAAGGTGGCTTTGAAACTAGTGGTCCATTAACATTGGAAAGGAGAAGCAGAAACTCTTGAATTCCAAATCATCTCTCTCCTCTGAGGCAAAATCATTTCATAAGCAATATTCTAAGTTCACATCTCTCTCCTTCCACAGACTTGAGAGAAAAGTGTACTTATATTCCAAATATAACTTAACCAGATCCTCACTTTTTCATCTTTATATTTATGATTCCCTCTAACCAGTTCATATACGGATCTTAGTGGCTGTTTTTGAATGATCTACAAACAAAGCAGTAACCCCAGAGATATATGACCCTGGTTGCCTCTCATTTACACTGAGGATACCACCTCCACCCCTAACCCCATGCGCAGCTTCAGGCTCACAGTTTGTCTGGGCTCACAGAACTTAAGAGTGTTCCTCCAATGTGGGCTACTGGTTTGATCCTGCTTTCTAAATAGGGTTGGGACAAATTCCATGGTAATAAAAATAATGATACCAGCTATATAGGATGGATACAAATTCTTCCTGGAATCTAAAGAGACCTCATGGATATGATCTTCTTACTCAATACTGGAGTGGGTATGCCATTCCCTTCTCCAGGGGATCTTCCCTACCCAGGGATCAAACCCACATCTCCTGCATTGGCAGGTGGATTCTTTACCACTGAGTTACCAGGAAAGCCCACGTGAAGACAAGTAATGATCCAAACTTGCAGAGCTGTCATCATTGCCACTATTAGTATTATTGTCATTTTGCCAGAAAGTCAGCTTTGGAAACAGGATAAACCACCCAGGGTTCATGTCCCCAGAAGTTCCTGCTTCACGTGTCCCTGAGTCATGTATTCTTTGTCAGCCTTTGCCAGATCCAGACCAGTGAGAAAAGCTGGAAGGTTCCCTCTGCTCCGGCCTGATCAATAAGTGATATTGCTGCTGCTGCTGCTGCTGCTAAGTCGCTTCAGTCGTGTCCAACTCTGTGCGACCCCATAGACGGCAGCCCACCAGGCTACCCTGTCCCCGGGATTCTCCAGGCAGGAACACTGGAGTGGGTTGCCATTTATTAGCTTGCATTTTAATTTGAATTGTGCCTTCCAGCTTTAGGGTCAGAATTAGCTGCCAAATTTTTCATCTTCTTCTACGTCCTAGAGTGGTTTATGTGGCGTAGAAATGATCTGTTCTTTTCTTGATCTATTCTTTTATTGCCTTAAAATTATCATAGTCCTGGTATACTTTAAGAGTGCTTTTTAATCTTAAAATTTTCTTATGGTTTTTGATATTTTAAGGTTCTCAACCTAATTTTGAGTCAGTTTTTTTCCCTTGGAAATCATCTGTGATCTAGATTTTTAGATTTCTTGGAGCAAAATTACACTTCATCTTATCATAATAAAAAAATCTTGTGTATATGCAAAAAAAGAACAGAAATAGTCCCTAAATAACAAAAAGTAATTTGGGCAATTAAGATATATCCTTTTACACAGAAATAAGGAAATGAAAATTAATTTAAAGAGTATAAAGAGGAAAAAGACAAAACAGATATTTTATACAGCAAAATGACAATTTTATAAGATAAAACAAGCATAGTTATAAGTAATATACTATGATATAAAATAATTCTGCCATAAAAGTCTATAGGTTTATACAATAAGAATGCGTAATTTTTGCTTCTGACTTGATTTCTACCTGGACAAAAATGATCTAATGTCTCTGTTCTCAGTAAAGTAAAGGGGGAAGAGTTAGGCTAGTTTAATTCAAGGTCACTTTAAAAAATATAACTATAATTATTATTTTAAGTGATATTTTCAGGTAACAGTGATTTAAAAATTGATGAACAATTGCAATTACATTTTAATTTAGGGTAAACTATACAGAAAAAAAATCTGTAATCATGAGAACTTCTATATTTTATAAACAATAATGACAGATCTCATTTATTAACTTTATTTTGTACCAGGAGTTGTTAAAATTTTACTTGTGTGGTCTCATTTAATGCTCCTTATAACCTTGTATTAGTGTCCTAGAGCTGCCATAACAAAGACTGAGGGGTTTAAGCATCAGAAATTTATTTTATCACAGTTCTGGAGACTAGAAGTCCAAGATTAAGGTATTGGCATGATTGGTTCCTTCTGGAAGTCCTGAGGAAAGGATCTGTTTCTTGATTCTATCTGTAACTTGTAGATGACTGCCTTCTCCCTGTGTCTCTTTCCATTGAATTCTCTCTGTATCTGCGTTAAAATTTCCTCTTAAGAAAACACCAGTCATATTGTATTAGGGCCAACCTTACTAATCTTATTTTCCTTACCTCTGTAAAAATTCTGAATAGCCTAAGTTAGCAGGAGTTCAGATTTCAGCCCAAAACAAATCTTATAAAATTCTTACTAGTATTTTCCCTATTTGAAAAATAAACTAAAAAATGAAATAATCTTCCCTCTTTGAAAAATAAAGAAAAATTGAAATGAGAATGATTTATCTTGGATCACATGGCCAATAAAAAGATTTGAACCCAAGTCTATTTCTCTTGTAGTACCTACTCTCATTAGCTATTCTTACTTTCAGACAATTACAAGGAATTGAAGCTTCACTGCCTATGACTATAGTCAAAGAAGCAAGTTATTTTAAGAGTTAAAACAGCTTTCTATGGAAGTCAAGTACATGTTAATTATCAGAGGAAAAGGGAAAAACAGAATACAATGCATGTTAATGCTCAAGAGATGGATATTTGGCCTTAAAACTATATAATTACTTGTAAAATATGTTTAACTTTTTCCCCAATGATAAAAATAATGCATATCTATTGTAGTATTCAGATATTGAAATATATAAAAAGAAAAGTTATAATCACATACAATCCCATCTTTTAAGGCTAAATATTATTAATAATTTTCTTTCTAGAATTTTCAGTTAATACATACTGATACATTATATATAGCTTTAAACCTTGTTTTTTTCTACTAAAAATAGTTACTTAATCCTTATTCTTCCATTTACCATTGTTTGGCATCATGGTATATTCCTGTAAATTCACATTTTGAAATCATTTCCATTCTATAGAAAGGCCATAAAAATACTACAAAGCACTGTCATTATTCACTGGATTTCCCAATCATTAATATTCAACAGTATTTGTCTTATTCTTGCTTTCCTGTGTGTGCTTCTTAAGAACAAGGAAATTGAATTGCTTATCCATAGTACAATTATGAACAATAAGAAACTAACATTGATACAGTACTATTATCTAATACATAGATCATATTCAAATTTTGCACATTGCCCCAATAATGTCATTTATATCAAAAATTACAGTAGAAATTCCAGAAGAAACTCTGCTCTGGGATTTCATCTAGGTTCATATATTCTATTCAGTTCTCCCTAGCCTTTAATCCTTTACACTTGAATAGCATTTTAATCCATCTTTGTCTTTCATGACCTTGACATTTTAGAGTACAAGCCAGTTATCTTGTGGAATGCAACCCTCAGATTGAATCTTATTATAAGGAATTCTTACAACTCAATAATAAAATATAGAAATGAACAAAAAAAGTAAAACAACGAGATACCACTACACACATATTAGAATGGCCAAAATCCAAGAATGCTGATAACCCCAAATTTTGGAAAGGATGTGGAGCAACAGGAACTCCCATTCATCATTGGTGGGAATGAAAAATGGTACAGCAACTTTTAAGAACATTTGGCAGTTTTTTAAAATAAAACTAAACTTAATCTTATTATAGATCCAGAAAGTATACTTATAGATATTTAAAAGCAAAGGAATTGAAAACTATGACTACACAAAAACATACATATAGAGAAGTTTATAGCAGTTTTATTCATAACTGCTAAAATTTGGACAACCAAAATGTTTTTTAGTAAGTCAATGCATAAGTAAACAGTGGTATATCCAGACAATGGAATACTACTCAATGCTAAAAAATGAGCTATCAAGCCATAATAAGATATGAAAGAAAGATATGGAAGAAACTTAAGTGAATATTATTAAGAAGCGGATGTTAAAAGGTCACATACTGCATTACTCCAGTTATATGGAGATCTAGAAAAGACAAAACTGTGCAGACAGTAGAAAGATGAGTGGTTGCCTGGGGTGAGAGTGGGGGAGCAATGAATAGGCAGAAAAGACTATTTTCTGGGGAGTGAAAATACTCTATATGATATTACAATAATGTAATTACACATTTGTCCAAACCCATAGACTGCAAAACCAAGAGTGAACCCTAAGGTAAACTATGGGCTTTGGATAACTATGATGTGTCAGTGGAGGTTCTTCCTTTGTAAAAATGGACCATTTTGGTGGTGATGCTGTGCTGTATGGTTATGCACATGTGGGGGTAGGGTATATGGGAAATTTCTGTTTCTTCATGTCATTTTTATTGTAAGTCTAAAACTGTTCTAAAAATACTGTTTTATTTTTTTTTTTAATTCAGAGTTCAACCTTTCTCTTTTAAAAAGTGGGTAAAGGACCTCAATAGATATTTCTTTAAACATGACATGCAAATGGCCAACAGGTATATGAATAGGTATTGAATATAACTAATCATCAGGAAATGCAAATCAAAATCACAATGAGATATCACCTCACATCTATTTGAATAGCTTTTATATGTATGTGTGTGCATGTGTCTGTGTGTGTATTAGATAAGTTGCAGAGAAACACGAACCCCTGCACACTGTTGATGGGAGTGTAAATTTTAGCTGATATAGGAAACAGTGGAGGTTGCTCAGAAAATTAAAAATAGAAATACTACATAATCCAAAAATCCCTCTTCTGGTTATATATTCAAAAGTACTTAAATCAGAATCTCAAAGAATTGTCTGCACTTCTATGTTCATTGCAGTGTTATTTTTATTATGGTTTTAGCATCACTATAGTCAAGATGCTTCCCATGTGGCACAATGGTAAAGAATCTGCCTGCCAACGCAGAAGACATGAGAGGCAGGTTCAATCCCTGGGTTGGGAAGATTCCCCAAAGGAAGAAATGGCAACCCACTCCAGTATTCTTGCCTGAAGAATCTTATGGACAGAGGATCCTGGAAGACTACAGGCTAGGGGGTCTCGATAAGTCAGACACAGTGGAGCACACACACACATCTTTTGGGTTTCCCAGGTGGCACTAGTGGTGAAGAATCCACCTGCCAACACAGGAGACTCAGCAGACATGGGTTTGATCCCTGGATCAGGAAGATCCCCTTGAGAAGGAAATGGCAACCCACTCTAGTACTCTTGCCTGGAAAATTACATGAGCAGAAGAGGCTGGCAGACTACAGTCTGTGGGGCCACGAAGAGTCAGACCCAACTGAGCACAGTGTACCTATACCTAACCAAGACATGGAAATCATCCAAATGTCCATCAGCAGATGAATGGATTAAGAAAAAGTGGTACATACGTACAAATTCACCCTGAATAAGGAAGGAAATCCTACCATTTGTAGCAACATGGATGGACCTGGACAACATTAAGGATTTGGAAGGCAATTCAGTTCAATTCAGTCACTCAGTCATGTCCGACTCTTTGTGACTCCATGAACTTCAGTGCATCAGGCTTCCCTGTCCATCACCAGCTCCCAGAACTTGCTCAAACTCATGTCCATGGAATCAGTGATGTCATCCAATCATCTCATCCTTTGTCGACCCCTTCTCCTACTTCCTTCAATTGGAAGGCAGAGCAAAATGAAATAAGTCGGTCACAAGGACAAATTCTACATGATTCCTCTTCTATCAAGACTTAAAATAGAAAAAATGTATAGAAGCAGACATTAGGATAATGATTATGAGAGGATGGGAGGAGAAAGTCATTGAGGTAGTTGTGAAAGACACTGGGGTATTTATTGAATAGATATTAAGGTACAGTTATGCTGCTGCTGCTAAGTCACTTCAGTCGTGGCCGACTCTGTGCGACCCCATAGATGGCAGCCCACCAGGCTCCCCCGTCCCTGGGATTCTCCAGGCAAGAACACTGGAGTGGGTTGCCATTTCCTTCTCCAATGCATGAAAGTGAAAAGTGAAAATGAAGTCGCTCAGTCGCGTCTGACTTGTAGCGACCCCATGAACTGCAGCCTACCAGGCTCTTCCACCCATGGGATTTTCCAGGCAAGAGTACTGGAGTGGGGTGCCATTGCCTTCTCTGAAGTTACAGTTATATAGACTAGTACATTCCAAAGATCTGCCTATAGTCAATGATAGGTATTATGTACTTAAAACCTTAAAAGAGCAAATTCCATGTTAAGTTTTCTTACTACAAAAGGGAGGAGGGTTCAGGATGGGGAACACAGGTATACCTGTGGCAGATTCATTTTGATATTTGGCAAAACTAATACAATATTGTAAAGTTTAAAAATAAAATAAAATAAATTTAAAAAGAAGAAAAAAAAAGTACACACTCAATTCACACACACAAACACAGCAGCAAATGGTACGATGAACTTTTGGAGGCTATTTCTATGTTTACTACCATCACTGTGGTTACAGTAACATGAGTGTATACATATATGTCTAAAATCACCAAATGTATAATTTCATGCAGATTTTTGTGTACCTATTATACCTCAGTACAACTGGAAAAAAAGACTTGTAAATAAATATTCACAGCAACTTTATTTTTAATAACCATAAATGGGAAATAGTCAACATATCTGTCAACATATAAATGGATAAGCAAATTTTAATGCATCCATACAATGGGATGGCATTCAGCAATAAAAATGAACTCTTCCTACACATAACAACATGGATGTAACAGTTACACTGAAGGAGAGAAACCAGAACTCCCACCACTGCTTCCAAATGGAGATACTGTAAGATTTCATACGTATTAAATTTCAAAAAAATGAAAACTAATCTACAATTACAGAAAGCATAACACAGTTTCCTGAGGACAAGAATGATGAAGGCAAGAAGAGAAAGGGAGGGATTACAGACAGATTTCTGAAAGTAATGAATTTGTAGTGCTGGTGATGGTTTCATGAGTAAATATATATTTAAAAACTCATTGGGATGTTCACTTTAAATATGTGTGTTTTATTTATATTTCAATTATGCTTCAATAAAGCTGAAAATTATTGAACCTAAGATAAGATATTTTATAGTTTAAAATTGTATGTAGAATTTAAATTTTAATAATTTCAACAAATATATAAAATGAGAATATTTTAAAGGGATTTTTTAAATTAATAGGACAAAAGGGAGGGAGAGGAATCCCAGGGAAAGAAAAGATCAAGAACAAAAGTCCCTGGGACAGGAAAGAACTTTTCTATAACCTAAAGAAGATTTGGTTGACGTGCTATGAGGGTTGATAGTGAGGACTGGTGTTAGGTAAGGTCAGAAAGGCCAACATATATCAGTTCCTACAGGACTTTTTAAGCCTCTTTTTAAAAAAGATTTTGCATATTTTATTAAATGCAAAGAGACTGAAATAAGAAGGTACTCTGCAAACCATGAAAGTGTGCTCTAGCTTGTAAATGGAAAATAACTGAGGAAGACAATAATAGAAATGACAGCGGATTACCCTAGTATAGTGGCAGTGGAGATGGAAGGAAACAGAGCCAATGTATAGTTTGGAGACAGAAATGATAGTACTTTCATCAGATGTAGAGAATGAGAGTAAAAGAAGTGAAAGGAAATCTTCCAGTTTAATATTTTGAGAAAGTGATTAAAAAGTGTCAAACAGTAAGATAAAAATGTTAAAAGCGGAGAAAATTATAAGGAAAGTATCACAAGCCTAGTTTTGAACATAATGAATTTGAGATATCTGTAAAACATCTAAGTGAAATTGAAGCAAAGTTAAGTGGATATATAAAGCTAGGTGTCCGAAAGCATGATCCCTATTGAAGTCATATTTTTGTACATAATTGATTGACCTACTCTCTGATTATTTCCTTAGTCTACATATCTCAAAAATATAAATGCTTTATAAATACTTCAGGGAACATTAACATTTTAAAAATATATTTCATACATTGAATGCATTTTGAGAGATGCTACATTCCTCTATATATTCTATAAGTGAATCTCTAGCTATATCAGAAGGTGTTTTCATACAAGACCTTTGTCAAGGTGTTCATAGATATTTTAATCATAGTTCATTTTGTATGACTATAAAGAGACCAGATAAATTAGGGATCAATATAAGATCTCTCAATATTATTGTCACCAAGTGTATTTTAAGTTGCTTTATCTCTGGTCAATCAGTTTACTACAGTTCTTTAGGATATCTGATTCTACATAAACTGGAAGCCTTTTGGTTGTTGAGAAATCATGGTAAAAAACAATCTAGGTTCTAGGTTTAATGATTTAAAAAGATATATTTAAACATATTCAATTATAGATTATTAACATACCAGCAAAGTTTTAGTTACACTTAAGTAATCACTGTCTAGTCAAAGCTATGGTTTTTCCAGTAGTCATGTACGGATGTGAGAGTTGGACTATAAAGAAAGCTGAGCACCAAAGAATTGAGGCTTTTGAACTGTGGTGTTGGAGAAGACTTTTGAGAGTCCCTTGTACTGTAAGGAAATCAAACCAGTCAATCCTGAAGGAAATCAGTCCTGAATATTCACTGGAAGGACTGATGCTAAAGCTGAAACTCCAATACTTTGGCCAGCAGATGCGAAGAACTGACTCATTAGAAAAGACCCAGATGCTGGGAAAGATTAAAGGTAGGAAGAAAAGGGGGTGACAGAGGATAAGATGGTTGGATGGCATCACTGACTCGATGGACATGAGTTTGAGCAAGCTCTGGCAGTTAGTGACGGACAGGGAAGCCTGGCGTGCTGCAATCCATGGGGTCGCAGACATGACTGTGCAAATGAATCTTTGTATAATTGTGGGCAACTTTTCTTACAACTCTTCTTAATGAGGGTATACCTCAGACACAGAGACTCATGATAAGAGTTTAGGAAATCCACCCTTCAACTCTTCACAAATCTGTCATCCTCAGACTTCCTTGGTGGTACAATGGATGGGAATCCACCTGCCAATTCTGAGGACATGGGTTCGATCCCTCATCTGGGAAGATTCCACGTGCCATGGAGCAATTAAAGCCTGCAAGTCACAACTAACAAGCCTGGAGAGAAGGCAGACTTTAGTAGGCCCAGTGGTAAAGAATCCATCTGCCAATGCAGGAGACACAGGTTCAACCCCAAATCCAGGAAGATCCCACATGCCATGGAGTAACTAAGTCTGTATGCCACAACTATTGAACTTTTCTCTAGAGCCCAGGAACCACAACTACTGAACCCACATGTCTCAGTTACTGAATCCCATGCACCTTAGAGCCTGTGCCCTGCAACAAGAGAAGCCACAGCAAAGAGAAGCCCATGTGTCACAACTAGAGATTAGCCCATGCTTGCTGCAACTAGAGAAAAGCCTGTGCAGTGATGAAGATCCAGCACAGTCAAAAATAAAAATAATAAATAAATAAAGTAAAAAGAATAGGATTGATGACTATTAAATTAAATATTAAAAGTACATACTTCAACAAACATTAAAATGCGGCAAATGTAGTTCATTTAAGAAAAGAAAAGTGTCCATAGGATAAAACCTTTTTGAAATCATTTCCAAAAGATTTAAAATTATCTGTTCACCAAGCTGCTAAAGTTAGGCCTACAGAAGACCATTTCTAAAGGATTTTTGTTTTTGTAGGACTGGAGATGGCTTTTTGGGTAGCACTCTTTACAGAATATGACCTTCTTAAGGCTAAGTTCTCTCCTTTAAAGGTATAATTATACTGCAAGCATCTTTTTTTTCTCATTGACTGCTTAGGGAGAACAAAGATCTTCCCCACTTATTCCCTTATAAGCACATTCTTCTACAGAGGCGACCAAGGAAATAACATCCTTCAGTATGCAGGTGATTCATCCTGTAAGCAGAGATTGAAATTAATTGATGTGACACAGAAAACAATCTCCTTTTTCAGTTGCTACAGCAATGGAAATGCTGAAATGCTAAAATAAATAAACACTATTTCTTATGTAATTGTGCTTTCTGTCACACTCAGGTTCAAAGGATAGGACTACAAGTGAATAAGGGTTTTGGAAACAAGCAGACTCCTGAAGGCCATCCCCCTCCCAAGCACAAAGCAGAGCAGTTAATGATTAGGACAACAGAGGCTCAGATTCAGTGTCTGATGCACATTCCTGAGTTGTTTTTAAGGACTGATGCTTTTCAAGAATTGATGGTGGCTGTAACTGTCACCATCAAAAAAGGTAACTGCACTATGACCAGACTGTAGCCATGACATAAGCCACTCCAACTTGAGCAGTACTCAATCTATGGATAGCACAATTCTAAGAACTGTCCTCAGTAGAATGGCATTAACATTATTGCACATAATAATCTATATCTTTGTTGGTGTCAAAATAATCAGGGCTTGTTCTGTCTTTATATATAAGCAGACAGCTAAAACTGTCAGCAGAGATGCTACAGACATAGGTTGACATCTTCCACTCTGAGAACACGGTGTCCTATGTCACCATGAAGTTACAGATGATAGATATTTCCCCCTTTGTTGTTGAGTCACTAAGCCATGTCCAACTCTTTTTGACCCCATGAACTGCAGCACACCAAGCTTCTCTGTCCTTCATCATCTCCCTGAGTTTGCTCAAACTCATATCCATTGATTTGGTGATGCCATCCAACCATCTGTAATCCCCTTCTCCTTTTGCCTTCAATTTTTCCCAGCATCAGGGTCTTTTCCAATGAGTTGGCTCTTTGCATCAGTTGGCTAAAGTATTGGAGTTTCAGCTTCAGCATCAGTCCTTCCAATGAATATTCAGGGTTGATTTTGTTTTAGGATTGACTGGTTTGACCTTCTTGTACAAGGGACTCTTCAAGTGTCTTCTCCAGCACAATTCAAAACATCAATTCTTCGGCTCTCAGCCTTCTTTAAGTTCCAACTCTCACATTCATACATGACTTCTGGAAAAACCAGTAGTTTTGACTATATGGACCTTTGTTGGCAAAGTGATGTCTCTGCTTTTTAATACATTGTCTAGGTTTGTCATAGCTTTTCTTCCAAGGAGCAAGCATCTTTTAATTTCATGGATGCAGTCACTGTCCACAGTGATTTTGGAGCCCAAGAAAATAAAATCTGTCACTGTTTCCACTTTTTCCACATCTATTTTCCATCAAGTGATGGGACTGGATGCCATGATCTTTAATTTTTGAATGTTGGGTTTTAAGACAGCTTTTTTACCTTCTTCTTTCACCCTCATCAAGAGGTTCTTTAGTTCTTGGCTTCCTGCCATTAGAGTGCTATCATCTGTACATCTGAGGTTATTGATATTCCTCTTGGCAATCTTGATTTCAGCTTTTGATTCATCCAGCTTGGCATTTCTCATGATGTACTCTGCATAGAAGTTAAATAAGCAGAGTGATAACACACAGCCTTGATGTACTCCTTTCCCCCCAGTCTATTGTTCCGTGTCCAGTTCTAACTGTTGCTTCTTGTCTTGCATACAGGCTTCTCAGGAGGCAGGTAAGGTGGTCTGGTATTCCCATCTTTTTAAGAATTTTCTAGTTTGCTGTGATCTACACAGGCAAAGGCTTTAGTATACTCAATGAAGCAAAAGTAGATGATATTTTGGAATTCTCTTACTTTTTTATTATGTATTATGCCTTTTCTATTCAATGAAGTAACAAAATCATAGCAATGAAAGGATCTTCATTTCATCTTTATTTGGCTCCTCATTATAGAAAGAAGTAAAGGTCTTGGGGTAATTTGGAAGGAGGCTCACAAGAAGGAAAGGACATTCTGATTTCACCCAATGACAGACTCAAAGCCACAGCTCAGATCTTCATACCATACAGGGTTCTTTTCCTCCACAAAACACTAGATAACTAACGTCTTGGGGACAGGGCATTGCCCTTCACTGTGTAGAACTCTCTAAAACTAGTATTCCTCTGCTCTGACACCTATGGGGGCATTGTGCTGGTGAGCCACAAGCTTTCTGTATGGCCAATTGAGCATAATTTTATAATCTGTATTGTACTCCACTACTCTTTAGGTACAAAGGAAGTCACAAAAACATCATAAATAGTGGTCGTTAGACTCCTATTTTCTGATGCAAGACCTTACTCTTCCCTGTCTCTCTCCTTCGTCAACACATGATTACTTACTTGGACCATTCCATTAGACACACATCACAATATGCTCATCTTCATCTTTCTTCCTTATCAGGGTATCTTTTTCCAGGCATTTTTCGGAGAACATATTTCCATCTGGCCAGGCTGTTCGTGTCCTGCTCACTCCTCTTGCACTGAGGAAGTGCAAGGTGGAGGAAGGTGTGACTGTGTTTGTGAGTGTGGAGCTCACAGTGTGATGCTGGTGGTAGAGTACTGAGATCTCCCTCTCACCAAAGAGCTTTCCAGTGACATGTCCTGTGCCGGTTTGGCCCAGCATTTTAGGCATACCTCATTTACCTGATGATATTTTCTTCTCTCTTTTGGAACTCTAAGGAATTCCAAGACTAGTACGGCAGGCTAGGGAAAGATGGTGAAAGTGAAGGGCAAATGAAAACTCATCTTTCCTTCTTCCCTTATGAGATGTCCATGTGGGGTGAGATGAAATAAAACATCATAAAAATAGTTTAAAAAGTCAACAGCTCTTTCTTCCTTTAGTTAAGCCACCAAACATTAAGCCTCCAGTCATATCAAGTTAAATAATAGATGTTCACAGGAGTTATTGGCCACTTGATCCATAAACAAACAAATACAAAATTCTACATTTGGTTTCTTTTTAGATAAAACATCTTGCTAGGTTTTTTTTTTTTTTTTTTACAAATGAAGAAATTAAAACCTAGTGAGGCAGAATGACTTTCTCTATATAATGAAACAAGCTGGTACCAGTGCTGGACTAGTACCCAGAATTAATTCTGTGCAACTATCATTTCTAACAACTCTTTTATTATAAAATAAAAACACTGGATAATAATAATGAAGTATTCTATTGTGAACATGTAGGGCATATCATGTAATACATATATATATATATATACAATATACATATACATACACATATTTTTAGAGTTGCTTCTTTATACCTGAAATGAGCCTTCATGGTGAGTTCAGTGCTTGTGATAATAATGCCCTTATGTGCATCCAAAGAAAATAAAGGAAAAGGCATTTATAGTTCCTTACCTTCCATACAAAAAAAAAAAAAAAAAAAGTCTCTTGGGTCAAATTATTTGAATCAAGAGCTTTAGGATAATCCAATTATAGACTAAAACTGCAAGAGAATGAACTGATCTTTATTTCCAATCTTTTACAAATTGCTTTTGCTCTTGTTTCCATAATACATATATTATTTCAGAACCAAATATACTGTTTATGCATAATGTGGATCAGCCAACTTCAAGAAGCTTGTTGACTATATTTTCAAGCTTTTTGTAGTTGCTATGGTTAATGGACCCGAGTGAATTGACAAAGTAACTCACTTCATGTTTTTCATGGAAACAAAGTCATTGTCTCCATTACTGTGCTAAAATAACATTTTTGCTATGATAAATGGGCAGACCATGATCCTGTGCTTAATTTTCCCTTTAACATTTAGACAGATACTCTTTTCTCAGTCAATCAGTTTTCTTATTTTGTAGTCTGTGTGATGCTTTTGTTTTGTTTGTTTTAAAACCATTGCTATAGTAATTTCCTTATTTTTTAATGAGGGTTAGTTTTCAAACTGGTAGACTGTGTTCTGATGGGCCCAGTGATCTATCTTCAAATAAGGAAGATTTTCCTTTTAATACATGTGTTTCCTTCAAAAAAGGAAGATTTTCCTTTTAATACATGTGTTTCTTCTTCAGATCCAGTTAAAAGTATTGGCTTGCCAATACTTGCTGCTTCAAACTGTCAAAGGCAGCTTTCCCTATAATAGAATAAACTGAAAAACATCACTAAGCTGTAGTGTAATTCAATATTTAGGATTCCAAATGATTTTTGTAAATCAAAGGGGAATATCACACTTAGAATTGTTTCCATACCTATAAAAGGCATAGAAAGTTTCTTCACTTTTTTTTCTCTTTTTTGCTCAATATTTCAATACTTGACAAATTTTTTGACTGTATTCAATGATTTTTCCTTCATCAGATAGGAATTTTAAAGAATCACTTCCCTGGTATCTCAGTGATAAAGAATCTGCTTGCCAAGCAGGAGACATGAGTTCAAGCCTGAGTCTGGAATACCCCTTGGAGTAGGAAATGGCAACCCACTCCAGTATTCTTCCTTAGGAAATCCAAAGAACAAAGGAGCCTGGAGGGCTAGGGTCAAAAAGAATCAGGCACGACTTAGAGACTAATCAACAACATAAACAGTATAAGAAGGAAGCCCATAAAACTTTGAAATACTTAGAAACAATGGCACCCCACTCCGGTACTCTTGCCTGGAAAATCCCATGGACGGAGGAGCCTGGTAGGCTGCAGTCCATGGGGTCGCTAGGAATCGGACACAACTGAGCGACCACTTTCACTTTTCACTTTCATGCATTGGAGAAGGAAATGGCAACCCACTCCAGTGTTCTTGCCTGGAGATTCCTAGGGACGGGGGAGCCTGGTTTGCACAGCGTCGGACACGACTGAAGCGACTTAGCAGCAGCATAGTAACTTAAGATTACATTACTATTTTTAAACGAAAGTTGTGTCTTTTTTCAAATTCCCTTTTATACAGAGTTGTAGGGTAAAAATCACCATAGAACTGGAGCATGCTCAGCTTGGGTTCTGATGACTCTGGCACTTAGAGAATTTTGAAAATTCCATTTGCATTGCCCTGGACAGTTGAACTGACAATAGAGAAATTGGAGAGAGTCAACTCTTTGATAATTACTAATATATTTTTGAGCACTTAAAATAGAACAATTTATCAATATTTATGTAGCAGTGGATGTTGTAAAAGTGTTGGACTCAATATGCCAGCAAATTTGGAAAACTCAGCAGTGGCCACAGGACTGGAAAAGGTCAGTTTTCATTCCAATCCCAAAGAAAGGCAATGCCAAAGAATGCTCAAACTACTGCACAATTGCACTCATCTCACACACTAGTAAAGTAATGTTTAAAATTCGCCAAGCCACGCTTCAGCAATACATGAACTGTAAACTTCCAGATGTTCAAGCTGGTTTTAGAAAAGGTAGAAGAACCAGAGAACAAATTGCCAACATCCGCTGGATCATCAAAAAAGCAAGAGACTTCTGGAAAAACATCTACTTCTGCTTTATTGACTATGCCAAAGCCTTTGACCGTGTGGATCATAACAAACTGTTCAAAATTCTTCAAGAGATGGGAATTCCAGACCACCTGACCTGCCTCTTGAAAAGCCTATATGCAGGTCAGGAAGCAACAGTTAGAACTGGACATGGAACAACAGACTGGTTCCATATAGGAAAAGGAGTACGTCAAGGCTGTATATTGTCACCCTGCTCACTTAACATATATGCAGAGTACATCATGAGAAATGCTGGGCTAGAAGAAGCACAAGCTGGAATCCAGATTGCCGGGAGAAATATCAATAACCTCAGATATGCAGATGATATCACCCTTATGGCAGAAAGTGAAGAAAAACTAAAGAGCCTCTGGATCAAAGTGAAAGAGGAGAGTGAAAAGGTTGGCTTCAAGCTCAACATGCAGAAAACTAAGATCATGGCATCCGGTCCCATCACGTCATGGGAAATAGTTGGGGAAACAGTGGAAACAGTGGCTGACTATTTTTTGGGGCTCTAAAATCACTGCAGATGGTGATTGCAACCATGAAATTAAAAGATGCTTACTCCTTGGAAGGAAAGTTATGACCAACCTAGGCAACATATTAAAAAGCACAGACATTACTTTTCCAACAAAGGTCCATCTAGTCAAGGCTATGGTTTTTCCAGTAGTCACGTATGGATGTGAGAGTTGGACTATAAAGAAAGCTGAGCACTGAAGAATTGATGCTTTTGAACTGTGGTGCTGGAGAAGACTCCTTGGACTGCAAGGAGATCCAACCAGTCCATTCTAAAGGATATCAGTCCTGGTGTTCATTGGAAGGACTGATGTTGAAGCTGAAACTCCAATACTTTGGCCACCTGTTGCAAAGAGCTTACTCATTTGAAATGGCCCTGATGCTGGAAAGATTGAGGGCAGGAGGAGAAGGGGATGACAGAGGATGAGATGGTTGGATGGCATCACCAACTCGATGGACATGGGTTTGGGTGGACTCCGGGAGTTGGTGATGGACAGGGAGGCCTGGTGTTCTGTGGTTCATGGGGTCACAAAGAGCTGCACATGACTGAGCAACTGAACTTAACTGAACTGTCCCAGTGTTAAATATTTGAGTAACTAAGATTTGAAAAACTAAGAAATATACACATGTATAAAGCTAAGAATTTAAAGCATTCACATTGTGAATATTTGTTTTAGTGGAAAATACATTTTAAAAATTATATGTAGTAAATCTTACAAAATGTCATGAACAAAATATTTTTCTTCTTCCTTGTTTTTTAGTATATATGCATATATTAATGATATTACAATTTTCAGTGCCTTTACCATTTCAAAACACCTATGTTTTTAGATATCTTTCTATATGTTCCTAAACATTTCTGGCTTTCCTTCTTAAGATGTTGTACAGAATAAGACCTATAGGCCAGCTTCAAAAAGATATAAGTCTGGGAGCTCTTGAAGACTATAATTCTTTTGAGAAAGATTCAGACATCATTCTTTGTGAAGCAAGAATAAAATCATGCCCTTTATTCATTGTCAATGGACTCGCTCTTCCAGAATACATTACTATCTTTTATCTAATAGCCTATTACAGACTGCAGAGCATGTAAAAGCTGTGATATTGCTCAGGGTCTACAGATTTCATTTTTTATTTTAATGCCATTATTAAATAACCCTCAGATGGAAATTCAATACTAGCATGCTACATGATAAGCTATGTTAATAGCTCATGTTATACAAGAATTGAGCAATTACTTGAAACTTAATAGCAGGTCTGTGAAAATGTGTAATTGGCCAGATTCTCATCCACAGTAATGTTATGTAGTTACCTTAGTGATAGCAGATTAGCGTGTGGTCTTTTGTAAAAAGCTTATGAAGCACAGCCAGATGACTAAAGTGGGGATTCCTTTTGTAAGGCTTTATTGGAATGAGAGAGATAGATACACTTTGAGGAGTGGTTGACTTGAACAGAAGTGGAAGTGCTACAGTGAGATTCAAGTAGCAAAAACCTGAAGATTTTGACTTTTTTCCATCTTACACATGTATATGTCTCCTTGAAAGCAGGGCTTGTAGAGATTTTTGCAGTAAGAAAACTATTATAAGTTTTAAATATACTGCAGATGGGAAGGTTAATTTAAAAAGAAAAAAAAAAAACCTCAAATATAAAAAGTCAAGAATGAAGAAGGAAAAATAATCACCAGCTGGCAAATTAGGTGTAATTATAATTAATGATGATGATGTTATTATATTCAGAAAGCAGTGGTATAGGGAAGCCACATTAAAAAAAAAAAAAAAAAGCAATCATGAGAAGTTTGAAATGTTGGCTCATCAGTAGGAGCCATAGAGTTGTGCACTTACTGAATTGATATAGATGATTCTCATGGCATTTCATAATTAAAAAACACTTTTTCTATACCAGTGAAAACCCTCAGAAAATCATGGATCTAAAAGTTAAATCAGAGATAATGTTTAAGAAAGGGCTTTAATTTGAAATTCTCAAACTATTTACCCAGTAGCAAGAAATAGGATAATGACTGACTTAGAGCTAGAAGAGAGCATTTTGTACAAATTGGTATTTCCAACAAAGCCAGTCAAACCTAGAGTGATTACTCATCCAAGGTCACAATAGCTAATTAGTGAAAGAGTTAGGGTTAAATCCCAAGATTTTAGTTGCATAGATTCAGTTCAGTTCAGTTCAGTCTCTCAGTCGTGTCCACTTTTTGGGACCCAATGAATCACAGCACACCAGGCCTCCCTGTCCATCACCAACTCCCGGAGTTCACTCAAACTCACGTCCATCGAGTTGGTGATGACATTCAGCCATCTCATCCTCTGTCATCCCCTTCTCCTCCTGCCCCCAATCCCTCCCAGCATGAGTTTTTTCCAATGAGTCAACTCTTCACATGAGGTGGCCAAAGTACTGGAGCTTCAGCTTTAGCATCATTCCTTCCAAAGAATACCCAGGACTGATGTCCTTTAGAATGGACTGGCTGGACCTCCTTGCAGTCCAAGGGACTCTCAAGAGTCTTCCCCAACACCACAGTTCAAAAGCATCAATTCTTCGGCACTCAGCTTTCTTCACAGTCCAACTCTCCCATCCATACATGACTACCAGAAAAACCATAGCCTTGACAAGACGGACCTTTGTTGGCAAAGTAATGTCTCTGCTTTTGAATATGTTATCTAGGTTGATCATAACTTTCCTTCCAAGGAGTAAGCGTCTTTTAATTTCATGGCTGCAGTCACCATCTGCAGTGATTTTGGAGCCCAGAAAAATAAAGTGTGACAGTTTCCACTGTTTCCCCATCTATTTGCCATGAAGTGATGGGACAAGATGCCATGATCTTCTTTTTCTGAATGTTGAGCTTTAAGCCAACTTTTTCACTCTCCTCTTTCACTTTCATCAAGAGGCTTTTTAGTTCCTCTTCACTTTCTGCCATAAGAGTGATATCATCTGCATATCGAGGTTATTGATATTTCTCCTGGCAATCTGGATTCCAGCTTGTGCTTCTTCTAGCCCAGCATTTCTCATGATGTACTCTGCATATAAGTTAAGTAAGCAGGGTGACAATATACAGCCTTGACGTACTCCTTTTCCTATATGGAACCAGTCTGTTGTTCCTTGTCCAGTTCTAACTATTGTTTCCTGACCTGCATACAGGTTTCTCAAGAGGCAGGTCAGGTGGTCTGGTATTCCCATCTCTTTCAGAATTTTCCACAGTTTGTTGTGATCCACACAGTCAAAGGCTTTGGCATAGTCAATAAAGCAGAAATAGATGTTTTTCCAGAAGTCTCTTGCTTTTTTGATGATCCAGAGGATGTTGGCAATTTGATCTCTGGTTCCTCTGCCTTTTCTAAAACCAGCTGGAACATCTGGAAGTTTATGGTTCACATACTGCTGAAGCCTGTCTTGGAGATTTTTAAACATTACTTTACTAGCGTGTGAGATGAGTACAATTGTGCAGTAGTTTGAGCGCTCTTTGGCATTGCCTTTCTTTGGGATTGGAATGAAAACTGACCTTTTCCAGTCCTGTGGCCACTGCAGAGTTTTCCAAATTTGCTGACATATTGAGTGCAGCGCTTTCACAGGATCATCTTTCAGGATTTGAATTAGCTCAACTGGAATTCCATCACCTCCACTAGCTTTGTTAGTAGTGATGCTTTCTAAGGCCCATAGATTAGGGGTCATTTTTTATTTTTTTAAATTTAAATTCATGTTGATGTATGGCAAAACCAATACAATATTTTAAAGTAATTAGCCTCCAATTAAATAAATTTAGATTCAGTTCAGTTCAGTCATTCAGTCATGTCCAACTCTTTGCGACCCCATGAAATGTAGCACACCAGGCCTCCCTGTCCATCACCAACTCCAGGAGTTCACTGAGACTCACGTCCATCGAGTCAGTGATGTCATCCAGCCATCTCATCCTCTGTCGTCCTCTTCTCCTCCTGCCCCCAATCCTCCCAGCATCAGAGTCTTTTCCAATGAGTCAACTCTTCACATGAGGTGGCCAAAGTACTGGAGTTTCAGCTTTAGCATCATTCCTTCCAAAGAAATCCCAGGGCTGATCTCCTTCAGAATGGACTGGTTGGAACTCCTTGCAGTCCAAGGGACTCTCAAGAGTCTTCCTCAACATCACAGTTCAAAAGCATCAATTCTTCGGCACTCAGCCTTCTTCTCAGTCCAACTCTCACATCCATACATGACTACAGGAAAAACCATAGCCTTGACTAGACGAACCTTTGTTGGCAAAATAATGTCTCTGCTTTTGAATATGCTATCTAGGTTGGTCATAACTTTCCTTCCAAGGAGTAAGCGTCTTTTAATTTCATGGCTGCAGTCACCATCTGCAGTGATTTTGGAGCCCCAAAAAATAAAGTCTGACACTGTTTCCACTGTTTCCCCATCTATTTCCCATGAAGTGATGGGACCAGATACCATGATTTTCGTTTTCTGAATGTTGATTAGGGATCATTAAAACTGACTTGTTAAGGTAAAGGCCGTTGGGTGAAATTTAGGTGAAATAAAGGAAAAATCTTTTTATTAGATGTTCCATTAAATAAAAACAATAATAATTTTATTTAACTGGAAGGATAACCCCACAAAACATATGGTTTTGATTATCAATGGGGATAAGAGCAGGAGAATCATAGAAATGTAGGAAACAGAGCTCCTGCCCTTAATGTGCTTGCATACAAAGACACTGGCTCTGAGATCCAGTGCAAAAGCAACAGATTGAAGTGCACCTAGACTACAAGTAAAGGGGACCCATTTACTAAATTTAAAAGAAGCTGCTGAAGAGAAAGGAACCTGTATGAACTTTATCCAGGAATGGAAATACTGATGAATACCATTTTGCAATCTCATTATAACTGGTAACAGTGCTGATGGGTACCATTTTCAGTGCCCCCACCCCAAACCTGCTAGTACCAAAGTGCATACTCTGCCCCCCTTGTGCCATAAGTAGGCTGGGTAAACGTCTTGTATCCCATCCATCCCACACAGCATTGGGTGAGCACCACCTTGTGAAGATACTGAACCACAGCTGGGCTGGGTGACAGCCCTTAGCCTTGAGCTTCACACACAGAGCTGAAATGAATGTACCCCCAAGCCCACCCGAGCCTCACAGCAGGTGAGCCATAACAGGCATTGGTGGGTGCCCTGAGTACCAACCATCTCATGCAGCTCCTGAGCCACCACCAGGCTGGGCAGGTGCCTGAGTTCATCCATCCCGGTGTAGCAGTTGACCCACAACCATTCAAGTCAACACCCTGAACTCTGCCCACTCTTCACAGAAACCAGGCCATGACCAGGACTAGCAATCGTTTCAAACCCCTCACCCTTTAACAGCAGCCAGGCACACAGTGTAGAAGGGACGTCCATAGAAAGCCTGTCTCTGGTGGCCGGGAAGACTGTTTTTATGGGCCACATGGAACAGTTCCTACAAGCCCACTTGTTCAAGACTGAAGGACGCAATCATTTTGTTCAATACATATAGATAAACACAGAGATACAGGCGGAATGAGCAGACATTCAAGTATATTCCAAACCAAAAAACAAGGCCAATCTCCCAAAAAGACCTTAGTGAAATAGAGATAAGGAAACTATATGATAGAGTTCAAAATACTGGTCATAAAAACATTCACTGATCTCAGGAGAAGAGTGGATGAGCACAGTGAGAACTTCAACAAAAAGGTGGAAAATATAAGACAGTACCAAACAGAAATTATAACTGAACTAAAAAATACACTAGAGTGGTTCATCAGCAAAATGGACAAATGAGAAACGTGAATCAGTAAGCTGAAAGACAAAGTAATGAAAATAGCCAAACTGGACAGAGCAGCACAATGAAAAAAGAATTCTAAAAAGTGAAGATACTCCAAAAGATCTCTGGGAAAGCACCAAGCAGAATAATATTCACATTATAGGAGCCCCAGAAGAAGAAGAGGAAGACAAGAAAAATTATTTGAATAAATAATGGCTAAAAAATTCCCTCATCTGAAGGAAACAGACATCCAGCTCCAAGAAGCCCAGAAAGTTCCAAATAAGTTGAATTCAGAGAAACACACCAAGACACATTATAATTAAAATGGTGAAAGTTAAGGATAAAGAGAAAACCTTAAAAGCAACTAAGGAAAATGAAACCTTTTCCTCTAAGATCAGGAACAAGACAAGGATGCCCACTCTCACTGCCTTTTTAAAAATAGTATTGGAAGTCTTAGCCACAGTAATTAGGAACAAAAAAATAAATAAATAAGTAAAAGGCATCCAAATTGGAAAGAAAGAAGTTGTCAGTATTCACTGATGACAATACTGTATATAGAAAATCTCAAAGATTCCACAAAAATGTTAGAATAAATAAATGAATTCAGCAAGGTTGCAAGATACAAATAGTATATAAAATTCTGTTGCTTTTCTATACATTAATAATTATCAGAAAGAGAAATGAAGAAAATAATCCAGTTTAAAATTGGATCAAAAGTAATAAAATATCTAGAAATAAATTAAACCAAAGAGAAAACCTGTGCTCAGAAAACGATAAAACATTGGTTAAATAAATTTTTGTGTGCTCAGTGGTTTCATTGTGTCTGACTCTCTGCAAGCCCATGTACCATAGCCTACCAGATTCCTCTGCCCATGGGATTTCTCAAGCAAGAATACTGAGTGGATTGTCATTCCCTACTCCAGAGGATCTTCTTGACTCAGGGACCAAACCCACATCTTCTGCACTGCAGGTGGATTCTTTTATAGCTGAGCCACCGGAGAAACCCAGAAGCAATTTAAGATGACATAAATAAATGGAAAAACGTACTGTGCCCATAGATTGCAAGAGTTAATATTGTTAAAGTGTCCATACTATCCAAAGTAATCTACAAATTCAATGCAATCCTCATCAAAATACCAATGGCATTTTTTGTTACAGAAGTGGAACTAAATACCAAAATTTGTACAGAACTACAAAAGATTCAAAATAATCAAAGAAGAACAGAGGTGGAGGAATCATGGTTCCTAATTTCAGACTATACTACAAACTTACAGTGATTTAAACAGTAAGGTACTTGCACAAAAACAGACACACAGATCCATAGAACAGAGCAGAGAACCCAGAAATAAACCCATACTTATATGGTCAGTTAATCTATGACAAAAGAGACAAGAATATACAATGGGAAAAAGACAGTATCTTCAGGAAACTGTGTTGGGAAAACTGGACAGCTACCTGTGAAAGAATGAAACTGTATCACTTTCTTATACCATATACAAAAATAAGCTCAAAATGAATCTAAGGCTTAAATGTAAGAACCTGAAATCTTAAAACTCCTGAAAGAAAACAAGCAAAGCAGAAACAGATTCACTGATACAAGGAACTAGCGAGAGAGGAGTTACTGACCTGTGTCTTTGTAGATGCCGTTCTTGCCCTGATGTTCATGTCCATCCATCTCATTTCAAACAGTGGCTTTTCTTGGTTGGAGGCCTGCTGGATGCACCTTCTAAACACTGTGTTATCCAGTGTTTAAAGGTTTAAAGGTTAGTTTTTGAGAGAAAAAATTTCTCTGTTCTTGGTACTCCACTATGCTAAATGAGTCCCAAGGCAGTGCTCCCAATATCTGACAGAGTTTTTGGTGAGATGGTTATTTCGTGTTTTATTTAGGTCCCTTTCATCATTTTTAAATTTTCAAATTTTTAATTTTTATTCATTTCCATATAATAGCATATATAAAATGCTGCATAGACAAAAAGCATTTCTGAAACTTGGTCACTCCTTTGAGATTTGTACAGATTACATACTTTAAAAAAATGTCAACGGTGGAAGAATTTTTATTTCTAAGGACAGAGGTAGATTTGATTTGGAAATAGTCAAAAGTCACTTGAGACTAGGTCTGGTGAAATACAGTAGGGAATTACCTAATTCCCTATTCATAATTTTGTGAAATATGCATGTAAAAGGATGACCTATATTACTATTAAAATATCTCACAACAGGCCACCCTCAAAGGAAACAATTTTTACCAGAACATGTAATTGTTTTTAAAGTTTTTCTTTGGGTGCAGAAATATGTATCTGATTTTATGACGAAATGTTCATGGCATCTAAAAGTGGGTCCAAGTTGGGAATGCCTGTGAGACAATGTGAGTGAAGACTCCATATTATAATCCTAGGCCCTTTTCTCCTGAGAACCATGGTATTTGTACTGCATTTAACTCCTTTGGCTTCTATCCTTCTTCCCCTAGGAAGCTTTCTCTCCCATAAGTTAGGTTAATCTTTTTTCCAAATACATTTATTTTCAGTCCTTTGGCTCCTTCTAGGAAGGCATGGCTACCTTTGACTATGACTTGAAGTATCTCAGACTTCCTGAAAATTGATTTTGTGGAGGTTTTGTCCACCTCTTAACCAGTTATGACATAATGCCTCTTGGACTCAGCATGGATTCATCTTTACCTCCAATTTTATGCTTACCTAAACCTGACATATTTTTAATGACCTGGGAGCCACTGTTTAGTAGGTTTCCCTCATGGTGTAAAGCCAAGATTAAAATACTGATCTACTTGAAATGATTGCCATGTAAATAGTGCTGTGTCTGAAAAATATAATCTATTTTAAATCCTCAGTGCTTGGCTTTGTTGTCACAATATAAAAGATCCAACCCACCTGTGCATACTGCATTTGCCAGAGTTGTCATCACCTGCAGGAATCGTAAGACATGTTTATCCACCTTAAACAAGAGAGGTGGATTTGAGGTCTGCCCTGGTTAGATGAGTCTGAGTAAATGCCAGAAATGTTAACTTCAGCCACAGTACTTTCTTGGTAAATAAAGAATGCTATAGTACTTTCAATTCTTTATAGTTGAACAATGAGTCCATTTGAAATAATAATTTCAACTTTGATATAATAATAGCATTATTTAAGCTAATCATTTCAACTCTCTGTATATGATTACTCAGATCTGTTGTGAAAATTTAGAAACAAATGATGCTCATTCTATATTCTACTCAGATAAAATTGCTATCAGCTCAGCAATAACATTATGCTCTTTTAAGAGCTCTGTCTCTATTATTTATCTGTTGATGCACAACAAGTTTGCCCAAATATTAGCAGCTTAAAACAACAACAAATAATTATGGGCCAGGTCCTGGAAGATTAGCTGGATGGTTCTGACTCAGTCTCTCATGAGGTTGTGTTCGAGTTGTCGCTCAGGGCTCCAGTCACAGGAAGACTTGATTGGGGATGGAGATTGAGTCTCCAAACTCACTCGTGTGTTGTTGGCAGAAGGCTTCACTTCCTTTCCAAGTGAGTGTCTCTATTTGGCTGTTCATGACTTAAGCTGGCTTCCAACAGTGTAAATGTGGGGTGACAGAGAGACAGAAAGAGAGAGATAAAGCAGGAATAGAAGGAACATACCTCAACATAATAAAAGCTATATATGACAAACCCACAGCAAACATTATTCTCAATGGTGAAAAATTGAAAGCATTTCCTCTAAAGTCAGGAACAAGACAAGGGTGCCCACTTTCACCATTACTATTCAACATAGTTTTGGAAGTTTTGGCCACAGCAATCAGAGCAGAAAAAGAAATAAAAGGAATCCAAATTGGAAAAGAAGAAGTAAAACTCTCACTGTTTGCAGATGACATGATCCTTTACATAGAAAACCCTAAAGACTCCACCAGAAAATTACTAGAACTAATCAATGATTATAGTAAAGTTGCAGGATATAAAATCAACACACAGAAATCCCTTGCATTCCTATACACTAATAATGAGAAAACAGAAAGAGAAATTAAGGAAACAATTCCATTCACCATTGCAACGGAAAGAATAAAATACTTAGGAATATATCTACCTAAAGAAACTAAAAACCTATATATAGAAAACTATAAAACACTGGTGAAACAAATCAAAGAGGACACTAATAGATGGAGAAATATACCATGTTCATGGATTGGAAGAATCAATATAGTGAAAATGAGTATACTACCCAAAGCAATCTATAGATTCAATGCAATCCCTATCAAGCTACCAATGGTATTCTTCACAGAGCTAGAACAAATAATTTCACAATTTGTATGGAAATACAAAAAACCTCGAATAGCCAAAGTGATCTTGAGAAAGAAGAATGGAACTGGAGGAATCAACCTACCTGACTTCAGACTCTATTACAAAGCCACAGTTATCAAGACAGTATGGTACTGGCACAAAGACAGAAATATTGATCAATGGAACAAAATAGAAAGCCCAGAGATAAATCCACACACCTATGGACACCTTATCTTTGACAAAGGAGGGAAGAATATACAATGGATTAAAGACAATCTCTTTAACAAGTGGTGCTGGGAAAACTGGTCAACCACTTGTAAAAGGATGAAACTAGAACACTTTCTAACACCTTACACAAAAATAAACTCAAAATGGATTAAAGATCTCAATGTAAGACCAGAAACTATAAAACTCCTAGAGGAGAACATAGGCAAAACACTCTCCGACATACATCACAGCAGGATCCTCTATGACCCACCTCCCAGAATATTGGAAATAAAAGCAAAAATAAACAAATGGGACCTAATTAATTTTAAAAGCTTCTGCACAACAAAGGAAACTATTAGCAAGGTCAAAAGGCAGCCTTCAGAATGGGAGAAAATAATAGCAAATGAAGCAACCGACAAACAACTAATCTCAAAAATATACAAGCAACTCCTACAGCTCAACTCCAGAAAAATAAATGACCCAATCAAAAAATGGGCCAAAGAACTAAATAGACATTTCTCCAAAGAAGACATACAGATGGCTAACAAACACATGAAAAGATGCTCAACATCACTCATTATCAGAGAAATGCAAATCAAAACCACTATGAGGTACCATTTCACGCCAGTCAGAATGGCTGTGATCCAAAAGTGTAAGCAATAAATGCTGGAGAGGGTGTGGAGAAAAGGGAACCCTCTTACACTGTTGGTGGGAATGCAAACTAGTACAGCCACTATGGAGAACAGTGTGGAGATTCCTTAAAAAACTGGAAATGGAACTGCCTTATGACCCAGCAATCCCACTGCTGGGCATACACACTGAGGAAACCAGAACTGAAAGAGACACATGTACCCCAATGTTCCTCGCAGCACTGTTTATAATAGCCAGGACATGGAAGCAACCTAGATGCCCATCAGCAGATGAATGGATAAGCAAGCTGTGGTACATATACACAATGGAGTATTACTCAGCCATTAAAAAGAATACATTTGAATCAGTTCTAATGAGGTGGATGAAAGTGGAGCCTATTATACAGAGTGAAGTAAGCCAGAAGGAAAAACATAAATACAGTATACTAACACATATATATGGAATTTAGAAAGATGGTAACAATAACCCTGTGTACGAGACAGCAAAAGAGACACCAATGTATAGATCAGTCTTATGGACTCTGTGGGAGAGGGAGAGGGTGGGGAGATTTGGGAGAATAGCATTGAAACATGTATAATATCATGTATGAAACGAGTCACCAGTCCAGGTTCGATGCACGGTACTGGATGCTTGGGGCTGGTGCACTGGGATGACCCAGAGGGAGGGCAGGGGAGGGAGGAGGGAGGAGGGAGGAGGGTTCAGGATGGGGAACGCGGGTATACCTGTGGCAGATTCATTTCAATATTTGGCAAAACTAATACAATATTGTAAAGTTTAAAAATAAAATTTAAAAAAATAAAAAAAATAAATTTAAAAAAAAAAAAAGAAAGAGAGAGATATATAAAGAGAGTGAGAGAGAGGGTGAGAGAGACTGAGGAAGGAATCACTGACTTTTATGACCTACATCTCAGAGTTACACACCATCACTCCTATTTACTAAATTCATAGCGAGAGAGAGAGAGAAGTCACTCAGTCGTATCCGACTCTTTGCGATCCCATGGACTGTAGCCTACAAGGCTCCTCTGTCCATGGGATTTTCCAGGCAAGAGTACTGGCGTGGGTTGCCATTTCCTTCTACAGGGGATCTTCCTGACCTAGGGATCAAACCCAGGTCTCCCACATTGCAGGCAGACACTTTACCATCTGAGCCACCAGGAATGCTCAGATTTCTCAAAATTCATAGAAGGAAATAGCCTAGTTGAGCCCACACCACAGAAGGGGCTTATGTAAGAGCCTGAACATTGGGAGGTGGGAATCAATAGGGTCATGTGTGTGTGGGGGGGGAGGTGGTTACCATAGCCACCAACTTGCTGATTGGACATGAGCCAGGGACTATGACTCTTGGGGATTTCCTTTTCTCTTTTCACAGGTTAAGGGAGTTTCCTGGATAACTCCTTCTACATCAGTTTGGGCTCTCACAGATGATAATACACTAGACAGAGATGAGATACTGGAGGACCTGAGCAGAAGCACATTTAGTGAATGGGAAAATCTGACTTTATCACTTTTACCCCAATTTCCCAAAGGGACAGCTGATTTTTTGTTTTGTTTTGTTTTTGGCTATCTGAAACATCTGTTAAAGATGCCTTGTAACAGTGATCAATAGCACTTGCAAATAATTAGATAGATTATTTTATATATCACTGTTTAAGAATGATTTCTCAAGTTTCCTCATCTTATCTTTAAGGACACCAAGATTTTAAAATGTTTCATAGGCTGCTATGCCAATGACTGGCATTTATCTTTGTACAATAGTGTATAATAGGACTACTTTTGCTAAGAAAATAAATAACATGTATTGAGAACGACTGTGTACCTAGCACTCTTCTAAGTGTATTTTAGTCCTCCCAACAATCCTGATGAAGAATCAAAATTTGCTTTGGTTTTACACATGTGGCATGGCACCGTCAGGGTTCAACCAGACAGCCTGACCTCCAACCAGACTTTCAACACCTGTACTCTACTGTGTACAGAGAGGCCACAGAACTTGCATATGATCATAAAGCAAATTTAAGTAGGAAATGCAGTTTATAATCACATACTCAGGGAACTCACACTCATGGCAGATGTTGTTGTGGTTCTGGAATGACTCAACTCTTCTTAAAGTATATTCAGGCCCCAAAACTGCAAGCAAATAAAGAGGCTGACTGCATCAGATCTAAATTAGGGTTTTGAGTACGTCAGACATTTTTAAATTTTAGGAAGTCAATGTGAACCCCAGTTTCTTAATTACATGTCAAACTTAGTAATTTTACATTCCGAAAGCATAAAGTTTCCCTGTTGCTATAGTGTCGGTTAGATGGAATGACTTCATCTTTTGTCCAGTCTGCTAAAAAGAAGCTGGGTTTCAGTGTGGGAAAAAACAATGACGGTAGCTAGGTATGAGCTGACAAACACTAGTGTCAGTAAACACCAATTATTTCTCCTGTTTTTGTTTCCAGAGTGAATCACATGCTAGAGAATCACTGGAATAGCTCACAGTGAGGCTCACCGGATGACTAAAGCTTCTCTGAAGGACTTTTGTCAGTATTTGTTCTGTTCTGTAGATCTTCTCAACAATTCAGAGAAAATTCTGAGCATGTTTATGGCTGCTTCAGTGAAAACAGCATACACCATGTAGTTTACCTCTAATTCTTTGAGGAAATGATCATATGCACTAGAATACTTAGTTTTCTTCATTTTGTAAATTTGTTTAGTACAAATTAATATTGAGAGTGCCACAGTGTAGTGTATTGAATATGGCTCGCTAGATAAAATACAGGACACTGAGTTCAATTTGCATCTCAGATAAATGACAAATAAATATTCAGTGTAAAATATATGGTACCTATTTAAACTAAAAAAAAAATTGCTTCTTATCTGAAATTCAAACTTGTTGTTCAGTCACTGACTCGTGTCTATTTGTGACCTCACTCCAGCTGTGTCTGTCTGTCCTCAACTATCTCCCGGAGTTTGCTCAAATCCATATTGATTGAGTTGATGATACTATTTAACCACCTCAGCCTCTGTTGCCCTCTTCTCCTTTAGCCTTCAATCTTTCCCAGCATCAGGGTCTTTTCATATTTAACTGGACATCTTATTTTTATTTGCTAAATGTGGCATACTTAATTTGGGGGCCTTGAGAAGAATTGAGAATCTTCTCTTCCTTATTGTTTTGGGGATTGGAGGCTTCATTTTTTGGACTCTGAAGTGTAAACTATGTAAGAACTGAGCCTCCACTCAGTTATGAAAATAAGCAGAGGTTATGAGCTAAGATAAACCAGTTTCCAACTTAGCTCTGCTATTTACTCTCTGTATGACCAGGAGCAAAGTATTCATGTGTTCTTGTAAACTGTTCCCCTTTATTTTGCCAACTCTAGTCTATCTTTTTAAGATTTGATATTCTTAAAGCAGTATTAGGTTTACAACAAATTGAAAGGAACAGAGATTTCCCATTTACCTGTTGTCCACACACATGCATGGCCTTCCCAGATATCAACATCATTCACCAGAGTGGTAATTTATCAAGGATTAACCTGCATTGAAGCATCATAACCACCCAAAGTCCACAGCTTACCTTAGGGTTCACTCTTGGTGCTGTACATTCTACAGATTTGGAAAAATGTATAATGACATCCATCCATCACTGTGATATCATACAGAATGCTTCACTCTCTTAAACATCGTGTTTTGCCTATTCATATGCACTCCTACTTCCCCACAAGCAGTGATCCTTTTACTCTCTCTAGTCTGGCCTTTTCAGAATGTCATATAGTTGGAATTATACCGTGTACTTTTCAGATTGGCTTCTTTCACTTGGTTATACGCATTTAAGATTTCTACAAGCCTTTTCATGGCTCAATAGCCCATTTCTTTTTAGCACTAAATAATATTCCATTGGGTCATGGCAACCCCCTCCAGTATTCTTGCCTGGGGAATTCCACGGACAGAGGTCCAGTCCATGGGGTTGCAAAGAGTCAAACACAACTGAGTGACTAACACAGTATTCCATAGTCTGGAAGTTCCACAGCTTATCCATTCATCTTCAGAAGGACATCTTGGTTGCTTCCAATCTATATTTATTGCGAGGCATTTCAAGAATATTTATCCCTCCTGCAACTTTCGACATTCTTAAGACTGTTGATCTTCTCAGCCAGGGTATTAACTCCTTATTCTCCTAAAGTTGTAAAATTTGCAGGGTACACAAGCGCACTACATTTACTCTCATATTTGTAGTACCAGGGTCAAATGATGTTCTGAGGCCTAGCAGGAGCAGTTCTTTTTCCACCCCATCATTTAGGGTATCTAAAGTGCTAACATTCCCCTATTTCACAATTCTCCTTGTAAAAGACCTCTCTGTGGGGCCCAAACTTCATCTTAGCCTATTTTACTTTCCTTCTTCCTTCCCTCGCTCCCTCTTTTCCTTTATTTATTTAAAACTTATCTTTCTACACTATTGAAGTTCAGGTCCTATGGAGTTGCCTTGAAGATAAGAAGATTAACTTATAGAGAAGAGAACCCCATGGCAAACTGGTTTCCCCATCTAGAATACCTTATACCTTTGCCCACAACCACTGAATTTGTTCAGTATTTAGCAGGATTGATTCAATGTAGAATTCAACATAGATGTAAGATAGGAGACATGGGGGGAAAAGAGCTCATTAAAAAAAAATCCAAATTTCATAGTATTATCAGAGAGAAACAGAATAAAATGACTGCTTGAATTCAAAGCTTCAGAAAAAGACTTGGGGGAATATTATGCAATAGTGATGTGTTTTGTTTGTGGACAGTTTTGGGGTGAACACTAGAATTTGTTTATGCTTTATTTGGGGTAGGCTCTTTGGGGATAAAATAACAGGACTAAAGGAAATGATACTCTGGGAAAATGCCAGAATTAACAATCAAAAGAATGCTTTCGATAGGCCAACATCCAAAGGTTCAATAATGGCGAAGACACCAAGCTATGTCACAGCTAAACAGAACATGCAGGACCTCTGTAGGTACCTGTCCTTCCCCAAGTTCTAGTCGCAATTCCTAGAAAGCTCTTTACCCTTTATCTTTCTAAAATTGTTTTATTCTTCTCATGAATCACCTTCTGCCCAAATGTGTGTTTCTCACACAACCCTTGCACAGCTTATACATCCTGCAAATACTTCTTTGCATATGCCACTTGCAATGTTAATGATCTCTTTGCATGTTTCTCTCATCTCCTTGAAGGCAGGGACCATCCCCTAATCATTTCTGGGCTCCCATTGTCCCTTTAGCATACAGCTTAGTGCATGGTATTCTGCTGTAAACGTTTGGTGAATTTAACACAGCAGGATCTTTGGCTATAAAGTGAAAATGAGCATTTGGATTATCTCATTCCATCATATATATTATTCTCAACTATTAAACATGTATAAAGTTTTAAGGAATTATTAAAAAAAAAGACACTAGCAATGTGAACAATCTGATATGTCAGGAGTTGAAAGATATTAATCTTCTGGCACCTAAGTGCTCATTCCAGTATTGATATGCATCTTTCATTTTCTTATGATGCCTCAAGTCCAGATGGATTTTTATTAGTTCATCCAACAAAGCAGCAGACTTGACTTGTATTTAAATCAGTATAATTAGTCTAATCTTAAAGTAAAGCAAATGCAATTGCTAAATGGGCCTAGATACTTAGTTATAACTTTTTAGTGCCTAATAAATTTAGGTGAGATAAAAGACCAATATACCTCCCTGTGCTGTGGATGCACAGCTTTCTGATAACACTGGCTGATGCTATAGATTTCCCTAGTCTTTGGGGTTCCAGTAACTTTTCCTAATGCAGAAAAGATTTATTTACAGAAAATTTTAATGGATTTTACCCACAAAGTAAATACATTTTAAATTCTGTATCAGAAGCCTGTTTTCCACAAATTTCCGTGACTCTGAAACTTTCCATCCTTTTAATGAGTTAGGCACCAGTTCAGAGGGTTTTCAAGGAAAGCACTTTTTGTACAAGCTGGATGTAAGAGAGAGAAAATATTAATAGCGAGAATTCATTAAGCACTGTTCTGGGTGCTTCACATTCAATCCTCACAGCATTCTCTGAGAGAGGTGTGATTCTGAACCCCACTTCAAATGACTAGTAGCTGTGGAATAAGCCTACATCCAGACCCTGTTCTCTTAAAAGCCACTGCAATTGACTGTGGAATGGACACACATTATTTTTAAAAGTTGTGATTCAAATTTACTGATTATGTAAATTAAGCTTTCCTGCATGAAGATTACCCTAGGGAGGTGGGTGGTGGTGGTGGTTTAGTCGCTAAGTTGTGTCTGACTCTGGCAGCCCCAAGGACTGTAACCTGCTAGGCTCCTCTGTCCATGGGATTCTCCAGGGAAGAATACTGGAGTGGGTTGCCATTTCCTTCTCCAGAGGATCTTCCTGACCCAGGAATCTAACCTGGGCCTCCTGTATTGCAAGCAGATTCTTTACCAACTCATGCCCAGTTAGGAGCAGGTATTGCTTTATTTTGCAGGGCTCCAAAATCACTGCAGATGTTGACTGCAGCCATGAAATTAAAAGACAATTGCTCCTGGGAAAAAAAGCTATGACCAACCTAGACAGCATATTAAAAAGCAGAGACATTACTTTGTCAGCAAAGTCAAAGCTATGTTTTTTCAGCAGTCATGTATGCATGTGAGAGTTGGACTATAAAGAAAGCTGAGCACAGAAGAATTGATGCTTTTGAACTGTGCTGTTGGAGAAGACTCTTGAGGGTCTCTTGGCCTGCAAGGAGATGCAACCAGTCCATCCTAAAGGAATTCAGTCCTGAATATTCATTGGAAAGACTGATGCTGAAGCTGAAACTCCAATACTTTGGCCACCTGATGCAAAGAACTGACTTATTGGAAAAGACCCTGATGCTGGGAAAAATTGAAGGCTGGATGAGAAGGGGAAAACAGGATGAGATGTTTGGATGGCGTCGCCGAGGCGATGGACATGAGTTTGAGTAGGCTCCGGGAGTTGGTGATTGACAGGGAAGCCTGGCATGCTGAAGTCCCTGGGGTCGCAAAGAGATTGACACGACTGAGCGACTGAACTGAGCTGATTGCTACTGAACCTGGAGCAAGTTCCTATCCACCAAAACCACAGTTCACGTGGTCATTCGCGCCACCGTCACAAGAGGGCGCTCGCCAAAGACAACTGAGGCTACACCTTCCTTTTTTCCTGGGGAAAGTGTCTTTTCCTTTAAAAGGTGTTGCCTCCTTTGGGAACTTATCCTTGCTACAGCTTTTCCAGTGTATTCCAAAGTTCTTCCTACAGTTCAATTCCCTGCTCGTTACGCTTAATTGCATCACTTTTTGGCACATTCCCTGGAAATAGCATGGTTTTAGAAAGACTGTTTGCGGGGTGGGTACTAAAAAACACCATAATCATCTAACACAATACAATTCAGCTACTTTTAAATGACATTCTTTCTTTTATAATGCCTTTTAGAGTAGCTGGCAAGTTCTATTGAACCAGAAGATGGATAGAACAAGAGCTTTCACTCACAACAAAGGGGAATTTGATCATCAACAAGAAATTGAATAAAGAATGCAGTCTGGAAACAAGTGGCTGCAAATACAGTTTTCATCTACTTAAGATAATTATGCTAAATGCACTCATTTAATTTAATAACTATATTATTATTACTGTGAATTAAAAACATATGCCATAACAAAAATTTGAGAGAAAATATTACAGAAAAAAAAGGAAATTGACTCATCATTTAATAAACTCCTAATGAGGAGAAGAATTCATCTTAGCTGCAGAAATTGAAGGGTTTAATGTAATATCTTCAAGTTTTTTCTTTCCATTTAAAGTACTTATGTAGATCATTCCACATGAGTCTATTATGGTTTCATCTTTCCATGCATAGTTTCACAAACTAGATAGGGCGAAACAACTAAAAAATCAATATCATGAAAATCTAGATTTTGTATATATGTGTCTGTATATTTGATGTTTTGTTTTCAGAGCTTTAATATCCATAATAACACTTGAATATAATCCTCCACATTCACAAGTGAACATGATTTATTCCCTCATTTGGTGATGTTTATTAAAAGCCTAATATATGCTAGGCACTATTATAGGTTCTTGGGATCCATTAGCAAACAAAACATCCCCAAATCACTGTCGATATGAAATATATATTCTAGTGAAAGAAGAAAGGCAACAAATAAGTCAAACCATAATGTACAAGTAAATGATATGGTATGTTAATATATAAATACTTTTGAAGTATAGATCAAATTAAAGCGGCTAGGAGTGCTGGGGACAATCAACACGAGGCCAGAGTAAGCTTGATGAGAAAGTGAAGTTTGAAAAAGACTTGGGGGAACGAAGGGCATTTCCCTGCATGTTTCTAAAGCAGGACAGGTATCCAGATGAGGAAATGGCCACTGAAAAGGTTCCCATAGGCAGAAGGCTAAAGAGTGACATAATCCAACTTCAGTTTTTAAAAATCTGACTTTTGCATTGCAAATAGACTGCATGTGAATGTGGGGATGGACAGATTTCCTAGGTTTCCAAGAAGAGATGGTGGTATCTACTACCGAGTGATATCAATGGACTGTGGCTTTATTTTGAAGGTTGAGTCAACTGGATATCCTGAGAGGCTGGATGAAAGGGGGCAGAAGGAAGAGAGGGGTCAGAGATGCTTCTCAGGTCTTGGGCCTGAGCAGCTGGAACGATGAGGCTGTCTCCAATTGTTATAGGTAAAACTGTGGGAGACAGAGGCGGCTGGGGAGCAGATGAGAACTTCAGTGGTGGGCCAGATGAGTTTGAGATGTTCATCAGATATTTGAGTGGCGCTTGGGTAATGGTTCAGTTCAGTTCAGTTCAGTCGCTCAGTCGTGTCTGACTCTCTGCGACCACATGAACCGCAGCACGCCAGGCGTCCCTGTCCATCACCAAATCCCAGAGTTCACTCAAACTCACATCCATTGAGTTGGTGATGCCATCCAGCCATCTCATCCTCTGTTGTCCCCTTCTCCTCCTGCCCCCAATCCCTCCCAGCATGAGTCTTCCAATGTGTCAACTCTTCGCATGAGGTGGCCAAAGTACTGGAGTTTCAGCTTCAGCATCATTCCTTCCAAAGAACACCCAGGGCTGATCTCCTTTAGGGTGGATTGGTTGGCTCTCGTTGAAGTCCAAGGGACTCTCAAGAGTCTTCTCCAACACCATAGTTCAAAAGCATCAATTCTTCGGCGCTCAGCTTTCTTCACAGTCCAACTCTCACATCCATACATGACTACTGGAAAAATCATAACCTTGACTAGACGGACCTTTGTTGGCAAAGTAATGTCTCTGCTTTTCAATATGCTATCTAGGTTGGTCATAACTTTCCTTCCAAGGAGTAAGTGTCTTTTAATTTCATGGGTGCAGTCACCATCTGTAGTGATTTTGGAGCCCCAAAAAATAAAGTCTGACACTGTTTCCACTGTTTCCCCATCTATTTGCCATGAAGCGTTGGGACCAGATGCCATGATCTTAGTTTTCTGAATGTTGAGCTTTAAGCCAACTTTTTCACTCTCCTCTTTCACTTTCATCATGTTCCTTTCTTCCTAAAACGAATGATAATCCCTGGCCCAAGACCACCCTCCCCCTTTCTCATCCAGGACAGATATCCCAATCAAAATGTTTTTCATTTCTGCTAGCTTAATGAAACTCAGACTCTTTTTTAACATATGGATCCAGATACTCAATACTTTCGGACTGACATTTGAAGGTAAAATTAACCCTAGGGAGTTTCTTGCTGCTGCTGCTGCTGCTGTTGCTAAGTAGCTTCAGTCGTGTCCGACTCTGTGCGACCCCATAGACGGCAGCCCACCAGGCTTCCCCGTCGCTAGTCAACATCTGAAGACAACCAGATTCCTCCAAGTCATCTGATTATGGTAGCCAATGATTTCTTTTAAATATATGTGTTATCAAAGATACGGTTTAGTCACTAAGTTATGTCTGACTCTTGAGCCCCCATGGACTGTAGCCAGGCTCCTCTTTCCATGGATTCAGGCAAGAATACTAGAGTGGGTTGCCACTTCTTCCTCCAGGGAATCTTCCTGACCCGAGAATCAAACCGAGGTCTCCTGCTTGGCAGGCTAATTCTTTACCATCGAGCCACCAGGGAAATATTATCAAATATATATGTTATCATATATATGTAAATGGGGGTGGGCTTGGCATAAAACCCAGGGTATTCCAGTTAGTAACTTAGTGTTCCCCCATGGAATAACCATGACCTTCTGCATTTTCCTAGAATGGGAAGGAACAATTCAGGAACAATCTGTCTCAGGCCTGACAGCAAACAGACTTTCCCTGAACTGCTTTGATGATGTCATCCTATTATCTTTGGCAACTTAATTTTTTTTTTTTTTTCATTTGTAGAATGAGAGAAAATAGAAGAGGCAGGGTGGATTTTGCTAGCAATGAAGCATGTCTGATGCGAGAGAGGACTCTGATTTCCTAATGAGAAAACACTCTGATTGTTGGAAGGAGGAGAACAGAGGTCTGATTCTCTTTTACCAATTAAATCTGCATCTTGCACATTCTTCCCATTCCTCCCACAGAGCAAACACATTCTCTCTACAATCTACTAGAATTTAACGAAGGGTAAGTGAGAGGTCACGGTAAATGTCTCCCTTGGCATCAAGACACCAGAGAGTACAGCATTTAAAAAGAAATAATTAAAATGGAGTCTAAAAGACAAGTTATAAAGTACATCACTTCTTCATTTCAAAAGGTGTTTATTAAATGTGTCCAGACTTTTGTTCCATTAAAGAAAAAGGATTTGCATTTCTCTGAGGGTGGCAATAATCCATTTGGTAATAAGTGACAAGAAATGTATGTACCACTCATACTGGTAAGTGGGATTGTTTCACTTGCTGTACATAAACACAGATGTCAGGAGAGAATCTCTTTGTCTGTCGAGCTGAGTATTGAAAACTGCTGACACAGCAGCTATGATATCTGTATTATCTGTCTACATGCTCGTTCTTCCCTGGCTTACAGAGTAGGTTTTTTTTTCTTTTGGTCTGAATATAAATCAATAGAACAAGAACTTTAAAGCTATTTAGAATTCTAACCACTAGTGTTAAGACAGAAACCCCTTTGACTATATAATGTTGCTATGAATTCACTCATTTAGTAAAACCAAACTGTCTTTCTTTCTATTCTCCTGAATTTGTGTGTCTGAAAGAAGGAGCAATGTACCTAAAAATGGATTTCAAAATAAGTCAGTCCCTTCTTTAAAAAATTGTCATTTTACAAATAATAAATGCCTATGAGTTTCTAGAGGAAAACACAATTTAAAGAGCTACATGCATCCCAATGTTCACAGGAGCACTATTTACAGTAGCCAAGATACAGAGCAACCTAAGTATCTGTCAACAGCTGAATGATTAAAGAAGATATAATGCATATATGCAATGGATTATTATTCAGCCACAAAAAAGAAAGAAACAATGGCATTTACAGCAAAATAGGTGGACCTATATATTATCATACTAAGTAAAGTAAGCCAGACAAATATCAGATGATATCACTTATATGTGGAATCTAAAAAAGGTGAACTTATGTACAACAAGGAAATAGACTCACAGACATAGAAAATAAACATGGTTACCAAAGGGGAAGAAGGGGAAGGATAAATTAGGGGTTTGGAATTAAAATATACATACTACTGTATATAAATCAGATAACCGACAAGGATCTACTATACTCAGTATCTTGTGACAACCTATAAGGGAAGGGAATGGGGAAAAAAGAATATATATATATATATATTTATATTTATATATATATATATATATATATTTATGTATGTATAACTGAATCACTCTATGGTACACTGAAACTAATACAACATTGTAAATCAACTATATTTAAAAAATATTTTTTTAAATTCACTTTCTACAGAGAAAATGTAAATTTTATACTGGGTAGTAAAAAAGAAAATAAAATACTTGTGAGTTTCTTTACTAGTAAAAGAGCATTGTAACAGAATCAGCAAATTAAAGCCCACAAGAGCTGGCACCCTTTGCTTGCAGTTATAACCATGTCAACCTGTACTACTTCTGGCTGGAGGTGCCATGAGCTCTGGAAGGTAGAAACGCCACCAGCAGCTGCTGAAGCACTGGATGGATGTGTGCCTATCCGGTTCTGTGACTAGCAACGTTATTAAGGAGGTAAACTGATACAGTAATGAGAGTGAAAGAGTGTTCTTAAACCCAACACTGAAGTGCAAGACTGAACAACTCTTCCTCATATGTGCTCCAGTTAGTGGCTTGATTAGTACACCTATCGTGGAGAGATGACAGAAAATAAGTCAGAAGAGAGAAATATGACTTCAATTCTATTAAGTCTGAATTACAAGGCCACTGATTTCTCCATAAACTTGTTGTTAGATTGAGTATGTATTTATTCAAAGAAGTGTCTCCTCTTCAGTAAACTTGTTATAGAATCTTGTGCTGTTCTTGCTCTTTTCTGTTGTTGCTTTATTAGTTACCTTAACGTTCTGCAGCATAGCTCCTGGGAAAACCTCTGTGATGAGGGCATTTCATCTCCTCATCTCCTGAGGGTGACTTGCTGGAAGCTATCCAGTCACTTAAGGATGGTTAGTGGATATGATGAAAAGGTGATTAAACTGAATAATATTAATTTGGTCAGGTAACAGTGATTCTCCAAGTGTAGGCTTCCCAGGGGACTCAGTGGCAAAGAATCTGCCTGCCAGTCCAGGAGACACAGGAGACACGGGTTCGATCCCTGGGTCGGGAAGATCTCCTGGAGTAAGAAATGGCAACCCACTCCAGTATTCATGCCTGGAAAATCCCATAGACAGAAGAAACTGGTGGGCTACAGTCCACGGGGTCCAAAATGAGTCAGACACAATAGAGAGCATCTCAAAATGTGATCCTAAGACAGGCATCATCAGAATCACATGGAAAGCTTAGGTGGTATCACCCTCAGAAGTTCTGATCAGTAGGTCTGGGGGAAGACCTAAAAATGCATTTCTAACAAGTGTCTAAGTGATGTATTTTTTTTCCGAATATATTTTATTTATTTACTTATTTTACTTTACAATATTGTATTGGTTTTGCCATGCATCAACATGAATCCGCCACAGATATACACGTGTTCCCCATCCTGAACCCTCCTCCCTCCTCCCTCCCCGTACCATCCCTCTGGGTCATCTCAGTGCACCAGCCCCAATCATCCAGTATCATGCATCGATGTTACTTTTCTAGAGACTGCATCTTGAGAACCACTGGAATAATATACAATCTTAAAATAATTATTTTCATTTTATCTTGTGTTTTAAGAGCAGTTCCAAAAAGCCATCAAATGTCAGTATTATTAGAAAAAGTTTAAAATCTGTGAAAGACACTTTATTTTGTTTTTGCTTTAAAAAATTATTTATTTTTAATTGGAGGATAATTGCTTTCAATATTGTGTTTATTTCTACCATACATTAACATGAATCAGTCATAGGTACACATACATCTCCTTTCTCTTGAACTTTTCCCCATTTCTCACCCCATCACACCCCTCTGCATTGTCACAGAGCCTGGATTTGAGCTTCCTGCATGTGTCACATAGCAAATTTCCACCAGCTATCTATTTTACACATGGTAATGTCTATGTTTCAATGCTACTCTCCTAATTTGTTGCATCCTCCCCTTCCTCTAGTATTATACAGAATGAAGTAAGTCAGAAAGAGAAAAACAAATACATTAACACATATAAATGGAATATAGAAAGATGGTACTGATCAATCTGCATTCAGGGCAGAAATGGAAGCACAGACATATGAACAGATTTATGGCCACTGTGTTTTATAGGCAAATATTTTGTAGATTCTGTTGCATTTGTTTTTAAATGAAGAGCCCCAGGACTTCATGGCTCCCACTGGGAGGCTGACCCAACTGAGCTTGGAAGAGCCTGGTGAATGGATGCAAACACTTCCCACTGGGTCACTGCTACCAGCCACCTCTTGTCTGTGTGTCACAGGGAGTACAGGGAGAGATGATTTTTGATTCAGCTCTCAAACATCCAGGAATTTTTTAAGAAGCCTTTCATGTATTTTCACTTGTCCTTCCGAGGGGCGGGAGGGGGAAATAGGCTTGGAGAGCTGATTTTTGAGAAATTAAAGTAAAACTGATACTGTAACTTACCTATGTGATACTCTTCAAATGCCTCCCCTCCACTTTGGGAATTATCATGTGCTTTGTCTGTGGGACACTAAATTCCATGAGTGCTGGAATTATTCCCGTCATGGTAACTGTTGTGTATTCCTTGTTTCAAACGATTCCCTGGAACAGAACTGATACTCTGCAAATTTATTTAATTTTTCCTCCAATTAAAAAAGTCTCTTTAAATTTATTTTGAATATTAAAATCCAAAATCTTGGTACATAAGGCCCTTTATGATCTTCCCTTTTCTTGCATCTTCTTCTATCTCATGCCCCATATATGGGCCATCCAGAAACACTGATTTTACTTACTTTCCTAAATCGCCATGCTTTTTGTCACTGCCATAGAACCACATTGGCAGCTTTATTTAACTATTGGTTGATAAACCTTGTGACCTTTAGGAAAATAAATTAGAATTAGTTAAGCCTTATCTAGTCATTTCCTCTTGGATCCTAAAGACAGTTGTTCAGTATTTTGTTAATGTAGTTAGAATGAATTATTGGTTAGCAGAAATGTTGCTATTTTAGAACAGGAGAGCATTTGAAGAATATCTCAAGTGGCTATGGTGGGAATAGTAACTGAAAGGCCACCTGTCTCTGCTTTTATCTAATCAAACTTGGGGAAAGGGACCAGAGCACAAAGGATTTTTTTGGCATTTCCCTGCCCCTTAAAGAGCTCGGTATGCCATCTGAAAGTCAGTATTATCTTTAAACTACTTAAACTGAATACTTTTAATGTGCTTTCCATTAGAAAGTGCAGAGGTGTTTGATTCTGAAATTTTGAAATATCAGAAAGCAGTGTGAATGTTCCAGGCTATAGAGAATATGTTGTTGTTGTTTAGTCACTAAGTTGTATCTGACTGTTTGTGACCCCATGGATATAACCCTCCAGGTTCTTCTGTCCGTGGACTTCTCCAGGCAAAAATATTGGAGTGGGTTTCCATGCCCTCCTCTAGGAGATCTTCCCTCACCCGGGGATCAAAGCCGAGTCTTGTGGGTTGGCGGGTGGATTCTTTACAACTGAGCTACCGGGGAACCCCAAAGAGAATGTACCCTGGTTTATATTGGTAAGAAAGTGTGAGTTACCATGTATTCCAATTGGAATGAAGAAAGGGTAGAACATCATATTGGATATAATTCTAAATTGCCAGATTTGTTGCAAGCACAGGTTTAGGCTGTGAAGGACTGCTGTGGTCTGAATTCTTGGGTCTTGCCAAAATTCTTATGTTCAAATCCTAACTCTCAAGATATGGTATTAGCAGTTCTAATGAGGTGGATGAAACTGGAGCCTATTATACAGAGTGAAGTAAGCCAGAAGGAAAAACATCAATACAGTATACTAATGCATATATATGGAATTTAGAAAGATGGTAACAATAACCCGGTGTACGAGACAGCAAAAGAGACACTGATGTATAGAACAGTCTTTTGGACACTGTGGGAGAGGGAGAGGGTGGGAAGATTTGGGAGAATGGCATTGAAACACGTAAAATATCATGTAAGAAACGAGTTGCCAGTCCAGGTTCGATGCAGGATACTGGATGCTTGGGGCTAGTGCACTGGGACGACCCAGCGGGATGGTATGGGGAGGGAGGAGGGAGGAGGGTTCAGGATGGGGAACACATGTATACCTGTGGTGGATTCATTTTGATATTTGGCAAAACTAATACAATTATGTAAAGTTTAAAAATAAAATTAAAAAAAAAAGATATGGTATTAGCGGATGGGGCTTTGGGGAAGCACTTACATTATGAGGTGGGACTTTCATGAATGAGATTAGTGTCTAATAAAAGAGGCTACAGACAGTTATCCAACTCCTTTCACCAAATGAGCACACAGGAAGAGGTCATTGGCTATGAACCAGGGAAATGGCCTTCGCCCAGCTATGTTGACTGTTGATGTTGGACTTTCCAGACTCCAACACTATAAGAAAAAAATTCTGTTGTTGATAGGCTGCCCAGTCTGTGGTATTTTGTTATAGCAGTCTGAACAGACTAAGACACAGACTGAAATCTAGGCATGACCGTGCACAAAAAGTCAAGACAACCTAGAAATTCGTTTTGGTGACTCATGCCTGTAGTCAATGAATCTTTTTGCCCATCTGTCAAGACTCTTATATTGATAAGAGTGATATGCACAGTGATATGCAGGTGATATGCACAGAAAAAACAAAGGGGCTATAGATAAAACATTTATCATTACTATTCAGCAAAAGCCAGGAGATGGTCAAGATATTTCATCCACCCTAGTAGGTGGGTGCAAGTTAAAAGTGTAGGCACCAGGTTAGACATATCTGCATTCAAATTCCAGGTCTATCATCAAGGGACTCTGTAACCTTGGACATCCATACAAATTAGCTTATATGTAACATGATGACATTAATAATACTAATATCACAGGTATGTTTCGAGGATTCCACCAGATAACCACTGTAAACTTCTTGGCATAAAGTAATTGCTCAAAACACACAAGCTAAAATTACCAGCAAACTACGGCTATATTTGCTGCACGTGAGGATGCAGAAAGGACACTGACTTTCAGGATATCTTACCTTTTCTGAGAGTAGCTGTTTTATTTGTAAGAGCATCAGTTGTCTCTCCCCTTTATTGTCAGGTATGTTGTAAATGTGTCTTTAAGCAGCAGTAGGTTATTTATTCACCAGAAGATACACCACAATCACAGGCTGTTTCTTAAGGACCTGGTTTTCTTGAGGCAATGCTATAGCATGACAGCTTATATTTAATTTACATTCCTGCAGATTAAGCTCACTGATTTAAAATCAATTTCATCCATCTCTGTGCACTCATGGATGATTGGTCCTAATTCAGACCAAGTACAAAGCAACAGATTTTTAACATGTAAAAATAAAGGACTAACATGTGACGTTCTAGACAGAATGCTTCAAAAAGTAAACCCCCTGCCCACTGTATAGCTCAAATCATAAAAAATTCTATTTCTCAGAATTTACTCTGAAACTAAAATGTGCCATCAAATCTTAGCATGAGTTTTATAAAAAACATCAACAAGTTCAAAGGGTTTGATGCATTCAAATAAATAAATGCTCATTGTTGGTGCAGACAGAAGACAGTCCGCAATAGTTAGTTTTCTGTCTTTTTTCCCCCCTTGATTCCTTTCTACCTGTCTGAGTGCCTAAAGGTGGTTTCTGTACATTTGTTTAAAACATAGTATCCATTCATTTTTGTTCACGTGTGGTCAAACACATTTTCAGAAATAAGAAGTTCCTCTTATTCCCCCACCCTTTATCCTCTAATCCCTACGTATCTACTGCGTAGTCTCAAGAAAGTGGGGTTACATCACCATCACAGTCTCAACTCAAAAGGGCAGTGGTGGTGACCTCTGTCCCTGAGGTAAAGGCTTTGCAGGGCAGTGGGGGCTGCCCTTCTTTTCTCTCCCACCGTACCTGGGCTATTCATGGTCCCAAATCCTTTGTAACAAGTTATTCTGGATTAAAACCTTAAATCTCCATAAGCATGAGGAAATACATGATGTTTCTTTGTCTCCAGTGATCTTTTTTACTTTCTGCTCCCCTTTATTAAATGCCTGTTCCATTACCCTTGGTTCTCAGCCAAAACAAACATTCATTGTATTGCAGAGATCAGAGTCCTTAGCAATTGACTGTTTGTGTATTTGATGTAGAGGAGAAGTCAGCACAAGAGTACTGAGTACCTGGTGACAGATATTGTAAGGGCAGATTAAATCTTTCAGAGGAGAAGGACTGAAACAAACTATTCCAATCAGCCCAAGATAGGTGGCCTCAACTCTCTTTATGAAACTAATGTGCCTCCCAGCCTTCCTTCTACTGCCAGGATTCTCATGGCCATCCCTTTTCTTTAACCCTCTGGCACAAATTCAGACACAAAAGACTGGCTACTGTTTTATATGTCAAGTATATGACAATTTATGAAAATATGAAATATTAAAATTAGGTCCATACAGATGAACCTGTTTGCAAAGCAGAAATAGAGACACAAACAGAGAGAACAAACATATGATACCAAGCAGAAAAAGAAAGGGTTGGATGCACTGGGGCGTCAGGATTGACACATATTCACTATTGATATTATGTATAAAATAGATAACTAGTAAGAGCCTACTAGAGTATAGCACAGGGAACTTTACTCAGTGTTTTGAGGTGACCTAAATGGAAAAGAAATGAAAAAACAGAGGGGATATATGTATACATATGGGCTTCCTCGGTGGCTCAGCAGTAAAGAATCTGCCTGCAACACGAGACACATATTTGATTCTTGGGTGTGAAAGATCCCCTTGAGAAGGAAATGGCAACCCACTCCAGTGTTATTGCCTGGGAAATCCCATGGACAGAGGGGCCTGGCGGGGAATCCACAGAGTCCATGGAGTTGCAACAGAGTTGGACATGACTTAGTGACTAAACAACAATAAAATGCATACATATAGGTGATTCACTTTGCTGTACAGCAGAAACTAAACCAACATTGTAAAGCAACTAAACTCCAGTAAAAATTTTTAAAATTAAAATGAGGAGTAATAGGGGCTTTTCTCTAGTTGGTGGCGGGAGACTACAGAAGAGTGTAATAGCTACAGAAATGAAACTCCCAGCAAGGCTTGAATTCACTCAGTTTCTACAAATGCCTGCAATTTTTCTCTTTTTTCTTTTGTATTTAACTTCTTAAATACATCTTCCCAACAAATTTCAGTTCTCTGTTCTCTGTAAAAGTTAGAAATTTCCTGTATCTATTTTTCTGCTTCTTCCACCACAGTTATACTTACTTGTTCCCTGTGAACCCTCGCTTCCATGCCCCCTATTGATTTAATTGATCAGGGCTTTTCTGTACCATGTGCTGTACTGAGCTCAAACAACATCAGTTTAGAGGGTCAGGGAAATAACATTTCTTGTTTTACAAATATACCTTCTAAACATTTAATATTGTGAATAGATGGACTTGCTGTGTAGGCAAACATAGAGCTTTGGAATTTTCCACTCTAAGACTAGAAGACTTGCAAAGAAGATAATCAAAACCATATATCATGACATGCACAAACAAGTACTGTCCTGAGTGGTAATTTTTGATAAGTGGAAGGAGTTTGCACTCCTGGCTAATCACCAATGGTTTTATACAATAAGTGTACATTTTTATTTCTTTGTGTCTCACTTTGTTAACTTTGAGTCTGTGCTCTCCAGTCCTTCTGATACCAAAGCTATTTTTCACTCCTCCCAGGATTCTGGATCTAAGTCTACAACAATTAGGCACTCTTGTCCTTGATTTTATCGCATGCCTCTGTGAAAGGTTTTCTTGGCTCTACCCATGTGTTCCACCTCTCAGACTATTCCCATGTAACATCATGCACCTGAAAGATCCTTGAGAAGACATTCTAGCTAATTATGTCTTGCAGGTAATAGGTAAAGAAGGTGAAACTAAGTCTTTCTTACACAAGAAAATGGAGTCAGTCTGTGCAAATCAGGGGCATAATGCACTAAGAATGAGCTCTTCTTTGGGCTTTTAAGAGAGAGTAATATGAGGGGAGAATTTCCAAATAAAGGATGAGGGAGAGGAAGTGTGGCTGATAATTGCCCAAGGAGGCAAATTTCCCCTCAGTCGTTTGATGGAAGAATTCTTTTTTGTTTTTGCTGTTTTTGCACACCAGATGGGCTGCCCAGGTGGCACAGTGGTAAAGAACCCACCTGCCAATGCAGGATATGCAGGTTTGGATCTCTGAGTTGGAAGATTCCATGGAGTAAGAAATGACAACCCACTACAGTATGCCAGGCAAGAATACCTGGAAAATTCCATGGACAGAGGAGCCTGGTGGGCTATAGTCTGTGGAGTCATAAGGAGTCAGACACAATTGAACAGGCACACATGCATTCAAACACCAGGTGCCATATTAAAGGGATGAATCATGATCCATCTAAACCATTCTTGGCACTCTCATTCCTTTTTATCAAATGCTGGGTTAGGGACAGACCTGCAATCCTTTCTGTCTAATGATGTGTGAGAAGAAATCCATTGAGGGTACTTATGGAAAGCATTTTCCTCTCTGACTTAAAAAAAAAAAAAAGTTTCTGGGGTAAAAGTCTTTTTATCCCCCTGGCTTTGAAGCCACTTGTATATGTTTGAAGGTGCTTTTGTTTTATTTGGGAGATTTCCAAACAATCTGAGAATGATGGAGGAATATGGAAAAAACCCTGGTCCTTGATGACATCACTGAACAGTTGTACCAATTCAGACTCATCCACCAAGTGATACATTAAAATCAATCTAAATGTTATAGGGAATAAAGAGTGAAGGCCCACATTAGTATTAACCCATTGTATTTACCCTCCATTTTTACAACACATAGTCTTTTTTTTAAGACCTAGATTAAATTCAACCACCCTTGGGATCATCTTTCAATGTACTCCTGTTAATAATTTTTCTGGTATGAATTGCTGAAAGTTTATTGCCTGGGCATTTAGGCCCATATTTATATGATCTATTGCATCTTCAATAGGACTGTTTAATCCTTAGAGGACAGGTTTTACAACTGAACTCACATTTCTTTTATGTTTAGAGATTTTATTCCTGTGCAAACTGTTCATTGGGAGCTCAATAAACATAGCTTTAATAGCAAACAATTACTGAACCCTTCCTCTGTGCCAGGTCATCTTGCTAAGCACTTTGTAACAGTTAATCCTTATTAATCCACCCTCATTGTAACAGTTAATCCTTATGACTATATTGCAGAAAGTACTCTTATATTCCACAGTGATCTCCTAGGCTAGTTTGGGTGCTCATTAAATGTGGTCATGGCATTCTGTACTTTTCCTTTGTAGCATTCATAGTTTCAAGTAAAAAACAAACAAACAAACAAACGGAAGCTAATCATGCATTTGTTTGCTTATTTTCCAGTTCTCCCCAAATAAAGTCCACAAGGACAGAGAAAATCTGTCATACATCTCCAGGCCAAGGGGCAGGCATGTGTATAGTAGTTTAAATATTTGGTGAATTAACAAAGAAAAACTCTATTCTTCTTAGAATAAGGCAAGGGGTCCCCAAACTCTGGGATCTAGTGGCTGATGATCTGAGGTGGAGCTTAGGTAATAATAATAAAAATAAAGTGAACAATAAATATCATGCACTTGAATCGTCCCAAAACTATCTACTACACCCCAAGCCCTGGGAAAGCTGTCTTCCATGAAACCAGTGCCTGGTGCCAAAACGATTGAAGACCACTGGAACAGGGAACAGAAGCTTAGGGCCTGACACATCAAGCTCAAGATTGCACCACTGGGACTAGAGTTCACACTCGTGCCTGGTTTTCTCTTTCTGGGAGTCCTGCCCATGATACCAGTACCATGTTCTTTCCACTGATTTATTTCAAACCGGGAATGAGACTATGAGTTTACCATCCCATTTCTCATGTGGAAAACTAACAGAACATATTTTAACAGCCAATTCAAAGATGCCAGGCTCCTGAAGTGAGCAGCTAAAAATGATGATGGTGATGATGATATCACTAGGATTTACAGAGCACCCCACTTCTGGTGGGGATGTTACTGCCAATCCTTAAATTACCATGGCAAGTTAAGTTTTATTTCCTAATCAGGAAATTGATGCATAAAGAGACTGGGGTATGCAGTTCAGAATGCATGAGTAACAAGCTTTGGAAATATACTAGGAACATGGGTTTACCTGAAACCAAAATCCAGGTCTTCCCACTTTTTCCATGCTTTAGCTGTCAATCAACAAACACCTACTACATGATAAGAACTCAACTCTTTTAAATATTTATTCAGGCATCAAAATTATCTCCTAAGAGGATTATTAACAAAGTTTAAAAAAAATGATTACCTGTTAATGGATTTTAGAAACAAAATAAGTAGATTTAGAGTCTGCAAGAGTTTTCTAAAAACATGTCAAATTTTCATGGGAGTTTTTGAACCAAAGTGAAAGAGGAGATTGAAAAAGTTGGCTTAAAACTCAACATTCAGAAAATGAAGATCATGGCATCTGGTCCCATCACTTCATGGGAAATAGATGGGAAAACAGTGGAAACAGTAACCGACTTTATTTTTTGGGGCTCCAAAATCACTGCAGATGGTGACTGCATCCATGAAATTAAAAGACACTTACTCCTTGGAAGGAAAGTTATGACCAACCTAGACAACATATTGAAAAGTAGAGACATTACTTTGCCAACAAAGGTCCGTCTAGTCAAGGCTATGGTTTTTCCAGTGGTCATGTATGGATGTGAGAGTTGGACTGTGAAGAAGGCTGAGCGCCAAAGAATTGATGCTTTTGAACTGTGGTGTTGGAGAAGACTCTTGAGAGTCCCTTGGACTGCAAGGAGATCCAACCAGTCCATTCTGAAGGAGATCAGCCCTGGGATTTCTTTGGAAGGAATGATGCTAAAGCTGAAACTCCAGTACTTTGGCCACCTCATTCGAAGAGTTGACTCATTGGAAAAGACTCTGATGCTGGGAGGGATTGGGGGCAGGAGGAGAAGGGGACGACAGAGGATGAGATGGCTGGATGGCATCACTGACTCAATGGACATGAGTCTGAGGGAACTCTGGGAGTTGGTGATGGACAGGGAGGCCTGGCGTGCTGCGATTCACGGGGTCGCAAAGAGTCGGACACGACTGAGTGACTGAACTGAACTGAACTGATTACAGGGAAATGTTTAGGTTGATGTTTAATTCATACACTAGGATGAACAACAGGGCAATGGGTTTGAATAAGAAGTAAAATGAGAGAGCTGCATGGCTAAAACATATTCTTAACTGATGGGAAACAAGTTGCAGGCATCCTCACAGGGCTAGAAAATGATGTGATATATAAAAACTCCAAACTCAACAGTTACATCCATCCCAAGTTTGGTGATTTCTAAGGACATTGCCAATATCTGTTGGATCATCAATAAAGCAAGAGAGTTCCAGAAAAAACATCTACTTCTGCTTTATTGACTATGCCAAAGCCTTTGACTGTATGAATCACAAAAACTGTGGAAAATTCTTCAAGAATGGGAATACTAGACCACCTGACCTGTCTCCTGAGAAATCTGTATGCAGGTCAGGAAGCAACAGTTAGAACTGGATATGGAACAACAGACTGGTTCCAAATCAGGAAAGGAGTACATTAAGGCTATATTTTGTCATCCTGCTTATTTAACTTATATGTAGAGTACGTCATGAGAAATGCTGGGCTGGATGAAGCACAAGCTGGAATCGAGGTTGCCGGAAGAAACACCAATAACCTCAGATATGCAGATGACACCACACTTATGGCAGAAGTGAAGAGAAACTAAAGAGCCTCTTGATGAAAATGAAAGAGGAGAGTGAAAAAGTTGACTTAAAACTCAATATTCAGAAAACTAAAATCAAGGCATCTGGTCCCATCACTTCATGGCAAATAGATGGGAAAACAGTGGAAACAGTGACTGACTTTATTTTTTGGGGCTCCAAAATCACTGCAGATGATGACTGAAGTCATGAAATAAAATGACGCTTGCTCCTTGGAAGAAAAGTTATGACCAACCTAGACAGCATATTAAAAATCAGAGACATTACTTTGTCAACAAAGGTCTATCTAGTCAAAGCTATGGTTTTTCCAGTAGTCATGTATGGATGTGAGAGTTGGACTACAAAGAAAGCTGATGGCCGAAGTATTGATGCTTTTGAACTGTGCTGCTGGAGAAGACTCTTGAGAGTCCCTTGGACTGCAAGATCAAACCAGTCAGTTCTCAAGGAAATCAGTCCTGAATAATCATTGGAAGGACTGATGCTGAAGCTTAAACTTCAATACTTTGGCCACCTGATGCAAAGAGCTGACTCACTGGAAAAGACCCTGATGCTAGGAAAGATTGAAGGCAGGAGGAGAAGGGGACAACAGAGGATAAGGTGGTTGGATGGCGTCACTGCCTCAATGGACATGAGTTTGAGTAAATTCTGGGAGTTAGTGATGGACAAGAAGTCCTGGCATGCTGCAGTCCATGGGGTCACAAAGAGTCAGACATGACTGAGCGACTGAACTGCACTAAACTGAAAGACATTTGACCCTTTCAGAGAAGACATGCAATTCTGTAAGAGCTGATTTGGAAGAAACTGAACCTACATCTCTGGTGCCATAGGAACAAAAGAGTTGATAGAGAAAATCAGGTAAAGATTAGTTGCTTTCTTTTAAGCTATGGCATCCAACCCAGCACCATTTGCCACAGCCATGTACTCACTTTCAAGCCCCTTCCCACCAGACATCTACTGTTGCAGATTTAATTGCATCTGTCCATGGGGTTGCTAAGAGTCGGGCAACAGCTGAGCGACTTCACTTTCACTTTTCATTTTCATGCATTGGAGAAGGAAATGGCAACCCACTCCACTGTTCTTGCCTGGAGAATCCTAGGGATGGGGAAGCCTGGTGGGCTGCCATCTATGGGGTCGCATAGAGTCATACACAATTGAAGTGACTTAGCAGCAGCAGCAGCAGTCACTTCAGTAATCATGTACATGTGTGTTTTCCAGAAGGATGGGTTGGAGACTTCCAGTTCAGGCTTAGATGGTTTAATGTGCAACTTCTGTAATGCTAACAAGAACATTTTATCTATCATCTCTAACCACTCTGCTAGTGAGAGCCTAATGGCCACTGCGAAATATGCTTCTTTCCCCAAATGCTCCCTAATGAAACCAAAAACAACAATACTAAGATAATGAGCAGAGGCTAAAAGCTGAAGAATTCACTTCTCCGGAAGGAAATTTTGGTGGCTACAACCATAAGAAGCAGTGAAGGGTGGAAAAAGCAAGGAAAATTGGTTATTTCCAACAAAATGTTTGCTTCTCCTTATTTATTTTTATTTTATACATTATTAATGGTATTTTTTCTCATCAAAGTATGTATTTGAATTAGTAAGAGAAGTGAAAATTCCAGTGAAAAAATATTGGAAAGAACGGAGCCTATTTAGCCTCAAGTGAGTGAGTGTTAGTTGCTCAGTCGTGTCTGACTCTTTGCGACCCCACGGACTGTAGCCCACCAGCCTCCTCTGTCCTTGGAATTCTCCAGGCAAGATTACTGGAGTGAATCACCATTTCCTTCTCCAGGGCATCTTCCCTTCCCAGGGACTGAACCAGAGTCTCCTGCATTGCAGGCAGATTCTTTACCTTCTGGGCCACCAGAGAAGCCTATTTAGTCTGAAAACAAACCAAATAAATAAATAAAGTTGCTTTTGTAAATAGCACAATTTTGAAATCAAGGCAGTCATTTAATTTGTCTAATATCTAGGTTCTTTTTTGGGGGGAAAATAAGTCATATTTATTATAATCTCTCAAGTCCTTTCTAATAAATACTGACACATTGACTTACTTCAGCATTTTAAACAACCCATATGGATATACACATCCTAAACCATCATATCCAAATGATTTCTAACATACAAAATTATTTTGCTGTTACCCTAAATGCCATGGCTCTGGGAACAGTATAATAAGTGTCTCTGTGAGATGATGGGCCACAGACTCCATGCCTTCTACTTTCAGGCATGCTAACAGAGGGTGCCAGCAGAACTGCAAGGTTATTTTCCAGAACCAGGAGAAGGACTGTTTCATAGCTTCTATTTATTTCCTATTTGAATTGTTTACTGAAGTATAGTTGAGTTACAACATTAGTGTTTGGTGCACCACATAGTAATTGGATGTTTTTATAGGTTATACTCCAAGGTTATTATAAAATATTGACTTCAATCCCTGTGTGTATTAAATTCTTGTAACTTACTTATTTTATACCTAGTAGTTTATACTGCCTAATCCCTATTCACCACAGTTTCCATTTATTTTTAATAATTTCATCCCAATTTAGAGAGATCATTGACTAACTGCCAGGATACATACTAGTTGGATGAATTCTGATAGAGATTCCAAACTTTAAAGTAGTTCTTAATTATCCAACAGTAAATAGCATAAGGAATAACACAATAATCCTAGAAGTGAAGAGAAGCAGCCAAACTCATGTTTTTTGTTTGTTTTTTCTAATCTTTCTTCCAACATGCCAGATGCCATACCCCAACAATATGCTTGTTAGCAATTGGAGTCCAGGATTATACACACACACACACACACACACACACACACACACACACATGCAATTACAAGAGGGAATAAAATATGACTCCTGTAACAGGTCCCTTTGTGGTCTTTCTCCTCCAAGTGACTCTTACCAAAACTGCAAATGCATAATTCATTTTTGAACTATTTGTTTAACAGTGTCTGAGTTCCTGCCATATTCACTTCTGTGTGAACGACAGCTAACATAGTGCTTTATGTTTCATAGATATTCATTGATCGTACGTCGTGTCTTTTTGTCAACTACTCTTGAAGCATGATTAAATACACTGAAGAAAAATATTTTCTGTTTGGATAGCTTAATAAAATAATCAGTTTCACTCTAGAAGACAAAAATTGACTATATAGTGCAAGGCTTGTTATTCTTAACTATAGTTGCATTTATCATTGAACCAAATCATCATATTATTCTCTCTCCCTCTCACAGCCAGACACACACAGACACACACACACACACACACAAACACACACACTCACTCCACACCTACACAGTTGGGTCTCTGTGGCAGAATCATGGTAATTATCTTTAGTAGTTCTTGTTCAGTACCCAAACCTTCTTCTTCTTTGGAAGAAACTGGTACCCCATTCTGAGTGAGCACTTAGTTGCCTTGTGAATGTGGCTTAGAGCTGGAGATTCTCAGAGCCTGACTGCTGTTGTCTCAAATAGCACAATGAGGTAAAATATATCTTCTTTCAAAGAAACCTACATTTGAATCTGGGAGTCCAAAGAATTAGCCATGAAGTGGCCTCATCTTGGGGTAAAGATCAATGCCCCTGAAAACAACAAAATATTAAATTATGGGGAACAGCTCTTTAATAATGCCTTTGGCAGGAACAGGGAATTCTGAATGATCCTCCTTCCCGGGAACTCAACTTGCTGTGTCACTGTGTACTTCATCGACTTTGTTCTTAGATGAAAGTTCAGAATATCTGAGCCTTTCAAGGGTCATATTTCATTTGATTGAACTTCCCTTGCAATCTTAGAAGTACTTCATGGGCTTCAGTTTTCTCTCTTGCTGACTTAATGCTGTACAGAGAAAATTCCACTGCTGTAGGTAAAGGATAGTATGAAAAACATGTTGCTCAATATACAAAGGCCACACAAAAGCCAACCTAAGAAACCCATCTGAAAAAATGTAAAAGTTCCACACTTGAAAAATCTGTTCTAAAAAGCTGTTTTCTTCATGATTTTTAAGTAAGGAATTTAGGAAGAGGTTTCTCAGAATTTAAAACATGCTCGTTATCTTTCTTTAAGAGTTTAAAATGCATTCTCACTTAAAATGGAGTTAAATAATACATATCTTGTGGTGTTGTGAAGAGTAACTAAGGCTGTATGTGTATGAGAGCTGATCACAGAATCTAGGCTATGGCAGGTGCTCAAAACACGGCAGCAGAATTTGCATTTAAATATACTGCCTTTATGCCATGTACACAATGTGGAGAAATTATAAAAATAGAGGCCTCAGAGAATTTCCTAAGTGGAATTTTAAAGCCACTTTAAAGGAATAAGTCAAAGGTAGCATCATAGAATTAATTCAGTCAATAGTTAATGGAGGCTCAAAGTCATCACTATGTGCTGGCTCTGTTTGTAGACTTTATAGCAAACTGAAAACAATGTGCTATTGAAACATGACATCGAAATATTTTAATACTGAAACCATTTTCTAGAGATACTTAACATAATGATTATTCTGTAAAGGAAAGAAATTAGGATTTAAAAATTTTCAATGACTATGATAATAAAAACCGAAACCAACAGAAAACAAAAGAAGCATCGATAACTAGAGTGAGACACACTAAGGAGAAATTAAAACCTGGTATAAGTGGAAACACCAAAAATTTTAAAAAGCTACTTCTTTTCAAACTTAATGATAGATTAAATATACTTTAATAAAAATCTCAAAGTTCTATTGTTTTGGAAATTGATAAATTTTTGAAATGGTAAACTGAAAAATACATGGGTTTATAGCTAAGAAAAAAGTTAAATGGGAAGAAATTAAAAAGGAAATTAAATTTATTAGAAATAGATATTAAATACATATTACAAAGTCATAATCTAAACTTTAAGAAGGTGGGGTTTTAATTTGAGTGGATATTTATTTTTATTGTCATTTTCCTTTAATTCAAACAGTAGTCTATTTCCATTTATTATTAACATATTTTATATTAGATACTTTCCATTATAAAATTAATTTTTAAATTTAAAATAAATTTGGGTAGGAAATTTGTTATAGTATTACTGATTAGAACTAATCTCCCATCTATTTGCACAAAGACCATGTTTCTTACAGCTATTTTTTTTTCTTTCAATTCTTATTAGAAGTTCTTACTTGGTAAGAATATATGTCCATGTATTTTCTTATTGTTGGTGTTCTGTTGCTCAGTCATGTCCAACTCTTTGTGATCCCATGGACTGCAGCATGCCAGGCTTCTACATCCTTCACTATCTCCCAGAGCTTGCTAAAACTCATGTCCATTGAGTCGGTGATGCCATCCAACCATCTCATCCTCTGCTGTCCCCTTCTCCTGCATTCAGTTTTTCTCAGCATCACTGTCTTTTCTAATGAGTCAGCTCTTTGCATCATGTGGCCAAAGTATTGGAGCTTCAGCTTCAGCTTCAGCATCAGCCCTTCCAATGAATATTCGGGACTGATTTCCTTCAGGATTCACTGGTTAGATCTCTTTGCAGTCCAAGGGACTCTCCCAGAGTCTTTTCCAACACCATGGTTTAAAAGCATCAATTCTTCAGCGCTCAGCTTTCTTTATGGTCCAACTCTCACATCCGTACATGACTACTGGAAAAACCATAGCTTTGACTAGATAGATCTTTGTTAGTAAAGTAACGTCTCTGCTTTTTAATATACTGTCTAGGTTGGTCATAACTTTTCTTCCAAGGAGCAAGCATCTTTTAATTTCATGGCTGGAATCACCATCTGCAGGGATTTTGGAGACCAAGAAAATAAAATCTGTCACTATTTCCATTGTTTCCCATTCTAGTTGCCATGAAGTGATAGGACCAGATGCCATGCTCTTCATTTTTTCAATGTTGAGTTTAAACCAGCTTTTTCACTCTCCCCTTTCACTTTCATTGAGAGGCTCTTTAGTTCCTCTTCACTTCTGCCATAAGTGTGGTGTCATCTGCATATCTGAGGTTATTTGTGTTTCTCCCAGAAATCTTGATTCCAGTTTGTGCTTCATCCAGCCTAGCATTTCACATGATGTACTCTGAATGCAAGTTAAATAAGCAGGGTGACAACATACAGCCTTGATGTGCTCTTTTCCCAATTTGGAACCAGTCCATTGTTTCATGTCGAGTTCTAACTGTTGTTAGTTCTAACTGTGTCTAACAACAGTTAGAACTGGACCTGCACACAGATTTCTCAGGAGGCAGCTAAGGCAGCTAAGCTAAGAATTTTCCAGTTTGTTGTGATTTACACTCTCAAAGATTTTGTGTAGTCAATGGAGCAGAAGTTTCTCTGGAATTCTCTTGCTTTTTCTATGATCCAGCAGGTGTTCTCAATTTGATCTCTGGTTCCTCTGCATTTTCTAAATCCAGGTTGAATATCTGGAAGTTTTCAGTTCATGGACTGTTGAAGCCTAGCTTGGAGAATTTTGAGCGTTACTTTGCTAGTATGTAAATGAGTACAATTGTGCAGTAGTTTGAACATTCTTTGGCATTGCCTTTCTTTGGGATTGGAATGAAAACTGACCTTTTCCAGTTCTGTGGCCACTGCTGAGTTTTCCTAATTTTCTGGGATATTGAGTGCAACACTTTCACAGCATCATCTTTTAGGATTTGAAATAGCTCAGCTGGAATTCCATAACCTCCACTAGCTTTGTTCACTGTGATGCTTCCTAAGGCCCACTTGACTTCACACTCCAGGATGTCTGGCTCTAGGTGAGTGATCACACTATTGAGGTTATCTGGGTCACAGAGATCTTTTTTTGTATAGTTCTTCTGTGTATTCTTTTTTTTTTAATTTTATTTTATTTTTAAACTTTACAATATTGTATTAGTTTTGCCAAATATCGAAATGAATCCACCACAGGTATACATGTGTTCCCCATCCTGAACCCTCCTCCCTCCTCCATCCCTATACCATCCCTCTGGGTCGTCCCAGTGCACCAGCCCCAAGCATCCAGTATTGGCATCAAACCTGGACTGGCAACTCGTTTCATCCATGATATTATACATGTTTCAATGCCATTCTCCCAAATCTTCCCACCCTCTCCCTCTCCAACAGAGTCCATAAGACTGATCTATACATCAGTGTCTCTTTTGCTGTCTCGTACACAGGGTTATTGTTACCATCTTTCTAAATTCCATATATATGCGTTAGTATACTGTATTGGTGTTTTTCTTTCTGGCTTACTTCACTCTGTATAATAGGCTCCAGTTTCATCCACCTCATTAGAACTGATTCAAATGTATTCTTTTTAATGACTAATACTCCATTGTGTATATGTACCATAGCTTATATAGTTCTTCTGTGTATTCTTGACAACTTTTCTTAATATCTCTGAATCTGTTAGGTCCATACCGTTTCTGTCCTTTATTGTGTCCATCTTTACATGAAATGCTCCCTTGGTATCTTTAATTTTTTTGAAGAGAGCTCTAGTCTTTTATTTCTGTTGTTTTCCTCTATTTCTTTGCACTGATCCCTGAGGAAGGCTTTCTTGTCTCTCCTTGCTATTCTTTGGAACTCTGCATTCAGATGGGTATATCTTTCCTTTTATCCTTTGTCTTTAGCTTCTCTTCTTTTCTCAGATATTTTTAAGGCCTCCTCAGACAATTATTTTGCCTTTTTGCATTTCTTTTCCATGGGGATGGTCTTGATCACTGCCTCCTGTACACCATGTTACAAACCTCTGTCCACAGTTCTTCAATCACTCCATCAGATCTATAATCCCTTGAAACTATTTGTCACTTCCACTGTATAATCGTAAAGGATTTGACTTAGATCATACCTGAATGGCTGAGTGTTTTTCCCTACTTTATTCAATTTAAGTCTGAATTTGGCAATAAGGAGTTCATGATCTGAGCCACAGTCAGCTCCCAGTCTTGTTTTTGCTGACTGTATAAAGCTTCTCCATCTTTGGCTGCAAAGAATATAATCAATCCAATTTCAGTGTTGACCATCTGGTGATGTCCACGTGTAGAGTCATCTCTTGTGTTGTTGAAAGAGGGTGTCTGCTCTGACCAGTGTGTTTTCTTGGCAAAACTCTGTTAACTCTGCCCTGCTTCTTTTTGTTCCAAGACCAAACGTTCCTGTTACTCCAGGTATCTTGACTTCCTACCTTTGCAGTCCAATCCCCTATGATGAAAAGGACATTTTTTTTTTTTTTGGTGTTAGTTTTATAAGGTCTTATAGGTCTTCACAGAACCATTCATCTTCAGCCTCTTCAGCATCAGTGGTTGGGGCATAGACTTGGGTTAATGTGCTATTGAATGGTTTGCCTTGGAAACCAACAGAGATCATTCTGTCATTTTTGAGATTACCCAAGTACTGCATTTTCAACTCTTTGGTTGACTTTGAAGGCTATTCCATTTCTTCTAAGGGATTCTTGTCCACAGTAGTAGATATAATGATCATCTTAATTAAATTTGCCCATTCCAGTTCATTTTAGTTCACTTTTTCCTAAAGTGTCAATGTTTAGTCTTGGCATCTCCTGTTTGACCACTTCCAATTTGCCTTGATTCATGGACCTAACATTCCATATTCCTATGCAATATTGTTCTTTATAGCATCAGACTTTACTTCCACTATCAGTCACATACACAACTGGGCTTTGTTTCTGCTTTGGCTCATCCTCTTCATTCTTTCTGGCCTTAATTCTCTGCTCTTCTCCAGTAACATATTGGGTACCTACCAACACGGGGAGTTCATCTTTCAGTGTCATACCTTTTTGCCTTTTCATACTGTTGATGGGGTTCTCAAGGCAAGAATGCTGAAGTGGTTTCCCATTCCCTTCTCCAGTGGACCACATTTTGTCAGAACTCTCCACCATGACCCTTCCATCTTGGGTGGCCCTACACAGCATTGCTCATAGTTTCTTTCAGTTAGACAAGGCTGTGATCCATATCATCAGTTTGGTTAACTTTCTGTGAATGTGGTTTTCAATCTGTCTGGCCTCTGATGGATAAGTATAAGAGGCTGTGGAAGCTTCCTGATGGGATGTACTGGCTGTGGGGCAAACTGAGTCTTGCTCTGATGGGCAGGGCTATGCTCAGTAAATCTTAAATCGAATTTTCTGATGATGGGTGGGCCTGTGTTTTCTCCCTATAATTTGGCCTGAGGTCAAACTATGGTGGGGGTAATGGTGACCTCCTTCAAAAGGACTTATGCCAGCATGCCATGGCTCCCAGGACTGTTGTATTCAGTGCTCCTGACCCCTCGGCAGGCCACTGTCAACACAGACCTTCACCAGAGGCTACTGGACACTCACTATTTTTATGATTTTATCATATAATAGGATCCTTTAAGCTTTATTTTTCTTCTCCATTAAATGAAGAGAACAATAGTAACATCATCACAAAGCTATTATTAAGTGAAATAACTCGGGTAAATGGTTTATAATAGTGCAAATCAACAATTAGTAAATATTAGGCAATAATACTGCAGAGGTAGCAGCAGTAATGTTTTAAAGATTATGCTTTCTCCATTGAGTTTATTTTGAACCTTTGTTGAAAATTAACCTTATCTGTATGGGTCTATTTCTGAACTTTCTATTCTATCCCAATGTTCTATTATAATCTATTCCAACCCTTTGCCAACACCAAACTGCCTTGAGAATGGTGCTTTATGGTAAACTTTGATATCAAGTAGATTGAAAGCTCTATATTTGTCCTTCTTTCATAGTTATTCTGACTATTCTAGTTTCTTTATCTTTCTATGTAAATTTCATAGTCCTGACACTTCCCTTGAGAGAAGGGTGTTTTTCATTTTCCTTTCCCAGCCACAAGGGTTTTTCTCCTGTGTCCTCTGGAATGTCAGGGCTTACTGTTCTTTAGCAACAATGCTTTCTGTAGTGCTTTCTGCCTTTTCTGTAGCAGCAGACATGCCCCTCCACCAGCCCTGTGCCATTGAGTAGAGCTTTCTCCAGTCCTCCATGACAACTTTACTCTCTTTTGACTACTAAGTGAAGGCTGTGCAGCAGAGTCCGAGAACAGGTGCAAACTCTTGTAATGTTTTTGGCTTCTAGGGGTTTCAATCACTCATGGTAGCCCAATCTCAGTTTTTTTTTTTTTTTTTTCAAAAATACTATAAAATTTTTATTTAAGTTCTTATTCACTTTTCTGGTGGCTTTCTCTCTTCCTATGCTTTTCTCCAGTTGAGCCAGTGCTTGTGTTCTGTCTCTCATCAAAGACACCATCTTACATAGACTTTATGACTTTATGACAATAATTAAAAAACGTAATTTTGTATAGTACCCAGATTTTTCATGCTGAACACACACGCAGGGTGGGATTGATGCTTTTTCCAGATTTCTACATCTTAAACAGAAGCTGCAATCCCCCAGTGATAGTCTTTATTATCTAGGCTACCACCCTTTCTAATACAGACACTTTTCTTCTTACTTCGTTGTCTTTTCAGCTTAGTCTTTTTCTCCACATGGATTCCTGCATTAATTTTTAGTGGCCTCACTTTACTGAATTCTGTTGAGGTAGTCAAATGACGTTATGAATTGTGCATTAGGTCATTTTCAGAAGAATATTCTGCTTTCAATTTTCCTGGATGCTCTCTTCTTTCCTTTGTTCTGTTCAATTTTTTACAAGCCTTAGTTGGCCTTGGATGAAGTGAGATTTCATTAGTTCAGCATTTGTACCATACAGGATGTACAGCTTGATCCTAGGCCAGCTTTCTATTCAGGTGTGTCACGGCCAAATCTCCCTTTAAAATCTATCAGTGGAGACTTGTGTTGTGCACAGTGCCCCATTCAATTCCCAGAAACTAGAGTGTTTCTACTATAATGAAATGGCATCTTCTCTATATCCTGTCTCATATGGTAAAATATGAAAATATACACTTAAGCTTACATTTGTACTTTAAATAATATAACTTCACTATGCCAAAAAAAAAAAAAAAAATGGAGAAGGCAATGGAAACCCACTCCAGTACTCTTGCCTGGAAAATCCCATGGACGGGGGAACCTGGTAGGCTGTAGTCCATGGGGTCACGAAGAGTCGGACACTTACTGAGAGACTTCACTTTCACTTTCATGCATTGGAGAAGGAAATGGCAACCCACTCCAGTGTTCTTGCCTGGAGAATCCCAGGGATGGCGGAGCCTGGTGGGCTGCCATCTGTGGGGTCGCACAGAATCAGACACGACTGAAGCAACTTAGCAGCAGCATGCCAAAATTACTAGGGCTCTTATTTACACACTACTCTTCTTCATCCCCAAAGAGCATTATTTTTACCCTGAATTAGCCTTATTCTCCTCAGTTATCTTATTTTCTACAGTTCTCTCTCTCACACATTCTTGTTCTTGCTCTCTCGCATGCTTTTTCTTGGTAAAAGAAAGAAAATTGCTTTAGATTGGTCAGGAGGATGAAAATACTACTTTGTTCCACTCAAAGAGCAATTTCTTGAGAGGCCATATACCCCAGGTTTTTAAAGTTTCTTTTTGTCTTCTTGTTCAGAAGCAACAGTCATCACTATGCCATAAGTTAAGCTACATTTTCTCTCAATCCAACCTGAATTATTGGTAAGTGAAAATCCTTTCCCATTTTGTTTATTTATTTATTTTGATGACTGGGAGCCAGAGACTATTTTAAACTGTATATCTAGTGTGTTATCAGAAAAAAAAAAGTTAAAATTATTGGGTTGAAATAATTATATTTAGTAGTAACCTATGACCTTAGCATTCTCAACATCTGAATCCCTGAAGGGCTACTTAGTATAAGGCTTCTAATGGGAACTAGAAGAGAGGACGTTCTAGGACAAAATTATAGTTCTTCATTGTAAGTTTTAAAACCACATTTATTAACATATATGCTTTGTGTATACTGTTAACTCTCCTTATTTAACTTTTATACAGTGTACATCATATGAAATGCCAGGCTGGATAAATCACAAGCTGGAACCAAGATTGCCAGGAGAAATATCAACAACTTTAGATATGCAGATGATACCAGTCTAATGACAGAAAATGAACAGGTACTAAAGAGCCTCTTGATGAGGGTGAAAGAGGAGAGTGAAAACACTGGCTTTAAACTCAACATTCAACATTCCTTGGGCTCCAAAGTCACTGCAGCCATGAAATTAAAAGACCCTTGCTCCTTGGAAGAAAAGCTATGACAAAACTAGAGAGCATATTAAAAAGCAGAGTCATCACTTTGCCAACAAAGATCCTTATAATCAAAGCTATAGTTTTTCCAGTAGTCATGTCTGGTTGTGAGAGCTGGACCACAAACAAGACTGAGCGCTGGTGCTCCAGAAGACTCTTGAGAGTCCCTTGGACAGCAAAAAGATCAAACCAGTCAGTCCTAAGGGAAGTCAACCCTGAATATTCTCTGGAACAATTGACTGATGTTGAAGCACCAAAACTTTGGTCACAAGATGCAAAGAGCCAATAAGACCCTGATGCTGGGAAAGATTGAAGGCAATAGGAGAAGGGGATTGCAAAGGATGAAATGGTTGGATGGTGTCACTGACTAAATGGACATGAATTTGAGCAAACTCCGGGAGACAGTGGAGGACAGAGGGGCCTGGCATGCTACAATCCATGGGTTTGCAAAGAGCTGGACATGACTTAGTGACTAAACAACAACAAAAATGCTCTGTGTACTTAAGTGGATTGTGAAGCACCATTAACATTCTCCTGTTTGTAAAAGACAAGCCCCATATTTATAATCCAACATACTGAAAGCCTTCTTGTCCTGCTTTGTCTCTAGGCCAGTAGTTGTCAGCTGGGAACAATTTTCTGTCTCCAGGGGATGTTTGGCAATGTCTGGCAATATTTTAGTTATCACACAAGGGAGTGCTTTGGCATCTAGTGGGTAGAGGTCATAGAAGTTACTAAATATCCTATAATGCATAGAAGAGCCCCCTCCCCCTGCCAGCAAAGAATTATCTGGCCAAAATATCAATAATGACGAATTTGCCAAACTCTTTTCTAAGCTCACATTGAATTACTAGCTCCTCCAATAAGTCCAAGAACAAATAGGACAAGGAAACAGGGGTCTGCTTTATCCCTGTGCTCCAGAGCAAGAGGTCTAAGCTTCCTCTACTAGTCACCTCAGTCTATCTTATTGTACCAGCTTCATGGGACAAAGGCTTAATCCAAAGGGAGAATCATAATAGAAAATATTAAATAGGACAATACAGGGAGAGAGTTTACTCTTACAAAGACTCAGAATTTTTTTTCCTCTTTCCTAAAAATATATAAATATCTATTTCTGTTACTAAGACCGATAGATGGAATAAAGGGAAATTTACCTCTCCCAAGGGTCAATGTGTACCATTTTTTTTTTTTTTTTTGTCTTTTGTCTTTTTTGTCTTTTTTGTCTCCACTGGGGAGAACTTTGAGAATTTAAATATATTTTATTCTTACCTGAAAACTTGCTCTTGATTCATGTTTTCCTATAGTGTATGGTTAACACAGTATGCAAAAATACTCCACAATCTTTAATTTTCTTTAATTTTTCTGAGTATTGCTGATTTACAAAGTTGTGTTACTTTCTGTTGTACAGAAAAGTCAGTTATACATATTTTTCTGAGTATTGCTTTTTCTTTAATTTTTCTGAGTATTGCTGATTTACAAAGTTGTGTTACTTTCTGTTGTACAGAAAAGTAAGTCAGTTATACATATACATGTATATACTCTTTTTTATTTCTCTTATTTTCTATTCCCATATAGATTATTACAGACTACTGAGTAGAGGTCCCTGTGCTATGTAGAAGGTTATTCTTCTTGTTTAGTTGCTAAATCGTGTTGGAATCTTTGTGACCACATGGACTGGAACACAACAGGCTAATTTGTCTATGGGATTTCCCAGGCAAGAATACTGAAGTGAGTTGCCATTTCCTTCTCCAGTGGATCTTCCTGACCCAGGGATTGGACCTGTGTCTCTGTTGGCTGGTAGATTCTTTACCATTGAGCCACCAGGGAAGCCCTCATATATATTGATATATTTATCTTAAAGTTTCAATCACCTGGGACTGTTTCAAAGCCAGGAAATGCCAAGTTATCCATGCCCTTATCAAAGGGCATTTCCACATAGCATTTCCAGGCCATGTCAATCAGACTGCCCTCTTTTCCTTCTGTTGTCCCACAGCACAAAATGACTTGGTAGTAAATACATTTGGCTTTGTATTATACTTCATTATTTAATTTTAACTACAAGAGAACAAAATTCCAACTGTTAATTTTAAGTGCCCACAGCATCAGGTAGAGTACATACTCTATAATGCTGGTTAAAGCCTGGATGTATGTGGCACAAATGGAGAGAATACAAACAACCAGTGGACTTTTCTATCTGTTTGAAACTTATTTTAAAATAAATTGTCCTAATGAGAACGGGGAAGACAGTAGCTACATGCCAATGGTGCCCTAACATTATTTCATATAATTGTTTTAAACAAGTTACCTTCTGTGACTGACAACTACTTGGAGTTAATGACTATAATTACTGCATGGGATCAAGACTGGAAATTCCCTCATGACAAGTATCCTTTGGACTCTTCTTCTCCCTAACCTGGTGGCATATTTGCCAATATTTGATATAGTTCAAAAATATCCCATTGGTATATACTCCTTATGTAGTATCTCCTGGGTCAAAGACTTGGGTAGAAAATTTTGATATAATGTTCCTAAAGCTAACCTTTCATTTTAAAATTGTAAAAAAAAATCACATTTGGGGTAAATGCCAAGAAAATGTTACAGGTAAAGCACCGTAATTTGAAATGCATTGGCATAATAGGGTTTCTAAATATGCTTTACATGATGAGGATTATCGTGCCTCCAAATAAAAACTATTGTATCTGTTTTATCTTAAAATTCATCAAAAGTTAACAACAACATACTTTGGCTAATTATGCTGATTGGGGAAAAGCTGTTCTTTTCTGCTGTTTGCAGTATTTTCAGGTGCAAAGTATTCCAGATACATTTCTTCTCTATGACTATTAATAATTTTAGCTAATATATGAGAAACACTTATATGTTCAGTTCAGTCCAGTTTAGTCACTCAGTCGTGTCTGACTGTTTGTGACCCCATGAATCGCAGCACACCAGGCCTCCCTGTCCATCACCAACTCCCGGAGTTCACTCAAACTCACGTTATGTTAACCTCTATTAAAAGTATTATACATGTGTTAAATAATTTAATCCTTATAATTATCTAAAGCAAGACCTAACATGCTGTTTATCTAAGGAGCTGGATAATAAGTATTTTAGGTTTTTCAAGCCATATAATCTCTGTCTCAATTAATGAATTCTGTCATTTTTAGTTCAAATGAAGCCATAGGAAATATATAAATGAATGAGTATGGCTGATCTCCAATAAGACTACATTTACAAAAACATGCAGTGAATTAAACTTGGACAACAGGTTCAGTTCAGTTGCTCAGTCGTGTCCTACTGTTTGCGACCCCATGAATCGCAGCAGGCCAGGCCTCCCTGTCCATCACCAACTCCCAGAGTCCACCCAAACCAATGTCCATTGAGTCGATGATGCCATCCAACCAACCGTCTCATCCTCTGTCATCCCCTTTTCCTACTGCCCTCAATCTTGCCCAGCAACAGGGTCTTTTCAAATGAGTCAGCTCTTCGCATCAGGTGGCCAAAGTATTGGAGTTTCAGCTTAAACATCAGTCTTCCAATGAACACCCAGGACTGATCTCCTTTAGGATGGACTGGTTGGATCTCTTTGCAGTTCAAGGGACTCTCAAGAGTCTTCTACAACACCATAGTTCAAGAGCATCAATTCTTTGGCACTCAGCTTTCTGTATAGTCCAACTCTCACATCCATGCATGACTACTGGAAAAACCATAGCCTTGACTAGACGGACCTTTGTTGGCAAAGTAATGTCTCTGCTTTTTAATATGCTGTCTAGGTTGGTCATAACTTTCCTTCCAATGAATAAGCATCTTTTAATTTCATGGCTGCAATCACCATCTGCAGTGATTTTGGAGCCCAAAAATATAAAGTCAGCTACTGTTTCCCCATCTATTTGCCGTGAAGTGATGGGACCAGATGTCATGAACATAGTTTTCTGAAGTTGAGCTTTACACCAACTTTTTCACTCTCCTTGTTCACCAAGGGGCTCTTTAGTTCTTCTTCACTTTCTGCCATAAGGGTGGTGTCATCTGCATATGTGAGGATATTGATATTTCTCCTTGCAATCTTGATTCCAGCTTGTGCTTCTTCCAGAACAGCATTTCTCATGATGTACTCTGCATATAAGTTAAATAAGCAGGGTGACAATAGACAGCCTTGATGTACTCCTTTTCCTATTTGGAACTAGTCTGTTGTTCCATGTCCAGTTCTAACTGTTGCTTCCTGACCTGCATACAGGTTTCTCAAGAGGCAGGTCAGGTGGTCTGGTATTCCCATCTCTTTCAGAATTTTCACAGGCAAACTGTAAAGTAAAATTCATTTTAAGTTCATATTTTACAAGTTGAGAAAATTTAAAGGAGAAATAAATAACAGCAAAGGTAATTCAGTTTGTAAGGGACAGAACAGTGATTAACTCGAGTAGTATGTTCTGTACCTATACCCTAAACATGTTAGTCACTAGCTATATATGGCTCTTGTATACTTTACATATGGCTAGTCTGAATTGAATTATGATATAAGTTAAACTACACACAAAATTTCAAATATTTGGTATGCAAAAAAGAATATGAAGTATTTCAATGTTTTCTAATGACTACATGTTAAACTAATCATATGAATATATAAAGTTAAATAGCTTATTAAAATTAAGTTCACTTCTTTTTACTTAGGTTAATATAACCAGTAAATATTTAAAATAACATATGTGACTTCTGTTTGTGACTCATATTATATTGGACATGAAATCGTTCTTAACAATTGCCTTTATACATGTGCAAAAAGAGGTTATATTAAAATATTCTCTAAAATATTTCTAGGAATAGAACTTCTGAAAGGGGAAATGAGGTCCTTCATAAAGCTTCTCAATTGAAAAAGCAATAAAAACACTAGCAAAACTTGTCAAAATCAGCTTTTTTGGGATTTTGTAAATTAGCAAACACTTTCTTGGAATTCTGTAAATTGCAAAAATTTGAGGAAAATTTATTCAAGGAAGCCTGTGGTGCAAAGGGCTGTTTCTTCCCTGGGTCTCTTCCCTCTCTCTTCTGATACATGGGGCTTTCCCGTTTTCTTCTTTTAACCTACTTTTCCCAAGATGCATTTAATTTTTTTAAAAGGGAACAAATGCAAAGCTATTTCTCTCATTTCTTGGGTTTCTAGGGTGTCATCACCTCCAGTTTGTTAGGTTTGTTTCCAACTATTAATAAAGCATAGCAATAGTGAAAATGCATTACATGTAATTATTGTATACATACACAGACAAAAGAGGGTGGATAGAATGGATGTATTATGGAACAAAGTTCCTATACACTATTAAAACAAAGTCAGCTCTAATCCAAATCCAAAATAGACTGTTTTAAGTTAAGATAATAATTTTTATCTCTAGGATAATCATTAAGAAAATAACTAAAAAATATAGCAAAAAAAAAAAAAAAATCCATGACATGATTAATGATATGCTAGAAAAGATCTCAGAAAAGGCAATGGCAACCCACTCCAGTACTCTTGCCTGGAAAATCCCATGGGCACAGGAGCCTGGTGGGCTGCTGTCTATGGGATTGCACAGAGTTGGACAGGACTGAAGCGACTTAGCAGCAGCAGCAGCAGCAGCAGAAAAGATCTAGTTGGCACTAGTGGTAAAGAATCCACCTGCCAAGGCTGGAGATGCAAGTTCAACCCGTGGGTCAGGAACCTACTCCAGAAATGGAGGGAGAGAGAAACAAAGACATAAGATATACAGAAAATAACAGAAAAATAACAGATGTAAATCCTGCCTTACCTGTAATTGTATTAAATATAAATGAATTGAACATAGTAATCTGCAAATCAAAAGGCAGCAATTGGCAGAGTAGTTTAAAAAATGATGAAACCATATGCTAGCTACAAAAAACATACTTTAAATTAACACAAACAAACATGCTGAAAGAAAAGGATGAAAAAAGATACATACTATGCAAACAATGACCAAAAGAGATGTGAATTGACATGATTAATGTCAGGCAAAATAGATTTAAAAGCAAAAAAATTAATAGCTACAAAGGAGGACAATGTATAATGATAAGGGATCATTCTACAAGCAAGTTGTAACAATTACAAATGTATATCTAAAAATATAATATCAGAAAGATGAAGCAAAATCTGACAGTATTGAAAGGAGAAATATATAATTCACAATCATAGTAGATTTCATTACCCAGCTTTCAATAATGCATAGAGCAACCAATCAAAACAAGTTACTTCATTAACCAACTATATATGTCATCATCATTAACCAGTATATATACTCTATAACTATAATTCTATCAACTCTATGTTTATAGAATCCTTCACCTGATAACAATAGAATATGCATTCTTTCCAAGAGTGCATAGGACATTATCCAAGATCTACTATACGTTAGGATGTGAAACAAGTTCTCAATAAATTAAAAAGATTAACTTCATATAAAGTATGTTTTTGACCAAAATTTAGAATAATATTAGAAACAAAGAATAAAATTTAGGAATTCACAAATATGAGGAAAAAAAAAAACAAACACTACTTTGAACAACCAGTGGGTCAAAGAAAAATCACAAGGAAAATTAGACAATGCTTTAAGATGAAGAAAAAAATAACTCTAATATACTAAAACTTGTAGAATGAGGTAAAACATACCTTTATGCTGCTGCTGCTAAGCCACTTCAGTCATGTCCGACTCCGTGCGATCCGCTAGACAGCAGCCCACCAGGCTTCCCCATTCCTGGGATTCTCCAGGCAAGAACACTGGAGTGGGTTGCCATTTCCTTCTCCAATGCATGAAAGTGAAAAGTGAAAGTGAAGTTGCTCAGTCGTGTCTGACTCCTATTGACCCCCTGGACTGCAGCCCACCAGGCTCCTCCGTTCATACCTTAGAGGGAATTTTTTTAGTGATAAAAGCTTTTAAAGTAGAAATACTTGAAATAACCTAACATTTCACCATAAGAAACTAGAAAAAACAAAGCACAGCTAATTCTAACAAAAGAATGAATAACAAAATTAGAGTAAAAATAGGTGATATAATTTAAAAGCAACAGAGAAAAATCAATGACATAAAAATTAGTTCTTTGAAAAGATCGATCAAACTGATAAACTTTAGTTAGAATGATCAAGAAAAAAAGAGAAAATACACAGTAAATAAAATTAGGAATGAAATAGAAAATATTACTACTGAATTTATGGAAATAAAAATTATTATAAGAAATTATTAGTAATTGAATGTCAAAAATTAGAAAACCTAAATGAAATGAATAAATCCAAGAAATATATAAATTACTGATATTGATCCAAGAAGTAATAAAAAAAATCTGAACATCTAAAAACAAAAAGATTAAATTAGTAGTTAAAATTTTACACAAAGAAATTCCACGCTGTATAATAGGTTCCAGTTTCATCCATCACCTATTATACAGAGTGAAGTAAGCCAGAAAGAAAAACACCAATACAGTATACTAACGCATATATATGGAATTTAGAAAGATGGTAACAATAACCCTGTGTACGAGACAGCAAAAGAGACACTGATGTATAGATCAGTCTTATGGACTCTGTGGGAGAGGGAGAGGGTGGGGAGATTTGGGAGAATGGCATTGAAACATGTATAATATCATGTATGAAACGGAAAAAAAAAAAAGAAATTCCACGTAATATGATATCATTGTTGGATTCTACCAATATTTAGAACACATCTTTCACAAAATCTTACAAAACACAGAAAAAGAAAAACTCTTCATTCAATGAGGCTAATAATATCCTGATAACAAAACCAGACAAAGTTAAAACAAGAAAGCAAACTACATACTAATACCCCTTATGAATACAGGTGCAAACATTCTTAACAAAATACTAGCAAACTGAATTTACAAAATATGGAAAGGATTATAGACGCTGGCCAAGTGGAATTTAGCCCAGGAAAGCAACATTTGTTTAAAATCCAAAATTAATTTAATTTTATACATCATATTAACAGATTAAAAGACTAAAAACACATCATTATCTCAAAAAGCACATAAAAATTAACTGAACATATCCAACACCTTTTTATGACAAAAATAAACAGATGAGAAATAGAAAAAAGTCACCTCAACCTGATAAAGTGTACCTACAAAAAACGCACAAGCTAACATCATACTTAATGACAGAAGACTGAATGTTTGCACCTTAAAGTCAGTGACAGAACAATGATATTTGCTCTTACCACTTCTGTTCAACATTGTACTTCAGATTCTAGCCAGGGCAATGAGACAAGGAAAAGAAACAAAAGGCAACCAGATTGGAAAGGAAGGAATAAACCACTTCTATTTGCACAAGATACGATCGTGTACATAAAAATCTTAAGAAAGCCACAAATAACAATTACTACAAGCAGCAAAAGACTTCATCAGTATCACAGAACACCAGATCAATACAAAGATCAATTTTATTTCTATGAAGTAACAGTGAAAACGTTGGCTTAAAGCTCAACATTGAGAAAACGAAGATCATGGCATCTAGTCTCATCACTTCATGGGAAATAGATGGGAAAACAGTGGAAACAGTGACAGACTTTATTTTTTTGGGCTCCAAAATCACTACAGATGGTGACTGCATCCATGAAATTAAAAGACGCTTACTCCTTGGAAGGAGAGTTATGACCAATCTAGACAGTATATTCAAAAGAAGAGACATTACTTTGCCAGCAAAGGTCCATCTAGTCAAGGCTATGGTTTTTCCAGTGGTCATGTATGGATGTGAGAGTTGGACTGTGAAGAAGGCTGAGCACCGAAGAATTAATGCTTTTGAACTGTGGTGTTGGAGAAGAGTCTTGAGAGTCCCTTGGACTGCAAGGAGATCCAACCAGTCCATTCTGAAGGAGATCAGCTCTGGGATTTCTTTGGAAGGAATGATGCTGAAGCTGAAACTCCAGTACTTTGGCCACCTCATGTGAAGAGTTGACTCATTGGAAAAGACTCTGATGCTGGGAGGGATTGGGGACAGGAGGAGAAGGGGACGACAGAGGATGAGATGGCTGGATGGCATCACTGACTCGATGGATGTGAGTCTGAGTGAAGTCCGGGAGTTGGTGATGGACAGGGAGGCCTGGCGTGCTGCAATTCATGGGGTCGCAAAGAGTCAGACACAACTGAGTGACTGAACTGGACTGGACTGAACAGTAAATAACTTGAAAATGAAATTAAGAAAATAATGTAACTGATAACAGCATCTAGGAGCAGCCCGGAAGGACTAGGTTGGCAGGAGCTGAAGCCAGGATGGAAATTCACTGGTTACTGCTTGAGGCAGAAAGAACACGTACCCTGTTTTTTATGTATCCTGTCCTTCAATGTCATGCTAGTTTCTCCCTATTAGCTGAATTTTTACAGAAGCAAGTGAATTCAAGAAATAATTTGAAAGACTGGCTCCCTCAATTGAGTGCAACAAATGAAGTGTTGAGGGGATGTGTTTAAGAGGAAATGGGAAAATAAATGCCTGGCACAATAAAACATCATTGTCTACAGCTAGCCGTATAAACTACAATTTAATTGCCAAGGTTTTACAAAAGATATGATTAAATGGACTATTCATGCCATAATGTTTCTCTTCTCAGATTTATGTAAATAACATGAACTTGTAGGCTAGGTCTATGTGTGTTTTGAATTTTTAGTTGCAAAGAAGTTCAGGGAGGTGAAGACAGAGGTATTAGTTGCTTGCGTTCCTGCACAGAAATAATACCCCTCTGCCTCATTTGTAAATGCCATTAATAGTGCCCATTCAGTTATTGAGAAAATTTAATGAAGTACTACATGTAAAGTTCCCAGTAAAAAGTCTGGCACATACTAAGTGATCAAAAGTGACACTTTCCCATTTCTGTCTTGTGATCCCATTATATCCTCTGAGAGGCTTTCTCTTTTTGGTTATTCGTGGTCTGTAGCCACAAAGTCAGAGCTTGGTGTGTGTTAAGAAGCTCTCAAAAAGTCTACCATCTCATAACTAATGCTTGGTATTCAACCTGAGGACTGTCATTTTATTTGGCAACTTCCAGGAATGCTGTCTTGGCAAACAGAAGTGGATGCTGGGCTATGTGATTTACATTACATGGATCTCTGCTCAATTATGATTTGCAATCTGGCTAATCTGTCATCCATTCATTGCAGATCAAATACATGTGTGCAAAATTAGTCCAAGACAGGGAAACCATGACTAATGAACAAAAGTACAGTAAAAATGATGTTGGGAAGGATGGGAGAGCTGTTCCATGTGGCAGCAGAAGCAGCATTAAACCCTCATAGACAATCTTCATCTTGTCATTGAAATACCAAACCCTTTATAGAAAATTGTTAAGCAGTTTTGCAGTTTGCTACTAGCAGCCAAACATTACTCTTACTATTCTGTAAAATTAGTCATTGAATTGAACTGAGTAATTTTTGCAGGGGTCCTCATTATCCTCCTAGTGTTCACAGATTTAATCGCTGGTTCTGAATCAGTGCCCTGCAGTTTAGGTCGATGGAAGCAACACCCCAGCATTGCTGTTAAGTTCTTTTTGTGTATAGAACATAAAACTCAAGGTCATGACCACTTGTGTTCATTAAAAATCCCACAGAATTGTGAGATGGGATAAGGATGTTCACTCTCTCTGGTGTTCTGGCTAACTTCCAGCTGGATAATTACTTTCTGCCTGTAAAAATGATCCCCCTGCAGTCGGAGTTGACGGGGGCCTTTATTTATTTATTTATTTCCCCCCACTTTCAGCTCACATCTGTTGTGAGACTGGTGCTAATTTCAAGAGGTCAAATGCTACCTGCCCCTTGTGGGATGAATTTTTGCAAACATTCTCTACTACCCTGGGAATATTTCTTGGACCCCCAAATTTTAAAGGTTGTATGCTATATAATTCCAAACTCTGCCTCTTTATTGGTAAATATTCTAGAATTATTGGAGGATAACATCTACTATTTTCTTAAAATTATGCCTCTTTTGAGTTTGACTTCATCACATGCATGGAAACACATTCAATATTCTACAGCTTTTTTGCATAATTTTGTTAATACATATGTAGGAATGCCAGGATAGATGGATACGCACATAATTATATCACAATAGGCACTTCATTACTCTTTGATCTGTTTTATGTTTCTATAAAATGTATCTGTACATGTTAACACATATATTCCTTCATCATAGCATATATATCTTCTGTCGATGTTTGGTATTATTCTGGACATCTTACGAACTTTATGTAACACTATTATCAATGAATATAAGAAATCTAAAAAAGATGATGTTTCTGCCATATCTCCTCTCACAGACAGCTTTTAGTCAAGTGGATATTTTGCTCTCTGGGCTTCTGTTTAGCATACCTGTGGGAACCAAAGGGGAAAGCCTATTGAAAAGTCACCTGGAGGTTGACTGCTATTTATTAAAAACATTGACTGAAAGTTGGTTTCAGAGTAAGATGAGGTTTCTTGTCCCTCTTTTTAAAATATTTTCCTCTTTCATTTGTGTTCCTTTCTTGCACTCTATTCAGAGAACGTTTATTCTAAGAAGTCTAGAATCATAGATTGGTAATCCCTTAGAAACCATTTCTCTTGATAACTAAAACTCTTTCATGATCAAAAAGAGGTGCCCTAAAAAAAAAAAAAAAAAAGAGGTGCCCTAAGTTTATTTTAAGATCCAGAGCACAGGTTAGGTAGATGCCTTTTTGAAAGGGAGTCTCCATATACCTCAAGACAAAGTAGTTCGATTTAGTCAGTTGAAAATCCAGTCCTATCTATGTCTCAAAGTATAGCTGTCAAGGTACCAAGGTTTCGATTCACCAAAGTGAAACTTGAAAAGGCTGTTAATGGTTACTTGCACCAGTCCTTCAATGATTCAGACAGGCATCTTAAAGTATTGTTCAAAGTCAGAAAACTGAAAGAGCTGAGACTAGAATCTAAGTACCATTGTGACTATTACCCTGAAAATATTCCTTATGATCTCAAAAGTTCAAAGTTTTTAGCTGGTACTATCACACCCTCTACCTTTTTCTCAGCAGGAACATGTGTGCTATTCTTCCCAAAGTTATGCCTCTTTTGGAATTTATTACACTGTTTGTTCCCAATCAAGACTCTTTTTCATATACACGATCATATTAGGTTGGTACCTATCATTTCCTGTGGAATAAAATAACACTCTATACTTAATCTTATCTACTCAGAAAGCCTGAAATCTGTGCTACAGAAGGAAGACACTGAGCTATAAAAAATGTCAGATATGGCATTTATATCCGCATTCATGTCATCCAACTTATCAGCACAGGCACGGAAAACTGGATGCTACATAAAAGGCAGGAACATGGCTTGTGAAGGTGATTTTGAGAACTGGGCTGGGGTGATGAACCGAGTTTGTGACCAGGTGTTCCACCTGAGAGGGTGAACACAGTAAAAGGGAAATTTAGTTCATTCCATAGGAGTTGCCAGTCTGAATTAGATTACTGATCCATAAATTTTGGATACCTTCCCATAGCAACAGAGGCTTATTCCAAGAGCTTACCAAGAAGTCAGAATACTTTCATCAGATTCCAAGCTAAATGAACTATGCAAAGGAAAGTCAGTTGCACAAGACTTGAGAGGAGATCAGCTAGCTGAGAAATAGAAAGTCTGAAATAATTAACTATTTGTTTTTTGAATAATCAATCATATTACTTCTTTTGAATATCTGCATTACATAAAGCATGCATTAATAATCATATAATTTCATTACATTGTATTTAACTGGCTATAAGAAGAATCTTGAAACTGTTGTAGCTTTATATTTTTGTACATATTTTATAGTGGAATATAAATTGATTACTGGATGTAAATGTATACATCTTCTATAGCAGATTAAGGTAGGGATCAGCACCAGACCTATTAATAGACAAGCTTGATAAAAATGAACAAAAAATAGGCTGGCCATGTCAGGGAGAGTTCATCTAGTAGAAAATGTTGGATGATGACCAACAGATCTAACCACGATACACAGACACACACACGCACACACACACACACACACACACAAATAGAAGTTGTTTAAGGTTTAAGGTTCAATTTTATTGTTTTCCATAAAGCTATTTAGTTCGAACAATACCGATTATTAAAGCCTCCATCTTTTCCCTCCTAATTTGAGGTTTTACTTTTATCAAATATTAAAAGTCCATATTCAAATGAACATTTTTACCTGCTCTATTAATTTATCTTTCTATTCATGAGCTCTATCTTATTTACAGAGTTTTTACAATATCTTCTAATATCTGCAGAGACAACTCACATCTCACTCTTTTGACAACACTAATAAAAATTAAACATTTCTGTTAAGATTGATCAGTAATAAAAAAGAGGGAATACATTTCTAATATCAGCAACAAAAAGTAACATCAAGTGAGAGATCCTAAATTTAATAAAATATTAGTAAATAGAATGATACATAAGATTTATGCCAGTAAACTTGAAAATGGATATGAGATGAGAAAATACAATTTAGCAAAATTGAATCCAATAGAAATAGAAAATATGAATAATCTTATATCTATTAAAATAATTTGTCCTTTAATTCTAGATCTTTCCATAAAGAAAATGTTAGGCTTAGATAATTTTCCTAATATTCTTCTAAAGACATACTGAAAAAAATTCCCAGTAATATATAAAATGACCCAAAAAATAAAGAAGAAATAAATATTGATTCATTTTATGAGACCAGTATAAACTTGATATCAAAAGTTGAAAAGGTCACTAAAATGTAAGGAAAAAGTCACTACTGGAAAATCTGCTTTATAACATAGAGGCAAAGATTCCAAATAGACTATTAGAAATCCACAACCTTTATTATAAAAACTAGTTCTACCCTGGCCACATCAGGCTTATTTCGGGAATACTAGGTTGATTTGACATTGGAAAAGCAATGCAATTCACATTAACAAAAATAAGGTCATGACAATAATCCATTCATAAAAAAAATCAGGGGTAGAATACTTTTTAACCTGATAAAGAACATCTACAAAACCTTTAAAACATCATCAAACTTAATAGTGATACTGAAAGTTTTGTTACTGAGATTCAAAAGATTAATATGTTAGTATTTGGCTTCCCTGGTGGCTCAGTGGTAAAGACTCTGCCTGCCAATGCAGGAGTCACAGGGTCAATCCCTGGTTCAAAAAGATCCCATATGCCATGGAGAAACTAAGCCCGTGTGCCACAATGGAGTTTGTGCTCTAAAGTCTGGTAACTGCAACTACTGTGCTTCCGGGACATAACTACTGAATCCCACATACCTTAGAGCCTGTGCTCCACAGTAAGAGAAGCCACTGCAATGGGCTTCCCTGATAGCTCAGTTGGTAAAAAAAATCCACCTGCAATGCAGGAGACCCTGGTCTGGAAGATCCACTGGAGAAAGGATAGGCTACCCACTCCAGTATTCTTGGGCTTCCCTGGTGGCTCAGCTGGTAAAGAATCCACTGTAATGCGGGGGACCTGGGTTTGATCCCTGGGTTGGGGAAGATCCACTGGAGAAGGGAAGGAAAGGCTAACCATTTCAGTATTCTGGCCTGGAGAGTTCCATGGCCTGTATAGTCCATGGGGTTGCAAAGAGTCAGACAGGACTGAACTGAACGACTTTCTCTTTCCCCACAATAAGAAGCCTACTCACGGCAACTAGAGAAAAGCCCACACAGCAATGAAGATCCAGAACAGTCAAAATAAATAAATATAAATTTTTAAAAAGATGTATTACTTTTATTCAATCACATACAGGATGTTTTAACCAATACAGTGAAGCAAGGAAAATAAAAGGTATAAGGCTTTGGAGAAAAAAAGAAAGAAACTATTGTTCGTAAAATATAAAATTTAAAAGCATCCACAGATAAATATTAGAATTAATAAACAACTTTAGCAAGGACATAAGGCAAAAAGTTAATACCCATATAATACATACCAGTTAATACCCAAATGCATTTCTAGTACAATAGGCAAATAGGAAATGAAATTTAAAAATACCATTTACAAAGACATAAAAAAGTAGTAGGAGTAAACTAATGAATAATGTTAAATTTCTTTTAAAATAGAACAAATCATTATTGACAGTGATTAAATAAACAGAGAGATATACCATGTTCCTGGATTAGAATACTCACTATTTGTAAAGATACCTTTTTTTTAAATTGATACATAGTTTTGATTCTAATCAAAATACCAGCAGCCTTTTGCTTTTTAATTTCTGGTGGAATTTGCCAAGTATATTTAAAATGGTATGGAAAAGCAAAGGACCAAGCCAAAACAAACTAAGAAAATTCTAGAGGGCTTATACTTTTATATATAAAGCTGAAGTTATCAAAATACTGTAATATTGATGGAGACCCATACACATATTCCCATCTAATAAAAGATAGAGGTACCATAGATTGTGATAAAGGGTGTTGCATTCAATAGATACTGCTGAGACAATTAAATGACCACATAAAAAAGTGAATCTTGGCTCCTGCTTTTCATATTATACAAATATAAATTCCAGTTAGATTGAAAATAAATGTGAAAGTTAAAAAAATAGTTTTTAGAAAATAACATATATGTTAATCTGCTTGGGCTGCTAAACAAAATATCTCAGACTGGGTAACTAATAAGTAACAGAGGTTTATATTCCACAGTTCTGGAGGTTAAAAGGGCTAGACAGGTGTGACAGAATGTTCAGGTTATGGCAATGGCCCTCCTCCCGAGTTGCAGACTACTGACTCAGATGACCATTGTATCTACTACTATGGGCAGGAATCCCTCAGAAGAAATGGAGTAGCCATCATGGTCAACAAAAGAGTGCGAAATGCAGTACTTGGATGCAATCTCAAAAATGACAGAATGATCTCTGTTTGTTTCCAAGGCAAACCACTCAATGTCACAGTAATCCAAGTTTATGCCCCAACCAGTAATGCCAAAGAAGCTGAAGTTGAACTGTTCTATGAAGACCTACAAGACCTTTTAGAACTAACAACCAAAAAAGGTGTCCTTTTCATTATAGGGGACTGGAATGCAAAAGTAGGAAGTCAAGAAATACCTGGAGTAACAGGCAAATTTGGCCTTGGAATATGGAATGAAGCAGGGCAAAGACAGAGTTTTGACAAGAAAATGCACTGGTCATAGCAAACACCCTCTTCCAACAACACAAGAGAAGCCTCTACACATGGACATCACCAGATGGTCAACACCAAAATCAGATTGATTATATTATTTGCAGCCAAAGGTGGAGAAGCTCTATACAGTCAACAAAAACAAGACCGGGAGCTGACTGTGGCTCAGATCATGAACTCCTTATTGCCAAATTCAGACTTAAATTAAAGAAAGTAAGGAAAACCACTAGACCATTCAGGTATGACCTAAATCAAATCCCTTATGACTATACAGTGGACGTGAGAAATAGATTTAAGGGACTAGATCTGATAGATAGAATGCCTGATGAACTATGGTCGGAGGTTCGTGACATTGTACAGGAGACAGGGGTCAAGACCATCCCCATGGAAAAGAAATGCAAAAAAGCAAAATGGCTGTCTGGGGAGGCCTTACAAATAGCTGTGAAAGAAGAGAAGCAAAAAGCAAAGGAGAAAAGGAAAGATATAAGCATCGGAATGCAGAGTTCCAAAGAATAACAAGAAGAGATAAGAAAGCCTTCCTCAGCGATCAATGCAAAGAAATAGAGGAAAATAACAGAATGGGAAAGACTAGAGATCTCTTCAAGAAAATTAGAGATACCAAAGGAACATTTCATGCAAAGATGTGCTTGATAAAGGTCAGAGATGGTATGGACCTAACAGAAGCAGAAGATATTAAAAAGAGGTAGCAAGAATACACAGAAGAACTGTTCAAAAAAGATATTCACAACCCGGATAATCACGATGGTGTGATCACTGACCTAGAGCCAGACATCCTGGAATGTTAAGTCAGGTGGGCCTTAGAAAGCATCACTATGAGCAAAGCTAGTGGAGGTGATGGAATTCCAGTGAAGCTATTTCAAATCCTGAAATACGATGCTGTGAAAGTGTTACACTCAATAGGCCAGCAAATTTGGAAAACTCAGCAGTGGCCACAGGACTGGAAAAGGTCCGTTTTCATTCCAATCCCAAAGAAAGGCAATGCCAAAGAATGCTCAAACTACCACACAATTGCACTCATCTCACACGCTAGTAAAGTAATGCTCAAAATTCTCCAAGCCAGGCTTCAGCAATATGTGAACTGTGAACTTCCTGATGTTCAAGCTGGTTTCAGAAAAGGCAGAGGAACCAGAAATCAAATTGCCAACATCTGCTGGATCATGGAAAAAGCAAGAGAGTTCCAGATAAACATCTATTTCTGCTTTATTGACTATGCAAAACCCTTTGACTGTGTGGATCACAACAAACTGTGGACAATTCTTCAAGAGATGGGAATACCAGACCACCTGGCCTTCCTCTTGAGAAATCTGTATGCAGGGCTGGAGGCAACAGTTAGAAATGGACATGGAACAACTGACTGGTTCCAAATAGGAAAAGGAGTATGTCAAGGCTGTATATTGTCACCCTGCTTATTTAACTTACATGTAGAGTACATCATGAGAAACTCTGGACTGGAAGAAACACAAGCTGGAATCAAGATTGCCAGGAGAAATGTCAATAACCTCAGATATACAGATGACACCACCCTTATGGAAGAAAGTGAAGAGGAAACCAAAAGCCTCTTGATGAAAGTGAAAGTGGAGAGTGAAAAAGTTGACTTAAAGCTCAACATTCAGAAAACGAAGATTATGGCCTCCAGTCCCATCACTTCATGGGAAATAGATGGGGAAACAGTGGGAACAGTGTAAGAATATTTTTCTGGGCTCCAAAATCACAGCAGATGGTGACTGCAGCCATGAAATTAAAAGAGGCTTACTCCTTGGAAGGAAAGTTATGACCAACCTAGATAGCATATTCAAAAGCAGAGACATTACTTTGCCAACAAAGGTCTGTCTAGTCAAGGCTATGGTTTTTCCAGTGGTCACATATGGATGTGAGAGTTGGACTGTGAAGAAGGCTGAGCACTGAAGAATTGATGCTTTTGAACTGTGGTGTTGGAGAAGACTCTTGAGAGTCCCTTGGACTGCAAGGAGATCCAGCCAGTCCATTCTGAAGGAGATCAGCCCTGGGATTTCTTTGGAAGGAATGATGCTAAAGCTGAAACTCCAGTACTTTGGCCACCTCATGCGAAGAGTTGACTCATTGGAAAAGACTCTGATGCTGGGAGGGATTGGGGGCAGGAGGAGAAAGGGATGACAGAGGATGAGATGGCTGGATGGCATCACTGACTTGATGGACGTGAGTCTGAGTGAAATCCAGGAGTTGGTGATGGACAGGGAAGCTTGGCATGCTGCAATTCATGGGGTCGCAAAGAGTAGGACACAACTGAGTAACTGAACTGAACTGACTTCCCACTGTATCTTCACATGGTGGAAAGGGAAGGGGAGCAGGGTCCCTTTTCCACAAACACTAACCCCACTCATCAGAGCTCCATGCTCCTATCCTAAGAAATTCCCAGTGATGCCACCTATTAATACCATCATATAGAGCATTAGGAATTTAACCTATTATTTGGGGGGATACAAACACTCGGGCCATAGCAACATACAGTAACATATCCATGACGTTGGTGTAGGTGAAACTTCCTTCCACTGGATAGAAAAATTACTAAATATATAAAGGTCAAAAATCAATAAGATAGATTGCAGTAAAAATAAGAAATTCTATTTGTCAAATACGCCATGTGCACGCATGCTAAGTTGCTTCAGTCTTGTTCAACTATTCAGTTCAGTTCATTTCAGTCAGTCAGTCGTGTCCGACTCTTTGCCACCGCATGAATCGCAGCACGCCAGGCCTCCCTGTCCATCACCACTCCCGGAGTTCACTCAGACTCACGTCCATTGAGGCAGTGATGCCATCCAGCCATCTCCTCCTCTGTCGTCCTTATCTCCTCCTGCCCCCAATCCCACCCAGCATCAGAGTCTTTTCCAATGAGTCAACTCTTCGCATGAGATGGCCAAAGTACTGGAGTTTCAGCTTCAGCATCATTCCCTCCAAAGGAATCCCAGGGCTGATCTCCTTCAGAATGGACTGGTTGGATCTCCTTGTTGTCCAAGGAACTCTGAAGAGTCTTCTCCAACACCACAGTTCAAAAGCATCAATTCTTCAAAAGCATCAGTTGTTCAACTATAAACAGATTCAAAAGACATATTATACAGTGAGAGAAGATATTGCTTAAATACGTCACTTCAGTTGTGTGCGACTCTGTGCGACCCCGTAGATGGCAGCCCACCAGGCTCCGCCATCCCTGGGATTCTCCAGGCAAGAACACTGGAGTGGGTTGCCATTTCCTTCTCCAATGAATATAAACACAGATCCATAAAAGTCAAGGACTCATACATACAACATAAAATGTATTCCTATAATTCAATAATAGAAGACAATCCAATAGAAAAAAATTGACAAAATATTGATTTAACCAGGCACTTTCAAAATTTCACATCCAACTTGCAACTTTAACATGACACACCTATAAATATGTATAGATGAAATAATACGGTGTCTAGGACTTTCTTCAAAATAATCCAAAGAGGCAAAGGCCAGTAGGGCAAACAGAAATGAAACAAGAGTGGCAATGACTTGATTGATGGCTATTGCAGCTGTGTGATGAAGTTATGGAGTCATTAAGCTAGTTCCACGTATCAAAAGTTTCCATATTTCTGTGACTACCTGGAGGGATAGGGTAGGAAGGGAAGTTGGAGGAGGTTCAGAATGGAGGGGATACATGTATACCCATGACCAATTCATACTGATGTATGGCAAAAGCCATCACAATATAGTAAAGCAATTATCCTTCAATTAAAATATTATTTTAATTATTCTCTTATTAAAATAAATTAAAATTTTTTTCCATGATAAATATTAAAGAAATAAAAAAACTTTAATTAAGAAAACTTGGTATATATGTTACAAGGTTCTGAGATAATGCTCTAGTACTCCATGGAAGCTTGGCTACATATAGGGTTAGAAAACCTAGGACTCAGAGTGGCCATGTGGTTAAAAAATGAAATTTTCTTTCCTAGATTCCCATGTACTTTTTCAATAAATTTCTGTTTTATATGCTATCTGAGCCTGTCTCTTCTTTGCAACCTTAAAGACCTTAATGTGTTGAATAGACTCATTGAAAGTGAAAGTGAAAATGAAGTTGCTTAGTCGTGTCCGACTCTTTGTGATCCCATGGACTGTAGCCCACCAGGCTCCTCCATCCATGGAATTTTCCAGGCAAGAGTACTGGAGTGGGTTGCCATTTCCTTCTCCAAGGGATCTTCCTGACCCAGGGTTCGAACTCAGTCTCCTGCATTGTAAGCAGACACTTAACTGTCTGAGTCACCTGGAAAGCTCTCCAGACTCACTGAGGAAACCTCATTCATTTGGTGAATATTTACTTAGTGTCTGTATATTGCAGGACAAATATGAAATACATGTACAATATGGCTTTATTATTTTCATTTTTTTAACATGATCCATAAAAAAAAGTTGTGTGTGTGTGTAACAAGCATCTACTGACCCTTTCGGTGCTTTAATTTTTTACTTTTTTGATCATTGTGAGTGTGTGTACAGAGCCTAAAGGGACAAATCAGATACGTTCATTCACCTAAAATGATAGAAACAAAAATAGAGTTTTTCTCTACCTGTCCTGTTTTCTCAAGAAGACTCTAGTTCAATTAACCAAATTGCACTGGTTAACCACACACAAAAAAGAGAGAGAAATTATATTTTATATTAGTTGTATTAAAGCAAAACACGAGGTGATATAAAGGGAATGTTTTATATGAGTTTCTCTTTATTCTCTCATCTACTAGATATGTAAATTCTAGGAGTCTGCATACTTATAAAATGTTGTATTCTTCCAAATGTTGCATAAAATAAGCACATAGTAGATATGTTAGTTAAGTTAAAAATATATGCTTGCATATTAATTGGAATGAGTATATTATTGTTTCAAGTAACATATATGAGCATTTACTAAAATAAGATCATTAAATTAACATTATGATATTTTTTCTAATACTCTCTTCATATAAAACATCATTGAGATACTAATTATTTGTAAAACTGATATTGCACATTGACAGTAACAGAAAAAATTTTATATTTCCAAATCCACTCTAAATGTAAGCATCTTTTTGCTCATCTTTCTAAAATTTTCTATAGTTTGAAGTTGGAATACACTAAATCTTAATTTCAAATTCAGTGTATTCCCTACAGCAGAGTTTATGTGTTTCTCTTTATGAAACCGTTTGAAAACCTGCAAGTGTCAGCTGACTGAATGCTAAAGAGACTTGGGGGACAATTGAATTGTGTGCTTTTCATTAAATGTGCTTTAATTTACATCCAGAATCTGATTTGAGTATTATCCAAGTTTTAAAAGGGCCATTTTGAGGAAGCGAGATATTAAAGTGCTCAGAAGAACAGTAGTATTTAGGTCAAATCCCGGTTCTAAACCATAATGATCTGATTTACTTATCCTTTGCCTTGTTAGATTACAGGTACAAGAAATTATGTGTTCTAATACTAATATAATTACATGACTTTTATAGTAGGCAGGGGAAAAAAGAAGAGTCCCCCAAGGATGTTTACATTCTAATCCCTGAAACCTGTGACAATGCTATGTTACATGAATAGAGAAGTTAAGGGTGCAGATGAAATTAAGGTTTCTTATCCAATAACTTTAAATTGGGAGATTTTCCTCGATTATCTGAGTGTTCTAATATAATCACAAAGGACTTTAAGAGTTGGAAGATGGAAAGAGAAAGGCCGTTTAATATTGATGAAATGTAAAAAAAGACTCAACTGAATATTGCCAACAATGTTTAGAAAGGATGACCTGTTTGGATTTGTTTCTGCTTATGGTACTCTTAATGGGCTTCCCTGGTGGCTCGGTTGGTAAAGAATCTGCCTGCAATGTGGGAGACCAAGGTTCGACCCCTAGGTTGGGAAGATCCCCTGGAAGATGGCATGGCAATCCACTCCAGTATTCCTGCCTGGAGAATCCCCATGGACAAAGGAGACTGGTGGACTACAGTCCATGGGGTCACAAAGAGCTGGACATGACTGAGAGACTAAGCACAGCACTGTACTCTTGGCAGTCCAGTTACAAAAGAATATGCCATTACAGTTGCATATGCACACATTGTTGGAGAATGAAGGAGACTTTCCTAAAAAGGGCACTGCTATGGATTGAATTTTGTTCCTTAAAATTCACATGTTGTTTTCTTCCTTGCTAGTGAGAGAATAAAAGGGACTTTGCATTGAGTAAAAGCAAACAAAAAATCTTTGAAGGGGATGAAGGGACAAAACTCTGTGTGCTCCTGGCAGATATAAAAGATGACTATGGTTACTGGGCAAGATCCCCAGGTGGTTCAGTGGTAAAGAATCTGCCTGCCAATGCAGGAGACGCAAGAGACTCTGATTCCATCCCTGAGTAGGGGAGATCCCCTGGAGGAGGGCATGGCAGCCCACTCCAATATTTTTGTTTGGAGAATCCCATGGACAGAAGGGCCTGGTAGGCTATGGCCCATAGGGTTGTAAAGAATTAGACACAACTGAGCACACAGTATATGGCTATTGAGCAGCAATTTAAGACAACTGATACTTTCATTACCCATTTGTCATATCATTTGTCATTCAGGTTCAATAACTAAGATCTCTGGCTTCTTGGAAGTCTAGGAGTTGCTGGGGGCTGGGCAGACAACTATAACTGCAGCATCAAACTACACACACACACATGCATACATACCCTATTGCACTTCAATCTTCAGTTCAGTTCAGTTCAGTTGCTCAGTCACGTCCCACTCTTTGTGACCCCATGCCTGCAGCACACTAGGCTTCCTTGTCCATCACCAACTCCTGGAGTTTATTCAAACTCATGTCCATTGAGTCGGTAATGCCATCCAACCATCTCATCCTCTGTCATCCCCTTCTCCTCCCGCCTTCAATCTTTCCCAGCATCGGGGTCTTTTCAAATGAGTCAGTTCTTTGCATCAGGTGGCCAAAATATTGAAGTTTCAGCTTCAACATCAGTCCTTCCAATGAATATTCAGGAATGATTTCCATTAAGATGGACTGGTTGGATCTCCTTGCAGTCCAAGGGACTCTCAAGAGTCTTCTGCAACACCACAGTTCAAAAGCACCAATTCTTTGGTGCTCAGCTTTCTTTAGAGTCCAACTCTCATGTCCATACATGACTACTGGAAAAACCATAGCTTTGACTTGACTTTGTTGACAAAGTAATGTCTCTGTAATATGCTGTCTAGGTTGGTCATAACTTTTCTTCCCAAGAGCAAGCGTCTTTTAATTTCATGGCTGTAGTCACCATCTCCAGTGATTTTGGAGCCCAAGAAAATAAAGTCTGTCACAGTTTCTACTGTTTTCCCATCTATTTGCCATGAAGTGATGGGACCAGATGCCATGATCTTAGTTTTCTGAATGTTGAGTTTGAAGCCAACTTCTTCACTCTCCTCTTTCACTTTCAACAAGAGGCTCTTTAGTTCTTCTTCACTTTTTGCCATGAGGGTGGTGTCATCTGCATATCTGCATATTCTTCAACTTTAGCTGCTTCCAAAACTTCCTGTCTTCCCTAATAGTGTCACTATCACTGTTTTGCTTCCCGATTGCAATATAACAGAATAAGGAAAAAAATAGATTTTTCCTGGCCAGAATGCAGACCAGGGGATTTTGAAAAAGACACAGAGAGAGTTTCATACTCAGGCAGCATCAGAGGAAGTGCCTTCAAAAATGTGTCTGAGTGTATGCCATACATTTACTTGGAGAGCCTCTAATTTCTTGTGATCTATAGATCAAAGAAAAACTGCATCATGGATATTTTTACCGATAAACTCTAATTAGGTTTCTATTTTCTTTGTGTTTTTTTCTTTTTTTACAGAGAGTAAAATAAAATTTCATTCAACATTTCGGGGTACTTAATCGCATTTTTTAATTCCTCATATCCACATTAAAAATTTTATTCGGTTTTTGATGATGTTTTCTAGGTGTATATTAAACTTCATAATGTATTCCTCAGAGATACTTCTTCGGTAATGCTGTCCATAGACATATGAAATAAGCAAAAATATACTTGGATAGTAAAAGATTCACAAGGACAATGCACTAAAATGTATGCTTATGTTATGTCATAAAAATTGTGCTTGGATTATCTCCCGTAGCTTATTTAATTCTATTTCACACAGCCTTAATCAATTTAATTACCTGGTAGAAAAAATTTAAAGATACTACGATCAGTAAATTAGAAAGAGATGGTGTCTAGAGGAAGATACACTGATAGTATAAAAAGTAATTACTGAGAATCTCAAAGTGAAGACAAAGGTAGAAACGAAAAGAAGTTGAACACAGGTTACAAACACAGGTTACAACACAGGTTCATTTCTGTAGTTGTTTAATATATAGAGCCCACATCATTTAGTTAGGTTGTTCTTTCACTCAATAAATATTTCTTTACATCCACAAGGAGAAAATTAAGTGTGAACACCTGGGGGAATAGATAGAATAAAAGCGAAGATTTATATTGAATTTGCATTATGTCTGAAACATATTAAGCTTCCCTTCTATATTAATTTATTTAATTCTCATTGTAAAGAGTGGATACTTTTGTTACATCCAATTGAGAGTGATCAGAAAGATTAGCAAATTTGTCAAAAGCCCCTCCCCCCTCCACCCCAGCGGTGATTAGAGCTCGGTTTGAACTGGCTCCAGAGCCTACACTCATAGACAGTGCATTGTGTTTGCTCCTGAAACGCCAACTGACTGTCAAAATAATGTGCTTTGGGCCAGAAAAATAATTTCAAAGTAGGAATTTGTCTTACTGCTATTTATTTTCTAAGAACTGATCTCTCCTCCTCCTTTACTAGATGGGCATGGGCCACCCAGCTTGAGAATACATTTTCTAGTTTTCTTTATAGCTAGATGTCTTCCAAACATCATGTAAGCTGAAATGATATATGTAACTACCATTTCACAAGATTAAGAGAAGTCTTATCTCCTGCATCCTCTCTTGTCCTCCCATAGACTGTTGAGTTTTCATAGTGGCAACTTAGCTCCAACTACCTAGCCAAGATCAACTGGAGAAACAAGAGAGAAATAATCTGGGTGACTGAGCAACTTCACGTAACAGACCATTTGCTGCTGTGCTAAGAAATATGAATGTGGGGACCTGTTAGTTTAGATTGGCATCTGAAGTGAGGGCAGTCTTGTGGGATTAAGTCCTTAGTCTGTGGAGTCTGATACCAACTCCGGTTAGTCAATACAAGAACTGAATTGTAGGGACCAGGTTGGTGTCAGATAATTGGAGAACTGGTTGGTGTAGGCAAGAAAAAAACTAAGAGCAGCCTAAGACAATCATCCCTAGAATGTTATAAGAGAGAGCAAGAACTTTAATCCTATTTTATATCTTTGGTGTCTTTCTTACAGCATCTTAATCTGTTTTCTATCTAATGCAGAATTTAGAATGTGCTGTGCAATGAAGGCATCACTGAAATACTATGTGATTATCTTGGAGAGAAATCTTTTCATGGAAAGTGTCATGATGGAAAGGAAATTTTTCAGACAAGCAGGACAGAGATCAAGGACATAGTTCCAGATTTATTATGTTCACCCTTTTTCAATATTATTGAGTCCCCACCGTGTGTCTTGTTGTGTATTGAGGATGTAAAAAGGATCTAATTCCTTTCTCTGAAGAGAAAGACAATAAAAGCAACAAGTAGAAAATAATATGAAGCATACTGTAATGAAGGAAAAGTTTTCTAAAATGCTAAAGGAGAAGGAGCCTAAAGTTGTAGAAAAGGGAAAGGAGAGAGTGCACAGCAACTTTCCAAGAAAGCTGATGCTTAAAACAAATATTTGAGAATGAATGGAAGTTTACTGCACAGAAAATGGGGGGTTGGGATTTGTTCTGGGCATGAGCAACATCATTTACAAAAGCAAAGAGATGTAAATCAGTATGAAACAATGAATAGTAGTATTTCTTTACTGTTGAAATATAAAATAGAAAGTGGGAAGAGATGGTATGGGAGAGGAGCTGAAGAGTGTGTACTTTATAATGAAAATGAAGCAAAATCATTGAATCTTTTAAAATATGAGACATGTGCTAATATTCATGCATTATGTTTAATACAGAGCATATGCTAAATTCTTTGCTATTTATAGAAGATACACAAAGCTGAAGCGTGGTATCTGCCTTCCAGAAGTTCACTGTCTATTGGAAAAGCCACATAAATAAACAACAGCAATGCCTTGTGATAAATGTTTCTACTACTACTACTAAGTCGCTTCAGTCGTGTCCGACTCTGTGTGACCCCATAGATGGCAGCCCACCAGGCTCCCCCGTCCCTGGGGTTCTCCAGGCAAGAACACTGGAGTGGGTTGCCATTCCCTTCTCCAATGCATGAAAGTGAAAATGAAAGTGAAGTCGCCCAGTCATGTCTGATTCTTCACAACCCCATGGACTGCAGCCTACCAGGCTCCTCCGTTCATGGGATTTTCCAGGCAAGAGCACTGGAGTGGGTTGCCATTGCCTTCTCCGGATAAATGTTTCTAGGAAGGCAAATATAGCATGCTTGTGTTATGGAAGAAGAATAGAATATGGGAAATTATGAAAATGAGAAAGAGAACAGTTTATTTAAGGACTTGCAAGTAGTTGAAAAGTGATTTGAGGGTGGGAAACAGTAAGGACAACAGAGAATGATCCTGAAGAATAGTTAGAGGCCAGACCAGGAGTCTTTCATGCCATATTAAGGAGACTGTATTTTATTCTGAAATCAATCACAAACAGTGAAAAGAGAAATCTAGAAGGTACAGCAATATTCATGATACAGGAGGGAAGGGAAGAGGATGCAGATCTTATGTATCTCTTTGAGCAACTGGAATGATGAGGTCTTTAATTAAGATAGGAAATAAATGGTACAGTCATGTTATTAGGGGAAGCATACTAACTGAAACCGCCCACCCTGTCCAGGCACCATAGTAACCACTTACATGAGTTATTCTAGAAGAGATCCTGGTAAGGAACAGGGAACTAATAAGCCACCACCAACTGGAAAAGTTCAGGAAAGGTCAAAAGGAGACACCACATGTCCGACCACCTCCCAGAATCCTTCTCACTGGCATCCATCTTGGCTGAACAAGGTGTGTACCACCAGGAAGGACTCTGAGTCAGGATGGTTGGCTAAAGACAACCTGGAAACTAATTCCATCAACATAAACCTGGTGGGACTGTGAGCCATGTGGCAGAGCATGGCTCCTGGGTCCCTTACCCTACTGCTCTCTGCCCAGGTGCCCTTTTCCAATAAAATCCCTTGCTTTGTCAGCACATGTGTCTCCCCGGTCAATTCATTTCTGAGTGTTAGACAAGAGCCTGGTTTCAGGCCCTGGAAGGGGTCACACTTCCTGCAACAATTTTAGGAACAGGAAAAGAATAAGTCATTGCATATTGGCTTTACACTTATTTCTGTGTTCCTCTTCTTTTTTCCTCTCTCTTCTTTTTTTCTTATTCTTTATCCTATGGAAGCTTCCTGCCTTCTGCTCCACTTTGCAATTCTATGGGCCTTTCAGAATGGAGACTGACTGCTTCCTGAAACTTAATGTTTGTTTTTATTACCTTAATTATCATCTTTAATCATTTTTAAACATTAAAGCATTTTAGAGATATGATCTTCTCTTTTGACTACATAGCGTGTAGGATCTTAGTTCCTCAACCGAGAATCAAACCCACACCCTCTACCTTGGAAGTGTAGAGTCTTAACCACTGAGCCACCAGGGGAGTCCTATATTTAAGCATTTTAACATGGTCACATTGGTTATATAAGGCCAGGCCTTGGTTGTTGGAATGTGAATAGAGAAAGAAGAAAATGTGCAAGAAAAATGAATGCTTGTAAAATAATTCTGTTTTTTTCAGCACAAGGAAATCTTATTTATGACTTGTTTTGAAATAGAAGAGTTTCATACATTGTTTTCCTCAAAGATCTTCTCTTCACTAGACAGAATCCCCAGGAAATTATTGCTAAAAATCAAAACTAAATGAAACCAAAACTAAAACAGAAAAAGAAAAAGTCACATTATAAAAGTGTGACTCTATATTCTAAAATTCACATTGTAAAATGGCAGTATTTATAAATTCTCATAAGCAGATGGCAATTTTGAGCATTAACTGTCTTGATGTTAATGACTCAGTTGTCTCACTTCTCTGCCTTTAATAATCTGTCCTTGACCAGCATGAAAGCAACTTTGGAACAGAGAACTCTGATTAATACACTTGTGTAATTATGTCCTGTAGGCCAGATTCCCACTACAACACATGGAACAGTGAAATGTGTGGATGAAGATACAGCCTAGGACTATGGGCTCAGAACCTCAACCATAGCCAGACTTTGAGAAAGAGTCTTACAATTTGTGCTTATTTCTTATCAAATAGCTGGGTTTTTCAGGAAGCAGCAAAAAACATGTTCTATTTTGTTCTATTTTCTAAAGGAAAGAGGGGAGTTCCCAGATTCTAAGCAGTATACTTCTATTCCTAATCGTGCAGAAAGCCCTTGGAAAGGATGGCTGTTAAACCAACCAGTTGTTTTGTTTTCGAAGCCTTTAGGAAACGGTGGCTTTATTCATAACACTTTTCACTGAAGCAGCAGCAACGTCAATAGCAACTTGCTCACACAAAGCGCCTGTTAAACAGAAGAGAGTCAGGGAAGAGAAAAGCTCCACTACAAGAAGGCGAAGGTGACTTCACAACCACAGGCATCCTTGGGCTCGACTCAGTGGCGAAGGGGGACAAAGACTTCATAGTGAGCTTTTGACACCCTGAGAGTGGCTTGGGAGTTCTTGTTATTCAAGCAAAATAATAAAACAATTACTTTCCCTTAGTAATGATTAGTACAGGCCATTGAACATGAAGGAGCTCTCAAGACTACAATGTGCTCTCTCAGTTCTTATAGAAGTTTTCTTTCCTCTAATAAATGCCCAGTATAACCACTTTTGCTGCTACTCAGTAAAGTCATGTTGTAAACCTCACGAATGATGCTTGAGACAGCACCAGTCTCATGTCATCTCTGCACTGTCTTACATGGTAGGCAGGGAGATACTCAAAGCTGGAGACTTGGAAAAAAAAAATTTATTATTCAGCTGAGATGTTGCTCATATGTCTATGTATGATAATAGTGTTCTCTTTTCCTATATGTGTCTTCAAAGGCATAAATGACACAACACTGAGTTAGTGCAGGGTACATAAATGCCCTCTTGATGTTTAATTACAGGGAAGTGTTCCCTGGAAATGAGCCAGGGTATCTTGTGAATCCCACAGCTTTCATTTAGTGCTGTCTCTGCCTCGCTGCCGCTGAGGTGCTGTGATCTTATTCATTGCCCTGTACCAAAATGCTGTGTGCAATTTTCTGCTCTGCCTAGTAAGGATGATTTAGCCATTGTTAGTTTAGGTCAGAGTTAATTTAATTGCCCTTACTGTTGATGCATCATAATACATATGTTAGTAGTCATGGCACCCTGCTTAGGGGACCCTTTGGGTTATTTAGTGTCAGCCCATTTCACCTGCATAGGCTCAGGAAGTTTCACTCCTTCACAAAAGCACTGTGCACTCATTAATTCTTACAGTGCTCTTGAGTGTGAAGCAGATTATATTCATGGTGGCAGCAGCTGTACTAGAAGAAGTAGCATTTCCCAGCATCCTTCTATGTGTGGAGACTTCTTTGTGAAATAAAAGATCCAGATACCTGCTAAATGTCAAAGTTCTTTGTTAAGTTTTTATTAGCATATAGTTGATTTACAATTTTTCAGGTGTACAGCAAGGTGATTCAGTTATATATATATATATATATATATATATATATATATATATGTACTCTTTTTCAGATTCTTTTCCATTACAGGTTATTACAAGATATTGAATATAGTTCCCTGTGCTATACAGTAGATCCTTATTGTTTATCTATTGTATATATAGTAGTGTGTATACATTAATCCTAAATTCCAAATTTATTCCCCTCCTTTTGGTAACCATGAATTTGTTTTCTATGTCAGTCTATTTCTGTTTTATGGATAAGTTGATTTGAATCCTTCTTTTAAATTCCATATACTAGACATGCCATATATTTGTTTCTCTCTGACTTACTTCACTTAGTATAATAATTTCTAGGTTCATCCATGTTGCTGCAAATGACATTATTTCATTCTTTTTATAGCTAAGTAATATTCCATTGTATGTATATACTGTGCTATGCTGTGCTTAGTCGCTCAATTGTGACTCTTTGCAACCCCATGGGCTGTAGCTTGCCAGGCTCTTCTGTCCATGGGGACAAGGCAAGAATACTGGAGTGGGTTGCCATGCTTTCTTCAAGGGGATCTTCCCAACTTAGGGATCAAACCCAGGTCTCCTGCATTGCAGACAGATTCTTTACCAGCTGAGGCACCAGGGAAGCCCAAGAATACTGGAGTGGATTACCTATCGCTTCTCAGGGGACCTTCCTGACCCAGGAATTGAACTCTTGTCTCCTTCATTGCAGGCAGATTCTTTACCAGCTGAGGTACCAGGGAAGCCCGTGTATATACTACATCTTCTTCTTCTTCTTTTTTTTTTATACTACATCTTCTTTACTCATTCATCTGCTGAAGGATACTTAGGTTGCTTCCATGTCTTGGCCATTGTAAATAGTGTTGCTATGAACATTGAGGTGCAGGTATCTTTCTGAATTAGTTTTCTCTGGAAGACCAGAATTGATACTTCTGGATCATATGGTAGTTCTAGTTTTAGTTTTTACGGAAACTCCAAACTGTTTTCCATATTAGCTATACCAATTTATATTCCCAACAGTGTAGCAGAGTTCCCTTTTCTCCATACCTTCTCCAGTATTTATTATTTGCAGACTTTTTGAAGATGGCTATTCTGACTGATCTGAGGTGATACCTTATTGTAGTTTTGATTGGCATTTCTCTAATAATTGAGCATCTTTTACTGGTAGCATCAAACTGCTCTCATCTCAACCTCACAGTTAGTTGAAATTCCGTATTAGTTTCTTGCTGCACTGGACACTCCAATGCTTAGAAAACAATTACTTCCTTTATATATTTGTGAGTATAACCATTATACCACCCTCCTTATGGGAAGGATCACAATCACCCAGGCATTATTTCTGAGTATAGCATAATCTACTTTTAGTTATAGTTTCTAAGAAGGGGTTTGGTTTATTTGAGATATTATGAGGAGAATGATGGAGTTCTGTAACATTACATCTAAGTTACTCTAGAAATAATTTCATTCAATTTCTTGTACATATATGAGTGCTAAGGAGAGCAGATGAATTGCCTAAGATCATCCCACTAATTAGTGTCAGAGATGGTGACAAGCTGGACTTCCAGAATTCCCTGTCCCTTTACCCCCTGCCCCCAGGCCTCCAGAGACCATGACTAAATGCTGTGGAAACCTTAGATCCTAGGAGCAATACCCTAATATTCTTAGGCAGTACTAAGACGTGTTTTGCTACCAACATTTGACTACATAATACTGAGTACTTAGCTGGCACAGTGGTAAAGAATCCACCTGCCGATGCAGGAGAGGCAGGTTCAATTCCTGGATGGGAAGATACCCTGGAGTAGAAAATGGCAACCCACTCCAGTATTCTTGCCTGAGAAATCCCATGGACAGAGGAGCCTGGTGGTCTACAGTCCATGGAGTCACAAAGACTCAGACACGACTGAGCAACTGAGGGCACACAGCTTGAGGGATACTCAGGTAGGATTAGAAATATAGACAGAAAAGTTATATTGAGTCCCTGTGTTCACAGAAATCTCTATGTTAGTCCATAATACTAGCACCCAGGGCCATTTGATATTTTCAGATGTGTCTGGAAGAAGTTGTACTCCTGGAAAAAAAAAATCCTCTTCTGTTAAGCAGAATTAAAGGTAGAGGGTAAAAACCATTTTTAGTGAAGCTGAAACATGCAAGGATAACTTAATTATTTTAGAATATAATCTACAAAATAGGTAAATATACAGATGGGATGACAACATAAGTAATCAGTTTTCAATAAATAATGAAATTAAAACCAAAGTGTCTTTTTATTAGCTGCAAAGTGGGGGGAATAAGTGCATATAGTAGGGACACAGAATAGACAAAGAGAACAATGAAAGTGACATATTGGAATTAATCATTTCTTTTCTAATTTATTAGAACTGCTTCCTGTGGGAGATGAGATTTCAAGACCTGTTTGAGTGATGAAGAAAAGGGAATTTGTCAGGGAGAATCAAAAGTTTTGTGAGAGAAAGCAATTTGCCCAAGGTCACTTAACCAGCCAATGTCAGAGTAGGGAATTAAACACACTGAAAAGAAATGAATGTTTCTATAGTGAGTCTCTTATAAAAGCACCTTCAAGCAGATGTCAAGAATTTTCTCCAGGAGGTAGATGAGAATTACAGTGACCTTCATGAAATTACACATTTTGTCTCAAATAAAAGGAACTTTTTAGACTTCTCAACTGAGAAACCTGGGTTCCTAGGGCAGATCTAAACCTCCTTTCTCTATTGTCCATGAAAATGCTTTCCAAATTTCTATTGAACCTAGAGCAAGACATAAATATCCATCTGAAGAGATGAAAATTTAGTTTACTCAACTCTTTATGTGAGGAATGTAATACTCTTTCCTTTTGAAAATAAGAGTAATAAATGAATGCAAACATTCACAGTCAAATGTCTGTCAAGAATCTCTCCCACAAGGAAACATACATTACATATGTAAATAGATAGCCAATGGAAATTTGCTGTATGACTCCGGGAGCTCAAACTGAGGCTGGGTAACAACCTGAGGGGTGGAGTGGGGAGGGAGAGGGAGGTGGGAGGGATGTTCAAGTGGGATGGGACATGGGTAAACCTATGACTTAGTCATGTTGATGTTTAAATACTGTAAAGCAATTATCCTTTAATTAAAAATAAATAAATTAAAAAAAAAAGAGAATCTCTCCCAACTAATTAACCTGGGTAAGAATAGAGCAGAGCAAGCAGCATGGCTAAGCACATTAATGCCAACTCTGAGAAAAATTTCTTGCAATTAGTCATATCACCTAGACTTGAAAAGGTACTTTCCTTATGAGCAGATCTCCATCCTTCCTAGGACCTAGTCATTCTTGTCTGCTTGTTCCTCATAGCAGCATCCCTACCTGATTTTATTACTTTTTCCCACTCAACTCTCCTTACCCTACTCCAGTGAAATCTCTGTGAAGGCATAAACTGTGTAACTGTGGTCACTGTTGTAACCCAAGCACTCAGAATAGGACCTTTGCTGAACATTTGCTGAACAAATATATGTCTGTGTGCTCAGTTGCTTCAGTTGTGTACAACTCTTTGTGACCCTATGGTCCGTAACCTGCCAGTCTCCTCTGTCCATGGGATTCTCCAGGCAAGAATACTAGAGGGGGTAACCATGACCTCCTCCAGGTCATGAACTCCCCCAGGAATTGAACCTGCATCTCTTGTTTGCAGGCAGATTCTTTACCTGCTGAGCCACCAGGGAACCCCTAAATAAATGTCTAACAAGTGCCATAAAATACTAAAAGTAATTTTTCCTTTGTTTTAAAAAAAAAAAGTGTGAAATCACTGAATAAAAACTGAGGGTAAACTGATTTTTATAATAAAGCATTTCATCATTAGTGAAGATGGTAGTTATTAAAGATTGCAAGTTATATATTATGAATAGTATCTTCTTACACATGTGTGATATATAGGGTTCAAGCTAAAGGCTACACACTGAGGCTTCAGTTGAGACCCACAGATCTAGAGATCATGCAGTAAGAATCACTGACAGGAGTTGAAAAGTAAAAGTGAATGTGAAGTAGCTCTGTCGTGTCTGACTCTTTGCGACCCTGTGGACTGTATAGCCCACCAGGCTCCTCCGTCCATGGGATTCTCCAGGCAAGAATACTGGAGTGGGTTGCCATTTCCTTCTCCAGGGGATCTTCCCGACCCAGGGATTGAACCCAGGTCTCCCACACTGCAGGAAGATGCTTTAACCTCTGACCCACCAGGGAAGCCCTGGTGACAGGAGTTACTGATCATAAAACAGCCAGTGTGATACTTTTAAACCACGCATCATTTCACACTGTTTCACTACTTATAAAGCATCTAATGATATGCAGATGTGTAATCCAGAATCCCCACAATGGCTCAGAAGTTCCTACATGAGCTGCTCCTGCTTATCTTTCAGAATTGATCTCCTACCGTTTTAATTAACGGGCTTGTAATTTCTCAGTTCGATGGGCCATCTTTCTGTCCCTCAGATGACTCAACTTGGTGCCTGACTCAAGGCCTTTGTACTCATAATTTTTCTGCCAAGAAAGTTCTAACCACAAATCTCCATATGGCCAGCTCCTTCTCAACATCTAGGTTTTGACCCAAATGCCTTGGAATCTTCATTGCTTATTTTGTCTCATTTAGCCCACTTTAGTTACTCTATTATAGCATACCTTTACTTTATTTTTTACACAGTACTACTTGAAATTATATTATTCATTTACTTGCTTGTTCATTATGTGACTTGGCCCATTAAAATAAAAGTGCTAAAAGAGAGAAGCCGTGTTTGTTCTGTTCATCTCCATATCCCCTGTGTTTAGTTACTGGAGGTAATAAATGTATATTGAGTGGATTAACAATTCCAGAGTTTTAACATGTCTAGAGGATGAGGCTGGTCAGGAGCATTCCAGGGGATCAGTACAATATACAGGACAGAAGAAATGCCAGTGGCATAAAAACAGAGTGAGAAAATTTCAGCTGTCTGGTTCCAGAGCCTCAATGTTGAGGTCATGACCTTCCCAATTAAACAATGAACTTCTTAAAGTCAGGGAACTGAATCTCAATCATCTTCATGACCCCAGATCCCAGGATAATGTACAAGTTATGTTCACTTCAGTTCAGTCGCTCAGTCGTGTCCAACTCTTTGCGACTCCATGAATTGCAGCACACCAGGCCTTCCTGTCCATCACCAGCTCCTGGAGTTTACCCAAACTCATGTCCATCGAGGCAGTGATGCCATCCAGCCATCTCATCCTCTGTCATCCCCTTCTCCTCCTGCCCCCAATCCCTCTCAACATCAGGGTCTTTTCCAGTGAGTAAACCCTTTGCATGAGGTGGCCAAAGTACTGGAGTTTCAGCTTCAGCATCAGTCCTTCCAATGAATATTCAGGCCTGATCTTCTTTAGGATGGACTGGATGGATCTCCTTGCAGTCCAAGGGACCCTCAAGAGTCTTCTCCAACAGCACAGTTCAAAAGCATCAATTCTTCAGCACTCAGCTATCTTCACAGTCCAAGTCTCACATGCATACACGACTACTGGAAAAACCATAGCCCTGACTAGACGGACCTTTGTTGGCAAAGTAATGTCTCTGCTTTTGAATATGCTAAGGCGGTCATAACTTTCCTTCCAAGGAGTAAGCCTCTTTTAATTTCATGACTTGCAGTCACCATCTGCAGTGATTTTGGAGCCCAGAAAAATAAAGTCTGACTGTTTACAGTCTTTCCCCATCTATTTCCCAGGAAGTGATGGGACCAGATGCCATGATCTTAGTTTTCTGAATGGTGAGATTGAAGCCAACTTTTTTACTCTCCTCTTCCACTTTCATCAAGAGGCTCTTTAGTTCCTCTTCACTTTCTGCCATAAGCATGGTGTCCTCTGCATATCTGAGGTTATTGATATTTCTCCCGGCAATCTGGATTCCAGTTTGTGTTCCTTCCAGCCCAGCATTTCTCATGATGTACTCTGCATATAAGTTAAATAAGCAGGGTGACAATATACAGCCTTGACATACTCCTTTTCCTATTTGGAACCAGTCTGTTGTTCCATGTCCAGTTCTAACTGTTGCTTCCTGACCTGCATACAGGTTTCTCAAGAGGCAGGTCAGGTGCTCTGGTATTCCCATCTCTTGAAGAATTGTCCACAGTTTGTTGTGATCCACACAGTCAAAGGGTTTGGCATAGTCAATAAAGCAGAAACAGATGTTTTTCTGGAACTCTCTTGCTTTTTCGATGATCCAGTGGATATTGCCAATTTGATTTCTCCTCCCACTACCTTTCCTAAAACCAGCTTGAACATCTGAAAGTTCATGGTTCACATATTGCTGAAGCCTGGCTTGGAGAATTTTGAGTATTACTTTACTAGCATGTGAGATGAGTGCAATTGTGCGGTAGTTTGAGCATTCTTTGGCATTGCCTTTCTTTGGGATTGGAATGAAAACTGACCTTTTCCAGTCCTGTGGCCACTGCTGAGTTTTCCAAATTTGCTGGCATATTGAGTACAGCACTTTCACAGCATCATCTTTCAGGATTTGAAATAGCTCCACTGGAATTCCATCACCTCCACTAGCTTTGTTCGTAGTGATGCTTCCTAAGGTCCACTTGGCTTCACATTCCAGGATTTCTGGCTCCAGGTGAGTGATCACACCATGGTGATTATCTGGGTTGTGAAGATCTTTTTTGTACAGTTCTTCTGTGTATTCTTGCCACCTCTTCTTAATATCTTCTGCTTCTGTTAGGTCCATACCATTTCTGTCCTTTATCGAGCCTGTCTTTGCATGAAATGCTCCCTTGGCACCTCTAATTTTCTTGAAGAGGTCTCTAGTCTTTCCCATTCTGTTGTTTTCCTCTATTTCTTTGCATTGATCACTGAGGAAGGCTTTCTTATCTCTTCTTGCTATTCTTTGGAACTCTGCATTCCGATGCTTATATCTTTCCTTTTCTCCTTTGCTTTTTGCTTCTCTTCTTTCCACAGCTATTTGTAAGGCCTGCCCAGACAGCCATGTTGTTTTTTCACATTTCTTTTCCATGGAATGTTCTTGATCCCTGTCTTCTGTACAATGCCATGAACCTCCTTCCATAGTTCATCAGGCACTCTACCTATCAGATCTAGTCCCTTAAATCTATTTCTCACTTCCACTGTATAGTCATAAGGGATTTGATTTAGGTCATACCTCAATGGTGTAGTGGTTTTCCCTACTTTCTTCAATTTCAGTCTGAATTTGGCAATAAGGAGCTCATGATCTGAGCCACAGTCAGCTGTCTTATTTTCAATGATGGTATAGAGCGTCTCCATCTTTGGTTGCAAAGAATATAATCAATCTGATTTCAGTGTTGACCATCTGGTGATGTCCTTGTGTAGAGTCTTCTCTTGTGTTGTTGGAAGAGCGTGTTTGCTATGACCAGTGCATTTTCTTGGCAAAACTCTATTAGCCTTTGCCCTGCTTCATTCCGTACTCCAAGGCCAAATTTGCCTGTTACTCCAGGTGTTTCTTGACTTCCTACTTTTGCATTCCAATCCTCTATAATGAAAAGCACATATTTTGGGGGTGTTAATTGTAAAAGGTCTTGTAGGTCTTCATAGAACCGTTCAACTTCAGCTTCTTCAGCGTTGTTGGTTGGGGCATAGGTTTGGATTACCGTGATATTGAATGGTTTACCTTGGAAGTGAACATATATCATTTCGTCATTTTTGAGATTGCATCCAAGTCCTGCATTTTGGACTCTTTTGTTGACCATGATGGCTACTCCATTTCTTCTAAGGAATTCCTGCCCACAGTAGTAGATTTAATGGTCATCTGAGTTAAATTCACCCATTCCAGTCCATTTTAGTTCGCTGATTCCTAGAATGTTGACGTTCACTCTTGCCATCTCCTGTTTGACTACTTCCAATTGGCAGAGTACATCATGAGAAACGCTGGACTGGAAGAAACACAAGCTGGAATCAAGATTGCCAGGAGAAATATCAATAACCTCAGATATGCAGATGACACCACCCTTATGGCAGAAAGTGAAGAGGAACTCAAAAGCCTCTTGATGAAAGTGGAAGAGGAGTGTGAAAAAGTTGGCTTAAAGCTCAACATTCAGAAAATGAAGATCATGGCATCTGGTCCCATCACTTCATGGGAAATAGATGGGGAAATAGTGGAAACAGTGGCTGACTTTATTTTTCTGGGCTCCAAAATCACGGCAGATGGTGACTGCAGCCATGAAATTAAAAGACGCTTACTCCTTGGAAGGAAAGTTATGACCAACCTAGATAGCATATTTAAAAGCAGAGACATTACTTTGCCAACAAAGGTTCGTCTAGTCAAGGCTATGGTTTTTCCTGTGGTCGTGTATGGACGTGAGAGTTGGACTGTGAAGAAGGCTGAGCACCGAAGAATTGATGCTTTTAAACTGTGGTGTTGGAGAAGACTCTTGAGAGTCCCTTGGACTGCAAGGAGATCCAACCAGTCCATTCTGAAGGAGATCAGCCCTAGGATTTCTTTGGAAGGAATGATGCTAAAGCTGAAACTCCAGTACTTTGGCCACCTCATGTGAAGAGTTGACTCATTGGAAAAGACTCTGATGCTGGGAGGGATTGAGGGCAGGAGGAGAAGGGGATGGCAGAGGATGAGATGGCTGGATGGCATCACTGACTCAATGGACATGAATCTGAGTGAAGTCTCGGAGTTGGTGATGGACAGGGAGGCCTGGCGTGCTGTGATTCATGGGGTAGCAAAGAGTCAGACATGACTGAGCAACTGAAGTGAACTGAACTGAACTGAATTTGCCTTGATTCATGGACCTAACATTCCAGGTTCCTATGCAATATTGCTCTTACAGCATCAGACCTTGCTTCTATCACCAGTCACGTCCACAACTGAGTATTGTTTTTGCTTTGGCTCTATCCCTTCATTCTTTCTGGAGTTATTTCTCCTTTGATCTCCAGTAGCATATTGGACACTTACTGACCTGGGGAGTTCCTCTTTCGATATCCTGTTATTTTGCTTTTTCATACTGTTCATGGGGTTCTCAAGGCAAGAATACTGATGTTAGGCTTTCAATAAATGATTATTGAAATGAATTAGCTGACTTCTTTTAATTAGCATATAATAGTGTATGTGGTTCCAATCTTAAGCCCAAAAGGGACTTCTTTCATTTCACCCTTATTAGAGGAAAGCTCTTTTTCATGAGTTACCAGCAAAGAATTGTGCCTAAAAGCAAGGCACACAGATGCTGCAGTGTGAACATGCTCTGGCTCATTTGATCACCTGAGTTGGTGTCTCATAAGTTTATCAGCTGTAATTTGTGAGTGATTTTGGTGGAGGTCCTCTTAACCATGTATGCTTGAAGGTGACCTTTGAATTTATTTTTCATAAAAGCTTAAAAGGCTGACTATCTGGGCAGTTTGTTCAGGAAACAAAAGGGACCTTAACCTTGGTTATACCTGTCACCAGGATGGCTGGACTACAGTGCTGTTATCCTCAGGGAGGGAGGCCCTGAAATTTCAAAGGTGCCCAAAGGCTTCCATGGCATTTCAGGTGGCAGAGACATTTGATCTAAAGGTACTTATGTCAGACATGAAGTGTAAGGGTATGAGGTTGCTCTTGCTTCCTCTGAGTGAATATAAAGGTTATGGATTGAGAACTGGAAGTAGGAAGGGGAAATAACTTATCATTTGCAAAAAGGAATGCAACAGCTGCCAGCATACTAAATAGAAATTAAATACAGTTCACAGCAAGTGCTTATGGAGGAATGGGTGATGTGAATTTGGCTGCCGACATATTCTTTAATCTCTTTAAAGAGGGTGATAGATTCATTTTTCCCTTCAAAAGATGTAGCAGATTCCACCCCCCCCCCCCATTTATGCCTATAAAACTAGTGGATTATTCAATACGTCTCTGGTCATAGGTTTAAATTAAGGTGTGTGTGTGTGTGTGTGTGTTGGAAGATATTTTCCTGGGTCTGAACTTAAATATGCTGGTGAAAACAGGAAGTGAAGGAGCAGCCTCTTTCTCTCTGACTTGATTAATGAGGGGGATGTATAAGGAGGATTCGGAGAAGGCAATGGCACCCCACTCCAGTACTCTTGCCTGGAAAATCCCATGGACGGAGGAGCCTAGAAGGCTGCAGTCCATGGGCTCGCTGAGGGTCGGGCACAACTGAGCGACTTCACTTTCACTTTCACTTTCATGCACTGGAGAAGGAAATGGCAACCCACTCCAGTGTTCTTGCCTGGAGAATCCCAAGGACAGTGGAGCCTGGTGGGCTGCCATCTATGGGGTCGCACAGAGTCGGACACGACTGAAGCAACTTAGCAGCAGTAGCAGCAATAAGGAGGGTGAGTGGGATGCAAAATGAAGGAAGGTCTGGGTATTTGGCCATGGAAATAGCCCTAGTTTTTGGCTTTGTCCCCTTTTTATGTCTAAAAGGCATAAAAAAGAAAGAAAAAGGAAAATAGAAAAGAAGTGTGGATATATTCCCACAATGGTAGTTAGGACTCAAATCAGAGATGTTTGGGTCTAGATCTTATTATGTCATAATATGAAAACTAAAGTTATTACCTTTTCTGGGGATTAGTACAATCCTTATTTTAAAGTGGGGAAAAAGGATGATAATTTTTCCGAGTATCCTTCCATAAGTGTCTAAGAGAGGCTGGGTCACTGATAACCAGGGGTGATGACTGAACAAGGATCCTATGGTGGCTCATGTCAATAACACAACCTGGAGAAAATGCTGGTTGTAAAAGGATATCACTTGAACAGTACACACTGATGAAAGTAATTTTATTTTGAGTCTGTCAGACATGTCTGACCCAGAAACCAAAATCTAGAAGATTGACACCTGGACCTAGAAGAGGGTCAAAATGACTCATGAGTGAATGAGATTCAGGGGCAAAGTGGTGTTGGTTAAAGCTACCATTCTTACTCTTTAAAAAAAAAAAAATGAGTATAATTGACATTTTAGTTTCAGGTATAAATGTAATTATGTGTTATTTATATACTTTGCAAAATGATCACCACAATAAGTTTAGTTAACACCCTTGGTAATATATATAGTTAAATTTATATTACATGGTAAAATATATAGTGACAAAACTTTTCTTTCCTGCCATGAGTACTTTTTTTTGTTTCTTTTTTTTTTATTTTTTAACTTTACAATATTGTATTAGTTTTGCCATATATCAACATGAATCTGCCACAGGTATACACGTGTTCACCATCCTGAACCCTCCTCCCTCCTCCCTCCCCATACCATCCCCATGAGTACTTTTAAGATCTGCTCACTTGGCCACTTTCAAATACAGTATTATTAACTATCACCATGTTGTACATTACATTCCCATGACTTATCTACTTTATAACTGGAAATTTGCACGTTCTGACTCCTCTCACTATTTCACCCACCCACACTATAGATACTATGTTAGAAAGTGAGTGAAAGCAGCTGGTCAGGCCAGTAGAATAAGCCATAGGTTGATGCTGTAATCAACTGCTGATTTCTTTTACCAGCCTTTGGTGGTGGTGGTGGTTTAGTTGCTAAGTTGTATCCAACTCTTGCAACCCCATGGACTGTAGCCCGCCAGCCTCCTCTGTCCAAGGGATTTTCCAGGCAAGAATACTGGAGTGGGTTGCCATTTAGTCTCAAGTAAATATTAACTGAATATTCATGTTCAGTTAAATCTCTGATCTCAAATAGTTTAACGTATGGTAGACAAAGTCTCTTAAATATCACAGCAACTACAATACATATGAAGGATAAGAACCACAGAAGAAAGGACAGACTTAGGCCATCACAATGACATCACAAAGTAAAATTCTACAGCTGTTTCTGGTTACAGAGATTAATTCCAGGAGAAGTGAACAATGAAAATCTAAAGAGATTCTTCCTGCAGGTTTTAAGACTGAGAAACATCTGAAAATAGAGGAGATGGGAAAAAGGTAATGAGGAAGAGGGAGCCTAACTAAAAGCAACAAACCAGGGAAGCATGATAGGAACTATCGGGCTGGCTGTTCTTCAGGGCTTAGGTGAAAGAACCACTCTGGGCTCACAAATCATCATTGAATGAAATCTGCATGTATAAGTGCTAAGTCGCTTCAGTCATGTCTGATTTTTTGCAACCCCATGGACTGTAGCCTGCCAGGTTCCTCTATCCATGGAATTCTCCAGGCAAGAATACTGGAGTGGGTTGCCATGCCCTCCTCAGGGGATCTTCTTGACTCAGGGATCAAACCTGCATCTCTTATATCTCCTGCCTTGGTAGGTGTGTTCTTTAGCACTACTGCCACCTGGGAAGCCCCTAAATGAAATCTATCTGACTTCAAAACAATATGTGTGGCTAACACTGAGTTTGAATTCTTACACAATATATTTTAGCTCTTTGATCTTGGGGAAGTCATGCAAACACCATTTTATTCATTTGGAAAATGGTTATTATGTTATTCAAGGATTTATTATAAGGATAAATGTGCTAATGTAAGAAACAAAATAAGAATTTACAAAAGGATAGGTGTTAGCATGCATCATGCCATCATCTGGTTATACATATTCTTCTCATTAAATAAGGGAAACAACTCCAAACTTGCTTACTTTATTTCAAATAATTAAGAAATCTAGAAGACCTGAAAACAACATAGTAATGACATCTACAAGGAAAAAAAAAAAAAAAAGCCAGGGGTAATAAGCAATAAATATCAACAGAAGCAAGGTCAAATAGGATAATAAGAACAGTTCTATTAGGCAGGGATGTAAATGGCTTCCTATTTCATGCAGGCTAATTAGAGAACTTGTGGATAAATGAGATGTACAAGAAATAATTTCTGAATATTCTTCTTTGTTTAAGTGATGAAACATTGAACTGTTTGATTGGCTACTTTAAAAAGGAGGAGGAATCCTGAAAAGCAAAATGTCCATTTTCATTCTGGATTAATGATTGACTATCCAAGTGTGAAATTAGATAAATACACACTCCTTCATGCAGAGCTAAAATTTGAAATGCCTAGGGATTTTTGACAGTGTTATACAGCATCCCTGTTTTCCCTTTCTGATTATTTTCCATAATTTGCAGACTGATGTCAAAATGTTTGTCATCATAACAGAGAAAAAGAGAGAAAAGAGAAAGATTTTATTATTCACCAAAAGCATAATGCAGATCACATCCAAAGCTCTTTGCTTCCTTGATAAAGCAGATGAAAAACAGAAATACACTTTTGTGTAAAGCAAGATGACCTTCTGTTTTGGTTATTCTTGAAAAGATCTCACATAAGCCTTTCTTAAGAGAGAGAGAGAGAATATCTTTATTCACTGACTTATCTTCTCTAATTTATCAGCATTGTTCAGTAGAAATTGCAGGAACTGATTTAAAGGAAAAAAAAAAAAAAAGTAACAATACAATGAGCACTGAATCCTCATGAAACTTTTTAACAAAAACTCTATCTGCCAACTATTTGTCATGGAGAACCACAGTACAATTAATGATCTGACTTTACGTACATTTACTGCAATTTGTTTTGTCAAAGATCTTTTTACTAACTCCCTTCAAAGTTTTGATGTGATCTAGGAAGTTTTGCCGCACTAAAGATATTCTCAGAGAAGAGTAAGCAACCACACTGTCAGTTCAATCATGAACCAGAAAGATGCTTTGTTTCTGCTATGCAGGGATTTTATGATGCTCCTGAACATTCTCACATGCCTTGGAAGGGAGAAAAAAATGTAACAATGCCAGAAATGAGTATTCAGGGAAAAAAAATAAACCCTGTATATCATAGGGCCACAACTTGATCTGGTATGCATAGCAGTCTTCTGGTTTATGTTATGCAGTGACAGAAAAGCCTACATGCTCAATCTAAGAAATAGGGTGAAGAATCCTTACCCTGGATACAGAATCAAATCCTGTGAGATCTGCTGGAATTTGATAATAAACATTTACAGACCTTATTGATTCAATATTCCATTTGACTCACTTGGATAAAACCAACATTGCCCAGCTGTTTCCCAATAAGGTGGCTAGGGAAGCAGAGGAGCATTGGAGAATCCCCAACAAACAGCTGACATTTCAGCAAATTTGAAAGGGCACACTGGATGACCCAGAAAATGCCATTCCCGCAAATGCAAGAACAGTTGTCTCCAGGTTAGGGGGAGTCTTCTGGCATCTGAAAAGCACATAGTTACAACTGGCCTCTGCTGCACTTCTAACAGGGGAAATATACAGGGAAGCAGTCCAATGTGGTTGGAAAAGTGGGTAGAAAGTCTTGCTTTGAATTGCTCACAGTTTTAAAAAAGTAAAAATGCATCACTTATTGAATTTTCAACATCTAAGAAGGAATCTTTCTCTAGAGAAAGCTGTCAGCTCATGTATTATATTTCAAAGGTCTCGGCAAATCCATGTTTGTCTTGACAACAGTGTCAGGACTGGTGTGAATGGCATAATTTCATTTTTCTTATGGGGAATCAAGAAGGTGAGGAATAACAAGTAAAGTGACACTGAGTGTGTTACTCGCTCAATCATGTCTGACTCTTTGCGACCCCATGGACAGTAGCCCACCAGGCTCCTCTGTCCATGGGATTCTTCAGGCAAGAATACAGGAGTGGGTTCCTCCTTCTCCAGGGGATCTTTCTGACCCAGGGATCAAACCCAGGTCTCCTGCATTGCAAGCAGATTCTTTACCATCTGAGCCACCAGGGAAACTCATGTATTTTTTGAGTGTCTATGAGATTATATTCTGGTTTCTACCCCTTGTTACTGACTCAACCTATTCCTTAAATGCAAATACACAAAGCTTTCCATAGTCATCATCTTAAGAACAGCATGATTTAGATTTCACATTTCAAAAGCCCCTTTTATTTCTCTGGATCAATTTTGACTAATACACTTAGATAAAGGAAAAGTCAGTGGCTCATTCAAAACCAACCAGTAAGAAATAGACTTATTTGACATCCTTAGAGGCAAACTTCCAGTTAAAGAATATATCAAATGCCAAAGCTGGTAACAGTTCTTTCTGTTCATGCTTCTCTGGTGATTGAGTGACAACATCAATTCCCCATTCAGAGGACAGCTAAGTAAGATGGTTCACAGCATTTGGTGCTCACATCCTAAAGCAGAAGGAGGAGTGTAGAGAAGTTGACAAAGACATATCACCCTCAGTCATGCCTTATGCTGAACAGAAATCCTTACAGCCTCTGGCTTCCTATCATAATTTTTATTTCCATTCTGTGGAGAAGAGTTAGCTGGCAGAAGAGTTCAGTTACACAAATGTCTGAAGATATTTAAAACACTCTGGCTAGACTCAGTCTAGTAATCAATGTCTTCAGGTTTTGACTTTTGGTGAGTCAAATATTTTTAAAAGAATGAAATACTGCCATTTGCAGCAACATGGATTCAGAGAATATTATGTTCAGTGAAATGTCAGACAAAGACAATTACCCTACGATATCACTTATATGCAGAATATAAAAAACAATACAATTGACTGTATATGTAAAACAGAAGCAGACTCACAGACAGAGAAAGCAAACTTGTGCTTACCAAAAGCAGGGAGAAAAGGTGGAAGGACAGGTTAGCATTAAGGGATTAACAGATAAAAATTACTACGTATAAAATGGATAAGCAACAAGGATATACTGTATAACACAGAGACTTACATCCATCAACTTGTAATAACCTATAATGGAGTACAGTCTGCAAAAATACTGAATCACTATGCTATATACCTTTAATATAATATTGTAAATTAACTACATTTCAATTTAAAAGGTTCCTGCTCTCCTCCAGTAGATTTTATTTTAATACCAACTAGTAAAATATCATATGCAGGAATTATACATTTAGTATTTGTCACCATAAATCATTTACACAGTGTCAGTTCAACAGAGAGAGGAAAATTAGGGCGTGTAATGTACTACATTGCAGAACTGTTCAACTTGGAAAATATATACCTGGGATTTTTAGCATTTTCTAAAAAAAGATCTCTTTTAAAACATAGTTTTTATGGCACATCAGGAAGCAACAGTTAGAACTGAACATGGAACAACAGACTGGCTCCAAATAGGAAAAGGAGTACATCAAGGCTGTATATTGTCACCCTGCTTATTTAACTTCTATGCAGAGTACATCATGAGAAATGCTGGGCTGGAAGAAGCACAAGCTGGAATCCAGATTGCTGGGAGAAATATCAATAACCTTAGATATGCAGATGACACCACGCTTATGGCAGAAAGTGAAGAGGAGCTAAAAAGCCTCTTGATGAAAGTGAAAGAGGAGAGTGAAAAAGTTGGCTTAAAGCTCAACATTCAGAAAACGAAAATCGTGGCATATGGTCCCATCCCTTCATGGGAAATAGATGGGGAAACAGTGGAAACAGTGGCTGACTTTATTTTTCTGGGCTCCAAAATCATGGCAGATGGTGATTGCAGCCATGAAATTAAAAGGCACTTACTCCTTGGAAGAAAAGTTATGTCCAACCTAGACAGCATATTGAAAAGCAGAGACATTACTTTGCCAACAAAGGTCTGTTTAGTCAAGGCTATGGTTTTTCCAGTGGTCATGTATGGATGTGAGAGTTGGACTGTGAAGAAAGCTGACTGCTGAAGAATTGATGCTTTTGAACTGTGGTGTTAGAGAAGACTCTTGAGAGTTCCTTGGACAGCAAGGAGATCCAACTAGTCCATTCTAAAGGAGATTAGTCCTGAGTGTTCATTGGAAGGACTGATGCTGAAGCTGAAACTCCAATACTTTGGCCACCTCATGCAAAGAGCTGACTCATTGGAAAAGACTCTGATGCTGGGAGGGATTGGGGGCAGGAGGAGAAGGGGACGACAGAGGATGAGGTAGCTGGATGGCATCACCGACTCGATGGACACGAGTTTGGGTGAACTCCAGGAGCTGGTGATGGACAGCGAGGTCTGGCGTACTGCGATTCATGGGGTCCCAAAGAGTCAGAGATGACTGAGGGACTGAACTGAACAGAACTGAACTTAAATTAAAATATGCGTATGTTTGTATATCTTGCAGTCAAATCATACTGCAAATATGTATCTATATATAGTTCACTAGGTATCATTTTAAAATACACATACTGAAGGTTTGTCTTTTCAATGTAGCAAATGACTCTCCAGCTGGTCATTTTCCCAATGCTGATATGAGCAGCTGTTAAAGTCTACTGACTGACATTTCTGTGTGTGTCTGTGTGTGTTCATTCACTTTAGTCATGCCCTACTCTTTGCAACCCTATGGACTGTAGCCCTCCAGGCTCCTCTGTCCTTGGGATTCTCCAGGCAAGAATACTGGAGTGGGCTGCTATGCCCTCCTCCAGGGGATCACCCCAGCCCGGGGATAGAACCCATGTCTTCTGTGTCTCCTGTGAATTCTTTACCCACAGAGCCTCTTGGGAAGCCCAACTGATGTACTATACTTCATAAATAAATAAATGCATAAATGATAATTCTTGGATTCTTCTATATGAATTCACTTTGGCTTTTTGGTCAATGCACAGCTAGAATCTTGGATATTGTCAGAACCCTGGATATTAAATTACATCAAATACATCTGTCAATCACCTGTGCCTTAAAAAGGAAAAAGAATAATTGCTGATTATATAGTCTATTGAAATATATAGTATCAATCTACTAGCCTGCCTTCTAGAAATGATGTCACTTACTTAATAAGTTGATGAACTGGTTCCCAAGCTCTGCCCTCCTGTTGATGCTATTGTGGCCCATTTTTTCTCCCATCACCAGAGGCAATAAGTCTCAGTTTGGATCTATTATTTACTTTTCTTCAGCCCCCAATAAAGGAGTGTTTGGACTCTGAGTACATGTGTGTGTGTTGGGGGTGGGTGACAGCATTGAGTTCTACTGAAGATGAGCAATCAAGAGGTAGTGTATACAAATTTTCTTTCTTTCCTCAGAGTGAGACATGTTCTATAAACAGATATGAGTGATATACCCTAAGGAAAGACTTCTACTTACCATAGATTAAAGTCACACTGGCAAATACCTTAGGGTGATAGAAGAGTGCCTCTGGCTTAGCAGCCATAGGAATCACTTTGGAACTTGTTCAGTTCTTGTCCTCAGACCAGACTTTGAGTAGCAAGGTAATAGATCACATGCATTCATTAAAAATAAACATTCAAGTTTAGGATTAACACATGCACATTACTATATATGAAACAGATAAACAACAAGGACCTACTGTGTGGCACATGGAACAATATTTGATATTTTATAATAATTTCAGGAGAAAAGAATCTTAAAAAATAGATATGCACATATATAAATGAATCACTGCTGTATATCTGAAAGCAATATAATTTTAAATTAATAATATTTTAATTAAAAAAAGGCTAACCAGTTTTAAAATGTGCCTTATTCTTATATTTCAGAGTTATGCAATCATCCTATTTTAGAGTGTCCTAAAGAGTTTTCTAAAAGCTAAATGGGCTTTTAAAAAAGGTTTTGGTTGTCAAAAAATTTCGGGAAATGTTATTTTTCTTTTCTCAGGGGCTTCAAATGCACGTTAGCATACAAATGATATAAGAAACCCTACCATAAAGACATCTCTTTACATTTGCTCAATATTTCTTGCACTTATTTAGTAAACAAAACATTTTTAAAGATAACACCTGTTGTGGAGAAGTAGTTCTCTCCAGGGAACACACTTCAGAAATGCTATTTAGACACTGATATTCATTTTTATGCTGTTTTGTTTTTCAAATTCCCTGATTATGGGGTCAGGAGCTGGTGAGAGCATGCTGTAGGGAAAACAACATAGCATGCAGAGACACAGACTTGTGTTGAGCTACACTGCAGGAGCCAACAGCAATGGTCCCTGCTACTGAGCTCGGCATGGACTTTGTGACAACAGCCAGCAAAAGCTACTGTGCACAGTGGTAGGAAATTTGAAACTACACCTGGAAAATAGGCATTTCAGCTAAGGATATGACAGACTGTTGACCACAGGCCTTGTCTCCACATTCTTGGACTGAGTAGGGAAGATCTGGCTACTTGATGACACTGGTTAGTGAGGTCTCAGAGCTAGATTTTGTGCAATTTAGAAAATATATATATTTAACCAAATATTATATATATGAATGAAATGTAATAGTTTTGATGCATTGAATACTTTAGAAGAGTCTATTTATTGTATTTAAAACACATCTAAAGCAAAGCTTTTATTAAATACAATTAAAAAAAAATAGCACTCATGTTAAAGGAGGGACAGGAAGGCCCTGAAAACAGTAATCCATGGAATACAAATAAAGCTCTGAAACACAGAAGGACTACTTCAAATTGGCTTGGGTCCATAAAAGAGAGAAGAGAATAAGGGATTCTGATGCCAATTAAAGACATGAACTCTGCCCTCCTGCAGCTTTCATATTCTTTGACATTTTCTTGTGAAATCTCATCTACAGGCTATTTCTGAGAATTTGGGCTAGACCAGAGAGTCTCATTGGAAAAGACTCTGATGCTGGGAGGGATTGGGGGCAGGAAGAAAAGGGGACGACAGAGGATGAGATGGCTGGATGGCATCACCGACTCAATGGACGTGAGTTTGAGTGAACTCCGGGAGTTGGTGATGGACAGGGAGGCCTGGCCTGCTGCGATTCATGGGGTCGCAAAGAGTTGGATATGACTGAGCAACTGAACTGAACTGAACTGAGAGAGGCACTGAATCTCGAACATGGCTCCTGCCTATGTGTCACTGTAGGTTTCTCTGTAGTATATAAGAAAGTTTCACTATGGACTCATCATTACTGTAATCAAAATTAATACTGTAGTGTATTAATTAAACTACACTGGAATTCTCAAAGTTGTACCTAGTATTGACACTTTGCCTGTGAATATATTTATTATTATCATTAACCTCCAGAAACTATTTTTGCAAAATACAGCACTTCTAAATATGTTAAGGCATAATGGAATTGTCTTTGATGCCTAGCTAGCATATCTAAAGTTTGGATTATTTTTGACATTTATTATTGATTTCCAATAAAAACAGGTATGAAACAAAAATAGGAAATTTAAATTCCAGGGTTAAACACTACTATTGTAGAAATTATTAAATTTGCTATATTATTCACATCTATATTTTATAGAAATAAAAAAAATAGTCAAAGTCAAAAATTACTTGAATTTTTAAAAAAATCTGAAAAATGTCATTATCACTCTTTTGGCAAACTTAGCCCTATTAACGCTCATGGATAATGATACAGCTGTTTCCATATCACTCAAATCCTATAAATTTGTATGCTCTGAGACCAAATGTATGTTTGTACTTTTACTACTTCATAGTGTTATTTACAATATATTGTGTAACTTTTTTCATATGTTATATGAAACCAGCATGGGAGACATTCATCAAAATAAAATGTAGTTACTTCCAGAGAGACTCAGTCAAGACATATGGTAAACTGTACCAAAGCTGCTTTTTCTAATACAAGTGTTTTTACATATAGTTTAGGTTGATCTTTGGGAATGCTTACATTTGCATTTATTTAAGAAACTTTTACTGGGCAATGTGTACCAGGCAATGGGTTAGTCACTGGGGATCAATCAGTGAATATTTAAAAAAACAAGATTCCTATCGTCAGTGCTCTCATTGAATTTATATTCAGCGTGAATGAGGGGTAAGAGAGATGGTGAGGGAGACAATACAAAATAAATAAACAAAATAATTTCAAGCAATATCAAAGTGACAAGATAGAACAAGGTGATGTAAAGAGAATGACTGGTGTGTTGAGGCGGAGGGCAGTGGTTACTGTGAAGTTCAGAAAAGTCACACTGAAGAAAATGAATTTAAACTGCAATCTGAAAAATGAGGACAAGTCAATAATTTGGAGAGACAAAAGAAGAATATTCTAACAGATAAATTACCACAGTTAAAAAGTCCTTGTGAAAGAAGACATTTGATTTCTTTGAGGAACAGAAAAAAGACCATGAGATTGGAGTGTATGACGAGTGAACAATGGAAAGGTATGAGGGGAGGAACAGTGGAATACCAAGGTAGAAAGATTTGGGTTGGTCTGTCCTAGAGGGAGGGACATGGCTTAGCATTGCTGGTGCATGATGATACCAAAAAGCAGATGGACATTTAGTTGGTTTCATTATTGAGTTCCTGGCTACTATGTAGCTCAGTTGGTAAAGAATCTGCCTGCAATGCAGGAGACCTGGGTTTGATTCCTGGATTGGGAGGATCCCCTGGATAAGGAAATGGCAACCCATTCCAGTATTCTTGCCTAGAGAACCCCATGGACAGAGGAGCCTGGAGGACTACAGTCCATGGGGTCGCAAGAGTTGGACACGACTTAGTGACTAAACCACCACCACCATTATTAAGTTACCTACAGACAATATCGCCCCTGCTGCCTGCACCTGATAGGGCGAGGATGGAGCGTGGGGGTACTGGATTGTCTTCCTGCCACCACGGTCAGGTGGCACATAAACATAAACACATAAACATCACCTTGGGTAAACTACTCTTGACCTAAGTGTGACCCCAGCCACTTTTAGGGCAGAGGTGCTAAGCCTTGGCTTAGGGATTAGAACTGGTCCATGTTTATGTTTCATTTAACATGCACAGCATTTTGGAAAATAAATTGGAATGCTTATCCATGTTCAAAAATTAGGCTATTTTACAAAAAATGTGGATCTAAATTTCTTCCTCAAAAATCAGATCATTTGGCAACAAAGACCCCACGTGTGTGTGTGTGCATGTGCTCAGTTGCATCCAACTCTTTGAGACCCCATGGACTGTAGCCAGGCTCCTCTGTCAATGGACTTTTCCAGGCAAGAATACAGGAATAAGCTGCAATTTCATACTTGAGGGGATCTTCCCAATACAGGGATTAAACTCATGTCATGCCATTTAGGTAAGTTTGCCACATTCCACTTTGCTACAGTACCTACCATGCCATATTATTTTAATTCCATTTGACTTTACTCATTTACACTTTCCTCTTGGTATCCCACAGACAAAGCACAAGACATGTTTATTCAATTTATTAAGTTTACACCAGGGAATGAGTCACTCAATTTTCTTTTTTTAATCAGTCTTGTTGCTCTGAGGAGGATAGATTCTTTATATATGGGCAAGTATGGCACTAAAGAAACCATTTATGAAAACAATACAGTAGCCAAAGGAAAGGAAAGGGAAGCTTGGAGGACAACAGAGGCAAATGGAATGAAGAGAAATGGATGAGACACACAATAGGACTTTCTGGTGGATTTGATGGTGTTGGCTTGCAACTAAGGGGAAAAACGTGGAAGATTAAATGTGACTCTAGGTTTCTGACTTGCAAATGTTTCAGCCTGACATACTGCTTAATATGGGTGAAATGAAAAAATCTTAGAAATCAGATAAGGCTAAAATGATGTCTGTTTGATTTTTTGGAACTAGTCATAAACAGGAATTTGTATAATGTTTTTAATTGAAAGGACTCAATACCTAAAAATCTAACACATTTATTTCCAATTCATGCATTCATGCTAAGTCGCTTCAGTTGTGTCTGACTCTGTGTGACCTGATGGACTCTAGCCCGCCAGGCTCCTCTGTCCATGTGATTTTCCAGGCAAGAATACTGGATTGGGTAGCATTTCGTTCTCCAGGGAATCTTCCTGACCCAGGGATCAAACCCAGGTCTCTTGCACTGGATGTGGATTCTTTACCATATAAGCCACCAGGGAAGCCCAGTTCTTCTCAAAGCTATGTTTAAGCATTTGACAGAGCTTGTACACTGCCACATCCATAACCATTTCACTATTGATGCTAGTTGGATCACATAGGCAATACCTTTCATTTGGCAAAAAATATAATATTTCAGCGTATATATATTATTTTGTAAATTATTACTTCATCAGAATAACATATTTGCTAACTCCCTGAAAAACCAACATGAACTTACTGAGTGATAACTTTTTAGAGTTGCAAAGAGCCCTGACAATCAGCTAAATCCAACTATTACTTAATGCAGATGAGAAAACCAAGGTAGAAAGCTGTAAGATGGCATGTCCATGTTCATACAACTAATAGACAGAAATAATTTTCTCCACATACATTCATTCTATTAGTTTTAGTAGTTTTCATGCATTAATCATTTGTCAGTTCAGTTCAGTTCAGTCACGCAGTTGTGTCCGACTCTTTGTGACCCCATGGACTGCAGCATGCCAGGCTTCCCTGTCCATCACCAACTTCTGGAGCTTGCTCAAACTCATGTCCATTGAGTCGGTGATGCCATCCAACCATCTTATCCTCAGTCATCCCCTTCTCTTCCTGTCTTCAATTTTTCCCAGCATCAGGGTCCTTTCCAATGAGTCAGTTTTTCAGATCAGGTGGCCAAAGTACTGGAGCTTCAGCTTCAGCATTAGTCAGTCAGTCCAGTCACTCAGTCATGTCTGACTCGTTGCAATCCCATGGACTTCAGGATGCCAGGCCTCCCTGTCCATCACCAACTCCCAGAGTTTACTCAGACTCATCACTACTGAGTCGGTGATGCCATCCAACCATCTCATCCTCTACCATCCCCTTCTCCTCCTGCCTTCAATCTTTCCCAGAATCAGGGTCTTTTCCAATGAGTCGGCTCTTCACATCAGGTAGCCAGAGTATTGGAGTTTCAGGTTCAACATCAGTCCTTCCAATGAACACTCAGGACTGTTCTCCTTTAGGATGGACTGGTTGGATCTCCTTGCTGTCCAAGGGACTCTCAAGATTCTTCTCTGACACCATAGTTCAAAAGCCTCGATTCTTCAGTGCTCAGCTTTCTTTATAGTCCAACTCTCTGCAGAGATTTTGGAGCCCAAGAAAACAAAGTCTGTCACTGTTTCCATTGTTTCCCCATCTATTTGCCATGAAGTTATGAGACTGGATGGATGATCTTCGTTTTTTGAAGGTTGAGCTTTAAGCCAGCTTTTTCACTTTCCTTTATCATTTGCCAAGACTGACACAATTTCAAATTGTATTATATTTAACAAAGGAATCAATAAGTTAAGATCAAGCACCTTTAGTATATTAAAAAAGATGTTTAAATATTGTCTAGCTGGCAAAATAGCCCTTTTCCCCATGTCTGTCACATTTTAATGATGATGAATCCAATGACAATGTTCATTTTGTAGTTTAAAATCATGGAGAACTAGTGCTGTGGTTAGGTTTCAATTCTAATTTTTACCCTTATTTTAGTTCACTGTGATTTTTATTAACTCAGTCTATGTTGCTGGAATGTGAAAGTTTATTAAGTGATTAAATTTAAGGATATTGCTGGTTGTATTTCTGTTACCTTTTTTATTAAGTCAAATTCTAGTACTACATGTTTTTATTTTATCAATATATTGTCCCTTTTATGCATGCTTTAAACATAAAATCATGAAAATATACTTTTCCTAGGCTGAATTGAATAGTTACAAACATAATTGGATGTGTACAAATCCAAAGTTTTTCTTACACTGAATTTATGTAAGAAGCTAAACAGCTGCCTCTCAAGGAAACAATGAAATCTTTATCATCCTGATACAAGAGAATTATATTCTTTTGTAGAGAACCATAATAGGTACTAAATGTCAAAAAAACACATTTCAAACCCCTTAAAAATTCAATTTCAACTAAAATAACTAAGAAACCTTATATTAAGATTTTCGTATGTCTCAGAGTAAAATTACTGATGATTCTAGCCAGCATATCTGTCAGAAAATTTAACTTGGACTTTCTAAGATATCTTCACTTAAGTACTCCCTTTAAAAGCTTATTTAAATGAATCTCTTTGTGATTAAAAGCATATTTCCTTTCCCTTACAATTTAAATAATTGTAAGTCATAGTACTGGCCACTAAGGCTATCCAGACACTGATTTGTGCTGCTATTGCTGTACTTCAGTTTTCAAACATGTGCTGTTCTCTAACAGGCTTTACTTTCAGTCATTTCAATTGCACTACTTTCTGGTATAAAAGCCAGAATACATTATTGGCAGCCATGCACTCTAAGGAGATGCAATTGATTTCTAGGATAAAAGATCCTCTTTCCAACACATTTTAGCATAAGCAGGTATTATGACCCACATTCCTTAGGACAGATGAAACCCATGAAAGTACGGATTTAGATGCACATCTTAATGCCACAGTGTTGGTTTTCCATAAAAATATATAGACAATGAAATGCAAATAAATCCAGTGTTTAGGGCTGTCACTACAGAGGCAGGTAAGGGAAGTTTTCCTAACTCGAGTTTTTAACTTTGCCTCAGTGAGCCAATTGAATGTTCTTGGAAAAGCATCATGTATATGGGGAGATAGTATTTAATCAGAAAGAACAGCTTAACTTTCAGACCCTGCAGGCTCCCGGACTGTCTTTTTGGAACTGTCTCTGAAGACCAGGCGATATCTTTAATTGTGAACAAGCAAACACTAGTCTGGATCATGTGAACAATTCAACAGATGAAATGAGACAAGTTTTCTCTGCAGGTGGGTTAACAGCTGCTGCCAAATACCTCTCTATCCTCACATCTTCAAGCAAGCCTTATAGCAGAACGGTTGAATCATTTTTCTGCCATGAAGGCCCAAGAGCTGAAAAGTTTTGTTTCTTATAAAAAAAGTGATTGATGCCAAAGTCTAGACCCTTTGATTCTCTAGGAGACAAAACTTTTGATCCACTGAAACAATACTGTTTCATTTTATAAGATATATTTAAGTTATCTCTCATTGTATTTTTCTGAATTTGAAATCATTGGAAAAATTAGCCCTCTGAATTTAATTGCCTATAATTTTGCTATCAAGACAGCCCATCAAAGTGCTCTACAAACAGAGGAGTGATTGAAAATGAGAGACAAGTGTCTAGCTATCTGCAAAACTAATTGAAGCACTAAATTAGAATCACCCTGTTTTGCTTTGCCTACTTCTCCTTCATTTGCATGTTGTGTACATACCACCCCCAAAATGCATTTTTCTTTTCCACATTTCTCTCACATTATGTAAAGTGATGATGCCAGAATGCATCTCCAGGGCTGAGCTTGCAATCAGTTTGATTTTCAAGAATCAAATCCCAACTGTAGGAAATGAACACAATTCAAGGATGTTGTTGATCTATAAATATGTAACTGAAAGAGAAAAAAGAAAAATGGGAACAAAGAGGTAACCTGAAATTAATATATGGTTATTTGAGGATATCTTTGTGACCCCCAGAGTCCAATAAAGTGACCGATTCTCCTATTTCTCCTGTCTCAGCCAAAATTATCCTCACATAAACTTTTTAGTACAATCAGTTCCTCAATTTTCACCTTCCTTTAAAAAGCATTGCTCACCCTATTTCAATAGGTGTGACTTCAAATAATGATGTTAATTAGCATAAGACATATAACAAGCGGAGGGATAAAAAAATGGTGTGTTATGTTATGGGCTTTCCTGGTGGCTCAATGGTAAAAAATCCACCTGCCAATGCAGAAGACTTGAGTTCAATCCTTGGGTTGGGAAGATCCCCTGGAAAAGGAAATGGCAACCCACTCCAGTATTCTTGCCCAGGAAATCCCATGGACAGAGAAGCCTGGCAGGGAAATAGTCTGTGGGGTTGGAAAGGAGATGGACACGACTGAGCAACTGAGCATGCATGCAGGTTGGACTGCTGCAACTTTTGATGTGTTGTCTTCCTAAGGTTGTATTTTTACTAAAATTAGTGACGAGGTACAAAATAGAGATGAACATACTGTAGTAGTTTCCCAGTTAGTGGAATTCTCTGAGGTTATGTTTCATGAGGTTGCGGGGCTGAACTGATCTCCTAGTGTGTTTCTAACTGGGCAACTTGAATTCAAATAAGTGTTTGCATTGCAGGGATTCTTTTTTATGAATCATTCAGAGAATAAAAACTGATGGAATAATTATATATTGGAATATTAATAAAATCAAAGAAAGAAGTTTTGCCACATCATTCTCTACTTACTCAAATGTTCCATTCACAGAACAAGAAAGTAGTATGGACAATACAAAATATTAGATGATTCACAGGACTTTCATAGGATTTTCCTTGACACATAATAGTAGAAAAAATACATTTGAAAAGGAAAAAACTTTTAATGTTTATAAATTTTTTTTGAATATGTGTTTATTATTTCAGAAAAAAGTTAAAAACAGCAAACTACACACACACACACACACACACACACACACACTGAACAGTTTTCAGCTCTAGGTTATGCCTGCAGAAAACACAACCTTCAACAAGGCAGTTTTTTGGTTTTGGTTTATATTTTTAATTCCTTAGTACCTTATCCAAGGGGGTATGAGGAGAGAGGGTGGTTCACAGCATTCATCACATACTGCTCCTGTTTTCTACAAGTTGACTTCCCTGGTGGCTCAGATGGTTAAAGCGTCTGCCTACAATGCAGGAGACCCAGGTTTGAATCCTGGATCAGGAAGATCCCCTGGAGAAGGAAATGGAACTCACTCCAGTACTCTTGCTTGGAAAATCCCATGGACAGAGGAGCCTGGCAGGCTACATTCCATGGGGTTGCAGAGAATTGGACATGACTAAGTGACTTCACTTTCTTTCAGTTTATGTTTTTAATTGGAAGTCATTCTTGTACAACTCTCAGCAGTGTGGGGAGTAAGTCCTACCTTATTCAAGGGGGTATGAGGAGAGAGGTGGTTCACAGCATTCACCACATACTACTCCTCTTTTCTGCAAGTTGAATTCCCACAGATTTTCTAAGACTCATGTAAAATACTATCATGTTTGTGTGGACTTCCCTGATTTCTCAGGTAGGATTGACCATCCTCCTTTTTATGTAACTACTGAGCTTTGTACAGATGTGATATGTCATGAATCTTCAAAAATTTTATCACAGTCTTTCCTAACATATTAGTCTTTCCTACCATGTTTTGCTCAACTACCACACAATTACATTCATCTCACAATGCTAGCAAATTAATTCTCAAAATTCTCCAAGCCAGGCTTCACCAGTATGTGAACTGTGAACTTCCAGATATTCAAGATGGATTTAGAAAAGGCAGAGAAACTAGAGATCACATTGCCAACATCCACTGGATCATTGAAAAAGTGAGAGAGTTACATAAAAATATCTACTTCTGCTTTATTGACTATGACAAAGCCTTTGACTATGTGGATCACAACAAACTGTGGAAAATTCTTAAACAGATGGGAATACCAGGCCACCTGACCTGCGTCCTGAGAAATCTGTATGCAGGTCAAGAAGCAGCACTTAGAAATGGACATGGAACAACAGACTGGTTCCAAATCAGGAAAGGAGTATGTCAAGGCTGTACATTATCACCCTGCTTATTTAACTTATATTCAGAGTACATCATGTGAAATGCTGGGCTGGATGAAGCACAAGCTGGAATCAAGATTTCCAGGAGAAATATCAATAACCTCAGATATGCAGACGACACTATCCTTATGACAGAAAGAGAAGAAGACCTAAAGAGCCTCTTGATGAAAGTAAAAGAGGAGAGTGAAAATGTTGGCTTAAAACACAACATTCAGTAAGCGAAGATCATGACGTCTGGTCCCATTACTTCATGGGAAATAGATGAGGAAACGATGGAAACAGTGACACACTTTGTTTTGGGGGGCTCCAAAATCACTGGAGACAGTGACTGCAGCCATGAAATTAAAAGACACTTGCTCCTTGGAAGAAAAGTTATGACCAACCTAGACAACGTAGTAAAAAGCAGAGACATTATTTCGTCAACAAAGGTCCATCTAGTCAAAGCTTTGGTTTTTCCAGTAGTCATGTATGGATGTGAGAGTTGGACTATAAAGAAAGCTGAGCACTGAAGAATTGATGCTTTTGAACTGTGGTGTTGGAGAAGACTCTTGAGATTCCCTTTGATAGCAACGAGATCCAACTAGTCCATCCTAAAGGATATCAGTCCTGAATATTCATTAGAAGGACTGATGTTGAAGCTGAAACTCCAATACTTTGGCCACCTGATGGGAAGAACTGACTCATTGGAAAAAACCCTGATTCTGGGAAAGATTGAAGGCGGGAGGAGAAGGGGACCACATAGGCTGAGATGGTTCGATGGCCTCACCGCCTCAATGGACATGAGTTTGAGTAAACTCTGGGAGTTGGTGATGGACAGGGAGACCCTGTATACTGCAATCCATGGATCTCAAAGAGTCAGACACGACTAAGTGACTGAACTAACGCGTTGCAGGCAGACGCTTTACCGTCTGAGCAACCAGGGAAACCCCCTAACTAACTATACTTTAAGCTATTTGAAGATAAGGGCCATGTCTTTTTTTCATCTTAGTGTTTTTATCTTCAAGCACAGGATGAAGCACACAGGATATGTTCAATAAAATAGAAACATGAGTAAACATATTGCAAACAGAGAACTCTGAATCTTCTAACCCTTACTGAAAAACAATTAAGTGGGACATTTAGAAGATAACACATAAATCATAAAAGGAGAAAGTATGCCTACTGAAAATGATGTGCATTGAAGAAAACCAGCAAGCCATCCAGGTTGTTTTCTGGTGGCTGGAAGCACGTGTTAAGTAAAACCAAGTCCATTTGATTAAATTGAATTTAAGTTGATAAAGACCTCCTCTAGGTCAGGTAGTATAATAAACAGTGTGAAAGAATAAATAATTTTCAAGTAGTGCAATATTGTCTGTCTTCAAAATTAGAGAAATAAAGCAATTGATAAATTAAAATAATTTTACAATAGTCTTGTAAAATTGGTCTTGTGGGAAGGGTTTCAACAAATGAGATATTATAACTAGTTAGAAGAATCTGAAGAAAGTTCATGAAGTTAGTGGCAATTGAACTTGGCCTTGACTTGTCATAAGTAGTATCAGTTTTAGAGCATGTGCTAGTTCAGATTGTGTGCTACTCTGATAAGTAACATCAAGAGGAAATTAAATGTGGGGAACATTTATTGGGCAAAGTGCTTGTGAAGGATTGAGGGAAAGCTAACAAGAGTAAATAGAAAGAAGCTCTAGAAATCGATTCAGAGAAGATGCCTGTGAAAGAAGAGAGGATACAACGAAGGACTGAGTAGGAAGAGCTGAAAATTGCAGTGAAGCTCTAAGAGAGTCCCAGTTAGGCTGAAAGGGGAGATTTAGAACAAATCAGGACAGTTGCAATCAGGCATCAGCTGAGAGCAACCCAGGAAGACTGAGTGTCAGGCTGATTCCCAAAGGGGTGACAGCCAGAGAAAACCTCAAGATCTCTCTTCAAGGGAGATCTGAGAGGTGCATGCCCATGGATGGCACAGGTGGAGAGAGAAAACATTTCAGGAAAAGGAACAACACAGCTCAAGAAATGGAGACACATAGCTGAAATCTTTGGTCATGAATATCATCATGAGCTATGAGCCACCTCTGACCTCACTGCTTAACAGCAATGACAAGCAACTTTATAAGTCTGTTGCTATTTCATGTCCTTGCTTTTTTGTAAGTTTGTTTATACTCGTTGCTTTTTTCTCTTGCACCAAAGAAAAGGTCCCTGTACCCAACATCTATCAGAATTTCCAACCATGGTTGAAGAAAAGACTAAGGGTACTTTTTTTCCTTGCAAATGACAGTTAACCATAGAGCCTTATCACCTTATCATCCCCATAAGCTCATCATGCTGTGCACTTCTCACTAAGAATGTAAAATCAGCCTACTTCATTGCATGCAATTTTCCAACAAAAAAGTGAAAGTGTAGTCGCTTAGTCATGTCCATCTCTTTGGGATCCCCACTGACTGTAGCCTTCCAGGCTCCTCTGTACATGGAGTTCTCTAAGCAAGAATACTGAAGTGAATGCCATTTCCTTCTCCAGGAGATGGATCATCCTGACCCAGGGATCAAACTTGGGTCTCCCTCATTGCAGGCAGATTCTTTACTGTCTGAGCCACAAGGGAATTCTTCTTCTTTTCCAATAGGAAACATATTTAATGTTGAACAAGAATTATTCCAGCCAGAGAAAAGAGTAATTCCAAATAGTTCACATATAGATATGTTGGGAAAATATTCGTTTCTACTCTTGTGCTCTAGTGTTTGACAATCTTCTACAGAAAATCAAGCTTTGACAGCTGTTTTATGTGTCCATTTGGAAATAGCTGTTTCCCCTGAAAGCAGCAAGAGGCACATGGAAAGATGTTCTAAATACTCTTTTAAACATGTCCTGACAAGAATTTATCTGTAAGTTTAAAGTGATACCTAGGATGTGGCAATCTAATAATAGCACACACAGGGCTTCAATTTTGTGATTTCTTTTGCTTTCCTCTGACAATGTGCTCTGCACTCTCAAAGCCATGAAAACACCCTTTAAAAGTGCTATGATTACCAGTTTTATTGGTGGAATGAGTGACTTTGTTCCAATAACAATTCCGTGCACTTCAAAAACTAACTTCTGGCTTTGGTCCTCCTGATTTTCTGTCAGCACTGGAACATGATTTGCAGGGGCAGATACACATTCCTTTAACATTCTTACTTAATGAATCAAAGACAGCTGAACCCACGTCTCCAAAACACAATTGGCAGGAAGCCTGAAGGAAGAAAGTGATTACTGATGTTACATTTCATGGTACCAGGTGATGGATGGTCCAGAGCCTGCTGCTGCTAAGTCACTTCAGTCGTCCGACTCTGTGTAACCCCATAGACGGCAGCCCACCAGGTTCCCCCGTCCCTGGGATTCTCCAGGCAAGAACACTGGAGTGGGTTGCCATTTCCTTCTCCAATGCATGAAAGTGAAAAGTGAAAGGGAAGTCGCTCAGTTGCGTCTGACTCTTAGCGACCCCATGGACTGCAGCCTACCAGGCTCCTCCATCCATGGGATTTTCCAGGCAAGAGTACTGGAGTGGGGTTCCATTGCCTTCTCTGGGTCCAGAGCCTACGGCAGCAGAAACAAAGGGACAGGTTTTTTTTTTTTTTTTTGGCACATCTTTATTTATTTTTTTTAACATGTTTTTTTTTTTTTTCCTTGTTAATTTTCTGTTTAGTTGATCTATCCATAAGTGTGAGTGGGGTATTAAAGTCTCCCACTATTATTGTGTTATTGTTAATTTCTCCTTTCATACTTGTTAGGATTTGTCTTACATACTGCGATGCTCCCATGTTGGGTGGATATATATTTATAATTGTTATATCTTCTTCTTGGATTGATCCTTTGATCATTATGTAGTGACCTTCTTTGTCTCTTTTCACAGCCTTTGTTTTAAAGTCTAATTTATCTGATACGAGTATTGTGACTCCTGCTTTCTTTTGGTCCCAATTTGCATGGAAAATCTTTTTCCAGCCCTTCACTTTCAGTCTGTATGTGTCCCCTGTTTTGAGGTGGGTCTCTTGTAGACAACATATGTAGGGGTCTTGTTTTTGTATCCATTCAGCCAGTCTTTGTCTTTTGGTTGGGGCATTCAACCCATTTACGTTTAAGGTAATTACTAATAAGTATGATCCCATTGCCATTTACTTTATTGTTTTGGGTTCGAGTTTATACACCATTTTTGTGTTTCCTGTCTAGAGAATATCCTTTAGTATTTGTTGGAGAGCTGGTTTGGTGGTGTAGAATTCTCTCAGCTTTTACTTGTCTGAAGGGACAGGTTTTAAGATCCCTCAGAGGAATGATGGGCATTGAAGCAGACAGGTTTATATAGGAGTATATGATCTGTAAACACCATGTTCAAGAGCTAGGTTCTCACTGACTGTGTCAACATGTCTCTTGAGGTTTCCTGATTGAGAAGTCAGGCAGAAATGGACTTAAATGGTAGACTGAAGATTATGGAGCTGGAAGGAATGTATGAAAGGGCCAAGGTGCTTACCTATTAGAAACATTCGCGACCCCATGGACTATAGCCCGCCAGGCTCCTCTGTCTATGGAATTCTCCAGGCAAGAATACTGGAGTAGCGTTGCCCATTTCCTTCTCCAATTCTTCCCACACAAGGATCTTAATACAAAACAACGTAAATATTACCATATTGTATGGGAGTAGAGGTAGGGAGTAAAAGCAGGAGGTGGAAACAAATCCCATGCATTGTATATTTTTAATTTCTATCAAATTTTGTCTCTCTTTATGTTTTTGTTTTGTTTTGAATGTCATTTTTAGCTATGTATTTATGCTGTTCTTTATAATTCTTTATAGTAGTTAATTCCACAAACATTTAATAAAATTATTCTTGAGAGTGGTAAAAAATTGAAAATATTTGAATGCCAGTCTATACCTTGTTATGATGGAAATTCACTATATTGCTTTATTTTTCCCTAGAAAGGAACACTTTTCACTATGTCTAAAAGGAAACAGATTTCCCTCTGCTGAGATTTGAGCTGAAAATCTTCAGATCTCTAGGTAGTTGCTCCATCACAGGGTCTCAAAATAGTTTACTTAGACTAAATGAACCTCTGATTAATCTAATTTATATTCAAAATAGCCCAGGTGTGTCCTTAATTTCTGGGAGAAGGATGAATCAAAATTAATTGTCCATGTAGGCTACATTTTTTAGGCCTTCAGACTCAGAGCAAGACCTTTGCTCACTGAGGGATAAAGTCCTGCTAATTGTGTGGCCTCTGCTAGGATTTGGGTCAAAATCAGTTGCCTGTTTCCTGACTTTATAAAGAGAAGTTCTGATCTTGTTTGCATGCTTCTTTACTCAGCCTCATCCTGATCCATAAAAATAACTTCGACAGAACAAAGAACTAAAACTAAATAGATTAAAGTTTGTGAAGACTTCTCATGAAATAGTAATATTTCTCTTTTTATTTTTTCTCTTTAGATTTGTATATATTATTCTGTTTTGCCTTTCTATTCTAACACCTGCTTTTCATAGTTGCCTCTGCCTTTAGAAGTCATCAATGTACTGACTGTGGAAATTAAAGGGCTAGACAACAAGTGACTCAACTTGGATATATTCTAAATGTGCAGCCTTCTCTTATTAACCACACACATACCATTCCATGAAATTTCTCTCTTTGTTGAGTGACTTATTATATCACTGCCTTTACCACCATTACCAGCACCTTTCAAATTTCTCTTATCCTTTGTATATCTCTTCTTTATATAATTTTTATCTTGTTCACACTTATGAACTCTTGAGGATCTTGCACTAAATTAACAAATTGATTCACTTTCCTTTGAAAGGCAAATGCATACCCCTTTTGCTACTCTTTATTTCTAACTTTATATGCACTGCTCTAACAACAGCTTTAGAATTAAATTAAGAATATTAAAATATTCTTCACCAGCAACACTTTTCCTCTCCAACTCTGATGTATAATAAATTAGATACCAAAGAGACACATTTCTTCTGAAGTAGCAGTCCTTTACAAGGCTGAACTAGAAAAGGAAGTGGAGGAAATGGCAGTGGACTCAGCAGCTCAATAGAGGAACCAAGTGCCAGGAAGATTCAGATGAAGGAGAGGTCAGTTCAAGTTGGGAAGATCAGCAAGGGTTTCCTGATAGACCTGCATTTTGGTTTGAATGGGTTGATGAACCATGCATTGATGAATGGGTGGTTTAAGTGTGCTGCTGCTAAGTCACGTCAGTCATGTCCGACTCTGTGGGACCCCATAGACGGCAGCCCAGCAGGCTCCCCCGTCCCTGGGATTCTCCAGGCAAGAACACTGGAGTGGGTTGCCATTTCCTTTTCCAATGCAGCAAAGTGAAAAGTGAAAGGGAAGTCGCTCAGTCGTGTCCGACTTTTAGCGACCCCATGGACTGCAGCCTACCAGGCTCCTCCATCCATGGGATTTTCCAGGCAAGAGTACTGGAGTGGGGTGCCATGGCCTTCTCCGTTAAGTGTAGAGTTACAGGTTTCATGAAGCTGCTGACAGGAATGGTACTCTCAGAGAGAAATGAACACAAGAGTAAACAGGGAGAACAAAGCATAGAGTATAGAATGTTAACCAACAGTCTAGTTCAGAATGACCAGATTAACAAATAAATTCTGGTTGCTATAATCTACAAATGACTTTTCAAGACTGCAGGCAGCTCTAGTCAATTTTAAGTTAGGCCTAACATGGAATTAAAATGCATTTTCTTGAAAGCCCACCATTTTCTTCATACTTTATTTTGAGATTTTCTCCTCTTTCCCCTTTGAAAGATGTTTTCCAATACCATCAACTAATCTGAACATTGACAAATATTACAATGTAATGTCATTCATCCATTCATTTTTTGGCATGTATGTATTAAGTGTGTGCTTGTGTACTAAATCACTTCACTCGTGTCTGACTCCTTGCAACACTATGGACTGTAGCCCATCAAACTCCTCTGCCCATGGGATTCTCCGGGTAATAATACTGGAGTGGGTTGCCATGCCCTCCTGCAGAGGAATATTCCCGAGCAAGGGATTGAACCCGTGTCTCATCTCTTATGCTTCCTGCAATGGCATATGGGTTCTTTACCACTAGTACGACCTGGGAAATTCATGTATTAAGTATTTCTGATTTATCTCAATAAAGATATAGCTAAAGAAATACTTTAAAAAATAAGTATAAATTAAACAAATGCACCTTACTCTATTCTTTATAAAATAAATATATGGTCCTATATTTTTCACATGACAAAACACATAAGTGAGTTGTCTCTGAGAAATTTGTTATAAAGTTGAAATTGTAGTCTTTATTTAGCATTTGATAAATCTGTTTCATGTTTCCCAAATAAACCTGGGTTGCCATTTCCTTCTCCAATGCATGAAAGTGAAAAGTGAAAGTGAAGTCACTCAGTCGTGTCCGACTCTTCATGACCCCATGGACTGCAGCCCACCAGGTTCCTCCATCCATGAGAGTTTCCAGGCAAGAGTACTGGAGTGGGATGCCATTGCCTTCTCCGTGGAAGAATTTAGACAGATCATTTTATCTTTCTTTTTTCTTTATCAAAGAATATTATTTGCTTTATTTTTTCCTCTTGGGGAAATTTGAAATAAAAGGAGTAGGAAGTAAAATTCAAATAATCAGCAGCAAAAGGAGAAGATTAAAATGTGGATTATATTTCAATAAAGTTACTATTAAAACCAACTCCAATTTATAATATTACAAAGGTATTTAGAACTATATATATATATGTATACATATACATATATGTATGCATATACATATATATACATATGTATATATATATGTGTATATGTATATATATATATATATATATATCCCTTTCAGAGTAAGAAGAAAATTATATATACTTCCTTGATATCTAATTTGTTATACATTAATATCATGGTTGCTTTAATTTTCTGAAGAGATCTTGATTTTTGAGGAAAAAAATTTGTAAATTTCTTCTCATAAAACTATGGAAAGATGTTACTTTGGTATATAAAAAAATAGTATTTATAATTCCAGCTGGAAGAAATTGAACTTATTCTGCTTGTAAAGTACAGTTTGGCAGTTGACTGTAGCAGCATATAAATGAAATGAAAGCACTTAGATTGTTCCTGTTTTCTGAGTAAACAGGCTTTTTACTCCAGGAAGTCTGATCTCAGCAATAGCACTATACATACATACCAAAAATATGTATATGGTTTTGTTGCTTGAGATAATTAGAGGTATAATATATCTATTTCTTAGAATAGCTGTGAGGACTTTGAGTTAATATATAATATCAACAAGAGGGTAGGTGAAATAAAAATGGATTCCATCTTTACCTACCCCATCAGCACCAGCAACTCCAGGATTCATACACATTTCCTCACAGGAAAAGATGATTAAATCCAACTGGAGGTGAGTAAAATTTAAAATCAGGATGGATTCTGACTGTAGTCATCAAATACCAGAATCGTAAAAGACAAAAAAGGGCTGTGGAAATGTGCCGGATAAAAGGAGACTAAAGAGTCAGGACATCTAAGTGCAGTGTGTATGCTCAGTAGCTAAGTCAGGTCAGACTCTTTGCAACCCTGTTAACTGTAGTCCACCAGGCTCCTCTGTCCATGCGATTTTACAGGCAAGAATACTGGAGTGGGTTGCCATGTCCTCCTCCAGGATGTCTTCCCTACCCAGGGATCCAACCCAGGTCTCCTGCATCTCTTGCATTGGCAGGCAGATTCTTTACCACTGAACCACCTGGGAAGTCCATCTAAGTGCAGTACTTGCTATACCGGATCTTGTACTAGAGGGAAAAGTAGTCCTATAAAATTATATCATTGGTTCAAATGACAAAACTAAAAAATTCTAGATTAAAATAATCATCATTATTGAATATATTAGAGCTGATGACCATACAGTGGCTCTTTAAAAAAAAAAAAGAATGCAACTATTCTTAAGAAATACACATTGAAATGTTTGCAACATGAGTGCTCAGTGCTCTTTCGCTCCAGTTCAGTCGGATTCTTCTAAGACCCCATGCATTGTAGCCTCCCAGATGCCTCTGTCCATGGGATTTTCCAGGCAAGAATATAGAAGTGGGTTATCAAACCCTTCTCCAGGGGATCTTCCTGATCCAGGGAACAAACCTAGGTCTCCCACATTGCAGGCAGATTCTTTACCACTGAGCTACCAGTGAAGCCCTACTGAAATGTTTATGAGCAAGTAAGAATTGATGCTTTTGAACTATGGTGTTGGAGCAGACTCTTGAGAGTCCCTTGAACTGCAAGGAGATCCAACCAGTCCATCCTATAGGAGATCAATCCTGGGTGTTCATTGGAAGGACTGATGTTGAAGCTGAAACTCCAATATTTTGGCCACCTGATGGGAAGAGCTGACTCATTTGAAAAGACCCTGATGTTGGGAGAGATTGAGGGCAGGAGGAGAAGGGGACGACAGAGGATGAGATGGTTGGATGGCATCATCGACTCAATGGACATGAGTTTGGGTAAACTCCAGGAGTTGGTGATGGACAGGGAGGCCTGGTGTCCTGAAGTTCATGGGGTCGTGGGGAGTCTGACAGGACTGAGCTACTGAACTGAACTGAATCATCATGTGTGTAATTTAACCGCAAATGATTCAGGAAAAAAAAAAGAGTGTGTGTGTAAGCAAAAGAGACAAATGAAAAGCTAATAGAGAGGGAAAGAATAAATAATAATTTGGGTAAAGAAAAATATTTTTTACAACTTTCCTGTAATTTTGAAATTATTCACAAATAAACATTAAAATAGATATTTTAATATCTATTTTAATAAAAATTAAAAAACAAATATTAATTTCCAGGAAACATAAACTAAAACTATACTAAAGGAATTCTTTTAAAAGGGAAAAAGATTAAAGAGAAAACACAGAAGAAACTTTTCTCAGATGAAAATACAGAAATGCAGGAAAGAATGCAGAAGAGAAAGTGTAAATGTCTAGGTAATTACAAATAACTGTTAGCTGTATCAAACAAAGCTATGTAGTCCAGATTATTTCTAAGTAAATGTAGAATTAAAACACATGAGAGTAATAACACAAAAAGTGGAAGGGAATAAAGGTAAAAGTTTTCTAAGTTTTTTTTTTTTAACTTTGATACGAGGTGGTAAAGGTAATAATTCATAGAGAATCTATTATATCAAGAGTGAATATTATAATTGTTGGTTCCAACAATAGCGTGAAAGTGAAAGTCACTCAGTTGTGTCCGACTTTTTGTGACGCCATGCCCTGTATAGTCCATGGAATTCTCAAGGCAGAATACTGGAATGGGTAGCCTTTCCCTTTTCCATGGTGTCGTCCCACCGAGGGTTCGAACCCAGGTCTCCTGCATTGCAGGCAGACTCTTTACCAGCTGAGCTATGACGGAAGCCAAAGAATACTGAAATGGGTAGCTTATCCCTTCTCCAGGGGATCTTCCCAACCCAGGAATCGAACTGGGGTCTCCAGCATTGCGGGTGGATTCTTTACCAACTGAGTTATCAGGAAAGCCCGGTTCAAACAATAGATGAATAAAATAATATGTATTTTTTTTCTCCTAACAAATTAACAAATTAATCTCCTAACAAATTAATAGGAGAGGCAATTAGAATGATAAAATCTCTTGCTTACCCTGAAATAAAGCAAAAACAAATTAAAAAAATGAAAAGAATAGGTATATCAAATATAAAACAAAAGTAAAGTCATACATGTAAACCTCTAATACCAATGATCTAAATGGAGCTAAACATCTTAATTTTTCCTTAGACCTATTAATATTTTGCATCCTATTAACAGATTTTTCTAATAATTAAACATCCTTGCATCCTGGCTTAAACCTTAGTAGATCATAGTATATTATTTTCTTAACTGTAGTGTTAGGATCTTTTCAATGATATTGTGTTTAAGATTTTCATCAATTATAATTTCTCAATATGTCTTTTTCTATATAAGACATAGAATTGATGATGTCTTCAGCTAATTGATGACGTCAAACCACTGTCTTCTCACTTTCATAGCTTTGATTGAGGCCGAGTTGTAATTTTCATTGGGTTCCCTTCAATGGCAATGTGATTTTTATCTATTAAGCCACCTTGCATCTCCTACCTCCACTGATTTTATAATTTTTTCTCTCTCATTGATTTCTATCAGATACCCTATTATGTACTTTTGGCTTTCTTTGTATTTATTTTGCTTTTGGTCCATAAACCTTCTTGAATCCATGGACTGAAGTCTTTCACTTCTCATTTAGATAAGTTTTCATCACTATCTCTGCAGATATGGTTTTGGCTTGATTTTTATCTTTTTACCTTGCGACTATGTGTTAACTTTCTCATTTTCCGATTTGTTTCCTATGTCCTTTCATTAATATTTCATTTTCTTCCTCTCTATGCTTTATTTTGAATATTTTATGTAGTTATTTTTCTACTTTACTAACACCCTCCTCTGCTATATCTAATAAACTGGTAAGCTGTATATTGACTTCACAGTTTTAATTATTACACTTTTTTAATTGTTTACATTGTTTTCCATGTATAAAATTCTTTTGTGATTTTTTTATATTTATCTTATCATTCAAAAATTATTAATCAAGGTTTCATAGAAGTCTATGCTTCATAATTCCAATATCTAGGTCAGTTCTGGGTCTGTTTCTACTGTTGTTTAATGTTTTGGTTTTTGGTTATGTTTTCCTGCCTTTGGCTTTCCTGTTAAATTTTAACTGAATGCTGGGTGTGCTGTATACTAAATTATAGAGATTCTGTTCAATGTTATATTCTTCCAAAGAAGATATACACTTATTTTTGACAGATAATTAAAGTAAGGGAAAATCACAGTAATTTTCATTTAGAATTGAGTTAATCTGAAACCTGAGGATGTTTCTATTTCCTGTTCACCTTACTTCTGTGCTATTATTCTTGCATTTTCCACAGTATATCTCACTGAGGATATTAAATTCCAGTTTTTTAGATCTTGCCAGCATTGTATACTGTCCATAGCTTTGCTTGGCTTCTAGCAATTGTGCTGCCGCTTCTCTTCTCCTGCCCCATTTACAAATCTCAAATTATCTTTGAAGGAAAAGCATTAGGTAAAGTCAATGTTTTCCTTTCTTTCCTGAATTCTGGCCCCTCAAACTTGGCTCATTTGGAAGATCTGCACATCAAATTTTGTCTCCCTAGTCACATGACTCTATCAAAAACTTGGCTCATATTTCCAGTCTCTTATTTTCTGCTCAGATTTTTTTTAATCTTTTAAGCCTTATACCATTTATTTATCAGAAAAAGCTTTTGAGGTAAAACATGGCATCTCAATGTATTTCCCAACTTGTATGAGTTTGCTAGAATACCTGTAACAAAGTGCCAAAAACTGAGTGGCCTAAAAAAGCAGAAGCTTATTGTCTTATAATTTTGGAGACTAATAGTCCAAAATCAAGGCATTGGGAGTGTTGGTTCCTTCTGAAGACTGTGAGGAAAGGAGTCACTCCATACGTTTCTTAAATTTATATTCCTTGGCTTATAAATGTATCACCTTAATCTCTGCTTTCATTTTCACAAGTCATTCTCTTTGTGAGCATCTGTCTCCAAGTTTCCCTTTCTAACTTAATTACAATTGCAATGACCCTATTTCCAAATAACATCATATTCTGAAGTACTGAGGGCTAAGATTTCAATATATGAATTGGAGGGAGGACACATTCAAACCATAATGCTATACTCAAAACTCTGGTTCTTCAAGTCCTATCTGTTCAGGTATGTCTTTAATAACTTCAAACATATTTTGCATTTTATTCAACTTTTCTAATTGTTCTTAACAGAATAATTCAACTGCTAACAGCTTATCAATAATGCTCATAAATGGAAGTCTCAGGTTTAATCCAAAACTATTAATTAGTCATAGAAACATCAATTTCTCAACCTTCTCTAAAAGAGAAGGGTAGAAATAGAATTGGGAGGATCTGTCCCAATTATTATTAGTTTCCATTTTACTTGATAATTCTTTTACCAGTTTTTGATTTCTAAATACCTACGTTATTTTGAGAGTTATAGGAGGATTCTGTTTGATGATCACAGTGAAAGGAAGATGACCAGAATGGCACCTGAGGACTCGATCTGCTGGTTTTCTTCAGGCTGTGAAATTGTAGAAAAATGATACATTTTCTTGTCATGAGTGAAGTCTAAATTTTAAGGCTATAGAATGAGTGGCAAATGGAAAGGTTCCAAAGTTCACCTAGGAACCTGTATGGATAAAGATTTTGACATATTTTACAATCTTTATCAGGATAGTGATAAACAATAAGATAGATGGGATGGAGGTGTTGGAAGGAGGTCCAAAGAGGAGGGGACATATGTATATGTAGCTGATTTACTTTATTGTATAGCAGAAATTAACATAACATTGTAAATAAACTATATCTCAATAAAAAAAAAACAAATACAAAGTTGTCAAAGCAAAATTGGCAATGTCATTTGAAGCAGATGCACAAAAGACAGCAAAGAATTTCCATCATATAGCAAAGAACTCCATCTTATATTCTAAAATAGCACTGCCATGGCTGCCATAGATAATTGACAGTAGCACTGGATTGACCTGTTTCCTTATTTTTCACGCTTAATTTGGTTGTATAATATCAGTACAAAGCTCTTTGATTTATTATATTCAAAGGAAGTCACTGCAGTACTACTATACTTTAACTCCTCATAACAAATTCATCTCTTGTGAGAAAAGATCCAGATGTTTTTCAGAAAGGTAGTCCAAATCTAATAATAACAATGTTTAATAGATAAAGGATACTTCCTTTATCATTTTCCTATTTCATATACATAAATTTGCTTTTTTAAAGACTTCATATTCACTTGTTTTATTGCTGCTCATCTTGAATAAAGTGATTTATCAAAGTGCTTAAGAAGTCAGTTTTTGATCAGATACTCTAGCTTCAAAACCCCTAGAACATGTAATGTTAAATGAGATGATGAGTAAGTTTATTCTCACTCTGTGATTCAGTTCAGTTCAGTTGGTCAGTTGTGTCCGACTCTTTGTGATCCCATGGGCTGCAGCATGCCAGGCCTCCCTGTCCATCACCAACTCCCGGAGTTCACTCAAACTCACATCCATCGATTCAGTGATGCCATCCAGCCATCTCATCCTCTGTCGTCCCCTTCTCCTCCTGCCCTCAATCCCTCCCAGCATTAGGGTCTTTTCCAATGAGTCAACTCTTCACATGAGGTGGCCAAAGTATTGGAGTTTCAGCTTTAGCATCAGTCCTTCCAATGAAATCCCAGGACTGATCTCCTTTAGGATGGACTGGTTGGACCTCCTTGCAGTCCAAGGGACTCTCAAGAGTCTTCTCCAACACCACAGTTCAAAAGCATCAATTCTTTAGCGCTCAGCTTTCTTCACAGTCCAATTCTCACATCCATACATGACCACAGGAAAAACCATAGCCTTGACTAGACAGACCTTTGTTGGCAAAGTAATGTCTCTGTGATTAAATATTTTAAAAAAATACATGGCCCATAGTATTGTTATAAAGATTAAAATGGATAACATAAGTAAAGCTCTTTTTAGAGTGCCTCTAACACATTAACTGACTAAACAATGAGCTATTATTATTAATGAATAAATATAACTTGAACCACATTTCCTCCTTTATTGCAGAATGAATGCTGTCTTCCAGACATAAATGTTTGCTTAATCTCAAAACAAACTTATATATATATATATAAATTTATAATATATATGTATGCTGCTGCTGCTACTGCTAAGTCACTTCAGTCATGTCTGACTCTGCGCGACCCCATAGATGGCAGCCCACCAGGCTCCCCCGTCCCTGGGATTCTCCAGGCAAGAACACTGGAGTGGGTTGCCATTTCCTTCTCCAATGCATGCAAGTGAAAAGTGAAAGTGAAGTCGCTCAGTCGTGTCCGACTCTTAGCGACCCCATGGACTGCAGCCCACAAGGCTCCTCCATTCATGGGATTTTCCAGGCAAGAGTATTGGAGTGGGGTGCCATTGCCTTCTCCAAATATATATGTATATGTGTACTTAAATATATTTATATATGTACATATTCATTGAATTTCAGTAAACTTAATTGAACTGGGGAAAAAATCGTAAAAGGGCTACCTTGGCCAAAAAGTTAAAGATGTTATGATTGTCAAATAATTAAGAACAAAAGCAGAACCATTAAAGCTTTAGGGATTGCTAATCTCCACAGGAGGAATATGAGACAAAGCAGTATTAGAAATGTCATGCTGAGAGATAGTTTTGTAATAAAGTCTTCAGCTCCACTGACTTTTTTGTGATTTATTTTTTATGAAACACAGATTTTAAATATTTTAGTATTGTAAATATTTGGTAAACCATCAATAATAATCATCTAAAAGTTTTTCTTGTTTTAGTCATCATTATTTTAAGATATTTTCAGAATCCTGAAATATTTTATTTCTATCTTCCTTTATTCCAACAAAATGGATTTGAGGCAGGAATCCTTTAGTGTAACAGAACAAAATAGACTGAGTTTTGATGAATAAATCTTCTGGTAATCTATTTTGAAATGAAAACCTTTCAATATAAATAAGAATTGATTTGGGAGGAGCCAAGATGGCAGAGGAGTAGGACGGGGAGAACACTTTCTCTCCCACAAATTCATCAAAAGAGCATTTAAACGTCGAGTAAATTCCACAAAACAACTTCTGAATGCCGGCAGAGGACATCAGGCACCCAGAAAAGCAACCCAACTCTTCGAAAGGAGGTAGGAAAAAATATTAAAAACAAAAAAAAAAAGAGACAAAAGAGGGAGGGACGGAGTTCCGTCCCGGGAAGGGAATCTTAAAAAGAGAAACGTTTCCAAACATCAGGAAACCTTCTCACTGCCGAATCTGTGCCGAGCTTTGGAAGCACAGAGGGCAACATAACAGGGAGAAAAAATAAATAAACAATTTAAAACTCGCAGATTGCGAGCCCTACGGTAACTCCCCCAGCAGAGAAGCAGCGCAGACGCCTGCATCCGCCATTAGCAAACCGGGGCTGGGCAGGGAGGCGCGGCGTGGGCTGCATCGCTGAGAGTAAGAATCTGGCCTGAATACCCTGAGCGCTATCTGAGCGAAATAATTTGGGCTAGCAAACCAGACTGTGGGATACCTACCACGCGAAAAGCCAGCCCTAACCTAAGACCGCCAGGCCCGCGCACGGAACAAAGGACTGAACAGAGATAGCCGGCTGCAGACCTTCCCCCTCCGGTGACAGGCAGCCAGAGCCGGAAGGGGGCAATCGCAGCCCCAGAGAGACATTATCTATAAAACTGTAAGCAGGCTTCTTTGCTAACTAAAACTTCTTGGGGGTCTGGACGGTCAACATCTGCCTGAGAAGGTGCGCCGGTTTTACATCCAGATAACCGAGTGGCGGGAAGGCGATAAGTCGCAGCATTGGCGCTCGCCTGGGAAGAGCAAATTGGCGCTCGGACCTGGGAAGAGCACAAAACGCAGGCCCAACTGAGTCTGCGCCTCTGAGGACTACCCGAGTGCCTGAACCTGAGCGGCTTGGACCTGGGAGGTGCATGCAGCCCAGGGCCAGCCTCGGATTTTTCCCGGCGGAACAACCTAGAGTCCGAGCAGTGTGGACAGGGAGGCTACACGCGCCGTGAGCGGGGGCAGACCCAGGGTGGCTGAGGCACTGCGAGCCCACGCCAGTGTTATTTGTTTGCAGCATCCCTCCCTCCCTCCCCACAGCGCGACTGAACAAGTAAGCCTAAAAAAAAAAAAAAAAAAAAAGTGTCCTCCACCGTGCCCTTTGAGTCAGGGCGGAAACCAGATACTGAAGAGACTAGCAAACAGAAGAAGATATAACAGAGGGAAACGCCTTGGAAGCTACAGGCAATAGATCAAAACCCTGTGGTTACTACGGACTACATAGGAAGGGGCCTATAGATCTTGAGAAATATAAATCTGACCAGGGAACTAGCCAAAAATGAACTGAACCCACAACACCCACAAAAAAAAAAAAAAAAAAGTCCTAGATATATTTTTATTATTTTTACGATCATTCTTTCTTTCTTTTTTTTTTTTTTTAATTAAAAAAAAAAAAAATTTTAAGTCCTCTATTGTTCCTTTAATTTTCACCTTTATATCCTATTACTTTGCAAAAAAAAAAAAAAAAAAAAGACCCTATTTTTTTCTTCTTCAGCAAACTTCATATATATGTATTTTATAATTTTTTGACCTTGTTTTTTTTTGTTTGTTTTTGTTTTTTTCTTCTTTTCTTTAACATTATATTTTTGAAATTCTAAACTCTACTCTAGATTTTTAATTTTCGCTTTTTGGTATATGTTATCAATTTTGTACCTATAGTTTTTTTTTATATAATTTCTGTGACTTTTTTTTTTTTTTTTTCTTCTTCTCTGTTTCTTTCTCTTCTTCTTTTATATAACATTGTATATCTGAAATTCCAAACTTTACTCTAGATTTTTAATTTATGCTTTTTGGTATTTGATATCGATTTTGTACCTGTATTTTCTTTATAATTTTTGTGACATTGTTCGTATTTGTTTGTTTTCTCTCTTTATTTTTCTTCTTTTTTTTTTTTTTTTTTAACATTGTATTTTTGAAATTCCAAACTCTACTCTAGATTTTTAATTTTTGCTTTCTGGTATTAGTTATCAATTTTATACTTGTACTTTCTTTATAATTTTCGCGACCTTGTTTGTTTTTGTTTGTTCGTTTTTTCTCTCTTTCTTTTCCTTCTTCTTTTCTTTAACATCGTATTTTTGTAATTCCAAACTCTACTCTAGATTTTTAATTTTCGCTTTCTGGTATTAGTTATCAATTTTGTACCTGTACTTTCTCTATAATTTTCGCGACCTTGTTTGTTTTTGTTTGTTCGTTCTTTCTCTCTTTCTTTTCCTTCTTCTTTTCTTTAACATCGTATTTTTGAAATTCCAAACTCTACTCTAGATTTTTAATTTTTGCTTTTATGTATTTGTTACCAATTTTGTACCTATAAGGACCCAATCTTCAGGACCCATTTTTCACTAGGGAGTGAGATTACTGGCTTGACTGCTCTCTCTCCCTTTGGACCCTCCTTTTTCTCCACCAGGTCGCCTGTGTCTCCTCCCTAACCCCTCTCTACTCTACCCAACTCTGTGAATTTCTGTGTGTTCCAGACGGTGGAGAACACTTAGGGAACTGATTACTGGCTGGATCTGTCTCCCTCCTTTTCATTCCCCCCTTTTATCCTTCTGGCCACCTCTGTTACCTTCCTCCTTCTTCTCTTCTCTGTATAACCCCGTGAACATCTCTGAGTGGTCGAGTTGTGGAGTGCACATAAGGAAGTGACTACTGGCTAGCCCACTCTCTCCACTATTGATTCACCTCATCTCATTTGGGTCACCTCTAACTCCCTCCTCCCTCTTCTCTTCTCCATGTAACCCTGTGAACCTCTCTGAGTGACCCTCACTGTAGAGAAACTTATCATCTTTAATGTAGATGTTTTATCAATGGTGCTGTATAGAAGGAGAAGTTTTGAAACTACTGTAAAAATAAGACCGATAATCAGAAGCAGGAGACTTAAGTCCAAACCCTGACTCCAGGGAACTCCTGACTCCAAGGCACATTCATTGACAGGAGCTCATCAAATGCCCCCATACCGACACTGAAACCAAGCACCACACAAGGGCCAATAAGTTCCAGGGCAAGACATACCAAGCAAATTCTCCAGCAACAAAGGAACACAGCCCTGAGCTTCAAGATACAGGCTGCCCAAAGTCACCCCAAAACTATAGACATCTCATAACTCATTACTGGACATTTCATTGCACTCCAGAGAGAAGAAATACAGCTCCACCCACCAGAACACCGACACAAGCTTCCCTAAGCAGGAAACCTTGACAAGCCACCTGTACAAACCCATACACAGTGAGGAAACGCCACAATAAAGAGAACTCCACAAACTGCCAGAATACAGAAAGGACACCCCAAACTCAGCAATTTAAACAAGATGAAGAGACAGAGGAATACTCAGCAGATAAAGGAACAGGATAAATGCCCACCAAACCAAACAAAAGAGGAAGAGATAGGGAATCTACCTGATAAAGAATTCCGAATAATGATAGTGAAATTGATCCAAAATCTTGAAACTAAAATGGAATCACAGATAAATAGCCTGGAGACAAGGATTGAGAAGATGCAAGAAAGGTTTAACAAGGACCTAGAAGAAATAAAAAAGAGTCAATATATAATGAATAATGCAATAAGTGAAATTAAAAACACTCTGGAGGCAACAAATAGTAGAATAACAGAGGCAGAAGACAGGATTAGTGAATTAGAAGATAGAATGGTAGAAATAAATGAATCAGAGAGGATAAAAGAAAAACGAATTAAAAGAAATGAGGACAATCTCAGAGACCTCCAGGACAATATTAAACGCTACAACATTCGAATCATAGGGGTTCCAGAAGAAGAAGACAAAAAGAAAGACCATGAGAAAATACTTGAGGAGATAATAGTGGAAAACTTCCCTAAAATGGGGAAGGAAATAATCACCCAAGTCCAAGAAACCCAGAGAGTACCAAACAGGATAAACCCAAGGAGAAACACCCCAAGACACATATTAATCAAATTAACAAAGATCAAACACAAAGAACAAATATTAAAAGCAGCAAGGGAAAAACAACAAATAACACACAAGGGAATTCCCATAAGGATAACAGCTGATCTTTCAATAGAAACTCTTCAAGCCAGGAGGGAATGGCAAGACATACTTAAAATGATGAAAGAAAATAACCTACAGCCCAGATTATTGTACCCAGCAAGGATCTCATTCAAGTATGAAGGAGAAATCAAAAGCTTTTCAGACAAGCAAAAGCTGAGAGAATTCTGCACCACCAAACCAGCTCTCCAACAAATACTAAAGGATATTCTCTAGACAAGAAACACAAAAACGGTGTATAAACTCGAACCCAAAACAATAAAGTAAATGGCAACGGGAACATACTTATCAGTAATTACCTTAAATGTAAATGGGTTGAATGCCCCAACCAAAAGACAAAGACTGGCTGAATGGATACAAAAACAAGACCCCTACATATGTTGTCTACAAGAGACCCACCTCAAAACAGGGGACACATACAGACTGAAAGTGAAGGGCTGGAAAAAGATTTTCCATGCAAATAGGGACCAAAAGAAAGCAGGAGTAGCAATACTCATATCAGATAAAATAGACTTTAAAACAAAGGCTGTGAAAAGAGACAAAGAAGGTCACTACATAATGATCAAAGGATCAATCCAAGAAGAAGATATAACAATTATAAATATATATGCACCCAACACGGGAGCACCACAGTACGTAAGACAAATGCTAACAAGTATGAAAGGAGAAATTAACAATAACACAATAATAGTGGGAGACTTTAATACCCCACTTACACCTATGGATAGATCAACTAAACAGAAAATTAACAAGGAAACACAAACTTTAAACGATACAATAGACCAGTTAGACCTAATTGATATCTATAGGTCATTTCACCCCAAAACAATGAATTTCACCTTTTTCTCAAGCGCACATGGAACCTTCTCCAGGATAGATCACATCCTGGGCCATAAAGCTAGCCTTGGTAAATTCAAAAAAATAGAAATCATTCCAAGCATTTTTTCTGACCACAATGCAGTAAGATTAGATCTCAATTACAGGAGAAAAACTATTAAAAATTCCAACATATGGAGGCTGAACAACACGCTGCTGAATAACCAACAAATCACAGAAGAAATCAAAAAAGAAATCAAAATTTGCATAGAAACGAATGAAAATGAAAACACAACAACCCAAAACCTGTGGGACACGGTAAAAGCAGTCTTAAGGGGAAAGTTCATAGCAATACAGGCACACCTCAAGAAACAAGAAAAAAGTCAAATAAATAACCTAACTCTACACCTAAAGCAACTAGAAAAGGAAGAAATGAAGAACCCCAGGGTTAGTAGAAGGAAAGAAATCTTAAAAATTAGAGCAGAAATAAATGCAAAAGAAACAAAAGAGACCATAGCAAAAATCAACAAAACCAAAAGCTGGTTCTTTGAAAGGATAAATAAAATTGACAAACCATTAGCCAGACTCATCAAGAAACAAAGGGAGAAAAATCAAATCAACAAAATTAGAAACGAAAATGGAGAGATCACAACAGACAACACAGAAATACAAAGGATCATAAGAGACTACTATCAACAATTATATGCCAATAAAATGGACAACATGGAAGAAATGGACAAATTCTTAGAAAAGTACAACTTTCCAAAACTGGACCAGGAAGAAATAGAAAATCTTAACAGACCCATCACAAGCATGGAAATTGAAACTGTAATCAAAAATCTTCCAGCAAACAAAAGCCCCGGTCCAGACGGCTTCACAGCTGAATTCTACCAAAAATTTAGAGAAGAGCTAACACCTATCCTGCTCAAACTCTTCCAGAAAATTGCAGAGGAAGGTAAACTTCCAAACTCATTCTATGAGGCCACCATCACCCTAATACCAAAACCTGACAAAGATCCCACAAAAAAAGAAAACTACAGGCCAATATCACTGATGAACATAGATGCAAAAATCCTTAACAAAATTCTAGCAATCAGAATCCAACAACACATTAAAAAGATCATACACCATGATCAAGTGGGCTTTATCCCAGGGATGCAAGGATTCTTCAATATCCGCAAATCAATCAATGTAATACACCACATTAACAAATTGAAAAATAAAAACCATATGATTATCTCAATAGATGCAGAGAAAGCCTTTGACAAAATTCAACATCCATTTATGATAAAAACTCTCCAGAAAGCAGGAATAGAAGGAACATACCTCAACATAATAAAAGCTATATATGACAAACCCACAGCAAACATTATCCTCAATGGTGAAAAATTGAAAGCATTTCCTCTAAAGTCAGGAACAAGACAAGGGTGCCCACTTTCACCATTACTATTCAACATAGTTTTGGAAGTTTTGGCCACAGCAATCAGAGCAGAAAAAGAAATAAAAGGAATCCAAATTGGAAAAGAAGAAGTAAAACTCTCACTATTTGCAGATGACATGATCCTCTACATAGAAAACCCTAAAGAGTCCACCAGAAAATTACTAGAAATAATCAATGACTACAGTAAAGTTGCAGGATATAAAATCAACACACAGAAATCCCTTGCATTCCTATACACTAATAATGAGAAAACAGAAAGAGAAATTAAGGAAACAATTCCATTCACCATTGCAACGAAAAGAATAAAATACTTAGGAATATATCTACCTAAAGAAACTAAAGACCTATATATAGAAAACTATAAAACTCTGGTGAAAGAAATCAAAGAGGACACTAATAGATGGAGAAATATACCATGTTCATGGATTGGAAGAATCAATATAGTGAAAATGAGTATACTACCCAAAGCAATTTATAGATTCAATGCAATCCCTATCAAGCTACCAACAGTATTCTTCACAGAGCTAGAACAAATAATTTCACAATTTGTATGGAAATACAAAAAACCTCGAATAGCCAAAGCGATCTTGAGAAAGAAGAATGGAACTGGAGGAATCAACCTACCTGACTTCAGGCTCTACTACAAAGCCACAGTTATCAAGACAGTATGGTACTGGCACAAAGACAGAAATATTGATCAATGGAATAAAATAGAAAGCCCAGAGATAAATCCACGCACATATGGACACCTTATCTTCGACAAAGGAGGCAAGAATATACAATGGATTAAAGACAATCTCTTTAACAAGTGGTGCTGGGAAATCTGGTCAACCACTTGTAATAGAATGAAACTGGACCACTTTCTAACACCATACACAAAAATAAACTCAAAATGGATTAAAGATCTAAACGTAAGACCAGAAACTATAAAACTCCTAGAGGAGAACATAGGCAAAACACTCTCCGACGTACATCACAGCAGGATCCTCTATGACCCACCTCCCAGAATATTGGAAATAAAAGCAAAAATAAACAAATGGGACCTAATTAACCTTAAAAGCTTCTGCACATCAAAGGAAACTATTAGCAAGGTGAAAAGACAGCCTTCAGAATGGGAGAAAATAATAGCAAATGAAGCAACAGACAAACAACTAATCTCAAAAATATACAAGCAACTCCTACAGCTCAACTCCAGAAAAATAAACGACCCAATCAAAAAATGGGCCAAAGAACTAAATAGACATTTCTCCAAAAAAGACATACAGATGGCTAACAGACACATGAAAAGATGCTCAACATCACTCATTATCAGAGAAATGCAAATCAAAACCACTATGAGGTACCATTTCACACCAGTCAGAATGGCTGCGATCCAAAAGTCTACAAATAATAAATGCTGGAGAGGGTGTGGAGAAAAGGGAACCCTCTTACACTGTTGGTGGGAATGCAAACTAGTACAGCCACTATGGAGAACAGTGTGGAGATTCCTTAAAAAACTGGAAATAGAACTGCCTTATGATCCAGCAATCCCACTGCTGGGCATACACACTGAGAAAACCAGAAGGGAAAGAGACACGTGTACCCCAATGTTCATCGCAGCACTGTTTATAATAGCCAAGACATGGAAGCAACCTAGATGTCCATCAGCAGATGAATGGATAAGAAAGCTGTGGTACATATACACAATGGAGTATTACTCAGCCATTAAAAAGAATACATTTGAATCAGTTCTAATGAGGTGGATGAAACTGGAGCCTATTATACAGAGTGAAGTAAGCCAGAAGGAAAAACATAAATACAGTATACTAATGCATATATATGGAATTTAGAAAGATGGTAACAATAACCCGGTGTACGAGACAGCAAAAGAGACACTGATGTACAGAACGGTCTTATGGATTCTGTGGGAGAGGGAGAGGGTGGGAAGATTTGGGAGAATGGCAATGAAACATGTAAAGTATCATGTGGGAAACGAGTTGCCAGTCCAGGTTCGATGCATGATGCTGGATGCTTGGGGCCGGTGCACTGGGACGGCCCAGAGGGATGGTATGGGGAGGGAGGAGGGAGGAGGGTTCGGGATGGGGAACACATGTATACCTGTGGCGGATTCATTTTGATATTTGGCAAAACTAATACAATTATGTAAAGTTTAAAAATAAAATAAAATTGGGGGAAAAAAAAAAAAAAAAAGAATTGATTTAAGTGAGAGCAACGTGTATGAGAATAAAAAATTATTTCTTTTCTGTCATAATTATTTTACCCAGGAAGATTTTACGGAGAAGTAGTTTTCAATATAGTTATATACTCATTCATCACTGATATACTTTAGATACTTATGAATCTATGATTTAAATGTCAGTTCCAAACAGTTTCTTCTATATGGTGTTTTCAATTATTTGAAGAGTGAAAAGTAAAGCTCAGTGAAGCAAGTTTATTAGCTAAAATGTTTTTGTTGGTGGGTGATCAAGCCAAACTTAGCTTCCCAGATCCCACTCTAAATATTCTCAACACATGATATTAACATTTCTCTTTCAATCTTGCCTAATAACAATAGTAGTACTTGTAATGATGAGTGTTCTAGGGAAAAACAAAAGTATTTAATCCTGAAAGATGCTCCCTAGATCCCTTTAACTAAGGACATTTCAAAACACATATCCCTCCCTCCTATATTTGTCCTCAATTTATTAACCTCCTTGTCTCTGTGGCATACACAATTTATTTTCCTTCCTCTACTACTGAGAACTAGTGTGGTTCTTGAGTGTGACACAAGATATACCACTTCAGATTTGTCTTTCATCCTCAAGTAGCTCTCATTCTATTTGGAAATTACTTTCCCTCCACTGAACCTACTTTTATTACTGGTTTCTGCCACCAATCATAATAAACAACTGAAGTTTATTACATACTATTTATTATAGCTCCTTGACTAGATCTTTCATATTGTAAGGCAGAGAAATTTGTATGGGATTTGATGCATATAGCATCATCAAAAGCAGGTACTATTTGACAGAACATCCCCATTATTGGTCCTAAAATGAGCCTTTTACTTAGGTCTGTTGAAAGAAAAGAAGCAGGCAAGTTCAGCTCAGGGCCATGGTATCAACATTAAAGAAAGGAAACAAAGCAATACATTTGTTCCATATTGGAGGACAAACAGTGAATATGTTATTGCCAAGATCCAAATGGGCCTATCACTTCTGATCAGTAAAAAATCTACTGGAAACAAAGATCTCCTTTGATGTATTAGTTTTTTTTTTTTTTCTTTTGACATCCTATTATGGAATATGCACCTTTAGTTCTCTTAAATAGTAGTTTAAAAATACAATCAGTGTATATATAATTACAACTTACAGCCAAGTAACATCTATGACTATATTTCTTTACTTGTGTGCCTTTCCATTTTCCTAAATTAATCAGTACTAGTGGTAAAGAATCCATCTGCCAATGCAGGAGATGTAAGAGATGCGGGTTAGATCCCTGGGTCAGGAAGATCTCCTGGAAGAGGAAATGGCAACCCACTCCAGTATTCTTGCCTGGAGAATCCCATGGACAGAAGAGACTAATGGGGTATGGCCCATGGGGTTGCAAAGAGTTGGACATGACTGAAGCTACTTAGCACACACACACAATAATTGCTTACATTTTTGTTTGCTATATCAGGTCATTCTATGGTCATATAATTTTCCACATGAATAAAGTATGTTGAATGTGCTCATTCTATTTGTTTTATAGAGAACTTCCTCTCAAAGAATATTCACTTCACAAATCAATTCAGATCTTTATTCTCTAATTAGCTGTCATGTTAGACATTCTCTCCTCTTTTATATTGTGTTTAATACATTTACCATGGATCCTGTTTCCCCCCTCTTTCTTGGTTTACATATTTCCTCTGCAGAACCCAGTAAGAGCTTTCTGAGGAGGTATGCAAGTCACAGAAACATTTTCAGTCTTTTTCTCCCCTAAAATGTATACTCTTCATGTCCATATGTGGGTTGGCCAGTTATCAAATTCTATTTAGAAAACTGTCAAGTTATTGTTCCACTGCCCACCAGAATCTCAAATTGCTACTGACATCATTGAGAAGTCTGACTCCATGATGATTCCTATTTCATTCTATGTGCTTCTTTTTCTCCCTTAATGCTTTTAACGTCTTTGCTTTATTCTGTGTATCCTGAAAATTTATCCCAGATATACTGTGTTTATTCATTGTTTTCTCATTAATACATTTCAAGTGGAAATATACATCTTGGATTTCGGAATTTCTCATAATGCCTTTGATCACTTTTCTCCTGTTTTCCCATCTCTCTTCCTGAAATGCCTGTTTGTCAAATTTTGGACCCATTGAACTGATCCACAGTTTTCTTATCTTTTCTCTTTGTTCATCTCCTTAATTCCTACAAAATTTCTTTAATCATATTTCCCAAACCTATTGTTGTTGTTCAGTCGCTCAGTCGTGTCGGACTCTTTGCAACCCCATGGACTGCTACACGCCAAGCTTTCCTGTCCATCAACATCTCCCAGAGTTTGCTTAAACTCATGTCCATTGAGTCAGTGATGCCATCCAACCATCTCGTCCTCTGTCATCCCCTTCTCCTATCTTTAATACTTCCCAGCATCAGGGTCTTTTCTAATGAGTTGGTTCCTCACATCAGGTAGCCAAAGTATTGGAGTTTCAGCTTCAGCATCAGTCCTTCCAATGAATATTCAGGACCAATTTGATTTCCTTTAGGATTGACTGGTTTGATCTCCTTGCAATCCAATGGACTCTCAAGAGTCTTCTCCAACACCGCAGTTCAAAATTATCAGTTCTTCAGTGTTCAGCCTTCTTTATGGTTCAACTCTCACATCCATAAAATGACTAATGGAAAAACCATAGCCTTGACTACACAGATATTTGTTGGCAAAGTAATGTCTCCTTTTTTTTTTTTTAATGTCTCCTTTTTAATATGCTGTCTAGGTTGGTCATTGCTTTTCTTCTAAGGGAGCAAGCATCATTTAATTTCATAGAGAAGTCAGCATCTGCAGTGATTTTGGAGCCTAAGAAAATAAATTTTGTCACTGTTTCCATTGTTTCCCCATCTATTTGCCATGAATTGATGGGACCAGATGCCATGCTCTTTATTTTTTGAATGTTGAGTTTTAAGCCAGCTTTTTCACTCTCCTCTTTCACTTTCATCAAGAGGTTTTTTAGTCCCTCTTTGCTTTCTACCATAAGGGTGTTGTCATCTGCATATCTGAAGTTATCAATGACCACAATGTCTGTTTATTCTTAGCTATATGTCTGTACCTAGTAGTAAGGCACTGAAAAGATGATTTGCAGGTCTTTTTGAATAGGTACAGTTCATCCATCGCTGGAATTCACTGTAATCAGACAATGAGATTTATTTTGTACTTGGGATGTTTCAAATTTTATTTTCTTCTACTCTGGGATATTTTCATTTCTCCAGAAGTAAAGACGCACTCCCCTCCTACCTGCATGGCTATAAACTCTTTTCCTGGCTTTTTGGATAATGTGATAAGGTCACTTTAATCAATGCAAAGTTTCTGCAAAAATCACTGTTTAGGGTCAAGTGTAGCCAGCTAGTCATCCCTCTTTTGCTGTCTCCAAGTCTGGAAACATTCCACTTTAGTTGCTATCTTTTGTGAGTTCCCAGTTAAACAGTTACAAGGTGGAATTGAGGAACTGGGGGCATGTAATTGTTTCTAATGCAGATCTATAACAACTATATCTAATTTTAGTGCACTTCCTTCTCTGATACAAAAGTCTCTAATTACCAAGCTTTCCATGTCATGGCAAATGATTAATATCTTTTTGCTATTTCCTTCAATATACATCTACATTTTAAAATTTCTTTTGCTAAATCAGAAACCATTCTTTCTGCCTTCCCTTTTTGTATATTGTTCTTTATGTTAAGAGAACCCTAAACTTTTATTAAAGCAGGATTTATAAGTTTCTTCGGAGAAGGCAATGGCACCCCACTCCAGTACTTTTGCCTAGAAAAGCCCATGGACGGAGGAGCCTGGTAGGCTGCAGTCCATGAGGTTGCTAGAGTCGGACACGACTGAGCGACTTCCCTTTCACTTTTCACTTTCATGCATTGGAGAAGGAACTGGCAACCCACTCCAGTGTTCTTGCCTTGAGAATCCCAGGGACGGGAAGCCTGGTGGGCTGCCGTCTATGGGGTCGCACAGAGTCGGACACGACTGAAGCGACTTAGCAGCAGCAGCAGCAGCGACAGCAGAAGTTTCTTATTCTTATTCTTCATGTATGATGTGCCTGTGTGTGACAGAGAAAGTGGGGGGGAGATAAATTTATTGGAGGAAAAGGAAGAACCTTCTTTAGTTTTCCACCTTTAAATTAAAATTTAGGAATAGATTTCTAATTAGCCTTGTCAGGCTCTTACCTAAACATCTAATTCCCCATTAAGTAGCAACAGAATGTACAATGAGTATTATAGTCTCTCAGTATATGAAGCTTAAAAGGAAAATTAATCAGCAGTCATTTTCCAGAGAATCTAGTACTGTTTTGGGTTTTTGTTATTTCCTTTTAATTTGCACCCATTTCTCTAAACATACTAAGGATTTTTCTTATGACTATAATTTGTCCAGGTTTCAAGTAAGAACAGTATATTGAGCTAAGTATAGCTCATATTAAAATAAAACAGGTTGGCCTCCCCAGAAGAGCAACAAAAGCACAAATTTGGCTTGAATATACGCCACAGGAAGTATATTTTAATCAAACTATGTCAGTTTAGATTGCATAGTTTGTGCTTATCAAGTGTTCTTTCTCTAAAATTCATCAAGATAATCTGGTCTTTAGAGATAAACCGTTTAACATAGTGGTTAAGAGCATGAGTTATAGAGCCAGATTTTTACTTTTGCATTCTCACACATCTGTTTCATAACTAAAGTGAGTATTTATAGTTTCTGTGCTTCAAGTTTGTCAAAATAGGAATGCCACTGAAAATTTCTCTAGAGATGTTATGAGTTTCTGATCATTTTAAACATATAAAACACTTAGGACAATATGCAATAAATAGTAAAGATTACTTTTTACAACAGAACCAATATTGTTTTCTAAGTTGGGAATTTTGACCATAAATTCTTCTATGATTTATAAGAGCTGTTAACTTTGGCTTTGTAGGCTTATATAAATAACCCACAGTCTTATAGAAAAATCTTAAACTATCAAATAAATATTGAGCATAATATTGCCACCAACAGCACTGCTATAAGTCGAATTATAATTAATGGTTTTGGTTAAGTATAAATTAAGAAAACAATGTGTTCCTAAGATAACGTGCATGCACCTTGAATTACAGGAAAGGGGAAGAAGGAAGAGAGAAGAAAGGAGCCGAGGGCATGAGTCCGTCGTTGGCTGCCATCAACTTAGGGTGCTGCAGGACCTAACAGAAAGTTTGCTATCTCGGTAGAATATATGATATTGTGACATTATTGAGGAAGTGGGTATAGTAGAGTGTGGAAGAAATTGGTAAACTGTTCACTTTCTTTTAAAAACAAAAAGTAACTGTTTTCAACCTGTAAATGCAGAGTTCCAAAGTCTCATTCCTACACAACTAATTTTGCTCTTTTCACATGCATTCTCTGAATTTTTATATTTAATCAGAATGTCAAACAATCTACCTATCAGTTAAATCAGGTGTTAATTCCCAAATCCAAGGTCAGATGAAAATTGCTTTAAAATTTTTAAGTGCTAAGTTGGCAAATAGAAAAGTGGAAAAATTCCACTGAGGCTATCAGGAAATGTTTCTCATGAACACACAGGATCTTGGGTCATTATTTTCTTCTTGGAAACATTTTTTTTTTTTTGTCCTTATATAGATGCAGTAAATATCATTTATTTAAAGTTAAAATTACTTTTTAAGTATCAGAATATCAATAAAATTTATATGAAACAGTTTGTTTCCTTCTTAAATTTTTAACACATATAAATGTATGTCAACCAAAACAATTTTACCTTACACTGTTTTCCTAATGAAAACAACTCCCTAGATTAAACGGAGTTTAAAATCATTTTTTTTTTTTTAGAACAAAATGTTTATGTTTCTAAGTACAAGATTTCTGTAGAGAGGATTATTTTTCTTAATTTGAACTTTTTAGAAAATAAAATTTAGTGCCAATTCTTCTGCTGGAAGTTTCTCAGATATTAATTTCCCCATTTGATAATTTGAGAAAGAAAATTGGACAAACTTTCTCTGACTTTTCTTAAAAGGCAGTCTCTTCTAATGTTTGAATTAAAACATTAATAATAGTAATCAATCACTCATAAAACAGTATCTAAATATTAACATGCATGCTGAATCATTTTCCCAAGTGGAAACTCTGCAAATGTTAATCTGAAAGTACCGAGAGTGTGATTTCCATAACCAGTCATATGCTGGTAACGATTTGACAACTGGAAGAAAAGTTTTGATTTATAGTGTTTTACCAAGGTCTGTGATGTAAATATTCCCTTCAGGGCTCATTTCAAGCTACTGAAGTGATGTTCACCAGCTCATATAATTCATAAAAACTTTAACAATTGTTTGACTCTATTGTAGCACTGCAGCCATTGTGTAGGCCAAGGATATAGTATGAATTTCTGCTGTTGATTCCACTTTATGAAATCTAGTTTCAGTTTCTATCAGGAAACACCTGAAGGTACAAAACTTTAATATAAAGTTTTATTTTAATATGGAGATGTGCTTTGACAAAGTTTCTTATATTTCTCCTCAAAAATTTACATTTTTATTTCTATCACAATCTTTTATAGATGTTCAATGTATGCTTTACTCTGTATTTCACAATTCTAATATTACTCATCCCTTGAGCTGAGTCTTATACTCAGATGGTATAATTTTGCTAGTACTTCATTTTCCAATAGTGTGCTTCACTCTGGTACTTATTAATTATAAGCAAGACCGTATGCATGTGTGGGAGGCACTCTGTGTGTGTGATTCTGCTATTCACAGGTGATTATAATAAGGGTGAGAATAAATGTGAGTTATGATTCCACCTCTGTTCTTCCAAAATGTCTACTCTTCCTCAAAGTAATACCCATAAAGTCAAACTTAATTTCAAAGCAATTCACAAACACTCTGGAATTCCAAAGTTACTCAAAAATAAGATTTAAATAAACATCTCATTTATAGATATTGAATTGGCTAATTAGCTACAACAAATTATTCTTTGGTCAAAGATGAATCAAAATGTTTAATTCAGTCAAAGTGAGAAAGTTAATATATTTTTCATTGCAAGTAATATTTTTCTCAAGAATGTTACTCTTAGTTAAACCAAAACTCATTCCTTCTGCTTCCTACTTTTTTTCCCTCCTTATTCTACATTGTGTGGCATCTTCATTGTTGATTAGATTGTTTCTTCCCTTTATACCTATTTAATTCTAGCACCACTCAAGATGATCTCTCAAAGTATTCCACATCATTTCACATATTTTTTTTTCTTTTAAGAAAACCCATAAATCTAATATCAGTGATTTTCTAACAGTCTTTATTCAACACACCAAGTTACTGAAGTCCGAATACCCTTATAAAAGTGTTAAAATGAGAACTTTCTCGATTTTTCATTCTCTACCCATCTCTCAGACATTTCAACCTTTCATGTCAGAATTAATAACTATTTTAAACACACATGATGATGTTTTATGTAACTTTTCATATCAAATTGTCCCAGCTTTAGCTAATGGTGATAGAATTTTTGTGATAGTTAAAATATCAAGTGACTTACAAACTGCAGTCAAAGGTTTAGATACATTATCTCAATCAGTTTTCCTTTATCTGAAAAAGTGATTATGTAATTTATGGGTGAAGCAATTGAGACTTAGAGAAATCCAGAAACAATATAGCTAGTAAGTGGAAAAGCTAGAATTAAACCAAGTTCCGTCTGAATTGGAGTCTGTTTTCTTTCCATAAAACCATACTATATTTTAAAATTAATAAATCACTGATTATAGTACCATAACCATGCTACCTCTGTATAAGAATTGTTCCTTTGTAAGAAAATTATCCATCAGATGAAATATTGCCCTCTCTCTACGCCAAAGCTTAAGATGTTAAAGTAGTAGTAACTGTATAGATAAAGGATTTTGATAACCCAATATTTATACTAAGTGGAATTTTTGGCAGGTTGGATTTGGTTAAGCACTTCCCTGGTGGCTCAACTGTAAAGAGTCCACCTGCAATGGAGGAGACATGAGTTCAACCCCTGGGACAAGAAGATCCCCTGGAGAAGAAAATGGTAACCCACTTCAGTATTCTTGCCTGGGAAATCCCATAGACAGAGGAGCCTGTTGGGCTACAGTCCATGGAGTCACAAAGAGTCAGACATGATTGAGCCACTCAACAACATCAAATAAAAAATTTGTTTAAGCTGTTTCTATCAAAAGGAAAGGCTGGCTGTTTCTATCAAAAGGAAATAGGTATAAAATGAAAAGGGGAATCTTTTAAATTGAATCATGGAAAAGCTAAGAATAACAGGCATGTGACAGGGCCTTAAAGCTCAACATTCAGAAAAGAGATCATGACATCCGGCCCGATTGCTTCATGGCAAATAGATGGAGAAACAGTGGAAACAGTGTCAGATTTTATTTTGGGGGGCTCCAAAATCACTGCAGATGGTGATTGCAGCCATGAAATTAAAAGACGCTTACTCCTTGGAAGGAAAGTTATGACCAACCTAGACAGCATATTAAAAAGCAGAGACATTACTTTCCTAACAAAAGTCTATCTAGTCAAGGCTATGGTTTTTCCAGTCGTCATGTATGGATGTGAGAGTTGGATTGTGAAGAAGGCTGAGCGCCGAAGAATTGATGTTTTTCAACTGTGGTGTTGGAGAAGACTCTTGAGAGTCCCTTGGACTGCAAGGAGATCCATCCAGTCCATCCTAAAGGAGATCAGGCCTGAATATTCATTGGAAGGACTGATGCTGAAGCTGAAACTCCAATACTTCAGCCACCTGATGGGGAGAACTGACTCATTGGAAAAGACCCTGATGCTGGGAAAGATTGAAGGCAGGAGGAAAAGGGGATGACAGAGGATGAGAAAGTTGAATGGCATCACTGACTCAATGGATATGAGTTTGAGTAAACTCTGGAAGTTGGTGATGGATAGGGAGGCCTGGCATGTTGCAGTCCATGAGGTCACAAAGAGTCAGACACGACTAAGAGACTCAACTGAACTGAACTGACAGGGCCTTGGAAGACATTAAGAATAAAGAGAACAAGCATAATTTCATCAAGGTTTAAGTAGTAATAAGGAGACACATGAGAGAAAGACATTTAGAGTAAGAGTTGCTCATCTAAGAAATAAAGAAATGCCAGGAATTGCCTCAGACCAGATACTAGGAGATAATAGGAGTCAACTTTAGCATAGGATGCTGCCTGAGATGAAATGATGGTTAAGACTGAAATAAATCATAAAGAAAACTTGCCCTTTTAGTGACAGACATACTAGGGAAAGTACATGAGGGGATTCTTGGGCACCTAGATTGGGGCTGGAGGATCCAAGATGGTTCAGTCACAAGGCTTGAAAGTTGTTGCTGACTGTCAATTCTTCTCTGAGTAGAGCTCTCCACAGATAGCTTCAGCTCCTGCACAGCAGTTTTGAAAGTAACTATAAAAGCAGAAGCTGTCAACTTCTTAAAGGTCAGGGCCTAATAACTGCCACAGCATCTCTTTCTATATACTCCACTTAGTCAAGCACTCACAAAGCCCAAATTCAAGGAGAAGGCATCAAGACCCACCACTCAATAGGTTCAGGGGTTATATTTTAAACTGCCAAGATCATCTAGCCAGTATCTGAAGACTTCCAGCAATGACTGTGTTGTTCAACACAAATTACCCCATCTTGATAACTGTTCTGTGATCTGTGTTATTACTTTCTCATCTTACCTCTGGTTTTACTTCTTTTCTTCAAAAAACTTATTTTATTGAAGTATAGTTGTTTTACAGTGTTGTGTTAATTTCTGCTGTACAGAAAAGTGATTCAGTTATACATGTGTATATATATATTGTGTATATTCAGTTATACATGTGTATATATGTGTATATATATGTGTATATTCAGTTATACATGTGTATATATGTGTATATACGTATGTGTATATTCAGTTATACATGTGTATATATGTGTGTATATATATACACATGTATTATATACATATGTGTATATATATGTGTATATATATATGTATGTATACTCTTTTAAAATATTCCTTTCCATTATGATTTATCACAGGATATCAAATACATTTTCCTGTACACACAGTAGGACCTGGTTCTACATATTGAGTCTACATAGGATAATCTCCATACATCAGCCTTTAATACTTGAAATACTATGTCTCTGTACTTTTCTGCCTAATATCTTAACTATAATATGGAATATTCCTGGAGTGTATCATCAAATGGCCCTTAACATATGATTTTTGAATGCCCACGCCAATCCTCTAGAATTGGCATACATCACTCCAGGTGTAATCTGACCAGGACAGAAATAGAACAGAGATATCCTCATTTTTTCTTACCTGTATTTTACATTTCCATAAATGCAAATTAGCTGCTGTGGCAGCTACATTATCCTGTAAACACTAAATCAAAGATGTTCTTAACTAATAGCTATAGCTATTTTTCTCTTAGAATTTAAAATTATCTTTTTCCTGGACAATAATTATCTTCCCTATAAAAAGATCCCTATCACTTTCATCTATATGTTCTTCTATTAATTGTAAAGGATGTTTTACAAATGAAAACTTTATATGAATAATAACATTTAACTTCAGGCTTTCTTGATTATTAAATAATTTATAAAAAATAATCTATAAATATAGTATACAGTATAATCTGTAAATTTAGTATACTAAAACTTTTTATATTTAACCTTCCCCCTATTTAAAAAATCTGGCTAGGTGTTATAAAATATGAATTATATAAATATTCCACATTTGTATGTCCTGTCCCTGTGACTAATTGTTAAAAAAAACAAAAAACTGAAGTGTGATATCAGACCATATATAACTTTTAAGCTGTAGAGACAAGTCAACAGATTTAATGAACAGAAAATAAAATTTTTAACTTTAAGTCAATGGATAATATAGGAAACTGGATAGCGTCCATTTGTCCTTTCTCAAGTTTCTGCTATTATTAGCCGTATTTTCACTCAAATGTGAATGGACATAAAGAAGAGATATGCTTTCATTGGGAATAACTAGTCCAAGGCTCATACAAATTTTATGGATCTCAGCATCACCCAGGATGTCTGTTAAAAAAGGACATTCCCTGGGATCCTTCTTGGCCAGGGTTATGACTGTATCATAACAGAGGGAGGGAAAAGGAGGACAGTGGTATATATGTGTTGAATGCTGCCCAGGTAAATCTGATGTAGATGTTTTGTGGACCACACCTTGAGAAGTCATCATCTCTACCATTCCAATATTTTCACTATGATGTACTATCAACACTGCCACCTCTAGCATGTACAGGTTAAGCCATTCACTGCCTTTATTCATTATAACTTCTCTCCCTCCCCAAATTTATTACATTCTTCAACCTCAAGACTTTCATAACTTCTTACATTCTGACTTCCTCATGATCAGGTTGTTTAATTTTTTTTTTTTTAATAAAAATAACTTGTCCTCCCTTCACAACTTTCCTGTTTTAGGTCTCTAGGAATTTCACTTTTCAGACCCACAGTCTTTTCAGGTATACATCTGTATTTCAGTGGTGTGTCTTCTACCCTTGCCAGCAAAGAGGTAAGTGTTATGAGTCACTATGGCCAGAACCATTAGCACATGTCACTGGGCTTCCTCCAACCTAAAACTCTATAGGCCTGTTTTCCTCCATCTTAATGGCTCCTTACCAAAAAGGTGAATTTTTTTTCATGAAAAGATAACATCTACTATAAAATATGGTATTTTCTTTTTTTTTTCTAATTTTATTTTATTTTTAAACTTTACATAATTGTATTAGTTTTGCCAAATATCAAAATGAATCCGCCACAGGTATACATGTGTTCCCCATCCCGAACCCTCCTCCCTCCTCCCTCCCCATACCATCCCTCTGGGTCGTCCCAGTGCACCAGCCCCAAGCATCCAGCATCGTGCATCGAACCTGGACTGGCAACTCGTTTCCTACATGATATTTTACATGTTTCATTGCCATTCTCCCAAATCTTCCCACCCTCTCCCTCTCCCACAGAGTCTATAAGACTGTTCTATACATCAGTGTCTCTTTTGCTGTCTCGTACACAGGGTTATTGTTACCATCTTTCTAAATTCCATATATATGCGTTAGTATACTGTATTTATGTTTTTCCTTCTGGCTTACTTCACTCTGTATAATAGGCTCCAGTTTCATCCACCTCATTAGAACTGATTCAAATGTATTCTTTTTAATGGCTGAGTAATACTCCATTGTGTATATGTACCACTGCTTTCTTATCCATTCATCTGCTGATGGACATCTAGGTTGCTTCCATGTCTTGGCTATTATAAACAGTGCTGCGATGAACATTGGGGTACACGTGTCTCTTTCCCTTCTGGTTTCCTCAGTGTGTATGCCCAGCAGTGGGGTTGCTGGATCATAAGGCAGTTCTAGTTCCAGTTTTTTAAGGAATCTCCACACTGTTTTCCATAGTGGCTGTACTAGTTTGCATTCCCACCAACAGTGTAAGAGGGTTCCCTTTTCTCCACACCCTCTCCAGCATTTATTGCTTGTAGACTTTTGGATCGCAGCCATTCTGACTGGTGTGAAATGGTACCTCATAGTGGTTTTGATTTGCATTTCTCTGATAATGAGTGATGTTGAGCATCTTTTCATGTGTTTGTTAGCCATCTGTATGTCTTCTTTGGAGAAATGTCTATTTAGTTCTTTGGCCCATTTTTTCATTGGGTCATTTATTTTTCTGGAGTTGAGCTGTAGGAGTTGCTTGTATATTTTTGAGATTAGTTGTTTGTCAGTTGCTTCATTTGCTATTATTTTCTACCATTCTGAAGGCTGTCTTTTCACCTTGCTAATAGTTTCCTTTGATGTGCAGAAGCTTTTAAGGTTAATTAGGTCCCATTTGTTTATTTTTGCTTTTATTTCCAATATTCTGGGAGGTGGGTCATAGAGGATCCTGCTGTGATGTATGTCGGAGAGTGTTTTGCCTATGTTCTCCTCTAGGAGTTTTATAGTTTCTGGTCTTACGTTTAGATCTTTAATCCATTTTGAGTTTATTTTTGTGTATGGTGTTAGAAAGTGGTCCAGTTTCATTCTTTTACAAGTGGTTGACCAGATTTCCCAGCACCACTTGTTAAAGAGATTGTCTTTAATCCATTGTATATTCTTGCCTCCTTTGTCAAAGATAAGGTGTCCATATGTGCATAGATTTATCTCTGGGCTTTCTATTTTATTCCATTGATCAATATTTCTGTCTTTGTGCCAGTACCATACTGTCTTGATAACTGTGGCTTTGTAGTAGAGCCTGAAGTCAGGTAGGTTGATTCCTCCAGTTCCATTCTTCTTTCTCAAGATCACTTTAGCTATTCGAGGTTTTTTGTATTTCCATACAAATTGTGAAATTATTTGTTCTAGCTCTGTGAAGAATACTGTTGGTAGCTTGATAGGGATTGCATTGAATCTATAAGTTGCTTTGGGTAGTATACTCATTTTCACTATATTGATTCTTCCAATCCATGAACATGGTATATTTCTCCATCTATTAGTGTCCTCTTTGATTTCTTTCACCAGTGTTTTATAGTTTTCTATATATAGGTCTTTAGTTTCTTTAGGTATATATATTCCTAAGTATTTTATTCTTTCCATTGCAATGGTGAATGGAATTGTTTCCTTAATTTCTCTTTCTGTTTTCCCATTATTAGTGTATAGGAATGCAAGGGATTTCTGTGTGTTGATTTTATATCCTGCAACTTTACTATAGTCATTGATTATTTCTAGTAATTTTCTGGTGGAATCTTTAGGGTTTTCTATGTAGAGGATCATGTCATCTGCAAATAGTGAGAGTTTTACTTCTTCTTTTCCAATTTGGATTCCTTTTATTTCTTTTTCTGCTCTGATTGCTGTGGCCAAAACTTCCAAACTATGTTGAATAGTAATGGTGAAAGTGGGCACCCTTGTCTTGTTCCTGACTTTAGAGGAAATGCTTTAAATTTTTCACCATTGAGGATAATGTTTGCTGTGGGTTTGTCATATATAGCTTTTATTATGTTGAGGTATGTTCCTTCTATTCCTGCTTTCTGGAGAGTTTTTATCATAAATGGATGTTGAATTTTGTCAAAGGCTTTCTCTGCATCTATTGAGATAATCATATGGTTTTTATTTTTCAATTTGTTAATGTGGTGTATTACATTGATTGATTTGCGGATATTGAAGAATCCTTGCATCCCTGGGATAAAGCCCACTTGATCATGGTGTATGATCTTTTTAATGTGTTGTTGGATTCTGATTGCTAGAATTTTGTTAAGGATTTTTGCATCTATGTTCATCAGTGATATTGGCCTGTAGTTTTCTTTTTTTGTGGCATCTTTGTCAGGTTTTGGTATTAGGGTGATGGTGGCCTCATAGAATGAGTTTGGAAGTTTACCTTCCTCTGAAATTTTCTGGAAGAGTTTGAGTAGGATAGGTGTTAGCTCTTCTCTAAATTTTTGGTAGAATTCAGCTGTGAAGCCGTCTGGACCGGGGCTTTTGTTTGCTGGAAGATTTTTGATTACAGTTTCAATTTCCATGCTTGTGATGGGTCTGTTAAGATTTTCTATTTCTTCCTGGTCCAGTAACTAGTTAGATGACATAGTTTTTGTCCTGTATTTGTGATATTAATTAGTTTAACATATCTTTAATATTTTAAACATTGGTTTCCTAGAATAAACCAACAGTGTCCATGATGCATTACAGTCTTATACACTGCTGCAAATCAGGGTACTATTTCTCTTTTCCGAAGATATCTGTATAAATGTTTAATAGAACTTCCTATAAATTCACTTAGGCTTCGACTTTTTATTGGGAGAAGGTGTTCAACTACTGATTGACTATGTAAATAAAGACAAAGACATTTCTCTCTTGATTCAGGTTTCAGTTCAGTTCAGTTCAGTTCACTCACTCAGTCGTGTCCGACTCTTTGCAACCCCATTAATCGCAGCAACCAGGCCTCTCTGTCCATCACCAACTCCTGGAGTTCACACAAACTCATGTCCATCAATTCGGTGATGCAATCCATCTCATCTTCCGTCTCCCTTCTCCTCCTGCCCCCAGTCCCTCCCAGCATTAGTGTCTTTTCCAATGAGTCCACTCTTCGCATGAGGTGGCCGAAGTATTGGAATTTCAGCTTCAGCATCAGTCCTTCCAATGAACACCCAGGACTAATCTCGTTTAGGATTAACTGGTTAGATCTCCTTGCAGTTCAAGGGACTTAAGAGTCTTCACCAATACCACAGTTCAAAGTCAATTCTTAGGCGCTCAGCTTTCTTCACAGTCCAACTCTCACATCCATATGTGACCACTGGAAAAATAATAGCCTCGACTAGACGGACCTTTGTTGGCAAAGTAATGTCTCTGCTTTTTAATATGCTGTCTAGGTTGGTCATAACTTTCCTTCCAAGGAGTAAGCATCTTTTAATTTCATGGCTGCAATCACCATCTGCAGTGATTTTGGAGCCCCCCAAAATATAGTCTGACACTGTTTCCACTGTTTTCCCATCTATTTCCCATGAAGTGATGGGACCAGATGCCATGATCTTAGTTTTCTGAATGTTGAGCTTTAAGCCAACTTTTTCACTCTCCTCTTTCTCATCAAGAAGCTTTTTAGTTCCTCTTCACTTTCTGACATAAGGGTAGTGTCATCTGCATATCTGAGGTTATTGATATTTCTCCCAGCAATCTTGATTCCAGCTTGTACTTCTTCCAGCCCAGCATTTCTCATGATGTACTCTGCATATAAGTTAAATAAGCAGGGTGACAATATACAGCCTTGACATACTCCTTTTCCTATTTGGAACCAGTCTATTGTTCCATGTCGTGTTTTAACTGTTGCTTCCTGACATGGACATAGGTTTCTCAAGAGGCAGGTCAGGTGGTCTGGTATTTCCATCTCTTTCAGAATTTTCCACAGCTTTAGAATGCTATATTTTATAGAAAATTAATGTTCCCCACATTTTCAAATTGATTGGCATACTGCTATCAATTTTCTTTTATTTTTATTAATCATGTATGCTACTATAGTGTTATTTCCATTTTTCACTCATACTGTTACTCATTCATATCTTCTCTCTCTCTCTCATTCCCCTTCTCTCTGTTTTTGTTTGTTTTTTCCTGACACACTTTGCCAGTGGCTTGGCTAATTTTATCAGTTTTTGTAAAATAAAATCTTTATTGATCTTTTGAAAGCAACTTATTTTTCTTGTTTAAATAATATTAACTAATCCTTATTATTTCACCTAACTATAATTTATTATTTTTTTTTTATTTTGCTGACTTTAGATGTCACACACTCATTTTTTAGCCTTTCTTCTTTCTTAACATAAAATGTTTAATGCTAATGTTTAATTTTCATTTCAGTTCAGTTTATTCGTTCAGTCGTGTCCACTCTTTGCGACCCCATGAATCGCAGCACGCCAGGCCTCCCTGTCCATCACCAACTCCCAGAGCTCACTGAGACTCACGCCCATTGAGTCAGTGATGCCATCCAGCCATCTCATCCTCTGTTGTCCCCTTCTCCTCCTGCCCCCAATCCCTCCCAGCATCAGAGTCTTTTCCAATGAATCAACTCTTCGCATCAGGTGGCCAAAGTACTGGAGTTTCAGCTTTAGCATCATTCCTTCCAAAGAAATCCCAGGGCTGATCTCCTTCAGAATGGACTGGTTGAATCTCCTTGCAGTCCGAGGGACTCTCAAGACTCTTCTCCAACACCACAGTTCAAAAGCATCAATTCTTCGGTGCTCAGCCTTCTTCACAGTCCAACTCTCACATCCATACATGACCACTCGAAAAACCATAGCCTTGACTAGATGGACCTTTGTTGGCAAAGTAATGTCTCTGCTTTTGAATATGCTATCTAGGTTGGTCATAACTTTCCTTCCAAGGAGTAAGCGTCTTTTAATTTCATGGCTGCAGTCACCATCTGCAGTGATTTTGGAGCCCAGAAAAATAAAGTCTGACACTGTTTCCCCATCTATTTCCCATGAAGTGATGGGACCAGATGCCATGATCTTCATTTTCTGAATGTTGAGTTTTAAGCCAATGTTTAATGTTAATTGCCTTTAAATAGGACACATTTGCTTTATAAAAATTTAGCTTTAATATTTTTGCTATCACTAAATATAAGCATTAAAATTTCCCTTATGATTTCTTTTTTCACATATGAGCTATTAAGGTGTTTTTATTAAACTTTCTACTTGCATTTTTCTTTTTTTTAAATTAATTTTATTTTATTTTTAAACTTAACATAATTGTATTAGTTTTGCCAAATATCAAAATGAATCTGCCACAGGTATACATGTGTTCCCCATCCTGAACCCTTCTCCCTCCTCCCTCCCCATACCATCCCTCTGGGTCGTCCCAGTGCACCAGCCCCAAGCAAAAGAGACACTGATGTATAGAACAGTCTTATGGACTCTGTGGGAGAGGGAGAGGGTGGGAAGATTTGGGAGAATGGCATTGAAACATGTAAAATATCGTGTATGAAATGAGATGCCGGTCCAGGTTCGATGCATTTTTCTGACTTTCTATTTTTTCTAACTTGCTGGGGTTTGCTATTCTATTATTCATTTATAGATTAACTACATATGTAGTCAGAGAATACACTATGATATAAATTATTTGAATATCCTCAAGATCTGCTTTGACTTTGTTTTGAAAAGAGTATGTATGTGTTTATTATGGTATTTTACACATATAGATTAGATAATTCTTTTTAGTTATGTTGTTAAAATAGTAGATGCCACTGTCTTTTTGTGTGCTTTATCTATCAACTGCTGAGAGAGGTATTTTGCAATCTCAGACAGGTTTAGGATATTTTGCTGATTTCAATTTTTCTTTACTTATATTAGAGATTTGTTATCAGTGTGTGACTTTAGAATTTCTTCCTGGTAAATGAAACCATTTTATCCATAAATAATAAAATTCTATTTTTCTATTGATGCTTTTTGTCTTAAATACTGTTCTAAATTATGTTTTGTCTAATTTTTCTTTTGTTTACTGGCCTTGTTTTGTTTAGCATTTTCTCATTTATTTTTCTGTTCTTTTGTTTTTAAACGTTTTCTACCTTAAGTTTAGGTATATTTCATATAAACTTCATATTACTAAGTATTTTAATTTATCTGACAATAGGCTTTTAATTGATGAATTGTTCTTTTTATTGATTGTGATTATTGATGTATTTGGATTTGTTTTTACAATGATAGTTTACGCTTTTATTTTACTTATTTTTTTTACATTATGCCTATCTATCTATCTACCAACCTACATATTCTATCTATTAAATTCTTCTGAAATTGTTTGGAATTTTTAAAAAAATTGTTTTCTCACTCTATTTTTCCTTCTTTACTAGCTTGGGTACTATTTTCATTTTATATTTACATTATAATAAAGGTTAAACTTAAACTTTTAACTTTATTATTTACTTACTCACATCTTAAGTTGACCAGTTTATTATCCAAAAAATTTTTAAAAACTTCAGAATCACTAAAACCTCACTGTGTCTTTGTAATGTTATAATGGCATTCATATGCTTTGATGTTAGAGCTATTCTGGACTCTTGATCCTTTATATTCTGAAAGAATTGGTGAAAGACTGGTGATATTTCTTTGTTAAATGTTTGGTAAAATTCACTAGGACACCCATCATGTCTGGTCTTTAAGTGTGAGAGAGAGAGACAGAGACAGAGAGAGAGAGAAAGAGAAAGAGAGACAGAGACAGAGAGAAGTTTTGTTTTAATGTAAAGAGTAGTGCTCAGAGTTTCTGGTTTATATTGCATTAGCTTTTGATTAGTTGTGTGTGTGTGTGTGTGTTTTAATTTAAATTTATTTATTTTAATTGGAGGCTAATTACTTTACAATATTGTATTGGTTCTGTCACACATCAACATGAATCCCCCACAGGCGTACATGTGTTCCCCATCCTAAACCCTCCTCCTACCTCCCTCCTATTGAAACATGTATAATATCATATAAGAAACAAATCGCCAGTCCAGGTTTGATACAGGATTAGTTGTGTTTTTAAAAGAAGTTTATTTCATTTGAGTTGTCAGAATCCTTTGAAAAAATTTGTTCATAATATATCTATAGGATCTATATGGATAATTTAATCTGCTGTATTGTTTGTCTGTCTTCCATTTCTCCTAAAGGAGACATTATTTTTTTTTAACTTATACTTGATTTTCTTTGCTCTCCTTTTCCTAGCTTCTCAAGATGCTTCCTTATGTCATAGATTTTAGGAATTTCTTCTTTCCTAATATCAGCACTTAAAACCATAATTTTTGAGTCACTTTGCTGTATAGCAGAGATAGGCATGACACTGTAGATCAACTATACTTCAATAAAAAATGAAATAAATAGAACTAGAATTTCAATTTATGCACATCTGTGGATGGATTCAACACATTTAATATTATATTTTCAATATTGTGTATTTGTTCCAAATACTTTCAAGGCATCCTACCTATGTGGTATGGTTGTCTCATATTTGGAGGCTTACATTTTCAACCCCACACTTTTCTATCAGTCTAATTGTTTAGATAATACAATTTTTAGTTTACCATACCTTCTCATACCTGCTGGTATCATTTTTATTTTTCTAGAATTCCATATTTTAGTTGTTCTTATCTGTGGGGAGTAATATCTCCCAGTTTTTCTCATTTTAAAAAGTCTGCATTTTGCCACTGGTCCTGACAGATGGTTACACGGGGTATACAAATACATTTTGTCAGTCATTATTTCACTGTGTTGAGGGTGCCAAGAGAATGAGGCATTATAAAGGGATAATACAAAAATGAGAGAGACAGACTCAATATGTAAAATATAGTTACACATGTCAGAGTAAGTTCAACATTTTGCAGCCATGCCATTTGTTTTATATTACAATCTCTTGAAGCTTAGGCTTCCAACTTTTTACTTTTGTTTTTCATTAGCCAATGGACCATGTATAATGACTGACTATACAATTTTAGAATCCAAAAATAAAGTGCTATTGGTGACATAGGATATTCATTATATTTTTAAAGAGTTGATGACATGTGAAACCAATAACTGCTATGTTTCACTAATAAAAAATATGACATACACTTTTTATCTGAAATGATGCTTAACATGGATAGAACTTCACATCAAAGCAGGATTTCCTGTAAATAAATGGTTTGGATGCTTATATTGGTGGAAAAATAATTGAGGTTTTACATTGTTGAAATTCACTTTTTGATATTGGAATACATTCTTAAGTAAATGTGGTTATGGTATACATAATTTTAATGTACATTTCTTCTTAATATTTTTTGCTAATGATATTACTTGCTGTTTATTTTAGACTAGGGAAATGATGTTAGGCAATAAAATAGTGATTTTCTTATTCGAATTCAAAATGGGTCATTAAGCAACAGAGACAACTCGCAACATCAACAATGCATTTGGACCAGGAACTGATAAAGAACATACAATGCAGTGGTAGTTCAGAAGTTTTGCAAAGGATATGAGAGTCTTGAAGATGAGGAGTGCAGTCACCAGCCATAAGAAGTTGACAATGACCAATTGAGAGCCATCATAGAAGCTGATCCTCTTACAATTACATGAGAAGTTGTTGAAGAACTCAACATTGACCAGTCTATGGTCATTCAGCATTTGAAGCAAATTGGAAAGATAGTAGTTGCCTCATGAGCCGACCAGAAATCAAAAAATCATCATTTTGAAGGGTTGTCTTCTCTTATTCTGTTGCAACAACAATGAACTATTTCTTGATTGAATTGTGATGTGCAACAAATAGTAGATTTTACATGACAACCAGAGATGACCAGAGCAGTGGTTGGACTGAGAAGAAGCCCCAAAGCAGTTTCCAAAGCCAAAGTTGCACCAAAAAAAGGTCACACTCCCTGTTTGGTGATCTCCTACCCATCTGATCCACTACAGTTTCCTGAATTATAGTGAAACCATTTTATCTGTAAAGTATAGCCAGCAAATTAATGAGATGCACTGAAAACTGAAACACTTGCAGCCAGCTTTGGTCAATAGAAAGTGCCCAATTCTTCTCCACAACAACACTGAACCACATGTTGCACAACCAATGCTCCAAAAGTTAAACGAATTGGACTTCAAATTTTGCCTCATCTGCCATATTCACCTGACTGCTCACCAACCGATTACTACTTCTTCAAGCATCTCAACAAGTTTTTGCAGGGAAAATGCTTCCACAACCAGTGGGACGTAGAAAATGCTTTACAAGAGTTTGTCAAATCCTGAAGCATGGATTTCTATGTTATAGGAATAAACTTATTTCTCATTGGCAAAAATGTATTGGTTGTAATGGTTACTATTTTGATTAATAAAGATATTAGGTGTTTGAACCTAGTTACAATGATTTAAAAATCATGGCATGCAAGCACAATTACATTTCTACCAATCTAATATATTTTAGTGGGCAGATACATGATTTGAAAAAACTCCTTAAAAAATTGGTGTCATATTAGCAGTAGCATAAGATTTTGTAATATGAATTTTATTTATAATTTTAAAAATATTCAATTCTGTCATAGAGTATAAGAAAACAAACAGCATGAACATAACTCATAAAAAGTGATAAGCCAAGATAAATAAGCAGATCTACTATAAGACATAGCTAAAACTCACAATGTGTCACAAATGTATAATGAGTAAACAAGTAGCATGTGAGATATAGGCAGAATCCTTAATCTGAACTAAATATAAATAGTAAATAATAATCTATAGGACATACTAAAGATGGAAAAATAAATTACATGCTGAAATAAACAAAAGTGTCACATAAAGTAAAAAGGGATAAAATATCATATATTAAAAATGTATCTTATGGGCTTAGAGAGATCTCATTCCTATATTCACAACCTATTGGTGAAACTTAATATAGTTCCATTATGGATCCGGGTGTGTTCTATCCAAAAAAGGCAGATAACACTCCCAGTTATTAAGCAGCCTAACTGGCAAGCTTTCTGCCTGTGCATTTTTCTGACAGAGTATTGTGTGTCATTAGTCCTGGCACCTTTTGTTTATAAGCCCTTTGTACATACTTCAAATTTGGTTCTACAAATCAAATAATCAGCAGGGAAGGACCTGGTGGCCAAGAGAAAGAGAGAAAGAACACCCGAACATTATAAAACCTAGGACCTATTAGCAGGTCATTTCTTCCATGACATCCTAACTTATTCTAACTGTGTTATCCTATCTCATCTATCTCTCTGTTAACTCTTGCTTTGAGTTTTAAATATATTTAATAAACTATGACTTTGTCTGTAATTAACTTATGTCCTATGATCTCTGGTGTAGTTTGTTAATGTGCTTAGAGGCTATCATTGCATCAGATCATATCCTTATATGATAGGTGATAACAAAATAATTACAGCCTATTTGCTAATCATCTTTAAAAGTTATTTAAGCCCAATTATTAATGAATTAAGAAATTAGTAATGAAACATATGTTAGGATCAGAAATATCCAGTTGTACTTATTAGAGCAAATCAATATTTATCCGTGTGACTTCTCTCTAACCTTGACCAATACCAGGTATTTCTAAGGATAAAAGGGAAAGTAAATCCTCCATAAAGCTGTTAATTAGTCTCTGGATTATCTTGTGGGAGCATTTCTGATACCATCGAGACATGATTATATGTCCTAGAGGGATGGGAACTTGTGATCCATATCATTTTAATCTCTATTTATATAATTACAGATAGTGTGTTTTACATAAAATCTGTAATCCTTTTCTAAAACAGTGTTCTATCCCAATGGATTCCACATACTGATAGCATATAAAAGCTATATTCCAGTGATGTCTGCAATATTTCACTAACTGCACTCTTGTCTGTGTCAGTGCTCACATCTATCTTACCCTCTGTTTTCAAATCAGTCTTGCTAAACAGATTCTTTGAGTCACTCTCATATTTAAGATGTTTCAGTGGATCCAAGTCCTCACATCTTATTCTGGAATTCTACAATGTTAGAGAATCTGGCCCTGTCTCTGTTTCAGACTTATTTTTTTCTATTATTATAAATAAAAGCTAAGGTTACAATTCCTGAATGCTTGGTCAACCTCCCAAATCCAACAAACCCTAGGAAAGCATGAGATTTGGAATTATAGGTATACATTTGCATTGTCAAAACCTAGCCATTACTTACTGTTTTGAGCAATATTTTTGTCATCTCTAAAATGAGAAGATTATAATTATAAATATAATCATAGTTATAATATCTCACAGAGATGTAAAGATTAAATTATATAACATCTCTCTCACTTTCTTTCACTCTGAATGTTTCAAAACATCATTCTGTAGATCTGCTACATCCACATTTTCAGAATCCTCCTAGGGTCCTTAAACATCACTCCTTCCCATAGCTAAATAATAATAATTCTACTTTCTCCTTAAAACTTATACTGACATATTTTATTGATCTCATTTCCCTGGGTAAAGATAAGTTGGACTGAGTTATTTTACAGGGTAATAACAGGATATGAGCTTTTATGGCTCTAAATGCAGTGTGAGGCAATGTGTATAAGGTTGAGAACTGGGATTCTTGCTAACTAAACAATTAAGATGTATCCAGGGAGGCATCACACAGATAGGCCAGATGCATTTATGTGCAAAGTCTGGAACATTCATGAAGCAAATAGAATCAACACAACAACTGGACCACATGGTGTAACATTGCCCAGATTTTAAACTACAGGGAAGTCCATGCGTGGTATACCCAAAAATAGCACTAAAAAAGCTTTGAAATCAGTTTGCTATTTGAATCATGGGATGTAAAATTAGTCCAGGACATGAATTATAAACCTAAACAGGTGTACTGTCTGCTAAAAAGTAAAGTATAAATAGCTCACAAAAGGCTCAGAACACAATTCAAATTATCTGTCATACTAAGATTCAGGAACACCTCAACTTCAATGAGAAAAGTAATCAACAGGTGTCAGCATTGCAATGATACAGATGATGAAGTTATCTGGGAAGATTTTTAAAGCATCTATGATAAAAATGTTCCAACAAGAAATTATAGACCCTTTTGGAACAGTTGAAAAATAAAACATCTTAAAAAAAATAAAAAAACTCACTAGATGGGTTTAATTTTTTAAAAATGAAAATTAATGGAAATTGTCACTGAGCTTGACAACAGAAGAATAGAAATGATATAATTTGAACATCAAAGAGAACAAACATTCTTTTTAAATAAGTGAACCAAGACTCAAGAATTTCTGAACAGTTAAAAAAAGATATAATATTTGTATCATTGGAATCTCAGAAAAAGAGTAGATGGCTGAAAAAATACTTGAAGAAATAAAGACTTAAATCTTTCCAAATCTGGCCAAAAAAGAGAAAGAAATCATTCAATATTTATACTAAATTTAAATAGTCTTTGGCCTACCTGATTTTTAGAATTTTGTGTTTGTTTTGTTGTTGTGTGTGTGTTAATTTACCTTTTCACGCTTAAAAATAAAACAAAACTACTGAAACAAAAAAAAAAAGGAGCTAAATATAAAAGAAAATATACACTGGCATATCAAAATAAAATATTTTGTATCTACATAAAAGACAGAGAAAAGTCTTGAAAGTATTTAGAAAGCTATAATGTGCTCCTTCTATGGAAATAACAGTTTGAAGGGCAGCATAGTATTTCATTAGAAATCATGGAGGACAGAAGAAAGTTACCGTTTTTTGAAGTGCTGAAAAGAAAAACTAACAACCTCAAATTCCTTATCTAGATAAAATATTCTTCATAAACACAGGAGAAATAGTTAACAATCTCCATAAAAATACTGACCATAAAAAACTGACAACAGCAAGCAGATTTGCTATAAACAAAATGCTAAAGTAAGTTCTATAGAAAGAAAGAAAATAACAATAGAAGGAAACTTGGAGTATCACAGTAAAATAACATAATGGAAAGAGTAAGTATTAGTATTAATTAGTATTAGTATGAGTCAGACATAATAGACTATAATTATCCCCTTGAGTATTTTTTAATGAGAGAGGTATTATAACATTATATGATTTGGTTCTAAATGTATCTGTAGGTAATATTAAAGACAACTATGTCATAAAATGTAGAAAGTAAAAATAACTTCTATATTTCTTGTACTAATAAAATGTTGATAGTAAAATGTGGTAAGCTATATGTATGTCTCATACTTTCTAGGGAAACCAATAAATTTAAAAAAAAACTGTAAGAAAAAAATCCTCAAATACTGTTCAGTTCAGTTCAGTTGCTCCAAACCCATGAATCACAGCACGCCAGGCCTCCCTGTCCATCATCAACTCCCGGAGTTCACTCAAACTCACGTCCATCGAGTCAGTGATGCCATCCATCCATCTCATCCTCTGTAGTTCCCTTTTTCTCCTGCCCCCAATCCCTCCCAGCATCAGAGTCTTTTCCAATGAGTCAACTCTTCACATGAGGTGGCCAAAGTACTGGAGTTTCAGCTTTAGCATCATTCCTTCCAAAGAAAACCCAGAACTGATCTCCTTCAGAATGGACTGGTTGAATCTCCTTGCAGTCCGAGGGACTCTCAAGAGTCTTCTCCAACACCACAGTTGAAAAGCATCAATTCTTCAGCACTCAGCTTTCTTCACAGTCCAACTCTCACATCCATACATGACCACAGGAAAAACCATAGCCTTGACTAGATGGACCTTTGTTGGCAAAGTAATGTCTCTGCTTTTGAATATGCTATCTAGGTTGGTCATAACTTTCCTTCCAAGGAGTAAGCATCTTTTAATTTCATGGCTGCAGTCACCATCTGCAGTGATTTTGGAGCCCCCCAAAATAAGGTCTGACACTGTTTCAATTCAAAATAAAAGTAATCCACAGGAAAGAGAAAAATAAAAGAGTGAATGGGAAACAAAGAAAATACAGAAGGAATAAACATAAAACAAGTAATTGAGTGGCATATTTAAACCCTAAAAATATCAAAAATTACCTTAAATATATAAATGGTTTAAATATATCAGTTTAAAAGCAAAGAAGGGAAAAGTATATTTGAAAAACTTCCCTCATTATTTGAAATCTACAAAAAAATTTACTTACCATATTTAGTTGGTTAAAAGCAATGATGGAGAAATATACCATGTTCATGGATCGGAAGAATCAATATAGTGAAAATGAGTATACTACCCAAAGCAATACATAGATTCAATGCAATCCCTATCAAGCTACCAATGGTATTTTTCACAGAGCTAGAACAAATAATCTCACAATTTGTATGGAAATACAAAAAACCTCAAATAGCCAAAGCAATCTTAAGAAAGAAGAATGGAACTGGAAGAATCAACTTGCCTGACTTCAGACTCTACTACAAAGCCACAGTCATCAAGACAGTATGGTACTGGCACAAAGACAGAAATATAGATCAATGGAATAAAATAGAAAGCCCAGAGATAAATCTATGCACCTATGGACACCTTATCTTTGACAAAGGAGGCAAAAATATACAATGGATTAAAGACAATCTCTTTAACAAGTGGTGCTGGGAAAACTGGTCAACCATTTGTAAAAGAATGAAACTAGAACACTTTCTAACACCATACACAAAAATAAACTCAAAATGGATTAAAGATCTCAACGTAAGACCAGAAACTATAAACTCCTAGAGGAGAACATAGGCAAAACACTCTCTGACATAAATCACAGCAGGATCCTCTATGACCCAGCTCCCAGAATATTGGAAATAGAAGCAAAAATAAATGGGACCTAATTAAACTTAAAAGCTTCTGCACCACAAAGGAAACTATAAGCGAGGTGAAAAGACAGCCTTCAGAATGGGAGAAAATAATAGCAATGAAGCAACTGACAACAACTAATTGAAAAAAATATACAAGCAACTCCTGCAGCTCAATTCCAGAAAAATAAATGACCCAATCAAAAAATGGGCCAAAGAACTAAATAGACATTTCTCCAAAGAAGACATACAGATGGCTAACAAACACATGAAAAGATGCTCAACACACTCATTATCAGAGAAATGCAAATCAAAACCACAATGAGGTATCACTTCACGCCAGTCAGAATGGCTGTGATCCAAAGTCTACGAGCAATAAATGCTGGAGAGGGTGTGGAGAAAAGGGAACCCTCTTACACTGTTGGTGGGAATGCAAACTAGTACAGCCACTATGGAGAACAGTGTGGAGATTCCTTAAAAAACTGGAAATAGAACTGCCTTATGACCCAGCAATCCCACTGCTAGGCATACACACTGAGGAAACCAGAATTGAAAGAGACACGTGTACCCCAATGTTCCTCGCAGCACTGTTTATAATGGCCAGGACATGGAAGCAACCTAGATGTCCATCAGCAGATGAATGGATAAGAAAGCTGTGGTACATATACACAATGGAGTATTACTCAGCCATTAAAATGAATACATTTAAATCAGTTCTAATGACGTGGATGAAACTAGAGCCGATTATACAGAGTGAAGTAAGCCAGAAAGAAAAACACCAGTACTGTATACTAATGCATATATATGGAATTTAGAAAGATGGTAATGATAACCCTGTATGCTACACAGCAAAAGAGACACAGATGTATAGAACAGTCTTTTGGACTCTGTGGGAGAGGGCGAGGGTGGGATGATTTGGGAGAATGGCATTGAAACATGTATAATATCATATATGAAATGAATCGCCAGTCCAAGCTCGTGGGGCTGGTGCACTGGGATGACCCAGAGGGATGGTACGGGGAGGGAGGAGGGAGGAGGGTTCAGGATGGGGAACACGTGTATACCTGTGGCAGATTCACATTGATGTATGGCAAAACCAATACAATATTGTAAAGTAATTAACCTCCAATTAAAATAAATAAATTTATATTAAAAAATAAAAGTAATGAAAAAATACACCACATAGAAAATAATCAAGAGAATGCTTGGATGGCTATATTATTTTCAGACATAGTGGATTTATGAACAAAGAAAATTACTAGGAGAAAAATAGCAGAGGTTACTTTTCATAATCAGTTTTCTTTTCTTTTTTCAACCACTTGAGGTATGATAGATGTCTTTAAAAATTGTACATATTTAATGTATAACACTTGATGAGTTTAGAGATAAGTGTATATCCATAAAACCATCACCACATTCTATACCAAAACACATCTAACACTTTCAAAAGTTTCCTCCTGCCCTCTTTATTCATTGCTATTATTATTGTTACTACAACAACACTTACTACTGTCATTATCAATGGAAAAATAACACAAGGTCTACCCTCTTCAGTTCAGTTCAGTCACTCAGTCGTGTCCGGCTCTTTGCGACCCCATGAATTGCAGCACACCAGGCCTCCCTGTCCATCACCAACTCTCGGAGTTCACTCAGACTCATGTCCATCAAGTCGGTGATGCCATCCAGCCATCTCATCCTCTGTCATCCCCTTCTCCTCCTGCCCCCAATCCCTCCCAGCATCAGGGTCTTTTCCAAGGAGTCAACTCTTCCCATGAGGTGGCCAAAGTATTGGAGTTTCAGCCTCAGCATCACTCCTGCCAATGAACACCCAGGACTGATCTCCTTTAGGATGGACTGGTTGGATCTCCTTGCAGTCCAAGGGACTCTCAAGAGTCTTCTCCAACACCACAGTTCATAAGAAATGATTCTTCAGAGCTTAGCTTTCTTGACATTCCAACTCTCACATCCATACATGACCCACAGGAAAAAACATAGCCTTGACTAGACAGACCTTTGTTGGCAAAGTAATGTCTCTGCTTTTGAATATGCTATCTAGATTGGTCATAACTTTCCTTCCAAGGAGTAAGCATCTTTTAATTTCATGGCTGCAGTCACCATCTGCAGTGATTTTGGAGCCCAGAAAAATAGTCTGACACTGTTTCCACTGTTTCCCCATCTATTTCCCATGAAGTGATGGAACCAGACGCCATGATCTTAGTTTTCTGAATATTGAGCTTTACACCAACTTTTTCACTCTCCTCTTTCACTTTCAACAAGAGGCTTTTTAGTTCCTCTTCACTTTCTGCCATAAGGGTGGTGTCATCTGCATATCTGAGGTTATTGATATTTCTCCCGGCAATCTTGATTCCAGCTTGTGCTTCTTCCAGCCCAGCGTTTCTCAAGCGTATAAGTTTCTTATATGTGTTTCTCTGCATATAAGTTAAATAAGCAGGGTGACAATATACAACCTTGATGTACTCCTTTTTCTATTTGGAACCAGTCTGTTGTTCCATGTCCAGTTCTAACTGTTGCTTCCTGACCTGCATACAGGTCTCTCAAGAGGCAGGTCACGTGGTCTGATATTCCCATCTCTTTCAGAATTTTCCACAGTTTATTGTGATCCACACAGTCAAAGACTTTGGCATAGTCAATAAAGCAGAAATAGATGTTTTTTTCTGGAACTCTCATCCTTTTTCTATGATCCAGCAGATGTTGGCAATTTGATCTTTGGTTCCTCTGTCTTTTCTAAAACCAGCTTGAACATCTGGAAGTTCACAGTTCACATATTGCTGAAGCCTGGCTTGGAGAATTTTGAGCATTACTTTACTAGCGTGTGAGATGAGTGCAATTGTTCAATAGTTTGAGCATTCTTTGGCATTGCCTTTCTTTGGGATTGAAAATTTAAAAGTATACAATGCAGTATTGTTACACAGGCTCTATGCTGTATAGTAAAGCCTTAGGCTTTATTTATCTTATATGACTAAAACTCTGCACCCTCCTTTATTACCTCCCATGTCCTCTTCCCCTTAGGTTTTCTTATCTCTCCTTTCTATTCTTTGGAATTCTGAATTCAAATGGGTATATCTTTCTTTGTCTCTTTGCCTTTCGCTTCTCTTCTTTTCACAGCTATTTGTAAGGCCTCCTCAGACAGCCATTTTGCTTTATTGCATTTTTTTTAATGGTCATCGGAGTTAAATTCACCCATTTCAGTCCATTTTAGTTCACTGATTCCTAAAATGTCGACGTTCACTCTTGCCATCTCCTGTTTGACCACTTCCAATTTGCTTTGATTCATGGACTTATCATTCCAGGTTCTTATGCAATATTGCTCTTTACAGCATTGGACTCTACTTCTATTACCAGTCACATCCACAACTGGGTGTTGTTTCACTGTTGGTAGAAATGTAAATGGATGCAACCACTATTAATCAGTATAGAAGTTCTCTAAAAAAATTTAAATGTAACTACTTTATGACTCAGCAATCCCACTTAAGATGTGTATTTAAAGGAATTTAAATCAGCTTATTGAAGAGATATCTACAATACCATTGCAGCATTATTTTTAATCACCCAAAACATTGAAGCAACCCATACGTCCACTGATGGATGAATGGATAAAAAAAAATTATGGGATACGTGTTCATACACAATGATCTTGCCATCTGTGACAGTACTGTTAAACCTGGAGGACATAAACACTAAGTGAAATAAGGCGGACAGAGAAGGATAACACTACATGATAGCACTTACATGAGGAATCTAAGGGCCTTCCCTGGTAGCTCAGTCGGTAAAGAAACTGCCTGCAGTGCAGGAGACCCAGTTTCAATCCCTGGGTCTGGAAGATCTGCTGGAAAAAGAGATGGCTGCCCACTTCAGTATTCTTGCCTGCAATTTTAAAATAAGTGTTCTTTTTATTGAGTGTTCTTCTATTATTGAATAGAAATAACAAATGTCTACTTACCAGGGGAAAAGACTCACCAGGGGAAGAGACTCTACCAGAGCCTTATTCCACAAAGACGAAAGGGGACTTATGCAGCTCAAGAGCTTTGCAGCCTTCCTGTCTTTCTGAAGTGGGTGCTTGGTAAGCTAACGAAGCAGAGTATTGTGAAGAACACAGCCCAGAGACAGAGGCACTGAAAGACAGATTTAATCATAAGATTACAGAACACTTCCTCTTTCTACATCTTACCATGATATTAAATATAACAACAGTGGCCTACAGCTGAAAGAACTGCAAGACACTGACTCTTTTAAGGAGGAGTTTTGGTGTATCCAAAGACAACAGGGGAAGAATAAAAGGATACCAGAGCAATTTGCAGGAGGGATAAATTGAAGCTAGAATAAAATTGGCACCAAAGCAAGCACTAAATACAGCACAATTCCTATTCAGATTAATATAAACCTCATATTAAAGACCCAGTAAGTCAGTTCCCATTTCTAATACATCATGTTTGTCTTTAACTAAAAATTACAAGTCATGATAAAAGGAAAAAACAAACAAACAACAAAAAACACAGCCTAAAAAGACAAAACAGAAATTAGAATCTATGATATGACATATATTTTGGAATTATTAGATAATATAAAATGACTAGGGTTAAAATGTTAAAGAGCTTTAATGGAGATTAGTAGACAACATGGAAGAAAAGAATTAGCAATGTAAGAAAAAAAGATTCAGATTCTAAGAAAGTATCAAAAGGAAATGCTAGAAATTGAAAACACCATAAAACAGAAAGGAAGTGTACCTTTGATGGAATCATCAGGATTGGACATAGACAAGGAAAGAATCAGTTTCCTTAAAGATATGTCAGTTGAAATTTCCCAAATAAAAGTAAAAAGAAAAGAAAAAGAATTGAAAAAGATGGACTAGCTCATCTGTGAACTATGGGACAATTTCAAGAGGTGTATGATATATGTATTTGGAATATCAGAAAGAGAAAAATTATATTGAGTGGATTAGAAGAAATAATTGAATAAATAATGACCAATAATTTTCCAAAATTAATGACATATACAAAACCACAGACCCAGGAAGCTCAGAGAATACTAAGCAGTATAAAAAAAGCACACCTAGATATAGCATATGCAATTGGCAGCAAATTAAAACACTGAGAAAAATATCTGAAAAAGGTCAAACAAAAGAAGAACAAGTATAAGAAATACAGTGGACTTCTTGTCAGAAACCATGTAAACAAGAAGAGAGTGGAATATAATATTTAAAGTATTGGAAAAAAAAAACAACCAAAACTTGGAATTCTATATCCAGTGAGATTATCTTTCAAAAATAAAGGCAAAATATTTTCTCAGAAAAGTAAAGAACTTAATTATCAGCACATCTGTCCTTCCAAATATGATAAAGAGTTCTTAAGGGAGAAGGAAAATGATAGAGGACAAGAATTCAGACATGCATAAAGATATAAGAGCATAGGATAAATAAATAAAGGTAAAATAAAATCTACTTTTTCTTATTGTTAACTTATCTAAAAGATATTTTTGAAGTATTTGATATAAGGGTAAAGGAAATGTATGACATGTCATAGGGGTATAAGGGAAGGAATTGATAGTACTGTTATGAAGTGTCTACACTATACATGAAGGGATAGAGTTATTAGGAGACTCACTTAGATTGGTTTCAAATATATATTTCAAATTCTAGAACAATCATTAAAAAATGAAATAGAAGTATAATTTATGTCTTAAGAAAATAAATAAAATAGAGTCATAAAAATGCTCTACTAAAACCAAAAAAGGCAGGAGAAAAAAGACAGGGCAACAAATAGAAAGCACAAACTTGGCAGAAGTGAATTTAACTGTATCACTGACCACTTTAAATGTCAACAGTATAAGTATACAGAACTTATCGGAATGGATAAATTAAAAACACCAGCTATATGCAACTATCTACAAGAAATCTATTTTAATATAAATGGATTCTAATTGGTTAAAAGTAAAGGGGCTGGGGAATATATGCCATGATAATACTAGTCAAAAAATAAGATAGAGTAGCTATATTAATTTAACATAAAGCCAACCTAAGAATAAGGAAAATTATCAGGGATACATAAGCATTACATAATGATAATGGTGTCAATTTTCAGCAAAACCCTGATCCATAACATGTATATACCTAACAACAGGAAATTAGAATGCTTGGCTATGAAAATTGCTAGAGTTAAAAAAAGTCAGTCAACAAATATACAACTATAGTTGATGACATCAAGGGTAATCTTCAATAATTGATAGACCAAACAGGCCAACTTCCCTGGTGGCTCAGGCTGTAAAGAATACCACCTGAAATGCAGTAGACAGAGGTTCGATCCCTGGGTTGGGAAGATCCCCTGGAGAAAGGAATGGCTACCTACTCTAGTATTCTTGCCTGGATAATCCCATAGACAGAGAAGCCTGATGAACTACAGTCCCTGGGGTCACAAAGAAACAGACACAACTAAGCGAATAAGCACACACACATAACAAGCAGGTAGATAATCAGTAAGAATAAAGGTATCCTAAGGACCACATTCAATCAACTTAATCTAAGTGATACAATATATTTCATCAAGCAACAGTTCAGTTCAGTTCAGTTCAGTCACTCAGTTGTGTCTGACTCTTTGAGACCCCATGGACTGCAACATGCCAGGCCTCCCTGTCCATCACCAACTCCTGGAGTTTACTCAAACTCATGCCCACTGAGTCTGTGATGCCATCCAACCATCTCATCCTCTGTCATCCCCTTCTCCTCCTGCCTTCGATCTTCTCTAGCATCACGGTCTTTTCCAATGGCTCAGCTCTTTGCATCAGCTGGCCAAAGTATTGGAGTTTCAGCTTCAGCATTAGTCCTTCCAAAGAACATTCAGGACTGATTTCCTTTAGGATGGACTGGTTGGATATGCTTGCAGTCGAAGGGACTCTCAAGAGTCTTCTCTAACACCACAGTTCAAGAGCATCAATTCTTCTGAGTTCAGCTTTCTTTATGGTCCAACTCTCAAATCCAAACATGACTAGTGGAAAAATCATAACCTTGACTAGATGGACCTTTGTTGGCAAAATAATGCCTCTGCTATTTAATATGCTGTATAGGCTGGTCATAACTTTTCTTCCAAGGAGCAAGCATCTTTTAATTTCATGGCTGTAATCATCATCTGCAATGATTTTGGAGCCCCCCAAAATAAAGTCTGTCACTGTTTCCACTGTTTCTCCATCTATTTGCTGTGAAGTGATGAGAGCAGATGTCATGATCTTAGTTTTCTGGTGTTGAGTTTTAACCCAAATTTTTCATTCTCCTCTTTCACTTTCATCTACAGATTTTTTAGTTCCTCTTCACTTTCTGCCATAAGGATGGTGTCATTTGCATATCTAAGGTTACTGATATTTCTCCCAGCAATCTTGATTCCAGCTTGTGCTTCATCCAGCCCAGCATTCTCATGATGTACTCTGCATGTAAGTTAAATAAGTAGGATGACAATACATAGCCTTGAGGTACTCCTATTCCTATTTCGAACCAGTCTGTTGTTCCACGGCCAGTTCTAACTATTGCTTCCTGACCTGCATACATATTTCTCAAGAGGAAGGTCAGGTGGTCTGATATACCCATCTCTTTCAGAATTTTCCAGTTTGTTGTGATTGACACAGTCAAAGGCTTTGTCATAGTCAATAAAGCAGAAATAGATATGTTTCTGGAATGCTCTTGCTTTTTCAATAATCCAACAGATGTTGGCAATTTGATCTCTGGTTCCTCTCCTTTTCCAAAACCAGCTTGAATATCTGGAGTTTACAGTTCATGAATTGTTGAAGCCTGGCTTGGAGAATTTTGAGTATTACTTTACTAACAAGTGAGATGAGTGCAATTGTGCAGTAGTTTGAGCATTCTTTGGCATTGCCTTTCTTTGGGATTGGAATGAAAACACCTTTTTCCAGTCCTGTGGCCACTGCTGAGTTTTCCAAATTTGCTGGCATATTGAGTGCAGCACTTTCACAGCATCATCTTTTAGGATTTGAAATAGCTCAACTGGAATTCCATCAGCTTCACTAGCTTTGTTCATGGTGATTCTTCCTAAGGCCCACCTGACCTCACACTCCAGGATGTCTGGCTCTCGGTGAGTTATCACACCATCATGATTATCTGGTCATGAAGATTTTTTTTGTACAGTTCTTCTGTGTATTCTTGCCAATCTTCTTAATATTTTCTACTACTATTAAGTCCATATAATTTCTGTTCTTTATGAAGCCTATCTTTGCATGAAATGTTCCCTTGGTTTCTCTAATTTTCTTGAAGAGATCTTTAGTCTTTCCCATTCTATTGTTTTCCTCTATTTCTTTGGACTGATCACTGAGGAAGGCTTTCTTATCTCTCCTTGCTATTCTTTGGAACTCTGCATTTAAATGGGTATATGTTTCCTTTTCTCCTTTGCTTTTTTTATTCTCGTCTTTACACAGCTATTTGTAAGGCCTCCTCAGATAGCCATATTGCTTTTTTGCATTTCTTTCTCTTGGGGATGGTCTTGCTCTCTGTCTCCTGTAGAATGTCATGAACCTCTGTCCATAGTTCATCAGGCATTCTGTCTACTCTATTTAGTCCCTTAAATCTATTTCTCACTTCCACTGTATAATCATTAGGGATTTGATTTAGGTCATACCTGAATGGTCTAGTGGTTTTCCCCACTTTCATCAATATAAGTCAGAATTTTGCAATAAGGAGTTCATGATCTGAGCCATAGTCAGCTCCCAGTCATGCTTTTGCTGATTGTATAGAGCTTCGCCATCTTTGGCTGCAAAGAATATAATCAATCTGATTTTGGTGTTGGCCATCTGGTGATGTCCATGTGTAGAGTCTTCTCATCTGTTGTTGGAAGAGGGTGTTTGCGACCAGTGCATTCTCTTAGCAGAACTCTATTAGCCTTAGCCCTGCTTCATTCTTTACTCCAAAGCCAAATTTGCCTGTTACTCCAGGTGTTTCTTGACTTCTTACTTTTGTCTTCCAGTCCCTTATAATTAAAAGCACATCTTTTTTGGGTGTTAGTTCTAGAAGGTCTTGTAGGTCTTCATAGAACCATTTAAATTCATTCTTCAGCATTATTGGTTGGGGCATAGACTTGGATTACCATGTTATTGAATGGTTTGCCTTGGAAACAAACAGAGATCATTCTGTCGTTTTTGAGACTGCATCCAAGTACTGCATTTCAGCCTTTTTTGTTGACTATGATGGCTACTCCATTTCTTCTGAGGGGATTCCTGCCTGCAGTAGTAGATATAATGGTCATCTGAGTCAAATTCACCCATTCCAGTCCATTTTAGTTCGCTTATTCCTAAAATGTTGACATTCACTCTTACCATCTCCAGTTGGATCAATTCCAATTTGCCTTGATTCATGGACCTAATATTCCAGGTTCCTATGCAATACTGTTCTTTACAGCATTGGACTTTGCTTCCATCAACAGTCACATCCACAACTGGGTGTTGTTTTTGCTTTGGCTCCATCTCTTCATTCTTTTTGCAGTTATTTCTCCACTGATCTCTAGTAGCATATTGGACACCTACCAACCTGGAGAGTTCATCTTTCAGTGTCCTATCTTTTTGCCTTTTCATACTGTTCAGGGGGTTCTCAAGGCAGGAATACTGAAGTGATTTGCCATTCCCTTCTCCAGTGGACCACATTTTGTCAGAAATCTCCAACACAACCCATCAAGCAACAGCAACACATTTTTCAAAGGCTCAGTGGAAATTTAATAAATCACATTGCAGGTCATAAAACACACTTTAGCAATCTGAAAGAATAGAAACCATACATAATGTACTCCCAGACTACAACAGATTTAAGGAAAATCAAATACTAGACACTAGTAACAGAAAGATAGTTGGAAAAGTCTCAATTATTTGGAGATAAAATACATACTTTTATATAACGCTGGGTCAAAAAAGTCTCAAAATAAAGGTAACTAATTTTGTACGAAAAAATTTACATACAGTCTATCAAAATGTCTGAAAAAAGCATAATGCAATTCTTAAAGGGAAATTTGTAATATTAAATGCATATATAAACTCTAAAATAAATAAACTCAGCTTTGAGAAATAAAAACTAGAGAAAGAATAATTTAGGTCTAAGCAAGCAGAAGAAATAAAAAAAGTCAGAGCAGAAAACAATGAAGTTGAAAACAGAAAATCAATAGAGAAAAACCAATGAAACTTGACCTCGTTCTCTGAAAAGAATTGATAAGTTGGTTCTTTGAAATGAAATTTTTAGGTCAGGAAGCAACAGTTAGAACTGGACATGAAACAACAGACTGGTTCCAAATAGGGAAAAGAGTACCACAAGGGTGTATATTGTCACCCTGCTTATTTAACTTATATGCAGAGTACTTCATGAGAAATGCTGGGGTGGATGAAGTACAGTTCAGTTCAGTTCAGTCGCTCAGTCGTGTCCGACTCTTTGTGACCCTACGAATTGCAGCACGCCAGGCCTCTCTGTCCATTACCAACTCCCAGAGTTCACCCAAACTCACGTCCATCAAGTTGGTGATGCCATCTAGTCATCTCATACTCTGTCGTCCCCTTCTCCTCCTGCCCCCAATCCCTCCCAGCATCAGGGTCTTTTCCAATGAGTCAGCTCTTCCCATGAGGTGGCCAAAGTATTGGAGTTTCAGCCTCAGCATCAGTCCTTCCAATGAACACCCAGGACTGATCTCCTTTAGGATGGACTGGTTGGATTTCCTTACAGTCCAAGGGACTCTCAAAAGTCTTATTCAGCACCACAGTTCAAAAGCATCAATTCTTCGGCACTCAGCTTTCTTCACAGTCCAACTCTCACATCCATACGTGACCACTGGAAAAACCATAGCCTTGACTAGATGGACCTTTGTTGGCAAAGTAATATATCTGCTTTTTAATATGCTATCTAGGTTGGTCATAACTTTACTTCCAAGGAGTAAGTGTCTTTTTAATTTCATGGCTCCAGTCACCATCTGCAGTGATTTTGGAGCCCCCCAAAAAATAAAGTCTGACACTGTTTCCACTGTTTCCCCATCTATTTGCCATGAAATGATGGGACCAGATGCCACAGTCTTACTTTTCTGAATATCTATTAAGATGCAGTGAATTAATAATATTCCAAAATGGTAGAGCACAGGTCTTTATGTTTTTACTGGAATAGTCTATCAAACTTACAAGGAAGGAAATGATATCAGTTTTTCAAATTAAAATATTTATTACTTGTTCTTTACAAGGATTAGAGTACAGAAAGCACCCAGAGCCTATTACCTGACATAATGCACAATAATAGCTATCAAATATCACTTAAAAAGTTTTCATATTTAATAATTTGGAAATAACCCAGGAGAAGGAATTTATAAACAGTTAAATTTTATTTTATATTCGTTTTAAATGATAAAATTTTTTAAAAAAAGAGTATGTGATTTGTTCTTTTCCTTAAAATATAGAGATTAAAAAAAAAAAATCAGGTTACAAATACATAAGAGCATCCAAATGGTTCTTCAGCAATAGAATGGCCAGGAAAAGTATCATCTTCATGTAATTTAGAAAATGGCACCCCACTCCAGTACCCTTGCCTGGAAAATCCCATGGACGGAGGAGCCTGGTAGGCTGCAGTCCATGGGGTCACTAAGAATCGGACACGACTGAGTGACTTCACTTTGACTTTTCACTTTCATGCATTGGAGAAGGAAATGGCAACCCACTCCAGTGTTCTTGCCTGGAGAATCCTAGGGACGGGGGAGCCTGGTGGGCTGCGGTCTATGGGGTCGCACAGAGTCAAACACGACTGAAGTGACTTAGCAGCAGCAGCAGCAATTTTTTATAGAAGATGAATCCTAATTTTTATTATTATTATTATTTTTTAATTAATTAATTTATTTTTAAAATTCATTTTAATTGGAGGCTAATTACTTTACAATATTGTATTGGTTTTGCCATGCATCAACATGAATCTGCCACGGGTGTACACGTGTTCCCAATCCTGAACCCCCTCCCACCTCCCTCCACATATATTAACTGTAAGTGCTTTGTGTTCATAAGCAGTTTTAGTATATTGCTATTTTCTGTTTAGTTGCTGAGTCATATCTGATTCTTAGCAACATCATGGACTGTAGCCGGCCAAGCTCCTCCATCCATCAAATTTTCCAGGCAAGAATACTGGAATGGGTTGCCATTTCCTCTTCCAGAGGATCTTCCTGACCCAGGGATAAAACCTGCATCTCCTGCTTGGCAGGCGGATTTTCTACCCCCGAGCTACCAGGGAAGACTAACTGTATTTAGTATATTAGAGAAAGAATTAGTTGCCCAGTCTTGTCTGACTCTTTGCAACCTCATGGACTGTAGCCCACCAGGCTCCTCTGTCCATGGAATTCTCCAGGCGAGAATACTGGAGTGGGTTGCCATTCCCTTCTTCAGGGGATCTTCCCAACTCAGGGATCGAAACCAGGTCTCTGCATTTAAATTTTGAGGTTATTTATGTCTTGTATGTTTAGTTCAGTTGTGGCTGATTTGGTGCATTACAAATGAAAGATTATATTTTCAACTTTAATTTCTCATAGAGTCAGAGTGTGTGTTTCTTGTTAGAAATGACTTAAAGGTAATTAGTTTAGCTAACCTAGAAACAAACAATTTACTAGGCAAGCAGAATTTTTAAATCTTTGTGGATACATGATTTGGTGCATCATTTTCCAGTCAGAATATATAAAGTAGTTTTATATTGGCTCTGATGCATCCTTTGGCGACTCTAAGTCAGATTTGATTTATATAGTGCAGTAATATTGAGAATACATTTTTAGAAAACATGTGTTATCTTTTCACACATGCATTCTACAAACACAGTTTACAATAAATAAGCAACATTATCAATCTGAGTGTTTAATAGGAGTTATAAACATACATAGGACCTCAGTAGAAATAAAATATTTGATGCTCATGATATCTTAAATAACTTACACTTTTAATCTCAGGAAAAATGTATGGATTCAACAGGTTGTCTTAGACATACACTTACATCCATGGGTTCTAACTTTTGTTTCTAAACTGAACTCATCCATCCCAATTTAATTCATTATTAGTTTTTTAGTAGGTAACACAAATGTAATAAACAAAACAAAGTGTCAGGATGTTGAAATAATCCTCCTTTGTTGTTTTAAATAATTAGTACTTCTTGGTAATCAGTATGAAGTGGACATAGAGTTTTTATGGGGGGATACACTTTAATTGGAGAAGGCAATGGCACCTCACTCCAGTACTCTTGCCTGGAAAATCCCATGGACAGAGGAGCTTGGTGGGCTGCAGTCCATGGGGTCACTAAGAGTCGGACATGACTGAGTGACTTCACTTTCACTTTTCACTTTCCTGCATTTTAGAAGGAAATGGCAACCCACTCCAGTGTTTTTGCCTGGAGAATCCCAGGGACGGGGGAGCCTGGTGGGCTGCCGTTTATGGGGTTGCACAGAGTCGGACACAACTGAAGCAACTTAGCAGCAGCAGCAGCACACTTTAATTATTTTTATTAGATAATCTAATAGGTATATCATTTGCTATTTTACATATAGCATCTGAAGACTGTTGCTAGTTGCTAGATTTGCCTTTCAGGGCTATGGCAGCAGTATCCCAGCAGGGTACAACAGGACACAGTCATGTGACTAATCACAATGGATTTTATGTCCTTGAGGTTGCAGTACCAAAATTGATATTTTTTTAAATGAAAGAGTTTGAGTCCTGACAAGTACCTGTGAGGTTTTTCTGCTTCATCTTACTCCTATCTGTATTACTATACTGTAGTTTTATCTAGAACAGGAAAATAAGATTGTCATTTTAAAAATCAGCTTCAATGATGCGGAGAATAGACGGAAATGGCAATCCACTCCAGTATTCTTGCCTGGAAAATCCCATGGACAGAGGAGCCTGGCGAGCTACAATCCATGGGGTCGCAAAGAGTCAGACATAACTGAGCAACTAACACTTTCTACACTTTCTACTTTCTTGAATACATATACATATACAATCAATGCATATATTCATATATACCAAGCTCCTTCCTAACCTCAAGTTTTTACTTAGACAAAATATTTGTATATAAGAAAATGTTTATATTAATAACCTTCTCAAAGATTAATCTAGGAAACTGTCAATAGTGGTGATAAGAATTCAAAATAAAAAAGAAATCTATCCTTATTTCTTATTTTGCTTTCTACGACACAAGATAAAATATTGACATGAACAGAAATCAATGTTGGAAGCAGAAACACTTTAAGGAAAGGGCATTTAGACTACTTATAGGGTTCTATTTTCTTTAAAAAATATTATCACTTAAAAAGCAGTAAAAGTTTACATATGAGATGGATGGGCAGTTAAGTTAAAGAGCATTGGTTCAAAGCTTGAAAAAATGTTAAGACTAAAACACACTATTTGATTGAGTACTAGCTCCTGTTACTCAGGAGTCTGCCAAAAAGTTTGAATCTTGTCCAAAGCAGTCTATTACATTCTTTCATTTTAAAACCCTCAAAGCAAGAGAGACAAAATAAACATGCATTGTTTAAAAACTGAAAAGAAAGTATTAATTTGGAACAAATGTCCAACTCATGTGATTAAATAAAGCCATAAAAAAAGAACCTAGTGACAGCTTATAGGTGTTATAATTTTACCTCCAGGAATAAAACTGTTTTTAAGTCTTTTGTTGAGTACTTAAAGTTTTCAGACTCAAGAAAAATTTTCCTTTCAAACTTTGAACATTAAATTTACTCAAAATATATTCATTTAATATATATCAAATTAACATGAAGATCTATAATGTAAGTGCTAAAACAGTAGTTTTGACTTTTCTCAACAGAATTTCAGAAAATATATTCCAGTGCCCAAAGAAAAGAAAATAAATTATATAAGCTTATTTTCAATTCATTTTTTTTAGGAGACAAAGACAGAGATTTGGATGTGGAGGTGCCTTATATATTTTACAGTAAATCATAAGGCTATCTTCTAGACAGACAGTATATGTAATATTTTCAATCATGTTTTACCTAGTTACCTTGCTTGGATTTCTATAATTTGTTCTACTAGACTAAAATTGACTTTAGTAGTTTATATGTTTCAAAATTACATGGTTTAAATCACTATATAAAGAAGATTTAGCGGTATGATAAGTGAGGTTACAGTATCAAGGTGAAAGTGATGTTACTATTTAAAAATAATCTTTATTTAAAAATAAATATTTAGAATAATCAGAAAATGAACAGAAGACAAAAGAAGAAAAATGCCCATAATATTCACCCAGAGATAAGCATTTTTAACACATTGATATAAATCTTTCCAAAGGAAAATGTGTTCTTGATATAAATCTGTTTAAATAATTTCAATATATTTCAGTGGAGGCATTTCAATTGGGAGAGTTAAAGCTACTGCAATTGGGCTTCCCTGGTGGCTTAGATAGTAAAGAATCTGCCTGTAATGCAGAGACCTGGTTTCGATCCCTGAGTTGGGAAGATCCCCTGGAGAAGGAAATGGCAACCCACTCTACTATTCTTGCCTGGAGAATCCCATGGACAGAGGAGCCTGGCAGGCTACAGTCCATTGGGGTTGCAAAGAGTTGGACACGACTGAGAAAGTAACACACAAAGTTACAATTATTATTTAGGTCTCTGATTTTTTTTTCATATTAAGATACTTTAAGTAAAATAGGTTGAGGTTTCTGATGATATTAGAGACTCAGCACATTGAAGGTGAATAATAGGTTATAAAGTAAATAGATATACCAATATTTATGTTATAAATCATATTTGACTTTGGGATACAGGAGAGGTACTGGGATGGCCTTTCAGTTAGGCAATTAGGGTATTTCACATAAATCTAATCTGGATGTGAAAGAAGCCCACATCAAAAATATTAATCAAATAACAGGTAACTCACTGAACAATCACTCTGTGTCGTGTGCATAGGATCAATTCTATGAATGAGATGATTACAATTACATGAATTTTAGAGGTGAGGAATGAGATGCACAGAAAGAATAAAAACATCCAGAGGCAAACAAAAGTATGTGACAGAGCTAAGTGTTGGTCACACATACCCAACATAAGAGCTTACCTCCTTAACCATCAGTATTACTGACTCACAATTACAGCTGAAGATTCTAGGTGCTAATAATGGTAGATTTTTTTATTCAACCCCACTTTTGGGCTCTGAGATAAATTTTGGGCCATCTGGAGTTACCTAATATAATTATTTAGAAGTAAAACTTTACAACTATTGGTGCAACTAGAGTAAGGGGACTGAGGGCATCATCACGTTTATCAACAGATACAAGCTGCCAGTATAACCATTTGGAATTAAGATATTAAAGCAAAATAATTTTAGGGCAGCAATGGAGATGCAGACATAGAATACAGATTTGTGGACCCAGGAAGGAAAGGAGAAGTTGGGATAAATTGAAAGAGTAGCACTGAAACAAATACATTACTGTATGTAAAATTAGATAGCCAGTGAGAATTTACTGTATGATGCAGGGAGCTCAAATCCAGTGCTCTATGATAACCTAGAGGGGTGGGATAGGGTAGGAGGTGGAAGGGAGGCTTAAGCGGGAGGGGACATGCATATATACCTATGGCTGATTCATGTTGATATATGGGCTTCTCTCGTAGCTCAGTTAGAGAATCTGCCCGCAATGCAGGAGACCTGGGTTTGATTCCTGGGTCGAAGAAGCCTAGGAAGAATTTCTGGGTTGGGAAGATTCCCTGGAAAAGGAAATGACAACCCACTCCAGTATTCTTGTCTAGAGAATCTCCATGGACAAAGGAGCCTGATGGGCTATAGTCCATGGGGTTGCAAGAGTTGTACATAACTTAGCAACTAAACCATGGCTAATTCATGTTGATATATGGCAGAAACCAACACTGTATTGTAAAGCAATTATCCTCCAATTAAAAATAAATAAATAACTTTTTTTAGAAAAAGACAACATGAAAGAAAGTCAAAAATTCAATTTGCTGTATTAAAATAAAATGTTTCCTTTTTTCAGGGGAAAAGGAAAGTGGGGATGGTAAAATCAGTAGGACCAGTTAAAAATGAAATGAAGTATACTGAGTGTCCTAAAACATACATTAAAAATTGATTGTGATGTCATTTTTTCAGTTTCACTGCAGAACTTCTAAATATGCCAAACACATACAAACACACAAACTATATGCACGGTCAGTTATAGGAAGAAAACAATGAGTTCAAGTCACCACACAGGTGTTTCATGGGTGCCAGGGAAACGGGGTCAAATTGATTTTCCAAATGCAGGAGGAACTTTTGTAAGTCTGAACTCCAATACAATGATTGTCAATTATAAGGTGGGTTTCAAACATATCATGCACAAGATACCACCATAAATAAGTATGATCTTGGTTAATGTGGCCCTAGTTAGCACTGGTGGTCTTTTACTCCTCCCAGATGTAAAAACTTTCTCTATCAGGTGATTCTGCTGCTGCTGTTGCTGCTAAGTCACTTCAGCCATGTCTGACTCTGTGCAACCCCAGAGACGGCAGCCCACCAGGCTTCCCCGTCCCTGGGATTCTCCAGGCAAGAACACTGGAGTGGGTTGCCATTTCCTTCTCCAATGCATGAAAGTGAAAAGTCAAAGTGAAGTTGTTCAGTCGTGTCTGACTCTTTGCAACCCTGTGGACTGCAGCCTACCAGGCTCCTCCATCCGTGGGATTTTCCAGGCAAAAGTACTGGAGTGTTTTGCCATTGCCTTCTCCGATCAGGTGATTCTAGTGGGCATGAATCTGTGAGAAATTCCATCCCTGAAAAAGTGTTACAAAGCATTCAGGTGTCTCATATCTATCAGCTCCTCTTCCTTGATACTCATCAAACATACCATGAGATGAAATAGAGAGCAGAAAATAGCCAGCCCCCTGTTTACACTTAGCAGCTCATAGTTATGTAAAGGTAACTGCACAACAGCATAGGATGGGCTTCACCTATTCCTACCAAAAGTCTTCATTATTTTCAGTGAGTCCTGGGTAAAAACATACAACCAGGGGCTTTGCTCATGGTCCAGTGGTTAAGAATCTAATCTGTCTTGAAATACAAGGCACACCAGTTCAGTCCCTCGTTTAAGAAGATACCACATACCACAGAACAACTAAGCCTGTGCATCACTACTAAGCCCTCATGCTGCAACTACTGAAACCCTCACACCTAGCTCCACAACAAGAGAAAGCAACTCAATGAAAAGTCCACGCACCACAACGAAGAGTAGCCCTCTTCACTGCAACTAGAGAATGACAATGTGCAACAATAAAGACCCACCACAGCCAAAAAAATTAAATGAAAACAAGGAATCAAAAACATGGCTGGTCTTGTTACAGTACAAGGTGCCTTATTGCTCTCTTACATTAAGTTCTAGTGGTCAGAGTAGAATCAACAAATATTAGAGTGGCTCCATTTCATAAAAGAGCCTGTGTTTGTCTGGTATCCTTATTAGGCCTACAGATTACACACTCATACACATACATAAATAATTTGTATATACATATATATGTATAAACACACACACACACACACACACACTCACTTGTATTTATTTGCAGCCCAATCCACAAAAAGGAAAATGAATAAAATATAGACAGATTTTAATCTCATGACAGCATCTAATCCATACCTGTATCCAGGCAATCCAGCAGTCAAAACTACAGAAATACATGAACATTCATCTTTGATTTCTGAAAGATGCAATGGAATCAATTTGCTACAGAAGGAACATCCTAAGAATCTAAGGAGTGACTGCTGCACAAGAGCCCCTGGAGACTGCTGCTGTGGAGTCTGACACAGTTCTAATTTGGTTTCCTTCCAAAGGAGGCATTCCAATCTTTTCTTCAAATAATTGAGCAAAGCAATTATGCAGTCTCTAGAAAAGCATTAATGTGCCCACAGAGGACATCTCAAAATATTTTCTCATCATTCCATAATTTATTGATTTTAGAAAACAGTCCATTCCTTTTTAAATGACCTACATTTTATCAATTCATGAAAACTGCCTAGTTAACCACTTCTTAGATACAAACTGAAAGAAGCTTGTGTGTGCTTCCTGGTCCTGTATCGATGATTTCACCACTTATTTACTCCAAAGCATTATAGTAAATATTGTTTTAAACTTTACAATTTATTTCAATCAGCTCACATTTTATAATGCATTTTAGATTACTTATAATGAGATTGCTCAATTGATTAGTTGCAATAATCCCCAGAGATACTCTACTTTGAAAGTGTGAAAGACTCACTCTTAAGTGACTATAAAATGACAGTGATGAATAAATTGGGAAAGGGGAACATCCATCAAGTGAGCAGTGGTTATAAGACAGTTTGGAAGCTGTATATTCTGAAAGTTGAATACAAATAAAAAGAAATAGGGGCTTCAGTTCAGTTTAGTTCAGTCGCTCAGTCATGTCCGACTCTTTTCGAAACCATGAATTGCAACACGCCAGGCCTCCCTGTCTATCACCAACTCCCGGAGTTCACTCAAACTCATGTCCACCGAGTCAGCGATGCCATCTAGCCATCTCATCCTCTGTTGTCCTCTTCTCCTCCTGCCTCCAATCCCTCCCAGCATCAGAGTTTTTCCAATGAGTCAACTCTTCGCATGAGGTGGCCAAAGTACTGGAGTTTCAGCTTTAGCATCATTCCTTCCTAAGAACACACAGGACTGATCTCCTTTCGAATGAACTGGTTGGATATCCTGTAGTCCATGGGACTCTCAAGAGTCTTCTCCAACAGGAAAAACAAAAAATAACATTCAAAGCCAAAATAAAAAGGGGGCATTAATACTTGAAATCATGAGCAAAAATCCACAATAGAGAAAGCTTAGATATTTTCAGCGTAGGAACATTGCAGGTAACTGTCAAGAGTAGAATGGGATATTTTTCTCTTTCTGTTCACCATAACAAATTTATCACATTCATTCAAACTTTGGCAGCCATTTTTTTAAAGTTCTTTTTATAAAAATTATTTTCTTAACTACTATTTTTTAGAAGAAAGGAAAAAATCATCAATACTTCGATTTATTAGGTTAAATCTCCATAAATATTTTAGCCTGTATATTTCCAGTAGTATTTTGCTAATTCTAGATCTCTTCTTATTGTTTTAATACACAGATAATATACAATCATTATAGAAAAGTAGAAGATATAAATAATGAAAACAAAAGTTAATAAAACAATCTGGAAACCCCAAATTAAGATATAACCACTATTAACACACTGGTTACTATTTTTCTATAACAAAATGAACTTAGAATGAGATTCAACACCAATGTTATCTGAATCTCATTGGGAGTATGAAAAAGAAGAACTGAGTTTGTCTGACCCAGTGAGATTGCACTCTTGCTGCACTCATGGAAGATACACTGCTGCCACACTCTTGCATGACTGGGGTTGAAGCCAAAAGATCAGGATGCAATTCTGTGAAAGATCAGGCTTTACTTTTCAGTGAAATGGACTGTTCCACTGTCAATCATCCTGAGATAATTCTAATAAGCTTCTCTTTCCCCCAGTGGGTGGAGTGGGGCAGTCGGAGGACTCAGAGGATAGGATTTAGATCACAGTATATAAAATTTTCTTTTCTCTTTGAAAAACTTTGATAAATATCAGATAGTTCTGCTTTCAAATTCTAATAATATAATTTATGTAAAGCGCTATGCATTTGATTTTATATTTTTAAATTACTTAACATATCTATACCAAATCTATAAAATCTATGAAATATTTCTCTTTAAAAAGCTTTTATTGGAATATAGTTGTTTTACAATGTTGTATTAGTTTCTGCTGTACAACAAAGTGAATCAGCTATATGTATACATATATCCCCTCTTTTTTGGATTTCCTTCCCACTTAGGTCATTACAGGTCATTGGGTAGAGTTCCCTGTGCTATATAGTAGATTCTCAATAATCATCTATTTTATATATACTAGTATATATATGTCAACTGCACTATGAAATATTTTTTAAAATAGCTTACCACTTTATGTCTCTGAACTGCTCAAAGTATTAATTATATTATGATCACTACTTTCTAAGATACATAATTTTTGCACTGTGTTTTGTAAACATATCAATAATTTCTTAATATGGAGAAGAAAATTAAAATACATATAGTTATTATTATAATAAAATAGAAAATGATTACTAACAATTTTTTAAAATTTCTCTGAAATGATACAATGCAAATGATTACCAACAATTTTTTTTTTCTTTTTTTTTTTTGGAGCACTTGATTCTTTTCTTTTCTTTTTTATTTATTTTTTTTTAATTTTATTTTATTTTTAAACTTTACATAATTGTATTAGTTTTGCCAAATATCAAAATGAATCCGCCACAGGTATACATGTGTTCCCCATCCTGAACCCTCCTCCCTCTTCCCTCCTCCCTCCCCATACCATCCCTCTGGATTTTTTAAAAATTTTATTAAAGTACTTATTTTCTGAATCACCAGTCCAAGTTCGATGCATATGTAAAATAAAGATCAAAATTGACTCAATATTTAATAACCAGACAAGTCAACGTAATTAAAATGTGCTACTGATATTAAAGATATATTTACCAAATAAAAAGGATTCACTCTTATAGAATAATTTTTTCAAAATTTAAGAAAATAATTTCCAAACTATAAAAATATTTTAGAGCATAAAATATGTGGTACTCTTCACAGTTCACTTTAGGAATCTAGTAAAATGAATCTAATGCATTTATCTGATAAAAAAATTCTGAGAAGTTTACTAAAAGACTACTGATAAGTGCATGAATGCAAGCATGAATAAGAATAGCATTCAAATTAAATAATATGCCATGCTGAGTGAAGTAAATCAAATAAAGAAAGACAAATATCATGATGTCACTTACATGTAGAATCTTAAAATAAAGCTACAAATGAATTTATTTACAAAACAGAAGTAGAGTCAGTTCAGTTCAATTGCTCAGTCTTGTCTAACTCTTTGCAACCCCATGGACTGCAGCACATCAGGCTTCCCTGTCCATCACCAATTCCTGGAGTTTATTCAAACTCATGTCCATTGAGTCAGTGATGCCATCCAGCCATCTCATCCACTGTAGTCCCCTTCTCCTCCCACCTTCAATCTTTCCCAGCATCAGGGTCTTTTCCAGTGAGTCAGCTCTTTGCATCAGGTGGCCAAAGTATTGGAGTTTCAGCTTCAGCATCAGTCCTTCCAATGAACAGCCAGGACTGATCTCCTTTCAGATAGACTGGTTGGATGGACTTATGGTTATAAGGGATAAGGATGGAGAGAGGTAAATTGGGAGATTGGGATTGATATATACACATTATTATGCATAAAATAGATAATTAATAAGGAACTACTGTATAGCAGAGAATTCTACTCAATAATCTCTAATGACCTATATGGAAAGAGACTGAAAAAAGAGGGGAGATATATCTATATATATATATATATATATATATATAGATATAGATATATAGATACATAGAGATATATAGAGATATAAAACTGATTAACTGTGCTGTATAACAGAAACTAGTACAATATTATAAATCAACTATACTTCAATAAAATTTAAAAAATTAATATCATGAAAGGTTAAACTACACAATCAAGTAAAATATAACCTTATATTTTGTTGATTTAATATTAGAAATTGTTTTCATCTACTATATATCACATTAGCAGTAGAAAACCAGTATCTTGATAGATGTAGAAAAGGCTTTTCAAATGCAGTTTGACATCATTCTTAATATCTAAACCAACTGATAACTTAAAAATCAAAAGTAATTTAAAGTAAAATTAATACAACCTTTTCAGAGTATAACAGAAAATACTCACCATCAGTAAAACAGCTGCTGGAATATCATGGTGGGCAGAAAAAGACAGAATGCCCTAGAAGACAAAATACAATGGACAATTAAGGAGATAGTTTTACTCAGGTGATTGCAGTGAAGAAATATTCATTAGTCAGAAGTGTCTTGAAGAAATGGAAGGAATGTGAGATTAGATTAATACAGGAAGACAAATGAGTCATGTGTCAGTCTTAAGATGTCATGACAAAGTTTAAAGTGGGTCTTACCCAAGACATTCAGGAAAGGTGAAGATAGGTTATAGACTTTGCAAGAACAGGACAATCCATGGTCATTAGTATATCCTGGAACACAAAGAGGGCTAAGATTTCCTAACTATTGATGTTTTCTTGGAGCAAAGTGCTTGGATGGAGTTCAGCATTGCAATGCCTTACCAGGACTATCAAATGATTATGGAACTGAAATTATCCACCATAAGCTTGATATTATCAGATATGCTGAATCTTGCAGTCAGATAGGCACAGTAGCTATTGCTATACACCATTCCATGCAAATTGTATATTCTGTATTAGGCCCCAAAATCTCCAAAAAGCATGGGTAAATTATACATGAAGGTGACCCAAACTTTCATGTTACCTGCTTCTAATATACCTGTGATTCTTTTTCATGGCAAACTAACCTTATGAAGAAGTTCATATTATCAACTGACAAGGAAAGCAAAAGCAAGAGAGATGGTTAATATATTGGTGCACTGTTATTCTAGCTGCTGTAACTGTCATTATAAAGCTACTCAGGGGGTTACTTTAATGACTGTCATGAGTGAATAGTGTTCCAGTAGGTAAGCAATTATTACAAGGAGAAAAGTTGCTTGAAGTATGGATATACAAGGACTCCTCAACTGTGGGAGAGCAGTTTTGCTGATTAATTAAGGCTCTGTAAAGACCAAGATTTGAAAATGAGAAACAAAAAGCTCGGAGAAAAGGGGTATAGATATATCTATGAGAAAAGCTACAGAGCATATGGCTACCAAAGAGTATGTACACAGAAGAAACTCTTGAAAAATATTTTCAATGAAAAGAATAACTCTTCCAATGGCTATCAGCTTATTTCTTTTAAGATTCCAGGTGCTGGTCCAAAGGAGAAAGTAACCATGAAGACAGACATGAAGAATATGTATGGACCCAACATCATTAGCTCCTGTTATTTCAAATCCTGTTTAACTGATGACGCTGTAGACTGACCCACCTGCCACTCAAAAAACTGATGCTGAGTAATTGATACAGCAACATTCCTTAAATACATAGCTATTTTTTTTGGTAGAAAGTGAATGATACTAGATAATTCCTTAGAGGGAATAGTGATTTGTTCCTAACTAAATTGACTGATACCGTGGCTATGCATTTGCTTTTCTGTCCACAATGCCACTGATAGCACCACTAACTGAGGGCTTGTAAAACAATCTATTAACATGTCATTCCATATAATATTTCTGCAGAGCACTGCATATGTTTTAAAGCACTAAGGGCAATAATGGGTGCACAGGATGGGATACACCAATCTTCTATATCCACTGCTCAAAAGTAGTTGACTAAACTACACAGTGGAATGGTCTGTTAGAGGGTCAGGTAATGTGTACCAAATTAGGCCAAACACTCTCCAGACTGGAGTCCTGTCGTCCAGGATATAGTAAATACTCTGGACTACCAGCTGACATACGGTACCTTGCCATCTATAGATTGAATATATAAATCTGGGTACCAAGAGGGACAAGTAAATTGATTCTTTTACCTTCACTTCCAGTGAACTGATTACAGAATTTGTCTTTCCATTCCCATTCCCATGACCTTACACTCTGGTTATAAGTACTGATTTCCAGGAGGAATAATTCAGCTGGAAGACATAGCAAGGGTCCCAGTGAACTTGACACTAACTAGCCCCTTGCCTCTGGCCTCTTCATGTCACTGATACCAGCTGCATGATCGGTAGGAGCGGGTTATTGCTTCTAGTCATCCTCAAGAGTGAGGGAATCCCTATGCAATGGGAGTAGGGAAGACTATGCCTATAGTACAAAGGCTTTACTGAAGAATTTCTTGATGCATCTATGCCAGTGATAACTATAAATGAGAAGTTGCTACAAGCATGGGCTTCCCTGCTGGCTCAGACAGTAAAGAATCTGCCTGAAATGTGGAAGACCTGGGTTGATCCTTGGGTTGGGAAGATCCCCTGGAGGAGGGCACGGCAACTCAATCCAATATTCTTGCCTGGAGAATCCCCATGGACAGAGGTGCCTGGCAGGCTACAGTCTATAGTGTCACAAAGAGTCAGACATGACTGAGAAATTCAGCACATAGCAAGCATGGCCCAAGAAGGAACCATAACTAAGGATTTAAATTCTTGGTGATAGTCTAGGTCACACCAGAAGACAAGAAAGCAACCCAGGCTAGCTATGGCACTGGTCTAAGTTCAAGGATATATAGAATGTGTGGTGGAGAAGGGAGATTATGAAAACCTATTATAATCTTAGGACCAGCTATAGCAATAGGGATTATCCTGTTTGACTCCACTCTCTCTGTTCAGCTGTCACACTGGTGGCAACACTGGCACTTTCTCTGCTAGAATGCAGTTTTTCTAGATGGTCACATGGCTCATTCCTACATTCCATCCAAATATTCTCATGTTACCTCCTTAATGGTGCCTTTCTCATTATCTAAAATCAGTTTTTTTCCTGTTCTGCAGTCTTCCCAGCCCTTTCCCCCACTGTACACTGTACTTGTGCTCTGAACTATGTCTGTTCAGTCACTCAGCCGTGCCTGACTTGTTGTGGCCTAGGTAGCCTGTCGGGCTCCTCTGGCAGGGATTTTCCTGCCAGAGGAGGAAAAGTTCATGGGATTTTCCAGGCAAGAATACTGGTGTTGGTTGCCATTTCCTACTCTAGGGCATCTTCCTGATCCAGGGGTCAAACCCATGTCTTGCATCTCCTGCATTAGCAGGCAGATTCTTTACCACTAGCACCACCTGGGAAACCATTGTACTTACCCATTTCAAATAAAATTATTTACATATTTATGAAAGTATGCATTAACTGCTTATTAATACATATTTTTGTTGTCTAGCTCCCTCCTTGAATGCAAGATTCACAGGGAAGTTACTTCTGTGTTTTTATTCATACTGTATCTCCATCACTTGGAAGAGCGCCTGGCTCATAGCAAATATTTAACAAATATTAGTAGAATAAATGATTTAGTTTCATTTTTTTTCTTTATAGATGACTTCTAAATCTACATCCTCAATCTACACCTGAAAATCATCCAAATTTATCTCTTGATCCATATTTTTGCATTGCATGCAGGCCCTGGATAACCCTGTGTACAAGCAGTTGGCAGGATATCTTTTAGTTTCATTTTAGTGGTGATGGGAAGGCTCTTTTCTCAAATGTTAAAGCATGCTGCTCTTAGCTTGATGACTGATATTTCACCTTCCTCACAGAAAGTAATGATAAGGTTGAAATAGAAATAATCTTGAGGGAATTAGATATTTATATAAATATATTCAAGCTGTAGTGAAAGGGCTTATATTAAAGTAAAAGGCAGGAAGCATAGGGACTCTTGAGTGGCAGAGGCTGCAATAAAGGGTAAGAAAGAATCTTTGAAAATGAAGATTAGATATTGAGGGGGAGGAGCCAAGATGGCGGAGGAGTAGGAAGGGGAGAACACTTTCTCCCCCACAAATTCATCAAAAGAGCATTTAAACATCGAGTAAATTCCACAAAACAACTACTGAATGCCGGCAGAGGACATCAGGCACCCAGAAAAGCAACCCAAGTCTTCGAAAGGAGGTAGGAAAAAATATAAAAGACAAAAAAAGAGACAAAAGAGGGAGAGACGGAGCTCCGTCCCAGGAATGGAGTCTTAAAAAGAGAGAAGTTTCCAAACACCAGGAAACCTTCTCACTGCCGAATCTGTGCCGAGCTTTGGAAGCACAGAGGGCAACATAACAGGGATAAAAAATAAATAAACAATTAAAACTCGCAGATTGCGAGCCCTACGGTAACTCCCCCAGCGGAGAAGCAGCGCAGACATCTGCACACGCCATTAGCAAGTGGGGGCTGGGCAGGGAGGCGCAGCGGGGGCTGCATCGCTCAGAGTAAGAATCTGGCCGGAATACCCTGAGCGCTATCTGAGCGAAATAATTTGGGCTAGCAAACCAGACTGTGGGATATCTACCACGCGAAAAGCCAGCCCCAACCTAAGACATCGCCAGGCCTGCGCACGGAACAAAGGACTGAACAGAGATAGCCGGCTGCAGACCTTCCCCCTCCGGTGACAGGCAGCCAGAGCCGGAAGGGGGCAATCGCAGCCCCAGAGAGACATTATCTATAAGACTGTAAGCAGGCTTCTTTGCTAACGAAAACTTCTTGGGGGTCTGGACGGTCAACATTTGCCTGAGAAGGTGCGCCAGTTTTACACCCAGATAACCGAGTGGCGGGGAGGCGATAAGTCGCAGCATTGGCGCTCGCCAAACACCTCATCACCTGAGCTGCTCGGACCTGGGAAGAGCACAAAACGCAGGCCCAACTGAGTCTGCGCCTCTGAGGACTACCCGAGTGCCTGAACCTGAGCAGCTTGGACCTGGGAGGTGCATGCAGCCCAGGGCCGGCCTCGGACTGTTCCCGGTGGAACACCCTAGAGCCCGAGCAGCGTGGGCAGGGAGGCTACATGCGCTGTGAGCGGGGGCTGACCCAGTGTGGCTGAGGCACTGCGAGCACACGCCAGTGTTATTTGTTTGCAGCATCCCTCCCTCCCTCCCCACAGCGCGACTGAACAAGTGAGCCTAAAAAAAAAAAAGGTTCCCCCACCGTCCCCTTTGTGTCAGGGCGGTAACCAGACACTGAAGAGACCAGCAAACAGAAGAAGTTATAACAGAGGGAAACGCCTTGGAAGCTACAGGCAATAGATTAAAACCCCCTGGTTACTACGGACTACATAGGAAGGGGCCTATAGATCTTGAGAAATATAAGTTGGACCAAGGAACTAGCCAAAAATGAACTGAACTCATAATACTCAAAATAAAACCAGAAAAAGTACTAGATATATTTTTACTATTTTTACGATCATTCTTTCTTTCTTTCTTTCTTTTTATTTGTTTAATTTTTAGAAAAAAAATTTTTAAGTCCTCTATTGTTCCTTTAATTTTCACTTTTATAACCTATTACTTTGCAAAAAAAAAAAAGACCCTATTTTTTTTCTTCTTCAGCAAACTCCATATATATATATATTTTATAATTTCTTGACCTTGTTTTTTTTTTTTTTTTTTAACCTTCTTTTCTTCTTTTCTTTAACATTGTATTTTTGAAATTCCAAACTCTAGTTTTTTAATTTTAGCTTTTTGGTATATGTTATCAATTTTGTACCTATAGTTTTTTTATAATTTCTGTGACTTTTTTTTTTTCTGTTTCTTTCTCTTCTTCTTTTATATAACATTGTATATCTGAAATTCCAAACTCTACTCTAGATTTTTAATTTATGCTTTTTGGTATTTGATATTAATTTTGTACCTGTATTTTCTTTATCATTTTTGCGACATTGTTTTTGTTTGTTTGTTTGTTTTCTCTCTTTATGTCTCTTCTTCCTTTTTTTTAACATTGTATTTTTGAAATTCCAAACTCTACTCTAGATTTTTAATTTTTGCTTTTTGGTATTAGTTATCAATTTTGTACCTGTATTTTCTTTATAATTTTTGCGACCTTGTTTGTTTTTCTTTGTTCATTTTTTCTCTCTTTCTTTTCCTTCTTCTTTTCTTTAACATCGTATTTTTGAAATTCCAAACTCTACTCTAGATTTTTAATTTTTGCTTTTATGTATTTGTTACCAATTTTGTACCTTTAAGAACCCAATCCTCAGGATCCATTTTTCACTAGGGAGTGAGATTACTGACTTGACTGCTCTCCCTCCCTTTGGACTCTCCTTTTTCTCCACCAGGTCGCCTGTGTCTCCTCCCTAACTCCTCTCTACTCTACCCAACTCTTTGAGTTTCTGTGTGTTCCAGATGGTGGAGAACACTTAGGGAACTGATTCCTGGCTGGATCTGTCTCCCTCCTTTTCATTCCCCCCTTTTATCCTTCTGGCCACCTCTGTCTCCTTCCTCCTTCTTCTCTTCTCTGTATAACTCCGTGAACATCTCTGAGTGGTCCAGTTGTGGAGTGCACATAAGGAAGTGACTACTGGCTACCCCACTCTCTCCACAATTGATTCCACCTCATCTCATTTGGGTCACCTCTAACTCCCTCCTCCCTCTTCTCTTCTCCATGTAACGCTGTGAACCTCTGTGAGTGACCCTCACAGTAGAGAAACTTTTCATCTTTAATGTAGATGTTTTATCAATGGTGCTGTATAGAAGGAGAAGTTTTGAAACTACTGTAAAAATAAGACCAATAACTGGAAGCAGGAGGCTTAAGTCCAAACCCTGACTCCAGGGAACTCCTGACTCCAAGGAACATTAATAGACAGGAGCTCATCAAACGCCTCCATACCAACACTGAAACCAAGCACCACACAAGGGCCAACAAGTTCCAGGGCAAGACATACCAAGCAAATTCTCCAGCAACAAAGGAACACAGCCCTGAGCTTCAAGATGCAAGCTGCCCAAAGTCACCCCAAAACCATAGACATCTCATAACTCATTACTGGATATTTCATTGCACTCCAGAGAGAAGAAATACAGCTCCACCCACCAGAACACCGACACGAGCTTCCCTAACCAGGAAACCTTGACAAGCCGCCTGTACAAACCCACACACAGCAAGGAAAAGCCACAATAAAGAGAACTCCACAAACTACCAGAATACAGAAAGGACATCCCAAACTCAGCAATTTAAACAAGATGAAGAGACAGAGGAATACCCAGCAGATAAAGGAACAGGATAAATGTCCACCAAACCAAACAAAAGAGGAATAGATAGGGAATCTACCTGATAAAGAATTCCAAATAATGATAGTGAAATTGATCCAAAATCTTGAAATTAAAATGGAATCACAGATAAATAGCCTGGAGACAAGGATTGAGAAGATGCAAGAAAGGTTTAACAAGGACCTAGAAGAAATAAAAAAGAATCAATATATAATGAATAATGCAATAAATGAAATTAAAAACACTCTGGAGGCAACAAATAGTAGAATAACAGAGGCAGAAGATAGGATTAGTGAATTAGAAGATAAAATGGTAGAAATAAATGAATCAGAGAGGATAAAAGAAAAACGAATTAAAAGAAATGAGGACAATCTCAGAGACCTCCAGGACAATATTAAATGCTACAACATTCGAATCATAGGGGTTCCAGAAGAAGAAGACAAAAAGAAAAACCATGAGAAAATACTTGAGGAGATAATAGTTGAAAACTTCCCTAAAATGGGGAAAGAAATAATCACCCAAGTTCAAGAAACCCAGAGAGTCCCAAACAGGATAAACCCAAGGAGAAACACCCCAAGACACATATTAATCAAATTAACAAAGATCAAACACAAAGAACAAATATTAAAAGCAGCAAGGGAAAAACAACAAATAACACACAAGGGAATTCCCATTAGGATAACAGCTGATCTTTCAATAGAAACTCTTCAAGCCAGGAGGGAATGGCAAGACATATTTAAAATGATGAAAGAAAATAACCTACAGCCTAGATTATTGTACCCAGCAAGGATCTCATTCAAGTATGAAGGAGAAATCAAAAGCTTTTCAGACAAGCAAAAGCTGAGAGAATTCTGCACCACCAAACCAGCTCTCCAACAAATACTAAAGGATATTCTCTAGACAGGAAACACGAAAAGGGTGTATAAACTCGAACCCAAAACAATAAAGTAAATGGCAATGGGATCATACTTATCAGTAATTACCTTAAATGTAAATGGGTTGAATGCCCCAACCAAAAGACAAAGACTGGCTGAATGGATACAAAAACAAGACCCCTACATATGTTGTCTACAAGAGACCCACCTCAGAACAGGGGACACATACAGACTGAAAGTGAAGGGCTGGAAAAAGATTTTCCATGCAAATAGGGACCAAAAGAAAGCAGGAGTAGCAATACTCATATCAGATAAAATAGACTTTAAAACAAAGGCTGTGAAAAGAGACAAAGAAGGTCACTACATAATGATCAAAGGGTCAATCCAAGAAGAAGATATAACAATTATAAATATATATGCACCCAACACGGCAGCACCGCAGTATGTAAGACAAATGCTAACAAGTATGAAGGAGAAATTAACAATAACACAATAATAGTGGGAGACTTTAATACCCCACTCACACCTATGGATAGATCAACTAAACAGAAAATTAACAAGGAAACACAAACTTCAAATGATACAATAGACCAGTTAGACCTAATTGATATCTATAGGACATTTCATCCCAAAACAAGGAATTTCACCTTTTTCTCAAGCGCACATGGAACCTTCTCCAGGAGAGATCACATCCTGGGCCATAAAGCTAGCCTTGGTAAATTCAAAAAAATAGAAATAATTCCAAGCATCTTTTCTGACCACAATGCAGTAAGATTAGATCTCAATTACAGGAGGAAAACTATTAAAAACTCCAACATATGGAGGCTGAACAACACGCTGCTGAATAACCAACAAATCACAGAAGAAATCAAAAAAGAAATCAAAATTTGCATAGAAACGAATGAAAATGAAAACACAACAACCGAAAACCTGTGGGACACTTTAAAAGCAGTCCTAAGGGGAAAGTTCATAGCAATACAGGCACACCTCAAGAAACAAGAAAAAAGTCAAATAAATAACCAAACTCCACACCTAAAGCAACTAGAAAAGGAAGAAATGAAGAACCCCAGGGTTAGTAGACGGAAAGAAATCTTAAAAATTAGAGCAGAAATAAATGCAAAAGAAACAAAAAAGAGACCATAGCAAAAATCAACAAAACCAAAAGCTGGTTCTTTGAAAGGATAAATAAAATTGACAAACCATTAGCCAGACTCATCAAGAAACAAAGGGAGAAAAATCAAATCAATAAAATTAGAAATGAAAATGGAGAGATCACAACAGACAACACAGAAATTCAAAAGATCATAAGACTACTATCAACAATTATATGCCAATAAAATGGACAACGTGGAAGAAATGGACAAATTCTTAGAAAAGTACAACTTTCCAAAACTGGACCAGGAGGAAATAGAAAATCTTAACAGACCCATCACAAGCACGGAAATTGAAACTGTAATCAGAAATCTTCCAGCAAACAAAAGCCCAGGTCCAGATGGCTTCACAGCTGAATTCTACCAAAAATTTAGAGAAGAGCTAACACCTATCCTGTTCAAACTCTTCCAGAAAATTGCAGAGGAAGGTAAACTTCCAAACTCATTCTATGAGGCCACCATCACCCTAATACCAAAACCTGACAAAGATCCCACAAAAAAAGAAAACTACAGGCCAATATCACTGATGAACATAGATGCAAAAATCCTTAACAAAATTCTAGCAATCAGAATCCAACAACACATTAAAAAGATCATACACCATGACCAAGTGGGCTTTATCCCAGGGATGCAAGGATTCTTCAATATCCACAAATCAATCAATGTAATACACCACATTAACAAATTGAAAAATAAAAACCATATTATTATCTCAATAGATGCAGAGAAAGCCTTTGACAAAATTCAACACCCATTTATGATAAAAACTCTCCAGAAAGCAGGAATAGAAGGAAAATACCTCAACATAATAAAAGCTATATGTGGCAAACCCACAGCAAACATTATCCTCAATGGTGAAAAATTTAAAGCATTTCCTCTAAAGTCAGGAACAAGACAAGGGTGCCCACTTTCACCATTACTATTCAACATAGTTTTGGAAGTTTTGGCCACAGCAATCAGAGCAGAAAAAGAAATAAAAGGAATCCAAATTGGAAAAGAAGAAGTAAAACTCTCACTATTTGCAGATGACATGATCCTCTACATAGAAAACCCTAAAGACTCTGCCAGAAAATTACTAGAAATAATCAATGACTATAGTAAAGTTGCAGGATATAAAATCAACACACAGAAATCTCTTGCATTCCTATACACTAATAATGAGAAAACAGAAAGAGAAATTAAGGAAACAATTCCATTCACCATTGCAACGGAAAGAAAAAAATACTTAGGAATATATCTACCTAAAGAAACTAAAGACCTTTATATGGAAAACTATAAAACACTGGTGAAAGAAATCAAAGAGGACACTAATAGATGGAGAAATATACCATGTTCATGGATTGGAAGAATCAATATAGTGAAAATGAGTATACTACCCAAAGCAATTTATAGATTCAATGGAATCCCTATCAAGCTACCAACAGTATTCTTCACAGAGCTAGAACAAATAATTTCACAATTTGTATGGAAATACAAAAAACCTCAAATAGCCAAAGCGATCCTGAGAAAGAAGAATGGAACTGGAGGAATCAACCTACCTGACTTCAGGCTCTACTACAAAGCCACAGTTATCAAGACAGTATGGTACTGGCACAAAGACAGAAATATAGATCAATGGAATAAAATAGAAAGCCCAGAGATAAATCCACCCACATATGGACACCTTATCTTTGACAAAGGAGGCAAGAACATACAATGGATTAAAGACAATCTCTTTAACAAGTGGTGCTGGGAAATCTGGTCAAGCACTTGTAAAAGAATGAAACTAGAACACTTTCTAACACCATACACAAAAATAAACTCAAAATGGATTAAAGATCTCAACGTAAGACCAGAAACTATAAAACTCCTAGAGGAGAACATAGGCAAAACACTCTCTGACATACATCAACGCAGGATCCTCTATGACCCACCTCCCAGAATATTGGAAATAAAAGCAAAAATAAACAAATGGGACCTAATTAAACTTAAAAGCTTCTGCACCACAAAGGAAACTGTAAGCAAGGTGAAAAGACAGTGTTCAGAATGGGAGAAAATAACAGCAAATGAAGCAACTGACAAACAACTAATCTCAAAAATATACAAGCAACTCCTACAGCTCAACTCCAGAAAAATAAATGACCCAATCAAAAAATGGGCCAAAGAACTAAATAGGCATTTCTCCAAAGAAGACATATAGATGGTTAACAAACACATGAAAAGATGCTCAACATCACTCATTATCAGAGAAATGCAAATCAAAACCACTATGAGGTACCATTTCACACCAGTCAGAATGGCTGTGATCCAAAAGTCTACAAATAATAAATGCTGGAGAGGGTGTGGAGAAAAGGGAACCCTCTTACACTGTTGGTGGGAATGCAAACTAGTACAGCCACTATGGAGAACAGTGTGGAGATTCCTTAAAAAACTGGAAATAGAACTGCCTTATGATCCAGCAATCCCACTGCTAGGCATACACACTGAGGAAACCTGAAGGGAAAGAGACACGTGTACCCCAATGTTCCTCGCAGCACTGTTTATAATAGCCAGGACATGGAAGCAACCTAGATGCCCATCAGCAGATGAATGGATAAGAAAGCTGTGGTACATATACACAATGGAGTATTACTCAGCAATTAAAAAAAAATACATTTGAATCAGTTCTAATGAGGTGGATGAAACTGGAGCCTATTATACAGAGTGAAGTAAGCCAGAAGGAAAACACCAATACAGTATACTAACGCATATATATGGAATTTAGAAAGATGGTAACTATAACCCTGTGAACGAGTCAGCAAAAGAGACAGTGATGTATAGAACAGTCTTTTGAATTCTGTGGGAGAGGGAGAGGGTGGGAAGATTTGGGAGAATGGCATTGAAACATGTAAAATATCATGTATGAAACGAGATGCCAGTCCAGGTTCGATGCACGATACTGGACGCTTGGGGCTAGTGCACTGGGACGACCCAGAGGGATGGTATGGGGAGGGAGGAGGGAGGAGGGTTCAGGATGGGGAACACATGTATACCTGTGGTGGATTCATTTTGATATTTGGCAAAACTAATACAATTATGTAAAGTTTAAAAATTAAATAAAATTAAAAAAATTAAAGTACTAGATTAAAAAAAAAAAGATTAGATATTGAAAATTAAATCTAACTCCAAATTTTTCAGAAACCTGCGTAACTTTCTCAAACTTACCATTTTTGCCCTAAAGTTTTATTATTTCACCATCTGTATTGAATCTGACTCTAAAATTATTATTCCACCTGATTTCCTACTTTCAGTCTTTAGGAGTACCACTTTTTTATCATTCCTAACTAGACATTTTTTTTTTGAATCCTCCCTCATCTTTGTGCACCATTTATAATCAGTCATCCAGTTTTGCTAAGTCTTATTGCAGGGTATCTCTAGCAGTGAAATCAATATTCCATACAATAGATTATAAATGCCCTACCATATACCATAAAGAATGTTTCTTTCAACAAAATGAATTACTTTTTACTTGACTTTAACCCATGTATTTCTTACTACTTTGTTGATGCTGTTTCTTCCACCAAAATGTCTATAAAATTAGTATTTATTACTAAATGTCCATCTCAAATGTCAGCATCTTTAACCTTGGTAGACATCCAAGTGACGACATTTCTTCCATCCTTAAACTCCCTCTCTAAAACCTGTTTGTACCATATCTCTTGATTCAGCTGACATGCAGTTTTCTGTTAATGTGATTGTGCATTTGCATTTACATCATATATAATAAACGACTAAAAGCCTAAGGCATAAGCTCCTCAACAATGCTTAGAGCATCTGTTGAACAAAAGTGAATGATGTCATTATTTGACTTATAGGACTACAGTTTAACTTCCATCTACTTCCTGAAAGAATTTCTGGATCTCATGGACTCCATGTTGTCTTAAGAATAAATTTCACATTTTTTCATCTCATTCTCAGATTCACTACTCTCAGTAACTTGTTCCACTTAATTAGCTCACGTTTACTTTCCACTACCACTAAATACGTGAACCGTGAACATCCAGATGTTCAAGCTGGTTTTAGAAAAGGCTGAGGAACCAGAGATCAAATTGGCAACATCTGCTGGATCATCAAAAAAGCAGGAGAGTTCCAGAAAAACATCTATTTCTGCTTTATTGAATATGCCAAAGCCTTTGATTGTGTTCAGTTCAGTTCAATTCAGTCTCTCAGTCATGTCCGACTCTTTGCAACCCCATGATTGCAGCACGCCAGGCCTCCCTGTCCATCACCAATTCCAGGAGTCCACCCAAACCCATGTTTATCAAGTCAGTGATGCCATCCAACCATGTCATCTTCTGTCGTCCCCTTTTCCTCCTGCCCTTAATCTTTCCCAGCATCAGGGTCTTTTCCAATGAGTCAGCTCTTTGAATGAGGTGGCCAAAGTTTTGGAATTTCAGCTTCAATGTCAGTCCTTCCAATGAGCACCCAGGACTGATCTCCTTAAGGATGGATTGGTTGGATCTCCTTGCAGTCCAAGGGACTCTCAAGAGTCTTCTCTAACACCACAGTTCCAAAGCATCAGTTCTTTGGCACTCAGCTTTTTTTATAGTCCAACTCTCACATCCATACATGACTACTGGAAAAACCATAGTCTTAACTAGACGGACCTTTGTTGGCAAAGTAATGTCTCTTCTGTTTAATGTGCTGTCTAGGTTGGTCATAACTTTCCTTCCAAGGAGTTAGCATCTTTTAATTTAGTGGCTGCAGTCACCATCTGTAGTGATTTTGGAGCCCAAAAAAATAAAGTCAGCAACCGTTTCCCCATCTATTTGCCATGAAGTGATGGGACCGTATGCCATGATCTTAGTTTTCTGAATGTTGAGGCTTAGGCCAACTTTTTCACTCTCCTCTTTCACTTTCATCAAGAGGTTCTTTAGTTCCTCTTCACTTTTGGCCATAAGGGTGATATCATCTGCATATCTGAGGTTATTGATATTTCTCCCGGCAATCTGGATTCCAGCTTGTGCTTCCTCCATCCCAGAATTTCTCATGATGTACTCTGCATATAAGTTAAATAAGCAGGGTGACAATATACAGCCTTGATGTACTCCTTTTCCTATTTGGAACCAGTCTGTTGTTCCATGTCCAGTTCTAACTGTTGCTTCCTGACCTGCATATAGGTTTCTCAAGAGGCAGGTCATGTGGTCTCATATTCCCATCTCTTTCAGAATTTTCCACAGTTTCTTGTGATCCACACAGTCAAAGACTTTGGCATAGTCAATAAAGCAGAAATAAATGTTTTTCTGGAACTCTCTTGCTTTTTTGATGATCCAGCAGATGTTGGCAATTTGATCTCTGGTTCCTTTGCCTTTTCTAAAACCAGCTTGAACATCTGAAAGTTCATGGTTCATGTATTGCTGAAGCCTGGCTTGGAGCATTTTGAGCATTTTGAGCAACTACTTTGTGAGATGGGTAAAATTATGCCATAGTTTGAGCAATCCTTGGCATTGCCTTTCTTTGGGATTGGAATGAAAACTGACCTTTTCCAGTCCTGTGGCCATTGCTGAGTTTTCCAAATTTGCTGGCATATTGAGTCCAGCACTTTCACAGCACTTTCACATCATCGTTCAGGATTTGAAATAGCTCAACTGGAATTCCATCATCACCACTAGCTTTGTTCATAGTGATGCTTCCTAAGGCTCACTTGACTTCACACTCCAGGATGTCTGGCTCTTGGTGAGTGATCACACAATCGTGATTATCTGAGTTGCAAAGATCTTTTTTGTACAGTTCTTCTGTGTATTCTTGCAACTCTTCTTAATATGTTCTGCTTCTGTAGGTCCCTACCATTTCTGTTCTTTGAATGTGTGGATCATAATAAACTGTGGAAAATTCTTAAAGAGATGGGAATACCAGACCATCTGACCTGCCTCTTGAGAAACCTGTATGCAGGTCAGGAAGCAACAGTTAGAACTGGACATGGAACAATAGACTGATTCCAAATAGGAAAAGGAGTACATCAAGGCTGTATATTGTCACCCTGCTTATTTAACTTATATGCAGAGTACATCATAAGAAACGTTGGGCTGGAAGAAGCACAAGCTGGAATCAAGATTGCCAGGAGAAATATCAATAACCCCAGATATGCAGATGACACCACCTTTATGGCAGAAAGTGAGAAGGACTAAAGAGCCTCTTGATGAAAGTGAAAGAGAAGAGTGAAAAAGTTGGCTTAAAGCTCAACATTCAGAAAACTAAGATCATGGCATCTGGCCCCATCACTTCATGGTAAATATATGGGGAAACAGTGAGAGATTTTATTTTTGGGGGGTCCAAAATCACTGCAGATGGTGATTGCAGTCATAAAATTAAAAGACGTTTGCTACTTGGAATAAAAGTTAAGAGCAACTAGATAGCATATTAAAAAGCAGAGACATTACTTTGCCAAAAAAGGTCCGTCTAGTCAAGGCTATGGTTTTCCCAGTGGTCATGTATGGGCATGAGTAGGACTATAAAGAAAGCTGAGTGCCGAAGAATTGGTGCTTTTGAACTGTGGTGTTAGAGAAGACTCTTTAAAGTCACTTGTTCTGCAAGGAGATCCAACCCTTGGATCCTAAAGGAGATCAGTCCTGAATATTCATTGGAAGGACTGATGCTGAATCTGAAACTCCAATACTTTGGCCTCCTGATGCAAAGAACTGACCCATTAGAAAAACCCTGTACTGGGAAAGTTTGAAGATGGGAAAAGGGGACGACAGAGGATGAAATGGTTGGATGGCATCACTGACTTGATAGACATGAGCCTGAGTACAGTCTGGGAGTTGGTGATGGACAGGGAAGCCTGGCATGCTGTGATTCATGGGGTCACAAAGTGTCAGACACAACTGAGCCACTGAACTGAACTTAATTTGGTGTCTTTGTTATCTTTTCTCTGCTTTTATCTTTTCCTCTCATGATTATTGTCTTTTTTCTTAGAACTCCAGCCAACTACCCAACAAACCAACCTGTCTATATATTCTTCCAGCTCTAGGATACACTGGACAGGGACTACAATCTTTATGTTTACTGTACATATTCTTCCTAAAAGAAATTTTTATTATCTCAGTCATGAGCAAGGACGATCTCTCCAGGGATAAGTGGACCCTTGGTCAATCATCTATGACTGAGATAAGGGGCTTTGGAGTTGAGGGTAAAAATCCATTTCAAAACAAAGATTGTGAAGAGGAAGGCAGAAGAAAACACTGACTACTGCATTTTTTCTAGCAAACTAATTGTAACTGGTAAATAATTTAGACAGATAGACTTCCAGAAAAATATCTATTTCTGCTTTATTGACTATGCCAAAGCCTTTGACTATGTGGATCACAAAAAACTGTGGAAAATTCTGAAAGAGATGGGAATACCAGACGACCTGACCTGCCTCTTGAGAAATCTGTATGCAGGTCAGGAAGCAACAGTTAGAACTGGACATGGAACAACAGACTGGTTCCAAATAGGAAAAGGAGTACGTCAAGGCTGTATATTGCCACCCTACTTATTTAACTTACATGCAGAGTACATCATGAGAAACACTGGACTGGAAGAAGCACAAGCTGGAATCCAGATTGCCGGGAGATATATCAATAACCTCAGATATGCAGATGACACCACCCTTACGGCAGAAAGTGAAGAGGAACTAAAAAGCCTCTTGATGAAAGTGAAATTGGAGAGTGAAAACGTTGGCTTAAAGCTCAACATTCAGAAAACGAAGATCATGGTAGATAGCATATTCAAAAACAGAGACATTACTTTGCCAACAAAGGTCTGTCTAGTCAAGGCTATGGTTTTTCCTATGGTCATGCATGGATGTGAGAGTTGGACTGTGAAGAAAGCTGAGTGCTGAAGAATTGATGCTTTTGAACTGTGGTGTTGGAGAAGACTCTTGAGAGTCCCTTGGACTGCAAGGAGATCCAACCAGTCCATTCTGAAGGAGATCAGCCCTGGGATTTCTTTGGAAGGAATGATGCTAAAGCTGAAACTCCAGTACTTTGGCCACCTCATGCGAAGAGTTGACTCATTGGAAAAGATTCTGATGCTGGGAGGGATTGGGGGCAGGAGGAGAAGGGGACGACAGAGGATGAGATGGCTGGATGGCATCACTGACTCAATGGACGTGAGTATAGTGAACTCTGGGAGTTGGTGATGGACAGGGAGGCCTGGTGTGCTGCGATTCATGGGGTCCCAAAGAATCGGACACGACTGAGCGACTGAACTGAACTGAACTGAAATCAGCTTAAATATATATTTACATTACTGTTTTTGAAAAGAGTTAACCCCATTATGACTGTAATATCCCTGCACAACCAGGACTATTAAAATCATTGACTGCAATGCTCATTTGGATACTGTACCAGTACATTTCCTCAGAGAAGCAGATGTCAGAATGAAATCCATTATCCAAGAGATTTATTGGAAGGAAAACTTGTGAAAAATAAAAGGGGAAGGAGTCGGTGAGTGGGAGGAGCCTTCAGACCTCAATGAAGTTTTGACTTCTGCTAAATAAGAAAGGAAGGTTGGATAAGAGGAGCCTCACTTCGTAGTACAGTTCTGAAAATGACTTGATGGTTTTCTCTGGCTGATGGGGAGTCCCAGAGCAAGTTTTTTCCATTAGATAAGATGCTCACTGGGCAATGGAATGGCTGGAGAACCCCCACTATGCACAGTTATCACCTGAAAGGATCTTGAGGACTGAGTAGCTTCAGCATGTACACTGTAGTACAGGCTGCCAGTTAGCTAAGTCTACTCCTTTTAGAAAGTTCTCTCATCAAAGAATATGTGAACAATACATTCTCATGACTGCCTCAGCCACTGTCTCTTTCTGTTCTCTCTCAGTGTCTTCTTCTCAACAGAAGGTAAAGATTGCAAAATCAAGTAACTTATACACCTCTGTTCTTTCCTGCATATGCATACCCTGCAAATCCTAACCTAAAGTAGGGGATATAGTATTATTAAAGGCAAAAGGTTCTGCACTTGCTACAAGGTTAAATTTATGAGATGCCTTGGTGTAGCAGTGGATAATTTCCTCACAATGAAAATAGTTTCTTTACCTTTAGAATTTAGTATGAAGCAGAATTTTCAGGTTCACAGAAATATTTAAGGTCTATTAAATGGCAACCCAGTCCAGTATTCTTGCCTGGAGAATCCCATGGACTGAGGAGCCTACTGGGTTACAGTCCACAGGGTCACAAAGAGTCGGACACAACTGAGTGACTTCACTTTCACTTTAGTTAATATGAGTAATGAAAACATTCAGTACACCATATGTTCCTTTAAAAAACCTGATTCCATAGGTTGATTGTAGCTCACTGTTAAACTCTGACTTTTTATAGTATCTTTTATCATACACTGCTTTGCAAACAAGCCATGATATTGAGATACAATGTTTCATTTAAGATTTGCATACAAAAGTTTGGGCCAGAGAGAGTTGAAGAAAGAAGCTAAGGACCTCTTCAAAATCACAAAATACATGACTGGGAAAACTGAAATTAGGATTCACAGCAGATGAAGTTTTCATTTTCTCTTTACAAATTTACACTGCTGCTGCCTTTATTTAAAAATGAAAGTCTATATTTCTGTATACAAAAATATTTAAAGATCAAAAACACTACTGATGCTCAATGACTATCTGTTGGTCATCTTCAGGGCATGGGGTCCTCTTGGGTGGGGCAAGTTGATATGCAAGGATTCCTTGGAAAATAAAGGAGCCCCAGAAGTATCCTAATAGTAACCATCATTTACTTATTGGTTCCCAAATACACTGCTAAGCAATTAATAAATATTATTGTATTCTTAGATAATCTCATCCATATTTTATAGATGAGGAAACTGGGCTAGAGAAAAATTAATTGTCCAAGAGCACAGAGCTAGCATGGGATAGAAGTGAGATTAGAACCCAAGTTTGTATGATTAAAAATGTGTGCTTATTTACCACAACATCATGCTATATTTTTCCTTGGAAACCAATTTTATTTTTCATTTAACACACTTAGATTTCAAAGGAATTCCTGAAAAGATAAAATAAATTCAGTTTGATTACAGAAACCAGAGATCCAGTAGAACTAAGATGTTGGAGTCATTTCAGCCATTCTGCCATCTCTAAGGGTGGAATGAAAGGAAAAGAAAATCTATACATATTAAGTAATTAACATGAGCCAGGCTTGGCTTTATATACATATATTTGTAAGTCTTCCAACAACCTTGTTACCATAGTTCACTTCTACTTTTTCCTATGCTCATCACTTCTCCCTTACTTGATTGTAGTCACTACTTAAGGACCTGATCCTTTTCTTCCTTCAGGCATGACACTCCAGTGGCTGCTGTCAATTATTCTATTCCATCTCCCTGGATTTATATGTAGATAATAGGTATAGGCCAATTTAATCAAAGCTCTTCTGCGGGATGTTTCCTATTAGATCCAAGAGACACAGGTCTGTGTTTTTAGTCAAAAATTCATGAAGATGATCGTAAAAATAGTAAAAATATATCTAGGACTTTCTCTGGTTTTGTTGTGAGTATTGTGGGGTCAGTTCATTTTCGGCTAGTTCCTTGGTCCAACTTATATTTCTCAAGATCTATAGGCTCCTTCCTATGTAGTCGGTACTAACCACAGGGTTTCATCTATTGCCTGTAGCTTCCAAGGAGGTTCCCTCTGTTATAGCTTCTTCTGTTTGCTGGTCTCTTCAGTGTCTGGTTTCCGCCCTGACACAAAGGGGACAGTGGTGGACACTTTTTTTTTTTTTTTTTAGGCTCACTTGTTCAGTTGCACTGTGGGGAGGGAGGGACGCTGCAAACAAATAACACTGGCGTGTGCTCGCAGTGCCTCAGCCACACTGGGTCTGCCACCACTCACGGCGTGTGTAGCCTCCCTGCCCACACTGCTCAGGCTCTAGGTTGCTCCGCCGGGAACCATCCATGGCCAGCCCTGGGCTGCTTGCACCTCCCGGATCCAAGCCGCTCAGCTTCAGGCACTCGGGTAGTCCTCAGAGGCGCAGACTCGGTTGGGCCTGCGTTTTGTGCCCTTCCCAGGTCTGAGCGGCTCAGGTGATGAGGTGTTTGGTGAGTGCGATTGCTGTGACTTATCATCTCCCCGCCACTTGGTTATTTGGGTGTATAACCGGCACACCTTCTCGGGCAGATGTTGACTGTCCAGACACCCAAGAAGTTTTAGTTAGCAAAAAAGCCTGCTTACAGTTTTATAGATAATGTCTTTCTGGGGCTGTGATAAAAAATATACAAGCAACTCACAGCTCAATTCCAGAAAAATAAGTGACCCAATCAAAAAATGGGCCAAAGAACTAAATAGACATTTCTCCAAAGAAGACATACAGATGGCTAACAAACAGGAAAAGATGCTCAACATCACTCATTATCAGAGAAATGCAAATCAAAACCACTATGAGGTACCATTTCACACCAGTCAGAATGGCTGCGATCCAAAAGTCTACAAGCAATAAATGCTGGAGAGGGTGTGGAGAAAAGGGAACCATCTTACAATGTTGGTTGGAATGCAAACTAGTACAGCCACTATGGAGAACAGTGTGGAGATTCCTTAAAAAACTGGAAATAGAACTGCCTTATGATCCAGCAATCCCACTGCTGGGCATACACACTGAGGAAACCAGAATTGAAAGAGACACGTGTACCCCAATGTTCATCACAGCACTGTTTATAATAGCCAGGACATGGAAGCAACCTAGATGTCCATCAGCAGATGAATGGATAAGAAAGCTGTGGTACATATACACAATAGAGTATTACTCAGCCATTAAAAATAATACATTTGAATCAGTTCTAATGAGGTGGATGAAACTGGAGCCTATTATACAGAGTGAAGTAAGCCAGAAGGAAAAACACCAATACAGTATACTAACGCATATATATGGAATTTAGAAAGATGGTAACAATAACCCTGTATGCTAGACAGCAAAAGAGACACTGATATATAGAACAGTCTTTTGGACTCTGTGGGAGAGGGAGAGGGTGGGATGATTTGGGAGAATGTCATTGAAATACGTATAATATCATATATGGAACGAGTCGCCAGTCCAGGTTCGATGCACGATACTGGATGCTTGGGGCTGGTGCACTAGGACGACCCAGAGGGATGGTATGGGGAGGGAGGAGGGAGGAGGGTTCAGGATGGGGAACACATGTATACCTGTGGCAGATTCATTTTGATATTTGGCAAAACCAATACAATATTGTAAAATTTACAAATAAAATAAAATTTAAAAAAAAAGAAAAAAAATTCATGAAGAGAAAGCTGATCCAAGGGGAAGGAAATAAAGGGAAATGAAGCGAGAAATCTTGACACTGTTGGACTTTCTGGCTTTGGGCAGCCCTGAGCTTCATCACTGCCCTTGATTCAATTTGATTATATCAGCCAAAACATTATCTTAATTGCCAAAAACAATTTTTATTGGGTTTTAATTATTTGAAACCAGAAGACTCCTAGCTATTTTGATAAAGCAAACAGGAATTCAGAGGCTCAGTACAATATCTCACTAACCAGGGAGTGACTAAACAGACTGAAATCCATGCAAATCTACTTCTCAGGTTTAGCTCTTTTTTTTCTTATGAATTCTTACTTTACAATAGAATTATATATGTGTTTGAGTCTCTGATATACAACTAATAGGGATGGTTATATTCTTCTTTTCATTTATCTAAACTGTGAGTAGAAATTAAATGCTAGACACAGTGTTCTTATACAACAAGTCCACACCGCCTTTACTTTGAGGAATACATACCACCTTAGTGGCTGTAAAGAGTTAATCTAACTCATCCAAACTTCTTTTGGAGAAGTAAGACTTTGATTTCAATGTAATGGAATGAAAGAGGTACAATCAGGTGAAACTCTAAATATAGATGACCTAACTTACATTCCATCTAAAGAGATTCAGCTTTCTCACATTTCCCCCCAAAAGTATCTTGGCATATCTTCTATTTCTTTTCACACATATCTGAGCAACTATTTTCTTCATGTACTGCCTACTTCAGAACATAGCTGTAAAAAATTTCCCTAGAAAATGCTATAAATGCAACTTCAAGCATAAGATCAGCAAAGCCAGTACAAAAAATAAAAGTAGAAAAACTGGAAGAGGAGGAAAGAAGTACTAATGCACTGGATTTTGGCATAAACTAAACTGTTTTTCTCCTAAATATTAAGGATCCTAAATCAAACCTAATCATGATACAGACATATAAAAAATTATTAGCTAATTGAGTTTGACCAGAGTGAATCAATTATAATGGAGAGAAGACAGGTCGATATTAAGAATTATACAGAGACTAATGAGGTTCTGGGAAGGGTTCCCCTCTCTGTTTTATATCTGATTTTACCTAATTTCAAAATATGAAAAGAAAGCTGGAATAACATTCATCTTTAAATCACCATTATATGGTATTCCTAAATATCATTATTCACACAGTTATATGAATAATGGAAATTGATGTTTTTGACATATGTTTTAAATATTGTATGGAACTATCTAATCAACATTGAAGTTTTATAGTGTAGATCCTTGAAATCAATTTCTTAAAGTTAAGAAATTACATGGACCTCTCTGCCTCCTGATATTATAGTGATTGTATTTATTATATTTATGGAATAAGAAAGTACCTAAAGTGAAATGCTCCTTTAAGTTCAATAATGTTTACAAATAATTTGAAAGCTATTTCCACAAAATATTTACCTATATATATAATGGTAATATGTATATAGTTAAATATACTATATACACTATATATAGACTGTCTTTTTATTATCCTAGTGGGACAAAAAACTATATGATCACCCTCCTTATCAAAGCACAACTAATATTTATCATAATTGTTTATCTGTCTTTATTTACCTATAAGCATTATAAAAGCTAAGTTCTTCTTTCATTTATTTAAAATAAATAAAATACACTATGCTTATTTTTATCATATTTTTGTATTTATTTAAAATATACATAACAGAATGGCACGTTATATATATTGAGTGAATGTTTGTATAATGAATAAATATTCTAATGAAAACCTAATTGACCTAATTAACCTAAAATGAAAATGTGTATTCTAATATACACTGAAAACTTAGAAAATATTCCAGGCTTGAATTCACAAAAGTTATGCAATACTTAGAGAATATATAGCATACTTGATCTCAGGGACATCAATTGCTTTGAATGTTGAAAATATTACTAGGTAATATTCTGGGCCTGGCTCCACCATCCACATTATATATTATATATTATACTATTTAATACTCATAGTAAGTCAGTGAATGGGGAAAGCATTAATATTCCAGCAAGATTAAGAGTTTATTCACAGTTACAAAACTAGTAAGTTGCCAAGCCAGATGATAGCCTCTGTTTTTAAATACATTTTCATATTCTACTATCTTTCTATATGAAAAAACTTGTAAAGAGTCATAAGTTAGTTATAAGAAGAAATGAAATGTCATTCAATTTTTTGTGGAGGTTGAGGAATGATAAAACAAAGATTTAGGTTTCGTTATATTAGGAACAGAGATAATTCCTGCAAAGTCTAGACTAATTAATATATTTGTGAAGAAACCGAGGTGGTTTTTTTTTTTGAGTTTTTTATTTGCATACCCTAATTTAAACAGTTTTTTAAATAATCCAACTTGTTAGATAATCATAAGGGATTTGATTTATGTCACACCTGAATGGTCTAGTGGTTTTCCCTACTTTTTTAAATTTTAGTCTGAATTTGGCAATAAGGAGTTCATTATCTGAGCCATAGTCAGCTCCTGGTCTTATTTTTGCTGACTCTGTAGAGCTTCTCAATCTTTGGCTGCAAAGAATATAATCAATCTGATTTCAGTATTGACCATCTGTTGATGTCCATGTGTAGAGTGTTCCCTTGTGTTATTGGAAGAGGGTGTTTGCTATGATCAGTGCATTCTCTTGGCAAAACTCTATTAGCCTTTGCCCTGCTTCATTCTGTACTCCAAGGCCAGATTTGCCTATTACTCCAGGTATTTCTTGACTTCCTACTTTTGAATTCCAGTCCCCTATAATGAAAAGGATATCTTTGTTGGGTATTAGTTCTAGGAGGTCTTATAGGTCTTCATAGAACCATTCTGTGAAATGGTGAAAAATTCTTAAAGAGATGGGAATACCAGATCAACTGACCTGGCTCTTGAGAAATGTGTATGCAGGCCAAAAGGCAACAGTTAGAACTGGACATGGAACAACAGACTGGTTCCAAATCGGGAAAGGAGTACATCAAGGCTGTATTCTGTCACCCTGCTTATTTAACTTATATGCAGAGTACATCATGAGAAATGTCGGGCTGGATGAAGCACAAGCTGGAATCAAGATTGCTGGGAGAAATATCAATAACTGCAGATATGCAGATGACATGACCCTTATGGCAGAAAGTGAAGAAGAACTAAAGAGCCTCTTCATTGAAGTGAAAGAGGAGAGTGAAAAAGTTGGCTTAAAGCTCAACATTCAGAAAACTAAGATCATGGCATCCTGTCCCATCACTTCATGGCAAATAGATGGGGAAACAATGGAAACAATGACAGACTTTATTTTGGGGGGCTCCAAAAATCACTGCAAATGGTGACTGGAGCCATGAAATTAAAAGACACTTACTCCTTGAAAGGAAAGTTATGACCAACGTAGACAGCATATTAAAAAGCAGAGACATTACTTTGTCAACAAAGGTCCATCTAGTCAGAGCTATGGTTTTTCCAGGAATCATGTGTGGATGTGAGAGTTGGACTTTAAAGAAAGCCGAGCACCGAAGAATTGATGCTTTTGAACTGTGATGTTGGAGAAGACTCTTGAGAGTCCCTTGGACTGCAAGGAGATCCAACCAGTCCATCCTAAAGGAAATCAGTCCTGAATGTTCATTGGAAGGACTGATGCTGAAGCTGAAACTCCTGTACTTTGGCCACCTGATGCGAAGAACTGATTCATTTGAAAAGACCTTGATTCTGGGAACGATTGAAGGCTTTAAGAGAAGGGGACAACTAAGGATGAGATGGTTGGATGGCATCACTGACTTGATGGACATGAGCCTGAGTAAAGTCTTGGAGTTGGTGATGGACAGGGAGGCCTTGCGTGCTGCAGTCCATGGGATCACAAAGAGTCAGACATGATTGAGCGACTGAACTGAACTGAATTTAACTTTTTGTAACTATTAAAATCAGGGTTCTAACTTAATGATAAACAAAATATTAGAATACTGTATTAGAATTTATGATAGATACATAACCAGGAAAATAATTGTGCTTAATTCTTACTATTTTAGAATCTCAGATTTGGAATGTACAATTACTCAAACATTCTGACTTCTGCTTCAAATTTTTGGAGAAAGTAGAAAGGAAAGAATTTTGCTAGTAGTAAAGGTGATCATAAGATCACTTATTCAAATTTTAAACAGTTAAAATTTTTAGTTTGTCAGTTGAATTATACAGAAATTTACTTTCTTCTCTCGTCCCCCATTGATCTTAGACCTTTTCCTCTGAAGTAACCCAGGATACATGTAAATAAACATAGATACAAATATGCACATCTTTAATATGATAGCTCTTCTGATATCTGAAGATAGCTTTTAGAACATCATTTCACTACATATACTTTCTCACACACACAGTACTAATATTTCCCCAGTTTCCCCTGTAACTTGATCATCCTTCTTATTATCAAGTTTGTGCATAATTTCTCTCTATTGTTCTGTTCCCTCTTACAATCCATTTTGTCAAGTTCATGATATTGGACTAATTCCAGATATATTCAAGACAAAGTAGTTACAAAATTGTTTAAGATTTATTTGTATCCATTATAAGATCAAATTATTTAATAATGTTTAAAGAAAATTAAAATAATCTAGAATATCATTCTGTTTAATGTTTACTGTATCAGTTTGATAGACATTTTCATGTACATAGACATATATATTTAAACAATTTTTATGAAATTAAATCACCATGTATACACTTTTATACCTATAGTAATCAGTCAGGCATCTTTCAAAGCTCTACACACTTCTACAAAAGTTTATTTGCCATTATTATTAGGATAGCACATGTTTGTTCCTTTATATTAATGAACTATCCTTTTGAGAGCAACAGGGGGCCTCTTATATGACAGGGGCCAATATTAAGAGAAGCTGTTGGGAATAGAATTAAAACTGATAAAAATTTTAAAAGATGAAAACATTCAGGATTATATACTCGGATTGTGATCCCTGTCTTAACTTTTTGAAAATGAGCTTTGGAATTATTTTACTATTGCCTCATGCTTTTTTTTTTATTTTCTGACTTGGGTGAATTCCAAGAAGGCAGTATCCGCATGGACCAGAACTGTGTCTAAAATTGTGGTCTCAAATCCAGAACCATATCGTTTGACACAGGTAGCACCATTACCAGGCTGGACAAAGACCAAATTTGTTCTCCCAATTTGATCATTCCCCAAATTGCCTAAGATCTTTATTGAGATCATACGCTGAGCAGAGCAGATGCAATGTTAATAAGAAAGTACCCACCCCCTAGAATAGAGATTAATTAATGAGTAAAATAATAAAAGTAGAATCCAGTGCCAAAATTAAATTTCCCTCTAACTCAGTGAAGAGTCACAAAGATAGTAAATTCAATAGATGAGACTTGGTTATTAGTTAAATCTTTCAAAGCCCTGTGCTCCCAAGCATCTCAATCCGATACTGATGCTTGTCAATCCTGGAAAACTCAGAATATAACTAAGTTAAAGTCAATGTGTTAGTCACTCAATCATGTCCGGCTCTCTGCGAACCTATGGATTGTGTAGCCTGCCAGACTCCTTTATCCATGGAATTCTCCAGGCAAGAATACTGGAGTGAGTTGCCATTCCCTTCTCCAGGGGATTTTTCCCAGGGCTTGAAGCAGGGTTCCTAAATTGCAGGTATTCCTTACCATCTGAGCCACCAGGGAAGCCTAGGAATTTTCATAAAGCTATGTTCAGCAATAATACCATCTGCTTAAGTGGGTTTAAAATTTCAGGAGGAAATGAGTAATACCTCTTACGAAGAAACTTAACAGAGGAAGAAATTTGGTTTGTCTCGATGTAGCATTTATATAAAAATGTTCCTAAAACTCTCATATCTTAGAGAAAGGTGTATACATATATATATATACATATGTATACATATATATCAAGTATATTTGATATGTATGTAGATAATAAAGCAACATATTTTCTACTTTAAAATTTAGCAATGATTTAGTGTTTGTGTCTTTGAATTATCCCAACCTGGGGTTCATTGCAGCACATCCTAACTCAAGGCAACTAATTTCCATCCAAAGCTGTTGCTGGAACTTTAGATTTCATAATCAGTAAGAGACACAAATAATTTAAAGCAATGGTTTCAAGACTACACTTTCATTTTTAATACAATTTCAAAACAGTAACTGAGATATTTTGCCAATATGCAATGAACCAATAGATAAAATATAATTTGCCATTATCATCACTATGTTTCAAATAATGGTTTAACTTCAAAAGAAAGAAAACAAATCTCAGAAAAAAAGGCCAGTCCTTTAGAGTGAGTGAATTTCTCATTACGGAAAAAAAAAAAAAAACTCACTACAATGCATTTGCCCTTTTATCTCTCTCTTTTCAACTCCAAATGGTTTTTAAACTCTATTTAGGAACCACTCCTCTGTGAACTTTGAAAATCCTGCTCATTAAATGTTGTAAGTATCATGGCTCAAAGCCCCAGAAGTATTGTTACTGTTTTTGTTTTCTATTTTGGTCTCATCTGCCTGCACGTTTACAAGCAATTCCCCTTCCTTAAAGCTCCATGGTTCCTAAAGTTATGCTGCCCGAAGTGCCCACATTACTATGCAAATAGCTAGTACTATGTACACACTCTGTATCTACAAGAATGCAATAATAAGTTAGAACATAGTTATTAACAAGAAAAGCCAAACTTCCTCTTTAGATCTGTGCAGCTTTTAATATCCACAAATGACAAACAGATGGTATGCTTTCAATTCAAGATAAGAAAATTCAAGATTTCTGGGTCAATGATCATTATTATTTGAAGCAATAAAAAATTCTCCACAGTCCTTTCCCTTCTTTGAATTGATGAGTTATCAGGAAAGTCTCTATGACAGAAGAGGAACCCAGAGATATGAATTTTGGAGCTTATATAGAAACTACTACACAGCAGTCCCTCTTTCTCTCCAGAAAGAGAAGACATTACATTTCTAACATAAACAAATCCTCTCTTAGAGAAGACAGGAAGGTCCCTAGATGTTTGCAACCCTTTGGAATGAAATATAAGGCTCCAGGGGAGACAGGGCTATAAAGATCTTTGGAGGTCTCCAATATCCAAGGCATGTTAACCAGACAAACATCTTTAATCCTGGTTGCCAGTAATTTTTTCTTAGAAAGACCAAATTGTGCATACATTTAAAAATATTAGTTATTTCTGAACAATATATATATGCCACTCATATTTTATTTCATGTCTATTTCCCTTATGTCCTCTCCGATCCCCCTTGGGTTCTCTTCCTATAAAGAAAAAATCTGTTCAGAGGTAGTCTTTCTCTACTGAGACTTTGTGCTTCTCTGAGTTAATAGAACTTGTTCAGAGTACATCACTGTCCTGACAAAGGTCAGTATAGTCAATGCTGTGGTTTTTCCAGTAGTCATGTACAGATGTGAGAGTTGGACCATAAAGAAGGTTGAACACCAAAGAATTGATACCTTCAAACTGTGGTGTTAGAGAAGACTTTTGAGAGTCCCTTGGACAGCAAAGAGATCGAACCAGTCAGTCCTAAAGGAAATAAACTCTGAATATTCATTGGAAGAACTGATGCTAAAGCTAAAACTCCAATACTTTGGCCACTTGATGCAAAGAGCTGACTCATTGAAAAAGCTGACTCATCTTTCCCTGATGCTGGGAAAGACTGAAGGCAAAAGGAGAGGGGAACAGCAGAGGATGAGATGGTCAGATAACATCACTGATTCAATGGACATGAATTTGAGCAAACTCCAGGAGGTAGTGAAGGACAGGGAAGCCTGGCTTGTTACAGTCCTTGGGGTTGAGAAGAGTTGGACATGACTTAGCAACTGAACAACAACAACAAAACTCTGAGTAATACTATTGTGCATATTTTCTGACAAAATGTGGTTAAATTCTGAACCACATTAGAAAACCCAGCCCTCTCATCATGGTCCTACTGTGCTCCAGAAAAGTAGAGAGCATGTTCATCTCTAAGTTGTTCAATGTTCTTTAGACATCTCTGCAGATGAGAACTTAATTGGACATGGAGCAATATTTTGTCAATTTACTTATCAACAATATACCTTTTAAATGCACCATCTGCTCCAAGTGTTTAAGCAGGTGGTACATGTGCTCAACATACCCTCCTCCATCACCACTGCATTTTGTCAATGGTTTTTAAAAGTGGCTTTTACAAAAAAATAAAGGCAGTAAACAGAAAGGAAAAACATTCAAATTTCTTGTAATGGAAATTGAAATTTAAATCTCATTGAGATCCTAAATTTTACTCATCAAATTATGTAATTTATCTTTTCCTTATTTTTATTAATGGCCATAATCAATATTGGTGGTATTGTTCTAAAAGAGGGACAATCATATGTTGTTGATACAGCATTTAAAATACTATTGGAAAATATTTCACCAGTATTTTATATATAGTTTTGTATAGTATGTAAAATATAAGTGAACCTTTTTTCCTTTTTAAGAAATTATTTGCCTTTTTAATTTGTTCTTGATATTTTATGGACAAAATTTTAAATTTTCTTGTAGTCTAAGTAGTATGTACTTTTATGATTTCCTCAATTCATTACTTTATTTATAAGTTGTTTTATTTTATACAAATAAGTGTTTATCTTACATAAAACTAGACTATTAAAAACAGCTACAATAGCAATATGGCATATACTTATCATTACAGTATTACAGAATTTTATAGGCTAATCTTCCCTATTTAGAAATACTTTGTCAATCTCTGAAAAATATTTCATAGATAGTTTATAATTTTAATAATACCATATAATTTTAAGAAGTATATATTTAAAAATTAAAGCATTGCATTCTAGAATATGATATAGTAACAACAAAAGGGGATTTTTGCATGTCAGGCACTGTGCTAAGTATTAATACTTTGAATGTTTTATGAAACTTAATCTTTAGAATGACATTCTGAGGTAGGACTTATTATCATATTCATTTTCAGGTGAGAAAGGTTGAAATTAGACAGGTGAAATAATCTCAATGTTTCAAGCCAAGAATCAAAGATAACTTTTATTTTAAACTTGGCTCAGAGAAAAACACCAAATTAGACAGAGAAGATAAAAGGCTAAAGGAAAGTTTGTTTATCCTAGGATGTAATATAATTCAATGCCAATCATATTTTAGTTGAAGGAACACAAATTTGTCCAAGCGCAAATGCTCAGCACCCAGTTGCACAAGCAGAATTTATACTCAAGAAAAATGCTATAGATGTAGATATGAGTCACTAACTCAGACAGGATTGCTTAAGTAGAGAATTTATTCAAGAGTCAGTGACTAAACAGAGTCTAGACAAAGAAGAGTAAAAACCTGAAGTCTTAATCTTAAGGCACTCCTATATTTAAGAAGCCAGAGAAAGAATCAAGATCAAGGAATATCAGCAAGTCATGGGAAAATGAACCTGAGGCACAGAACAAGTGGAAGAGCTCCAAGAAAGGGTAAAAAATAAGGAGAATTCAATGCTGGAAAAGGTAAATGGTCAGGGAATATAATTTTATTTGTATATTATTGATAACCTTTGGCATAGCATGGTTATATAGAATATGGAAGGTTAAGAGTGTCTAATGAGGAAAAAGATGACAAGCTTTTGCAACTGTTGATGGAAGTTTACTGCAAACAGAAGGAAAAATAAAACAGGAAAATGTAAACTAGGCTGAAATGCTGCATAGGGGTTAAGCAAACTGAAAGATTTAAGGGTAATGACTGGTTCCAAAAAAAAAGAAAAGAGGGCATGAGTGATATTAGAATTATGTCTCTTCATGTATTTGATGTTATTTTACAATTCTATCCTACAGAAATTGATACAAGATTTGCATCTTATATGACACATATTTGCTACTTAAATATCTCTGTCATCTTTTTAGAATAATAGAACACAGTTAATAACATGTAGTCAGAGCTAAATGTTGCCATTTGGGGGATGCATAATCTTTAACACTAGAAAATCCCTAACTGCAATTCACAGGAATAGAATGCATGGGTTCCTTTTGTAATTAATGACCACTTTGTATGTATGACCAGTCTACTAGGCTATTGGATTATGATAAATTACTTTCTTCATACTAGATTACCTTTCCTATTCTTAATTTAGAAGCTAATCTCTGGAGACAAGTAGTCTTTCTAGGATTGTATGCAACATGTGGCAAAGACTACATGTTCTCACCTTAGCAATAAGAAAAGGTTGCAAAGAATGGAGCTACATAACAATGCTAAATACAAATGGTGCTCAGGACTAAATAGCTAAGAGTTTGCCTAGTGGAACTTTTCCAGCTTTCACTTTTACTCAGCAACTGACACTATATAAAACACAGTTGACAGTATTAAGAATTTATATTTGCAAAACTTAGGCTGTTAGTGTGAAAACACTGTAAAAAAATCATATTTATGGCTTCATAGTCTTTCATTTATTTTTAATATTTAAGGCAGAGGTTTATTTGTAGGACTTATGATAAAGGGTATTGGGAAGTATCACATGCTTCTTAAAAAGTCTTTGACATTTTGACTAGTTAATGTGATGGGAAGCTTATGAAATGGCAATCAATCATGCCCATCTCCTGATACTGATATTTATGCCCATTTGTAATACTCCTTGTTTCTGTGTGCACTGAACCTAGTGACTTGCTTGTAAAATAACAGTTAAAGAATGCCACTTCTGAAATTATGTCACTAAAAATATAATTCCCATTTTGCTTACAATTGCTATCTCTTGGGCATTTTGAGCTTTTTATCTAATGAAGGAGGATGCCATTTTGTGAGCTTCCTGAGAGAAGGACCCACACGAGAAGACACTAAGGGTTACACTTAGCCAACAGTCTAAGTCTGCAAGGAATGAAACCACTCTTCCAACAGTTCTTGAGAAACTGAATCCTGGAAATAATCACATGACTGTATTTAGCAACCGAGCTTTGGATACACCCCTGATTGAGCCTTCAGCTGAGAATCCTTCCCTCCAACACTGTCACTGCAGCCTTGTGAGAGACCCTGAAGCAGGGAACTCAGCTAAGTCAGGCACAGATTTCTGACCTACAGAAACTGTAAAGTAATAAATAAATGCTGATTTAAACCATTAACATTTTGGCTAATATAAGAAATAGGCTTATTCAGTTCTTGGTTTGTCAGAATGCTATCACTTTTTAAAAATGAAGCTCATCTCTAAAGTAGCCACTCTAAACCCAAAAACTCTGTATGTTACTTTAATAGATCTTTCCTAAATGATCCAAGATTCATTCTTCTTATTCTTCAAAACTCCAGGAATCTCTCACTTGTCCATGAGTGAGACACAATTTTTCACAAATGACACAAATTTTCCCTTCTATGAATTCCCATTGCATCTACAGTAACATGAAATACAGCAAATTTGATAAAAAGTTGTTTAAACTAATGAAGAATTGTCAAATATCAAATTGCTGGATTTTTGTTTTCATTGTAAGACCTTAACAGAGTCAATTTTTCCTGTCAATTAAATTAATAAAAATGAAATACAATTTAAAGTTTTACTTTTTCAGTCACCTTAGACAAATTTCAAGTGCTTAACTAACATATGAGTAGGCATTACCGTGGTGGGCAGTGAAATACAGCACGTTTCCATCATTATAGGCAGGTTTATTGGGTAGTACTTCCCTGGAAAAATCTCTTAACTTCCCATAATAAGAAATACTACACAATATTTAACACTAAATTTGCAATGCTAAATAACTAGATTAAATATCCTACAAATAATGATGAGTATTAGTTAAAAGACTGTCTAATCACAACATCTGACTTGGAGCCTATATATTTTTTCTTTCTACAGATAAATTTTCTTTCTAAAGATAAAGATAAATTCTAAAACATTCTGTAACAGTTTAAATGATAAACAGTTATCATTTAAATAGTTTTCAATTTTCAGTAGTTAAATACAATTTGATAATTTAGTAACATTTTTAAAAGTTAGATATTTTACATTATAAAATTAATAATTAGTGCTTTCAAATAAGCAAATATTTCAGAAAAAATCATTTGATAAGAAATTATTTTAATTATGAAGATCAAAATTTATTACAACATTATTAGGCTGAGTAAAGTTGTTCCATTGAGTAATTTGATATCATTCACACATAATTTGAATTATAAGTGAATTTAGCTTTGTCGTTTGGATAGAGTTTTCCCATTTTCCATTCTAACTATTAGTGGATTGAAGCACTTTTTTTTCTGTATTTTAACATTATTTTTTGTAAGATGAATTGTCAGTCATTCAAACATTTTCTTCTCATTATCCATTATGTACCAATCCATGAGATTTAAATGATAGCATGAATAGTTCAATTAGCTTAAGCATTTTACTCAATATATGCCAGTAATATATCCATAGACATAAACAGATGTGATGGTGTGGAGTTTAAAAGATCATTTGAATTCTCTGTAAACTAGGAATAGAGGGGAACCTCCTCAACTTGATAATGAATATCCAAAAAATCCTACAGTTAACATCATACTTAACAGTGAGAAGCTAGAAGCTTTCCTACCAAGATTAAGAAAAAGTCAAGAAAGACCCCTTTCAACTTTCAACACTGTACAGGAAAGAAAAACAAAAAAAAGAATGTTTATCTAAGAAAATTTCACTTAAAATAAAAATATATTTCACCACAAACTTTCTAATATAAATCTCAATAAATAAAGCAATTCAACTAACCTATGAAAAAAAAAAAAAAAAGCTAATGCAACATGACAAGCAAAAAACTATAAAAGGTGTATATATTGAGAAGGAAGAATTTAATCTGATCTTATTTGCAGGTGCCATGATGGTGTATGTAGAAAATTCAAAAGAATAAACAAAAAATTTCTGGAACTAAAAGTGACTTAATTAAGGTTATGGAATATAAGGTTAATACACAAAAGTCAATCATATTCCTATATACAATCAATAAACAAGTAGAATTTAAAATTAAAAGAATAATACCATTTATTGCATTAACATCAAAAAAGAAATACTTATGCATGAACATAACAAAACATATACAAAATCTATATGAGGAAAACTATAGAACTGTGATAAAAAAATAAAACAACTAATAAATGCATATATATTCCAACCAAATTCATAGATAGGAAACTAAATATTTTCAGGATGCCAGTTTCCTTCCTAAATTGATCTAAAGAGTCAATGTATTCCTAATCAAAATCCCAACAAGTTATTTTGTGGATATTAACAAACTGATTCTAAATTTTATACAAGGAAACAAGAGTCAGTAGCCAAGACAATATTGGAGGGAAAGAATACAGTTGAAGGACTGCATTGCCCTACATAGCTTCAAGACTTAGAAGAAAGCTAAAGTAATTAAGACAACATAGTAGTGGAAAATAATAGACAAACAGATTAGTGGGACAGAATAAAAAGCCCAGAAATAACCTACATAAAAATAGTCAACTGATTTTTTACAAAAGAATAAAAAAAACTGTAATGGAACAAAGATATTCTCTTCAACAAATGGCGCTGGAAAAATGGGACATTCACGTGGAAAAAATGAATGTAGACACAGACCTTGTACCCTTCATGAAATTAACTTAAAATGAATCATACCTAGGGTAAAACACAAAATTATAAAATGCAAAATTATAGAATTTAAGTGTTCTCTATGTAAAATAAAAAAAAAACAAAAATAGATATGTGAGGTGATGGCTATGTTAATGAGCTAGACAGGGAATCTGTTCACAATTTACATGTACATCAATTTATCACATTATACACATTATGTATATAACAATTTATTGTCAGTTATACCTCAGCAAAGCTAAAAAATTAGCTATGGAGCCACAAATAGACACAGAGGAAGTATAAATGCATATTACTAAGTCAAAGAAGCCAATCTGAAAAGGCTAAATACCGTATGATTCGAACTATAGGATATTCTGGAAAGGGCAAAACTATGAAGATAGTATAAAGATCTATGATTACCAAGGGGTGGGATGATGGGAAGGGATGAACCAACTGAACACAGTTGATTTTCAGGGCAGTGAAAATACTGTGTGGTAATTAATGATGGATACATGTCATTACCTAAATCCATAGACTGTACAATGTCGAGTGAACCCTAATGTAAACTATAGAGTTTGGGCAGTTATGATAGAGCTTTATTAATTATAACAAAAGTACCATTATAGTAGAGGTTGTTGATAGTGAGGAAGGTTATTCATATAGTGGGGTAGGGGTTACATGGTCTATTTCTGTGACTCCCTCTCCATTTTGCTATGATCCTAAAACTGTTTTTCTTAAGTCTTCAAAAAAAAAGGAAATACTAATGTTCTGACATTTAGGATGGTCATATTTGCTAATGTTCAGGGTAAAAATAAATAGTTCATTTGAAGACAAAATTAAAGGTATTATGAACACAAAATTCAAACTACAGTTACTTGGGGAGGAAGAGAGAGGGAGAGGAGACAGGGAAATAAAAGGCTCCATATAAATTATTTTCACAGTTGTAGTTCTTTCTTTGGATAAAGAACTTGTAGATAGGCATTCAGATCAGATCAGTCGCTCAGTCGTGTCCGACTCTTTGCGACCCCATGAATCGCAGCACGCCAGGCCTCCCTGTCCATCACCAACTCCCGGAGTTCATAAAATTAATTACTAAATAACTAAGTAAACAAGCAGAAATAGTCCATGTGTGTACCAGTGATGAATATATGCTTTGAATCAAAAATTACTAATTATTTATAATTCCATTCCAGATACACGAGGGAAAAAAATAGGTATAAATTTTATCTTGATTATTTAGATTCCATTAAATGACATGCACCTATGCCCCCAAATCAGCCAAAAATGAGGGAAGAGGTGGAGCACATGCTCACCTTGAGCATGTACATCTAAGCATGCTATAAAAAATTAGGTCGTATACTCGATTGATTATTGCTTTACAAAATAAAAAGGCATTGGAGAAAAACATGACTATGAGACAGTTAGACAAGTAAATCATAACAGGATACATTTTCTATAAACTTTCCTACCCCAGCAACCTATGGTGTAGGCTCTACTCTCCCAGCGCAGCTCCCAAACCCAGATTCACTCACTCACCTCCAGTGAGAGCTTGGATATGTCTCTGACATGCCTCACACACAACCTCCTTGGATGTTCTTGTGCACACTTTTCTCCAGCGTCAGTTCCACCTTCAGTGTATTAGGTCTCCAACATTCTAAACCGGTTCATTCAGATTGTATATTTTATGCACTTAAATAATTTTCATTAAAATGAATCATCTGAGAACAAGGCTATAACGTCTAGCTATCACCCTTGGTGGTGCTAGTGGTAAAGAATCAGCCTGCTAATGCAGGAGACAAGAGATGTGGGTTCAATCCCTGGGTCAGGAAGAACTACTGGAGAAAGAAATGGCAACCCACTCCAGTATTCTTCCTGGGATAATTCCGTGGACAGAGTAGTCTGGCGGGCCACAATTCACAGAGTCACAAAGAGTTGGACATGACTGAAGCAACTATTTGCAGAGGAAATTACAGTCATCCTTATAATTTTCTACCAAAAATACCTACCTAGAAATAAAAGTTGCAGCTAGACTCTCATTATGAAACATTATAAAAAATCTTACTATACAAACCTTGATAAAATAAACATTTCTAAAAAATTACTTAAGATTTAAAGTCTCCAAACCACAATTTTTAATACAGCCACTAAATACACTGTAACGTGTGATACAACTTTAATCAAACTTGATTCCTCAGTTTCCGCTAATTAATTTTCTCCATTAACATATGACACTACTTAGAGTGCATTTTTTACTTTGTATAGTTCCATAGAAATTTAAAAAGAGAAATCTGGTTTGGAGCAATGAATATTTTAAAACATTTAAAATATTAATAACCTAAATCTTTTCTCCAAAGCAGTATTTGATATAATTTTAGGCCTTATATTTGCATGCTGAAATAAACATGAATCTTTTTTTCCTTATGTGAGAAACCAAATCAAGACAGTTAAATTACATTGGTACAAATGATCCATAACAGAAATTTTGGGGCAGCTTTTAAAATGAAGTTAATATGGTCTTCTTGTAAGTATTTATGCTTAAACCACCACACACTTTACTTTGTGGGCTATGGAAAATACCTATGTGCATGGATAATGATTAAAGATAATTTATAATTAACTTGTTTCTATTGTAATAGGCAGAGCCATATATAACATTATGAATCAAGAAGACTGAGTTTAGTGAGTTAGTATTATATTGGTTCTGTTAAGTCACCTTCAGTCGTGTCCAACTCTGTGTGACCCCATAGATGGCAGCCCAACAGGCTCCCTCATCCCTAGGATTCTCAAGGCAAGAACACTGGAGTGGGTTGCCATTTCCTTCTCCAATGTATGCAAGTGAAAAGTGAAAGTGAAGTCGCTCAGTCGTGTCTGACTCTTAGCGACCCCATGGACTGCAGCCCACCAGGCTCCTCCATCCATGGGAGTTTCCAGGCAAGAGTACTGGAGTGGGGTGCCATTGCCTTCTCCGTATATTGGTTCTACCCCTATGCCAATTGTGAACTTTCTTCATGGCCCATTTTACTTTAGCACTTACTGAACAGACACAGTGTAAAGCACTTTACATTACTTACTTCTTTTAAGCCTTAGAACTTCTCTGTGAGATTGATATCATTACTCAATTTATCAAAGGAATGAAGACTTAACAAGTTTTAGTATCTTGCCCAAACCCAGGGAGATTTTAAGTTGCCACTAAGAATCAAAAGGAAGTTTGTCTCACAGCAGAACCTGAGTTCTTAACCATTATTGTTGTTGTTCAGTTGCTCGGACATGTCTTACTTTTTGAGACCTCATGAACTGCAGCATGCCAGACTTCCCTGTCCTTCACTGTCTCTTGGAGTTTGCTCAAACTCGTGTTCATTGAGTCAGTGATGCCATCCAAACATCTCATCCTCTATCATCCACTTCTCCTCCTGCCTTCAATCTTTCCCAGAATCAGGGTCTTTACCAATGAGTCTGATCTTCAGATCAGATGGGCAAAGTACTGGAGACTCAGCTTTAGCATCAGTCCTTCCAATGAATATTCAGGGTTGATTTCCTTTAGGACTTACTGGTTTTATCTCCTTTCTGTCCAAGGAACTCTCAAGAGTCTTCTCTAGCAACACAGTTTGAAAACAGCTATTCTTCAGTGCTCAGTCTTCAAGGTCCAACTCTCACATCCATACATGACTACTGGAAAAACCTTAGCTTTGACTATCCAGACTTTTGTTGGCAAAGTGATGTCTGCTTTTTAATATAATGTCTAGGTTTATCATAGCTTTTTTTCCAAGGAGCAGACATCTTTTAATTTCATGACTGCAGTCACCATTCACAGTGATTTTGCAGTCAAATAAAGTCTGCCACTGCTTGCATTGTTTCCCCATCTATTTGCCATGAAGTGGTGGGACTGGATGCCATGATCTTAATTTTCTGAATGTTGAGCTTTAAGCCAGCTTTTTCACTCTCCTCTTTCACTTTCATCAAGAGGCTCCTTAGTTCCTCTTCACTTTCTGCCATCAGAGCAGTGTCATTTGCATATCTGAGGTTATCGATACTTCTCCCGACAATCTGAATTCCAGCTTGTTATTTGTCCAGCCCAGCATTTCACATGATGCACTCTGCATGTAAGTTAAATAAGCAGGGTGACAATATACATCCTTGACATACTTCTTTCTCAATTTGGAACCAGTTTGTTGTTCCATGTCTGCTTCTAACTATTGCTTCTTGACCTGCATACAAGTTTCTCAGGAGGCAGGTAAGGTGGTCTGGTATTCCCATCTCATTAAGAATTTCCCACAGTTTGTTGTGATCCACACAGTCAAAGGTTTTATCATGGTCAATGAAGCAGGTGTTTTTCTGGAATTACCATACTTTTTTTATAATCCAATGGATGTTGGCAATTGATTATCTGGTTCCTTTGCCTTTTCTAAACCCAGCTTCTACATCTGGAAGTTCTTGGTTCATGTACTATTGAAGCTTAGCTTGAAGGATTTTGATCATTAACTTGTTAGCATGTGAAATGAGTGCAAATGTGTGGTAGTTTGAACAGTCTTTGGCACTGCCCTTCTTTTGGATTGGAAAAAACCCTGTGATATATTAACCATCATACCCTATGATTTTTTTTTGAAAGCACCACTTTAACATAGGAGGTTGTGCTGCTGCTGCTGCTGCTGCTAAGTCGCTTCAGTAGTGTCCGACTCTGTGTGACCCCATAGATGGCAGCCCATCAGGCTTCCCCATTCCTGGGATTCTCCAGGCAAGAACACTGGAGTGGGTTTCCATTTCCTTCTCCAATGCATGAAAGTGAAATGTGAAAGTGAAGTCGCTCAGTCGTGTCTGACTCTTCGTGACCCCATGGACTGCAGCCAACCAGGCTCCTCCATCCATAGCATTTTCCAGGCAAGAGTACTGGAGTGGGGTGCCATTGCCTTCTCCAAGGAGGTTGTGCTACTAAACTGAAAAGCCTGAAAATATGTATACTCAAAAGATGTGAAGCCCATTTCTCAACATTTTTTAGAGACTAACTTGGTCTAAATTATTTTATTACTCTTCTTTTGTAGTTGTATATTTTCTCATTGCTTTTCCATTTTATGCCTCACTGATGACCTACTGAAGCAGTACTGTGATATTCTCATCCTGTTAGAGTCTGATGCATTGTAGTGAGATATATGCCAATCTAGGTATGTATGACATCTTTCTGTGTGGCTACTGGATCCATTCCAAGTGGAATGCTATTGAAAAGTATATGATGGTTCAATTTAAGCTTATCATTCCAAATAAATATGTCTTTGGACATGGCAAGTCCTCATTATGAAGAAGTTTGAACCAAGCACTACAGGTTCCCTTTATAAAAATATTCTTTGCTCAAAATGATATAGTATTCAGTTCAGTCAGTTCAGTCACTCAGTCATGTCCGACTCTTTGCGACCCCATGGACTTCTGACTGCTATTAGTATTAGTTTGAATATTTTTTAAGTCTTGAGGAAAACCACTTAAACTTTCTATGAATCACCACCAAAATATACAGACCAAAAATAAAAAGAACTCATTGTACATCATTTATGTTTCCAAATTATTATTTTAACTTAAAGTGACATTATTACAACATGTAACATTGGTCTGTTTTACAAATGTATAGTCTTGAAATATTTGTTATTTGGCACCTCTAAAATCAAGTTTAATTTTGTTATATTTCTTTAAATATCCTAATAAAAATATAGACAGTTAACCATAAAGGACAATGAATGCTAGAAACATAACAATGTACCGATTACTGTGTAAACTGGTTTCAGAGTGTCAGTTCTAGACTTATACTTTGTAGAATGTTTTCCATCTTTGCAAGCATTTTAACCAGTTAAGTGTAGTTTTTCAATATAATGATCATGTCTTTAATTTTCACCAGTAATTATAATATTGAAAAAGCCTTTCATTCTAAATCTTAAAATGCACCCATTAAATTTGATATGTGGAATTTGATAAAGTAAATTACATAAGGGTTTCATTCACAGTCTCTGACATGTGCTCTATATATGCATATTTCAATACTGGAGGTTTTGCCACTCCCACTATGATTAGCTCTAAAATGCTTCACCCTGTTGTTGGCATGAAATACTTAAGAAAACACTGTCTGTACATGAATCCAAAGAAACTGTTCCATGCTGAACATAGTTGTCCAGAATGTACTTTAATAGAAAGTGCCAACGATATATGGGGCTTCCCAGGTGGCTCCATACATAAAGAATCCACCTGCAGTGCAGGAGATGCAGGAGACATGGATTTGATCCCAGGGTTGTGAAGACTGCTTGGAGGAGAGGGCATGGCAACTCACTTAAGTGTTCTTGCTTGGAGAATCCCATAGACAGAGGAGCCTGACAGGCTACAGTAAGGTCACAAAGAGTCACACACGACTGAAGTGACTGAGCACACATACACTAAAGATACATAAAGGTAATGACTTTGGAGTTGATGAAAACAAGTCCATTTTTCAGAGTCATCATTCTTAGTGTTTCCTACAGTTTCAACCTGACTTTTATCACCACTGAAAAGAAAACTCTTCCAGCTTTAGGTAATATAATCTAGTGATGTTAGAATGCTTTTAAACTCAAAATCATAAACATTGTCAGGGTTTAAGTACATTAGTAAAACAGAGAACTAATTCATGATTTAATTTGATTCTAAGACTGTCTTCCTCTACCATCTTGTCTCCAAGCCTATTCAGTGATAAACAAGATATATTGTCTACAATGAACCTTTACCTCATAACTGTGATCTCTTAAAATATCAAAGTTTATTTATCTATGTGACAGCAACTATGGACCTAACAGGCTAACTTTTTCTAAAGGAAATAAGTGGCATGGTAGTTAAGTTTAAACTACAACTCTGGCAGTTTGTTGCTTTATGTTTATAATTTGGATGTCTTCAGCCAAATTCTGATGGTGCCAAATTCACAAAATCTGGAAAATGACCGATTGATGCTTGGATCATAACAATTTGATACAACTTAATTCATTAACACAAATCAATTTCTTGATATTAGATAATTCCAACATTAAACCATTTCAAGGTTATTTTTGGAAATGGGAATGTAAATAACTTTTAGCCAGTTAGAAAATTCTGTTGAAATTTTAATGAGTTTTATGAACATGTATTTGTAGAACCACAGTTTTTGCCAATTTTAATTTCCATAACTACATACTACTTTTGCTATAAAACATATTATTATTATACCATAGCTGATGGGTAATGAACCATTCAGGGTTTTCACAGAAAAGAAGAGATTGGAAAACAGGATCTGCTTTCATTTAGAATTGCGGAAAAGTTTCTTGAGCATGAAGCCATGTAAATATTTGCCAGTTTTAATCCAGAAGTTGCAAACTGAGATTGATGTCATTTACCATCAAATGTGAATCATCCAACACATGTTAATTAACCTTCATGGGGATGACACTATGCCTGATATTAAGGAGAATCCAAAGAAATATTACCTATAAACCTTGTGCTCAAAGAGTAAAAATGGAAAAAGCAAAGCAGTGTGAGCAAAAAAGGTAAAAATAACTTTATTATCAGAGTACAGACAACCCCAACTTATGCTCATTTGATATACAACTTTTTTACTTTACAGTGCTATGAAAGTTGCATGCATTCAGAAGAAACCATACTTGCAGTTTTTAATTTTTTGTATTTTTTTCCTAGAAATATACGGTACAGTACTTTCTTTCAGTGTTGGGCAGTTCCCAGTCAGCCACTTGACCATGAGGATGAACAACCAATACATTCACAACCACACTGCACCCACACAACCTTTCAGTTTTTTACTTTCACTACAATATCCAATAAATTACATGAAATACTCAACACTGCTACTATAAAAGAGTCTTTGTGTTAGATGATTTTGCCTAACTTAAAATTAATAAAAGGCTTCCCAGGTGGCACTAGTGGTAAAGAACCCACGTGCCAATGCAAGAGACATAAGAGACTCGGATTTGATCCCTGGTTCAGGAAGATCCCCTGGAGGAAGGCATGGTGACCCACTCAATACTCTTGCCTGAAGAATCCCATGGACAGAGAAGGTTGGCAGGCTATGATCCATAGGGTTACAAAGAATTGGACATGACTTAAGCGACTTATCATGCATGCATGCAAGGCTAACAGAAATGCTAACATGCAAGGCTAACACAGGCAAGGTAGGCCAGGTTAAGCTATGATGTTCAGTAAGATAAGTGTATTAAGTGCATTTTCAAATAGCGATATTTTCAACTTATGATGGGTTTACTGGAATGTATCATAAATTGAGGAAAATCTGTATACAGTTTATAATTATGCTATGTGAAGAATAAGGACTATGTGAATTAATAGAAATAAAAGTTCACTGAATAAGTATGATCAGAGGCATCTCCTTGAATCACCTGAGATTTGAATAAGGTTTTACATACTAAGTAGAAGAAAGGGAGTTTTAGGTAAAATAAACATGAACAAAGGTGCTGGTAGGAGAAAACACAAAGTAAAGACTCAGAAATGTTATGGACATGGGGAGGGGGAGAAGAAGGTGAGATGTATGGTGAGAGTAATATGGAAACTTACATTGCCATATGTAAAATGGATAGCCAAGGGGAATTTGTTGTATGTCTCAGGAAACTCAAACAGAGGCTCTTGTATCAACCTAGAGGGGTGGTATGGGGAGGGAGATCGGAGGGAGGTTCAAGAGAGAAGGGATATATATATATACCTATGGCTGATTCATATTGAGGTTTGATATAAAAAAACAAAATTATGTAAAGCAATTATCCTTCAATTAAAATAATAAATTTGAAAAAAGAAAGACTGAGAAGTGTTCATGGAGCCATGGATTCATATAAAGGAATAATGGAGGCTCTGAGATCAAGTTCGCACATTAGACTATTCAATATCAGCCAGTTTGAAGACTGAGTTTCCTGATTGTTAAATGGAGAAATGTTCTAACCATACCTACAAGCCCTAAATTCAATTTAAGTAAACCAGTAAAATTTAAGAGTAGAACATTAATGCAAAAAATATCTAAACTTTTCAACAATACACTGGGGTTTAGTTTGAATATCAGTTCTAAAACAGATGCTGATGAAGCCAAAGAAATCTAATAAGGAGAAAGTTCCCCTGTATGAAAATAAGCCAAGCCTCACCTACAAGGAGACAAAATTTAAGAGATATTAAACAGATATCACAATGATCTATTGTGATTTAGAAAAGGCAGAGGAACCAGAGATCACATTGCCAACATTCATTGAATCACAGAAAAAGTAAGAGAATTCCAGATAAATCTACTTTTGCTTCATTGACTACACTAAAGCCTTTGACTGTGTGGATCACAAGAAACTGGAAAATTCATAAAGAGATAGGAATACCAGACCACCTGACCTGCCTTCTGAGAAACCTGTATTTAGGTCAAGAAACAACAGTTAGAACTGGACATGGAACTGGACTGGACTGGTTCCAAATTGGGAAAGGAGAATGTCAAGGCTGTATATTGCCACCCTGCTTATTTAGCTTATATGCAGAGTATATCAAATGAAAGGCCAGGCTGGATGAAGCACAAGCTGGAATTCAGATTGCTGGGAAAAATATCAATAACCGACATGCAGATGACACCACTCTAATGGCAGAAAGCAAAGAGGAACTAAAGAGCTTCTTGAAAGTGAAAGAGGAGAGTGAAAAAGCTGGCTTAAAACTCAACTTTCAAAAAATAAAGATCATGGCATCCAGTCCCATCAATTCATGGCAAATAGATGGGGAAACAATGGAAACAGTGACAAGACTTTATTTACTTGGGCTCCAAAATCACTGCTGATGGTGACTGTAGCCATGAAATTAAAAGATGCTTGCTCCTTGGAAGAAAGCTATGACAAACCTAGACAGTGTATAAAAAGCAGAGACATTACTTTGCCAGCAAAGGTCCATCTAGTAAAAGTTATGGTTTTTCCAGGAGTCATGTATGGATTTGAGAGTTGGACCATAGAGAAGGCTGAGTGCTGAAGAATAGATGCTTTTGAACCGTGGTGTTGAAGAAGACTCTTGAGAGTCCTTGGACTGCAAGGAGTCAAATCTGTTAATCTTAGAGAAATCAATCCTGAATGTTCATTGGAAGGACTGATGATGAAGCTGAAGCTCCAATACTTTGGCTACCTGATGCAAAGACCTGACTCATTAGAAAAGACCCTGATGCTGGGAAGGATTGAAGGTAGGAGAAGAAGGGGACGACAGAGGACAAGATGGTTGAATGGCATCAATGACTCAATGAACACAAGTTTGAGTAAGCTCTGGGAGATAGTGAAGGACAGGGAGGCCTAGTGTGTTGCAAAGACTCAGACACAACTGAGCGACTGAACAACAACAATGATCTATTCACAGTGGACAAATAATCCAAAGCATTTGGACTTGGTGAGACTTCTTTTTCTTTTCTTTCCTTTGGGGACTAAAAATATTGTATATAACCGATTTTATTAGAACTCATATAAATTGCTGCCTTTCTCTGAATCTCACATGTGTATACCTGTTTGTGATCTATGACAAAGCAATTCACCAAATGTTGCTTAAAATTAATCTGAATGACCCTTCTCTATAATTTCTCTAGTGATAATTTCAAAAGAATAATGATGAATAAGATGAGATTAAATATGCCTATGAGCAGAAGGCTCTGAATATTTGGAGTAACAGAAAAAGATAAAGTGGTTTTAGGTCAAAACATTAATAATAGGAAAAGAAGGTGAAATTTGAGTTGGGCATTTGGGTCTTGAAAGTTAATTAGGTTTGTTTCAGGGTTTATTATTGACCAGTGTGCACAGATGAGTTTTGATGGAGGGAATACCATTAGTCAAAATCTTAGTAAGATCCATAATGAAGAATAACTAAGGAATCACTAGAATAGACTGGAAAGGATTTAAAAGGTTATTTCAATTGTGAAATTGGGGAGTGTTAGACAAGATTTTCATATTTATCATGAGTATATCCATATTTAGTGATACATTGTGGAGTAATTGAGGGTGTGCATCATGAAAGTATTTGGTCAGTATGGTTGTGTTGTTGTTGTTTAGTCACTAAGTCATGTTCAACTCTTTGTGACCCCAGGGACTGCAGTGCACCTATCCTTCTACTGAAGGATAAAGTACTAAAGGAAACTCCCAGAGTTCCCTCAAACTTATGTCCATTGAATCCACAATGCCATCCATCCTTCTCATCCTCTATTGCCCTCTTCTTCTGCTGCCCTCAATCTTTCCCAGCATGAGGGTCTCTTCCAATGAGTCAGCTCTTTTTAGTAATTCATACAGATTATGCCATATGTTGTGATTTTTTCTTTCGAGTGCACTCAGGCATGAAGGAAGGTTGAAATCATCTGGATAACTCTGTAAAGGAAATTTTAACCCATGTGATGCTCTCTCTGCTGCCAAGTGGGAATTTGGTTTCTCTTTTCAAGTCACTCACAAAAATCCTTTGAATGATCAGTATGTGATCTTTTCAAATCTCTTTAATGCATAGTAGTTTACATAATGCCTGGTACACAGTAGGTCCTCAATATAGTTTCTTTAATACTGTGTCAAGTACTCTATCCTAGTAGATGATAGCAAAGTTAAATTATTTATACATAATTGCATGAAATTATATCGTGTGTTTATTTACCAAAGGTTTTGAAAATTTTACCTCAAAAATGTAAGGTTAAAGTAAGATAACATATTGAAATTGTTTTGTGAATAATTTTAAGTGCTCTCCAGATATGGAATGTGACACTAGAAGTTCTAATAGTACTTGCATTCAACATTGTTTCCTCCAACTAAAGGCAATAGAACACTCTAGTATTTAAATTAGCATAGCACAGTTACTCAGTTAACATATATATACAAGGGTCTGATTTGGTTTTGCCCAATTGGAACTGAAGGGAATGAAAAAATAAAACATTTCCTACTCACAGATAGGAAGTCTAATTGAGTTGCTTAAACAAGCACCAATTTTTGCTCAGGTTCAGATAAAAAAGAGAATACAATTAAATATGCATGTATATTATACAAAGATATATAAGATATTCAAAGCTCTTGTGGTAATGATATAGTCATTTCCCAAGGTTGTCCTTTTGAATTGTACACGTTATTTACTATATAAGAAATCATACACTCTAAATGGCTCCAGAAAAAGATCCTTAGCTGACTATATCTTTTTGTGCATATAGTAAAAATTCTAACACTGAATTGTATAATAGACTCACAGCTCTTTGGCAGTACCTAAATACAGCAACTCCTAGCATTAAGATCCTAGCCAATGCAATAAGGCAAGAGAAATAAAAGAGAATAAAAATTGGAAAATTGAATTGTTGTAGAGAAAATGATTATAAAGAAAATATAAAACCAACACACCATTAAAATTATTAATAGCATGTAAATATAACCAAGTCACTGGATTCAAGGTAAATGGATTATGTTCAATAATACAAAATCAATAATTTCATAGGTCAAAAAAATTAATGTTGACTATTTTAAATACTTAATATATCAGTTTATTTCTATATATCATTATTAATGTATAAAAATATAGTTTATTGAAAGATACTATTTATAATTATATCAGAAAACATCAAATGCCCAGGAATAAATCTAATAATAAGCAATAAATCTAATAGACTTATTAGAATTAATCTAATAAATATTTTAAATAAAATTTTTGTAAAAACTCTATGTCTCTGGAATTCTCCAGCCATGAATACTGGAGTGGGTTGTCATTTCATTTCCTACTCCAGGGGATCTTACTGACCCATGGATCAAACCTGGGTCTACTGGACTGCAGGCAGATTTTTTACCATCTGAGCTACAAAGGAAGCCCAACATACAGATACATATATTTTATTTATGTTTATCTGTCTGCAGGTCAGGAAGCAATAGTTAGAACTGGACGTGGAACAACAGATTGGTTCCAATTGGGAAAGGAATACAATCAAGGCTGTATTTTCTCACCCTGCTATTTAACTTATATGCAGAATACATCATGAGAAATGATGGGCTGAATGAAGCACAAGCTGGAATCCAGATTGCCAAGAGAAATAACCTCATATATTCAGATGATGCCACCATTATTGTAGAAAGTGAAGAACTAAAGAGCCTCTTCATGAAAGTGAAAGAGGAGAGTGAAAAAGTTGGCTTAGAACTCAACATTCAGAAAACTAAGATCATGGCATCCAGTCCCATCACATCAGGGCAAATAGATGGTGAAGCAATGGAAATAGTGAGAGACTTTATTTTGGGGGCTCCGAAACCACTGCAGATGGTGAATGCAGCCATAAAATTAAAAGACACTTGCTCCTTGGAAGAAAAGTTATGACCCACCTAGACAGCATATTAAAAAAACAGAGGCATTACTTTGCCAACAAAGGTCTGTCTAGTCAAAACTATGGTTTTTCCAGTAGTCATCTATGGATGTGAGAGTTGGACTATAAAAAAAGCTGAGTGCTGAAGAACTGATGCTTTTGAAGTGTGGTGTTGGAGAAGACTCTTGAGAGTCCCTTGGACTGCAAGGAGATCCAAGCAGGCCATCCTAAAGGAAATCAGTCCTGAATATTCTTAGGAAGGACTGATGCTGAACTCCAATACTTTGGCCACCTGATGAAAAGAACTGACTCATTTGAAAAGACCCTGATTCTGGGCAAGATTGAAGGCAGGAGAAGGGGACGACAGAGGATGAGATTGTTGCATGGCATTAACGACTCAATGGACATGAGTTTGAGTAAACTCCGGGAGTTGGTGATGGACAAGGAGGCCTGGCGTACTGCAGTCCATGGGGTCCCAAAGAGTTGGATATGACTGAATGACTGAACTGAACTGATAGAATAAAAAATAATTTTATATGTATTTATATAAATTGCATATGTTTGCATAAAAAAGGAAGAAAGAATTAGAGAAAGATTTTAAATCTTTGAATAAATGAGCCATATGTCATATTACTAAATAAATAGAGGAATATATCATGGTATTGAGTTGTAAAATTTAATATTGCACATACAGTTATTCTTTCCAAATTCATGTTCATTTATAATTCACTGCAATCATAATCAATATCTCAGAACTTTTCTGTGTGTAGGTGTATGTGAATGTATGCACATTGATAAGCCGATGATTCATAAAAAGACAAAAGCCCAAGAATAGGCACAGCAATCTTAAGGACACATGATGCTAGAAGACCTAAAGTACTAAATATCAGTACCATATTGCCTTAGTTAAAATAAAGCTATATTACTTATTACAATGTTGAATTGGCAATACTATAGATAAATCAAGTTAAAATATGCAATATCAGTGCAGCTGTGAAAGGATGGTCATTTTTAAAAATCAATGCTGGGTTGCCTAGGTGTCATAAGGGAAAAAAAGGATTTTGGCCTCTCTTCACATCTAACACAAGAATCAATTCTAGGTAAATTGTAGATATAAATGCAGAATTTAAACTATAAGGATTTAGAAGAAAACGTAGAAAATCATTTCCTTGACATATGTGGAGGCAACGATTTCTTAAGAAGGCATAAAGAAACACCAACAATAAAGCAAATGTGCATGTGTGTATGTGTGTGCACACGCATACACATCTATATTAAGATTTAAAACGTCTCTTCATTAAAGTTCAGTTCATGAAAAGCACCATTAAAATTGTGGATGTAGCTACTCATTGAAAGAAGTTTGCAAAACATTTATGTCCAACAATGAACATTCATCCCAAAAATATTTTTAAAACTTCTACAAATCAGTAGGAAAAAGGCAACTTTTCAGAAAACTGAGAAAAGGACAAAAGTTTTTCATGAAAGAGGATATCCTATTGTTCAATGAATTTATGAAAAAGTATTAATCAATTCTGTTATTTAGTGAGGAATTACAGATTAAACCAATAATATACCCCTCTGTATAAATAAGAATTGCAAAAAAAAAAAAACAAAAAAAAACTGCTGGTTAGAATGTGAAGCAATCAGAACTCACTCTCATACACTGCTGATGATAGAATAAATTAATAGAACTGTTTCAGAACATTGTTTGGCAATATCTTCTAAAGGTGAGCTTAGGTTTATTTTATGATCCTACAATTCAACTCTTTCATATATGTGCTACAAAATATGTATATATATTATCAGAAGATACCACAATGATGTTCATACCAACACTATTCATACTTTCCCAATACTGGAATCACCCAAATATCCAAAACAGAATGAGTAAATTGATTATAATATATTCCCAAAGAGAATATTATGCATCACCTGTAATACAGAAACTATAAATGTACAAAAGAAAATATTTGAAAATTCATGGATGTAACATTGAATAAAAGAGTTTAGATATTTTTAAAAGTATATAGTATGTCTATTTTTTTTAATTGTTGTGAAGTTTAAAAAAGAAAAAAATAATCTATGGTGTTAGAAGTCAGGTTATGGCTTGTTTTTAACAGTAGTGACTGAAGAGGGGCATTGGAGGCCTGAGTGGTATTGGGAATGTAATATTTCTTGACCTACATGCCAGTAACATGGGTATATTCATTTTGCACAAAACTAATCTATTTATGAAGTATTATTCTACATGTTAACATTCAGAAAAATATTCAAAACTTTGCCCTTAATGTCATTGTTTTGATGGCATGAGCATCACAAATAAAATCAGTATATTATTTTATTTTTTATTAAATAAAACAAAATTTAGGCAAAAGATCCATTCCTAAGTGATCTTTAGCACACTATCCGGAATTTTAGTAACTTTCATTTTGCTGTCATTTAGTCTTATCATTCCAGTGTATAGGATAATTTATCTTCAAATATTGCTAAGTAAGCATAAAGACATGCCCCTATATAAGCCTATAAATCTAAGTGATGTATATGTCTTCATTTATCTTTTTTTCCCCTTTCTCTCAGCCTCATATTGTGTGCTTTTCATTCTGTAAAGGTCATGATAGCTCATAAATCTTCTAACTGACAAGAGATCAAATTCATTTTCAAAAACAAGGAATTGTCACTTTACATAGTTTGAAAAGTATTGTTATTATAAGAAACATTCACTGTTTTATTGATAATAGGCATTTGGATAATTTACATAGATAATATATACACAATTTACTCTCAAGAAGGTGGATCATGATATCCTTAAGCATGGACTGTGCATATTAACTTTCATCCATGTTACATTCAATTGTCATGTCTGCTTCAATTCCTTTCAATTATGACACTTTTTGAGATTTTATTGTGTTAATGACCTTGACAGTTTTGAGAAGTATTGGTCAAATATTTGCAGGATATTCTTCTATGGGAAAGGAGAAAAAAAGAATAACTTTATAGTGGATAGCTCTGAGATTTTCTATATGAACAGAGAATGGTATTTTTAGTTTTTATTTTACACTTTATGTTATCTGTACTTCTGGAGTAATGTGGCTCACTTCAAAAGGTGGCTGAATATTGCATTTTGCAAGGCTTGCATTTTTAATTTTTAAAGCTTAAATTTTAGAAAACATTTCAGATATCATGAAGAGACAATAGCAGTTGATGAAAAATGCAATAGCATTTATATTTAAAGTATATTGTTATAATACAGTAACATATATATTTAAAACTCTATATAATAAATCTTAAGTAAATATATAGGCATTCAACTATAATTTAAAAGGTGGGGAAAAACACATCAAATTACTATAAAAGGAGTCATCTCTATGGAAGAGACTGAGGGACTGGGCCAGGGTCAGTGGTCAGCAGACCACTGTGTTATTGAAAATTTTTGCATTAAGAGTATAAGTATTTATACTCTGCTGGCTCAGAGATAAAGAATCCATCTGCAACATGGGAAGCCTGGGTTCAATCCCTGGGTGGGAAGGTCCCCAAGAGAAGGGAATGGCTACACACGGCTACCCACTTGCTTGGAGAATTCCATGGACAGAGGAACCTGGCAGACTACAATCCATGGGGTCACAAAGAGTCAGACAAAACTGAGCTACTTTCACTTCATTCATTTTTTTATGTTATTAAACATAATACACAGAATAAAGTAACATTTTGGTGCCCCCACTATAGCTTCATTCAGAAGACAAAAAAGATGTAACCTGTAAAAGAAATGGTACGGACCTAAAAGAAGCAGAAGATATTAAGAAGAGGTGGCAAGAATACACAGAAGAACTGTACAAAAAAGATCTTCATGACCCAGATAATCATGACGGTGTGATCACTCACCTAGAGCCAGACATCCTGGAATGCAAAATCAAGTGGGACTTGGGAAGCATCACTACAAACCAAGCTAGTGGAGGTGATGGAAGTCCAGTTGAGCTATTTCAAATCCTAAAAGATGATGCTCTGAAAGTGCTGCACTCAATATGCCAGAAAATTTGGAAAAGGCAGCAGTGGCCACAGAACTGGAAAAAGGTCAGTTTTCATTCCAATCCCAAAGAAAGGCAATGCCAAAGAAGGTTCAGCTACCACACAATTGCACTAAATGGCACCGCACTCTAGTACTCTTGCCTGGAAAATCCCATGGACGGAGGAGCCTGGTAGGCTGCAGTCCATGGGGTAGCGAAAAGTCGGATAGGACTGAGCGACTTCACTTTCACTTTTCACTTTCATGCATTGGAGAAGGAAATGGCAACCCACTCCAGCGTTCTTGCCTGGAGAATCCCAGGGATGGGGGAGCCTGGTGGGCTGCCCTCTATGGGGTCGCACAGAGTCGGTCACGAGTGAAGCAACTTAGCAGCAGCAGCAGCACATGCTAGTAAAGAAATGCTCAAAATTTTCCAAGCCAGGCTTCAACAGTATGTGAACCGTGAACGTCCAAATGTTCAAGCTGGTTTTAGAAAAGGCAGAAGAATCAGAAATCAAATTTCCAACATCTGTTGGATCATCGAAAAAGCAAGAGAGTTCAAGAAAAACAACTACTTCTGCTTTATTGACTATGCCAAAGCCTTTGAGTGTGTGAATCACAACCAACTGTGGGAAATTTTTCAGGAGATGGGAATACCAGATCAACTGACCTGTCTCCTGATAAATATATATTCATGTCAAGAAACAACAGTTAGAACTGGACATGGAACAACAGACTGATTCCAAATAGGGAAAGGAGTATGTCAAGACTGTATATTGTCACCCTGCTTATTTAACTTATATGCAGAGTACATTATGAGAAACACTGGGCTGGATGGAGCACAAGCTGCAATCCAGATTGCCAGGAGAAATATCATTAACCTCAGATATACAGATGGCACCACCCTTATGGCAGAAAGTAAAGAAGAACTAAAGAGCCTCTTGATGAAAGTGAAAGAGGAGAGTGAAAAAGTTGGCTTAGAACTCAACATTCAGAAAACTAAGATCATGGCATCTGGTCCCATCACTTCATAGCAAATAGATGGGGAAGCAATGGAAACAGTGAGAGACTTTTATTTGGGGGGGGAGGGGGCTCCAAAATCACTGCAGATAGTGACTACAGTCATGAAACTAAAAGACACTTGCTCCTTGGAAGAAAAGTTATGACCAACCTACACATCATATTAAAAAGCAGAGACATTATTTTGCGGACAAAATTTCATCTCATCAAAGCTATGGTTTTTCCAGGAACCATATATGGATGTAAGAGTTGGACTATAAAGAAAGATGAGTGCTAAAGAATTGATGCTTTTGAACTGTGGTGTTGGAGAAGACTCCTGAGAGTCCCTTGGACAGCCCGGATATCCAACCAGTCCATCCTAAAGGAAACCAGTCCTGAATATTCACTGGAAGAACTGATGCTGAAGCTGAAACTCCAATACTTTGGCCACCTGATATGAAGAACTGACTTGTTGGAAAAGACCCCGGTTCTTGGAATGATTGAAGGCAGGAGAAGAATGGGACAACGGAGGATGAGATGGTTGGATGCATCACCGACTGACTCAATGGACATGAGTTTGAGTAAACTCCAGGAGTTGGTGATGGACAGGGAAGCCTGGCATGCTGCAGTCCACGGGGTCACAAATGGTCAGACAGGATTGAGTGATCGGACTGACTAACTAACTGAACCTGTGAAGATGCATAAAGCATGATCCATAAAAGACTGACTTTGAGAATTGATATGAACTTTGAAAAATTCTCTCTGCAAAATTGCCAAACTTCTTCCTTTAAAGTGTGACCCTTGAATGAAGTGCATAAGTATTACAAGGGAACTTTTAGTTATCCCAATTCCTAGACCCCATCCAGACTTCTTGGATCAGAAACTCTGAAGATGAGGTCCAGCAATCTGTGTATACAATAAATGATGAAAATCTCCATTTTAATGAGCTAGTATCAGAAAGGAGCTTTAAAATGAGTCAATTCACTTAATTAATTAAAAGTAATAACAATCTTCCTGTACAATTATTGTTAAAACAGGAGTCAGAAATCAGTATTAACCTCAGTAGGGCCACTGCAGTAAACACTACTTCAAATTCATTCTTTACTAAAGAGAATCCCAGGATTTTTTTCAGTCCATTATAGAGGGTGGTCATACTAACCAGCTCTGGCCAATGTGATACAAACAGATGTAACTATTTTTAAAGTATAAAGATTCAGCTGACATGCTTTTAGTTTGGTTGGTTTTTCTGTTTTTCACTGTTTTCTCCTTGTTATTTAGTCGTTCAGTTGTGTTTGACACTTTGCAACCCTTTGGATTGTAGCCAGCCAGGCTCCCCTCTGTCCATGCGGGTTTCCATGTAAGAATAGTGGAAAGGGTTGCCATTTCCTCCTCCAGGGGATCTTCTTAATTCTTTTTCTCCTCTGGCATGTATAGAGGTGACCTATAGGTACAGAAGTATCTCAGAATCATGAGACTGAACACTTTGTGCTAAGGTTGGGATGGAACAAAAATTGCAGCTAGTTGGGACATTTTTGACATAATGGGGACCATTTCACAGGTCCACCACAGTTTATCCTCAGACCTCACAAGTAAACTCTTATTTGATAAAGTTGCTGTCATTTTAGACATTGAAGGCAAACCAACATAGCAAATAATATAGAGGTTCAGTTTGGGTCAGATAAAAGGAGTAAAACAAAATGAGATGGGGAAAAAAACAGAAATGAGAGATATAAAATATATACAGGGCAATAGAGTAAAAGTTGATGAAGATCAATAAGAATGACAGTGCATTCAATCTACACTTTAGATTCTCTAAATTTAGATCTGAATTTTACTCAGTAGTCTGTTATAAATGTGCCTGTCACTGTTAGGCTCCGGCAAAAACCCCAAATAGACATGTGCATCTTGTTTGTAACACAGCCACACTATAGACACACAGAAAGAACACTTTAGAAAGAAAAGATATAGGACTTCATCCTGCTTTACTGTTTGCTCCTTTATTTCTCTAGTTTCTAGTGGCCATAACCAGTCAACTCTTTCCATTCTAGCTTAAAAATTCTAAAAGAAGATGGATATCATTTGTTGTAATAATATATATAAACTAAAATACAAAATAAATTATTCCCACTATTACATTCTGATTTATGTATTTAATTATTTTTGCTGGGAAGATGACCTTCCCCACAACATCCTGGCCGTGCATTCCAGTAAGCAACGGGAACTCTTTCCCCCAAATACCATTCTCACACACTTTGAGTTCTTGATTTCAGATGTAGCTATAATCCACAGTTAAAAAGCCTTTTTCCACATGAGTTCTTACTTCCTATTACAAAAGTGGGCTCATTGAATATGCTCTCTTTGTATAATACTGTCTATTGATGGCGGTGATTTCACATTCACCCTGGGGCCAGTGTTGTATTCATTTCCAAACAAAGCACTTTGCCACTTGTTTTCCCCTTTCTTATAGTAGCAGCCACAATGCCAACTTTTGGCATGAAACACAAGACAGCATTTCTAACTATTAGATCTGTGCCAACTTTTAGAATCTTGTCTTTTTTGTGTTTCTACCTCGGGGACAGTAGATTAAAGAAGAATTTGCAGTAACATTTATACCCTTGGTCTGAGCATCAGGAAGATACAACTAAATGTGTGGTGGGAATTTTTTGTTGTTCAAGAAGATTTGAAAAGTAGAAGTGAAAAATAGCTCATTAAGGTGATATCTGTTAACTCCATTTCCTGACCTCTTCAGTCCTTCAGAATCAAATTGTATCCTTTCAATGCTGAGGGGCACAGTTGCTTTCTAAGCCGCAGCACATCTGCTCCAGTGATAACATCCCAAGAGTGTTTATTTAACTCTAGCTACTGAAGTTGGATACGCTCTGGATGAGCTGCGTAAATGACTAATTTGTCCCCCTTTCACTCATATAATGATGTGCATATTTTTTTTTCGAGAAGCGTCAAAAAATTTTACACTTTACTAATAAGACCCCAGAAGACAACCATTTTCATCACCATTTTTATTTTCTTGATGGGAAAGCTGAAGCACAAGAAGCCTTTGATTTTTTGAAGAATGCTCCAACAGAGCACATTTCTCCTCAAAGACACTGAGTGGCCCTTTTGATATTTTGAAGAGCTCTATAATTCCAAGAGAATTAAGTTGAAAGGGGGACAGAAATATGGCGTCTTGAGTGCAGATCACTGGTTTTTAAGTGTTCTTTGCTTTTCTTCTGTTATTAACTGTGTATGCTTTGCTCTTCAATGTCAAGAGAAACTGTGCCTGTTCACAGGAGGCTAAAAATGTCTTAGAAAATTTCAGTGAGTACTTATAAGATTAAGATGTTTCCATCCACAAGTATATCTAATCTCAGTGATAATGCACTGATTGGTACCGGTGGCCTCTCAATTAACAATGCACTTCACTGAAGTATGACCTTTCACAAGCAGGAACAGCCTTCCTCAATTTGGCATAAATCAGCAAAGTTTCTTATATGACCAGTTTTTTTTTAGTCTTATAATGTACCTGGAACTCCTGGCACAGTCCTGAATATTTGACATTTTACTTCTGATATGAGGGAGTCCTGCAGGTACAGTGTAAACTCATCTTATTCAATAACATCTGGACTTGCTCCTTCAGAGTAGTTTAAGATTATAAATACCAAAATGTACATATTCATATATATATATATGTCTTCTATAAATATAATTACTTTTAAACCATTTACTAAGACATAATCCATAAAATGTACAATGTAGCCATTAAGGTATACAATATTATTTAGTTTAATCACAAATATGTGCAATCATTACTGTAATCTAGAACATTTTCATCACCTCAAGAATGAAACCCTGTTCCCATTAGCTATCACCTCCTTATCTCTATTTATGTTTTCCCAACCCTAAACAACCACTAATCTATTTTCTATCTTGCTCTCCTTGGACTTTGCACATTAAAACAAAACTAAAAACAAACAAACAAAAAAGCTTTCTCCTTGTCTTTGTATTTCAGCATTTTTACTCTTATACCTTGTCAACTTAAAGAAAAATGTACAACTTGAATGTTGTGTATTTAGGTTTTACTCAGAGTCTTACTGAGGACTATAGCCTGGGAGATAGCTCTGCATAGTCAATCAGTAGCTCTGTGTAAACAGCTCCACAGAGGTAGGGGAGAAGCCTGTGTATGTGTGTAAGTGTGTGTGTGTGTGAATTTTGAGGGCCTAGGAAATACATGCTGTCAAGCAGGTATCTTGGTAAAGATTACTGCTAATCATAGATTCTCAAGGTAATGATTTCAGTGCTTTTCTATGTACAGGAAGGTACCAGAATCCAGGGTCAATGAAACTCTTCCTGAGATATGTACTTAACTATCTAGAGGTGTGTTTATCCAATGCAGAGAGTGCCTCATTCTGTTTTTCATCTTGTATCCTCAAAGAGTATACTGTTGGTAGGCAATTGCAGTGGGTTGCAACTTCAACCTTTGTACAAAAAAAAGCAACACTCTTTGTTCTTTTTTGTTCACAATCTCCCCTGTTTTGGTCATAAATTCAATCAAGATTTAGGAGGTATTTTATGATGAATTTGTTCCACATTCACCTAGGAAGTACATTCCTAGGTCAGATAAGGATTTTCTTGATGGGACATTCATGTGTTAGAAATTCTCTGGATTATCTGTCTTACTGGTCTATTACAAACCAGGAAGTATTTTTCCCTGATTGCTTCATCCAATATCTATAGTTATAGTTATTTTATTAAAATTAATTTTATATAGAACTATATATGTGATCAATTGCCTCAAGACATTTAGCCATCATTAATTTTGTCAGAGATCTGGTTATACATTGGGTAATACAAGGAATAACAGTAATACCAGTACTAACATTAATAAGGTCATATTACAGCAGCAAGAGACATAAATTATAAATAGTTTAAAAATAACAAAGAGGGGACTAATTAGGACAATTATTAGTGCAACTAGTTTCAATCTAGATTGCCATAAGACACCAGGTCTGGAGGTGAACCAGATGAAGAAGCCAAATTCTGCAGGAACCAGGTAGAGAACAAAAGATAAAAGTTTCATCTTCATGTACAAAGACACACTTTACTGCTTATTGTGTTTTATAAGTCACAATTAGCATAAGGGGAAAGGCTTCCTTGTATCTGGAAAACAAAGATTAAAAGCTGTAGGAGATCAGATCAAGATGGCCAGGAAAGAGGACTTGGAGCTCACCTCCCCCCACAAATACATCAAAAATATGCTTATATGTGGAACAATACTCACAGAAAACTAACTGGAAGAATAGCTCCTATACAACCAAAACTTCAAGGAAGATGTCCACAGACCTGAGTAGAATGGAAAAAAAAGAAAAAAGAAAAGGCATCAAATCAGGACCTGAGCCCATAGGAGAGATCTAAAAGGAAGAGAAGGTCCACATGGGTGGACTCTCACCCTGGAGAGTGATGAGATTCAGGCACAGACTGAGTGTCCCACTTCTGGGGTCCTATGCTAAGGAGACAAGTCCCCTTGCCTGATGGAAAAACGGCTGGGACAGATATAAAGGCTGGAAAAGCCTAGACTCTACTCAAGAAGAGTGCACATGTGTTAGGTTGACAACAATCAGGGTGGAGAAAGCTCTGCGCTAGCAGCTACCATCTTGTTGCATTCCCCAATCTGAGTCGGGTAAACACCCAGGCCCTGCTCACTCAACACCACAGCTTGGCACAGGATCTGAGCCAGCCAGAACCTGAAAAAAGATACTGTCATAACTAAGCAGAGATAGACCCAAGGCCTAGGTGGTCCAGATGGGGTAGCGGTGGTCATTCTCAGTGCTTATTCAAGCAGCAGCTGCTGCTGCTGCTAAGTCGCTTCAGTCATGTCCGACTCTGTGCAACCCCATAGACGGAAGCCCACCAGGCTCCCCCATCCCTGGGATTCTCCAGGCAAGAACACTGGAGTGGGTTGCCATTTCCTTCTCCAATTCAAGCAGCAGTAGAAACCAAATTACCATGGTCCCTGTTCCCAGTTCTTGCTCCCAACTCAGTCTTTGCATTGCTGTTGTTGTTCAGTTGCCATGTCATGTCCCATTCTTTGTGATCCCATGGACTGTAGCACACCAGACTTCCCTGTCCCTCACCATCTCCCAGAGTTTGCCCAAGTCCATGTCCATTGAATCGGTGATGCCATTCAACTATCTCATCCTCTGTCATCCTCTTCTCCTTCTGCCTTCAATATTTCCTGGCATCAGGGTCTTTTCCAATGAGTCAGCTCTTTGCATCAGGTGGCCAAAGTACTGGAGATTCAGCTTCACCATCAGTCCTCCTAAAGAATATTCAGGTTTGATTTCCTTTAATATTGACTTGTTTGAACTCCTTACTGTCCAAGGGACTCTCAAGAATTTTCTCCAGCACTGCGGTTCAAAATCATCAATTCTTTGGTGCTCTGCCTTCTTTATGGCCCAATTCTCACGTCCATACCTGACTACTGGAAAGACCATAGCTGTTTATGATGAGAGCTTTCTAAAAATTATAAATTTAGAACACTTCCCTCTTTAAAGAACCCATCATCTGACCATTGATAAGTAGGATCTTAATAGCTACTCAAACTCAAAGATGCAAGAGACATCTCCATGTGAGAGTACAAAGGATGTAGATTCATAAGATCTAGGAAGTGTACTCCCCCCCCAAAATAAAGTCCAGAAAATAAAGCTTATATTGTATAGACAGACACAAAGGCAGTTGAGATGATAAAGGCCCCTAATGGACTTGGATCTGTTATAACAAATTTCTCTGAGGCTAGCTTGGATGGATAAAGAGGTAATAGACTGAACATCAAATACATTAATATGTATACCTTTCAGATGGCAGAGACCACAGAGAATTTTTCTAACTGGTCAATACACCAAACTTTCAAGACATAGGACAAGACACCTAAGATCAGGCAGAACATTTATAGCTAATGCACAAAAAGGTAATGAACGTTTCTCCTGAAAAGCTTTGGTTCCCTTAAGAGCAGAATTAAAAAAAAAAAAAAAATTGTTTTTTTCAAAATGGCCAGAATAATCAAGCATATTTTTATTGCTTTTTAGAATTATTGTTGCCTTCTCCAGAAAATCAATTTTGGTGTTATATGAGGAAGTTCAGAGAGAGAGAGACAGCAAGAAGATCACTGTGGTGGGCATTTAGAAAAATGTGCATGTGTGCATGTTAAGTCACTTCAGTCATGAACAGACTCTTTGCAATCCTATGGACTGTAGACTACCAGGGTCCTCTGTCCATGGGATTCTCTAGGTAAGAATACTGGAGTGGATTGCCACGCCCTCCCCCCCGGGAACTTCCTGACCCAGGGATCGAACCCAAGTATCTTATGTCTCCTGCATTGGCAGATGGGTTCTTTACAACTACTGACACCTGGGAAGCCCTTTGAGAAAAACAGGGAGGAGCAAAGGGAAAGCCTGAGCCAGCATCAGTTGCAATTTTAAACTTTGATATGGTTTCAAGCAATTTTAAAAATTGATTTCCTGTAAAGAAGTTACTATTTCCTTTTTCAGAAACCTAAATACCAGTCAAAATAAGTTTTCACTCAATCTCTCTGATTTTACTTCCTGCTTTCTCTAGTGGTATATGGAAAAAAAAAAAAGTGGGAATGTCAAAAGAGCCCCATCTCAGCCATTTCAGAGTGAGATCTCTTTTAGTTAATAACTTTACAAAAAGTTTAAAGCCATTACACAAATTAAAAAACCCAGACCCAGATTGCATAACTTGTGAATTCTACAAAATATTCAAGGAAGAAACAATACAATTTCTACACTAATATTACCAGAAAAGAGAAAATATCTTTCAACTTATTTTTTAAATTCAAATTACCCTGAAACAAAAAGCAAACAGACATTTATCAAAAGAATAGGGAGAACTACAGGCTAATATCTCTTATGAACTTAGAGACAAAATGTTCTTAAAGCAAACAGCTATTCCACATGATACTGATGGTCCTAATCCAGGTAATAAGGCAAGAAAAAAGCATGAAAAACCTTTAAAAACTGCTAAGTAGTGGGCTAAAATCTCTTTATTTATAGACAATACAATCATCTACATTAAAAATCCCAAGAAGTCTACAACAGGCCTAGGATATAAGGTTAATATAATAAAATCAATAATGTTTGTATATGTTAAAAAATTGTAAATTAAAGTTTTAAACAAACAAAAATTCCCCAGGTAACTGAAGAAATTCCTTGGAATAAAAAAGGCTCTTCCTATCTCAGGAAGATGTCTCACATGCTCTTCTCTCTTGAGAACCTTGTACATTCTCAAAGTGAGTGAAGGGACATAGAGCTAACTCTTTTGTTTCAAGTAAATTATGATATAGAGTTTGGGTTCACACTCAACTTGCTATCAATGTACCAGACACCCTTGAAATATTCAGAATGGAAGTTAAGGAAGATGCCCATTTTTACATTCCGTTACATAGATTCCCAACAAAATTAATTTCCCAATACTGCCAAGTCACTTCAGTCGTGTCTGACTCTGTGAGATCCCACTGACAGCAGCCTACCAGGCTCCCCCGACCCTGGGATTCTCCAGGCAAGAACAGTGGAGTGGGTTGCCATTTCCTTCTCCAATGCATAAAAGTGAAAAGTGAAAGTGAAGACGCTCAGTCGTGTCCGACTCTTCGCAACCCCATGGACTGCAGCCCACCAGGCTCCTCCATCCATGGGATTTTCCAGGCAAGAGTACTGGAGTGGAGTGCCATTGCCTTCTCCGATTTCCCAATAAATGGGTGGTAAAAAAATAACCTATGCGGGTTGACTATTTGATTTCCTAATGTTGAACAACAGATCATAGAAAATATAGATTTCTTTGTACTTGACAGGAACTCTTCACTCCCACTCTCAGGGCACTCTGTCTCAATTTCAGCAGGTCTCACATCAAATTTCACTCTTTCTTTGCTACCATATGTATAAAGAACTCTCTCTTACTTTTCTCAAGTCTCTAAATCAGAACCTCCTATTTCATTTTTATTTTAAAAATACTCATTCCTACCTAATATACACATAATATGTAATATAGACATAAAATCATGATATTTATTATCTGCCTCTCTTGCTAAATAAAAATTTGAGGATAGAGCTGGACATTTTTTCCCTCACAGCTATGGTCCTAGTATCTAGCACCATATTTGAAGGTCAGCAAATCTTCATTGAATTAATTAATTGATATTTACCAGTTTCTGAAATTTCCTTGTCCAGTTATTTACTTATATATTATTTGTTTCCTTTCTAGAATGTAAGCTCTTGAAAGTAATAACTATGTGCATCTTCTCTATTGCTGAATCCTTGGATCCTACAAGACTTCATAGCACATAGGAAGCACTTAGCTATTGTTCAAAATTCTAGAAATTATCTATGAATCCATGATTATAATTGGTGATGAATTTTACTTTTTAAAATATTGAAATCTATAAATAAATAAATGACATTTCAAATATCTCTATGAAGCTATTGTGATATTCTTCATGTAGTCAGTCAATTTCATAAATGGTTCTTCTTTCTGTAGAGATCATAACACATGACTTGCATTGTAAGATTTGTTTATAGCTAGCATTTGTGTCAGAGGATACTGAGTTAATTAACTAAATTGGCTTCATTCAGATTACACCTGTTTCTAATTTCCAATGGATTAAGAAAAAAGACGTTTAAAACTAAAATGTCCTGGACCTCATTTTAGATGATAAGTGATTGTTTTGATGTATTAAATTATTTCTCATATTTTTGTCTTCACCATTTCTTTTTTTTAAATTTTTTTTAAAATTTAAATTTATTTATTTTAATTGCTTAAGATAAAATAGTATAGAGGAATATAACTAGTGAAATAATGCAAACATTTTCACAAGTTAAGTAATGAATATCTGTGTGTTGCAGAAGTGGCAATAAGCAAATGTTTGGCAAACATATAGGGATCAGTGAAGAATTGTGGATACCTCAGGAGACAAGAGAAATAATAAGCCATTAATTCCTAAGAACTCATGGGCACCTTATGAATAAATCACAAATAAACCACAGGCTGGACGGGTAATGCTGCATATAATTTGTAACACAGAAATTCAAGGAAGTAGAAATTCAAAAACAACAATATTGGAAAGACCAGCCACACAAATATGCTCAAAGTCAAAAGATAAATAATCATAATTATGTACACAAAGAAGTGATTTTTGAGACATCATTCTTAAATAAGAAATGATTGAATAATATTTCTCTACTGAGATCCATAATCCTGGAGACAAATTCATGGATTTGTTTACAATGGTTTATGGTCAAGAGGGAAGAGGTGCCCCCCTAGAACTTCCACCTAGAACTGATCAAAGGTGGTGAAATTCTATAACTGTGATATTATTAGTCCACTATCTTACTAAGTTTCAAAGAATGAAGAACCTAGTTATTAGAAAATATTCTTTGAAAAGTCTGGTAAGACTGCTTCTCAAATCCATTCATGTTGACTTTTATTGAGTGTGCTTCTTCTCTCTTACTATTATTTTAATTTTTCTAGAGCTTCAGGAAGAGTGTTAAACTGCGATGAGACTGGCATATTAAACAATTTTATTTCTTCAAAAGATACCAAAGACAGGTCAGTGTGGCACCTCAAGAAAAAGGATTTTTATGTACTTTCCACTGTGATCATGGTGTTGTTGAGTGGCTAAGTTGTGTCTGACTTTTTTGCAGCCCTGTGGACTGTAGCCCCCCAGGTTCCTCTGTCCATGGGATTTTCCAGCAAGAAAACTGGAATGGGTTGCCATTTCCTTCTTCAGGGGTCTTCCCAACCCAGGGATCAAAACTAAGTCTCTTGCATTCCAGGCGGGTTCTTTATTTTTTTTAAATTTTATTTTATTTTTTAACTTTACAATATTGTATTGGTTTTGCTGTATATCAAAATGAATCCGCCACAGGTATACATGTGTTTCCCCATCCTGAACCCTCCTCCCTCCTCCCTCCCCATACCATTCCTCTGAGTCGTCCCAGTGCACCAGCCCCAAGCATCCAGTATTATGCATCAAACCTGGACTGGTGACTCGTTCCATATATGATATTATACATGTTTCAATGCCATTCTCCCAAATCATCCCACCCTCTCCCTCTCCCACAGAGTCCATAAGACTATTCTATACATCAGTGTGTCTTTTGCTGTCTCGTATACAGGGTTATTGTTACCATCTTTCTAAATTCCATATATATGCGTTAGTATACTGTATTGGTGTTTTTCTTTCTGGCTTACTTCACTCTGTATAATAGGCTCCAGTTTCATCCACCTCATTAGAACTGATTCAAATGTTTTCTTTTTAATGGCTGAGTAATACTCCATTGTGTATATGTACCACAGCTTTCTTATCCATTCATCTGCTGATGGACATCTAGGTTGCTTCCGTGTCCTGGCTATTATAAACAGTGCTGCGATGAACACTGGGGTACACGTGTCTCTTTCAATTCTGGTTTCCTCAGTGTGCATGAGATTCTTTACCACTGAGCCACTAGGGAATCCATTATAGTCCTGAAGCCATACTTATTCTATGCCTCAAGGTTCTTGGTTTTTAAAACTGATAGCTCCCTTAGAGGGTAGATTGGTTACAATATTTTAGTAAATTTCCATTCTTGAAACCCACAAAATACATTTTTTCTATGAAGGTCAGGAACATGATATGAAAATATGTGAAGCGTTCCATATATTTTAGGGCTTCCCTTTTGGCTCAGCTGGTAAAGAATCCGCCTGTAATGAGGGAGACCTGCATTCAGTCCCTAGGTTGGGAAGGTCCCCTGGAGAAGGGAAAGATTACTCATTCCAGTATTTTTGCCTGGAGAATTCCATGGACAGAAGAGCCTGGTGGACTACAGTCCATGAGGTCGCAAAGAGTGGACTGGACTGAATGACTAACAGTTCACTTTTTCATTTGCTGATGAATTACTGAAATTGACTATAAGATCAATTTTCTATGACATTTGTGGTTTACTTTAGACATTTTCCTTCTTTCTCTTTCCATTTTTCCCCCATTTAATTTGCTGTGTGTATACTTTGGTGATATATTGTCTTTTCCTTTGTTAAGGTTAATTATTAGAACTATTCCTAATATTTAAATGTTATCCTGTTTTCTTAACCCTTCTATCAGATTCTTTTTTATTAAGGCTTATTAGTGATCTAGTAGGTTAGCCTTTTCTCATGTACATCACTGCTGCTCTTGAGCTCTTCAATGACTTCCGTTCTTCATAACAAGCATAGTAAGATGCCTCTTTTTCCTTTTCTAAGAAGCTAATGTATCATTATCTCTGTAGGTTAAACTGATCAATTTCTCTGCTTGAACCTGTGTTTGGATATTCTCTTTTTCTATTTTAGTTTCACTCCTTCTATTTAAATAAAGTTGCAAGCAAATAACAATTAAACCAGACTAGTTTTTCATTCAGCAATTTTTGGTGGCTAGAGTATTTCTTCTAGATTTTATCTTTTATCTTAGACTCTAACTCCTGACACTTAGGGCCAGAAAGGCACAATGCTTCAAAAGCAAGATATGAAATTGTCAATAAAAATCAGAGAATAGTTGTTTAGAATATTTCCCTCATGCAAAAGCCAATAAATATGTGCCAATGAGAAAAACAATGACAGTTAATATCAGGACAATTGATAAATGACAAGTGGAAACAGACTTAAGTAGGAATCCAACTGCCAGTATGATGCTTATCTGTAATCCTGTGATATCATCAACAAATAATTATTGAGTAGTGTTTGAAGAACTATAGGTTGACCACTTAGACATAGGACAGAGGGCAATAAATTTATTGATTATTTTATATTCATCTATTTCATAATAGTGTATTATCAATAATGTTTGAATGATGCTAAAGCATCTTTCAGAAAAGGCAACTGAGGTTTATACAACTAGTAAAAATGCAGACTTTGTGTTTGTAGTCACTTCTCTCTGATGCCCAAAACCATGCCTTTCCAATACACAGAACTGACTGCTAACTAATTGTTCTAAATCATGTGAGCTTAGTAAAGAACAAGTTAATGAACCATTAATCCACATAAATGCAACATTGAATATTTGAACAGCAAGCTACCTATAGTACTAAAGATTTTAAAACATGGTTCTAGGTGTTCTGATTCAGAAAAATGCTTTCTAATTGAGTGGTGCTAAATATGAGAAACATTGAGCTAGTATAAAATAAATTAAAAATTGCGTGTCAATACATACTGTAAATCGAAGCATTTCCACAATCTGAGTGGCAAAAATAACTGCTGTCCCTCTTCGTTAGTGTTAGGAATATTTTATTCAACTATTTCTGAGCCTTCTTAAAGCTTAAACCAACTCCCCAAATCATTTCAGAGTAGAGATTTGGGCACAGGTGTGTAACATTAATTTAAAATCACAACTCCTAAGGACAAGAACTGTGCTATTTTAACACTTCCTGCAGTACCAAATATCCCCCAAATTTGCCAATAATAGGACAGTAATTATCAGTGGTCATAAAGACAACTGTCAAAAGGTTGTCTTTTTGTGATAAAGAAACACTCTTTATCAGTGTTTCTTCACTGAGAACATGCAAACAACCATAGACTGGGAGGATTCCAACTGACTTTTTTTTTTTTTGAAGTTTAAAATTTACAAGAGAATAGAATCTTAAAGTGAATTTATTTAGCATTTTCAAGTCCTACCTGGTTTGCAAAGACTTCTGAATTCTGACGGACTCAGAACTCAGATTTGAACCAGTATCCACTGCTGCCCCTCCCTACTAAGTTCCGCCAAGAAAGGACTTAGGTGACCTCCCATGCTCTTCTATTTCTACTAGGAAGAATGACATCACACTTAAAGCTATAAAAGCATAGAAGTTTGAACTTTTGCAAAAATTCCATGGGTTTGAAACAGACACAGCTTGGCTAGTGGGTGGATTTAGAAAACTTTTTTTTTTTGGTGCATCATCAGTTTCCTTCATCTCGGTTCCATTTGGTTATCTATTTCCTCCGTTTTCTTCAGATGTTGTTTCTTTGCACTTGTTTCTTGGTTGGATCATATTTTTAAGTCTCTAATTAGAGAAGCCACCTGTGGATAGTGCCTTCTGTCTGCTAACGCTGACACTGAAAATTCCCTTTGTTCCTCTTCTATTCTGGTTTCATTTACCAACCTCTCTTTTTTCTCCTTTTTTTTTTTTTTTTTTTTATTTCACACTGACAAAATAGAGACTTCCAAATGAAGTATACTTTGCTACAGTTGGAAATCTCTGTGGGGTTAATAATGTGCAGCTTTCTGTTGCTTGGAAAAATAAATTTGTAATCTAATTTTGATTGTAGATAGGCATTAACACATCCTTACTGTCATGCAGTCAGGGCCTGTGTTACTTATCCTTAATTTATTGTTGCTTTCACTTTAAAGGACAGTCCAATTCACCTCAGCCAGTGAATTGCTTCTCCCAACAATTTTTCTTCTTTCTCTGCTTTTCTCCCTTTCTGCCTTAGGAGTCATCATATCTCCAATCATCAGTTTTCCAACTTCCCTCACCAAAGTTGAAGGTCAATGTACAGCAGACTCTTTAGTGGTAGAATTGTGGATGGGGCTCCTTTTTATTCCAGCTGAGGACAGACCTGTTTCCACAGTGTCATTATCATTGTCTTCCACCATCCCTCTTTTGTTCTTTATTTCAGAATCTGAGCTATTTGTTTACTTATTCACATTTTATTTTTTGTACATACTATATGTTTTAGGAACTGTGCTAGATTCTAGGGATACTGCAGTGAGTAAAAAATAAGAGAAATGATTTGTGCCTTTTAAGCCTACAGCTAGTTGAGTTTGGGAAGATGGACATCAAGAAAAGAATCACATACATAAATATAATATTGTCCTGAGATAAGCACTACAAAGAGTATACCATGTTATGAATCTGTATAAATAGGAAAAATGGACCCAGTCATGGAAGTGACAATCAGCCTGAATCTGAAGAAAGACTGGGAGTTAGCTAGGACAGAACGGAGAATGGCGTATATACTGAGTTGAATAACATCCCACCAAAATTCATGTCTGCCTAGAACCTAAGAATGTGACCTAAGTTGAAATAGGGTCTTAAAAATGTAATCAACTTACAATAAGACCATACTGTATTAGGATGAGTCTGGATTTGATGACTGGTGTCCTTATAAGAAGAGAGAAATTCAAAGCCACAGTCATCAAGACAGTATGGTACTGGCACAAAGACAGAAATATAGATCAATGGAATGAAATAGAAAGCCCAGAGATAAATCTACGCACCTATGGACGCCTTGTCTTTGACAAAGGAGGCAAAACTATACAGTGGAGAAAAGACAATCTCTTTAACAAGTGGTGCTGGGAAAACTGGTCAACCACTTGTAAAAGAATGAAACTAGAACACTTTCTAACACCATACACAAAAATAAACTCAAAATGGATTAAAGATCTAAACATAATACCAGAAACTATAAAACTCCTAGAGGAGAACATAGGCAAAACACTCTCCAACATACATCACAGCAGGATCCTCTATGACTCACCTCCCAGAATATTAGAAATAGAAGCAAAAATAAACAAATGGGACCTAATTAAAATTAAAAGCTTCTGCACAACTAAGGAAACTATAAGCAAGATGAAAAGGCAGTCTTCAGAATGAGAGAAAATAATAGCAAATGAACCAACTGACAAAGAACTAATCTCAAAAACACATAAACAACTCCTGCAGCTCAATTCCAGAAAAATAAATGACCCAATCAAAAAATGGGCCAAAGAACTAAAAAGACATTTGTCCAAATAAGACAGACAGATGGCTAACAAACACATGAAAAGATGCTCAACAGCACTCATTATCAGAGAAATGTAAATCAAAACCACAGTGAGGTACCATTTCACACCAGTCAGAATGGCTGCGATCCAAAAGTCTACAAGCAACAAATGCTGGAAAGGGTGCGGAGAAAAGAGAACCCTCCTACACTGTTGGTGGGAAAGCAAACTAGTATAGCCACTATGCAGAACAGTGTAGAGACTCCTTAAAAAACTGGAAATAGAACTGCCTTATGACCCAGCAATCCCACTGCTGGGCATACACACCGAGGAAACCAGAATTGAAAGAGACACGTGTACCCCAATGTTCATTGCAGCACTGTTTATAATAGCCAGGACACGGAAGCAACCTAGATGTCCACCAGCAGATGAATGGATAAGAAAGCTGTGGTACATGTACACAATGGAGTATTACTCAGCCATTAAAAAGAATACATTTGAATCAGTTCTAATGAGGTGGATGAAACCGGAGCTGATTATACAGAGTGAAGTAAGCCAGAAAGAAAAACACCAATACAGTATACTAACGCATATATATGGAATTTAGAAATATGGTAACGATAAACCTGTATGCGAGACAGCAAAAGAGACACAGATGTATAGAACAGTCTTTGGCACTCTGTGGGAGAGGGCGAGGGTGGGATGATTTGGGAGAATGGCATTGAAACATGTAAAATATCATATATGAAATGAATCGCCAGTCCAGGTTAGATGCATGATACAGGATGCTTGGGGCTGGTGCAGTGGGATGACCCAGAGGAATGGTAAGGGGAGGGAGGTGGGATGGGGGTTCAGGATAGGGAACACGTGTACACCCGTGGTGGATTCATGTTGATGTATGGCAAAACCAATACAATATTGTAAAGTAACTAGCCTCCAATTAAAATAAATAAAGTTATATTAAAAAAAAAGAAGAGAGAAATTCAACACAAAGATACACAGAGAAGGAAGATGACATGAAGATATAGAAGCAGAAGGTCATTGGAAGACAGAGACAGGGACTGGATCAATGTCTCCACAGACCAAAAATATAGTAAGGACTACTGGCCACCACCAGAAATAAGAAGAAAGGCATGGGATGGTTTCTTCCTCAGAGCCTCCAGAAGGAATGGATCCTGTTGACACCTTGATTTCAGATTTCTAGCATCCAGAACTGTGAGATAATACATGTCTCCTATTAAGGTACTCAGTTTGTGGTACTTTGTCATCACATCCTTAGGAAACTATGAATAGGAAGAGTGCCTCCACTGGCTATCACTCCCAGTGACCCACTGGGAGATTCTGGACATCTCATCCCCACACTCCTGGGATCTGCACGAATGGGTGTCCTGGTTCCCAAAATGTAGCAGTTGACTGAATAGGCAATGGCAAGTTGGATGTCCTAGTCTCCCATGATCTAACTAACATTTGTAGAATGCTGCATTCACAAATCATATAAAAGTCTTTTGAAAAACACATGGTTAATTCATCAAGATTAAACATATAAAATATCACAGAAGATGAAAACATGAAGCTGCAGGGATTAGTCATCCTGTCAAAACAATTAATAACTAGGAAAAAAACTGTCTGAGTTAACAGTTTTGGTATCAAGTTGTGGAAGTTTAGGATAAAGAAAGAATCTATGTCTGGAATTCTACAATATAATGGCTATAGAAGAGAGGGACAAGAACCAGCTAAGTTTGCCACCAAGTTTTGAGGCTTCTTGTGTACATGGACCAACAAAGTAGCAAGAGTAGTCTCCATCCTGACAGGAGTAATTAAACACCATCAGTCAGAGAAGGGAGGAATGCCTTTGTACTGTTCAGTCATGGAAGAATATGTTTAGATCCAGGTCACCCACTTGGGCATCTTCTGGTAGGGTTCTTCCCATTGCTGACTGAGAATGGACATGTGTATCAACTCTGGCCTGAAAGTAGCATGAGTGCTAAGGGGTCAGACTGCTGAAGAATGAAAGTCTATATCACACCACCAGGTAAGTCTTTATATTATGCCCAAGTGATAGTTGAAGATGAGAGGAATGCAGAATGGAGAGCACCACAGAGAGGCTAAGTATCAACTGAATCCCTGAGACCATCTAGGAAACATGGGCTACAGTTCTTCCCACTAACCTCCTTCTTTTACATTGTCCCTCAGAAATAAAAGCTCAGAAGAACTATAAAGAAGCTCTTCTCCAAATCTGCATGAAGAAATAGGACTATTTGGAGCAAGAGGGACACAGTAGCCATAAAAATGAGCATTTTAAGCCTACTAGTTTTCCCTTCTTGATCCTGGCCAAGTTTTAAGCACAATTGGGAGTACTAACACAGGCCCATTCTTGCAAGACATAGAACTCTTCTAATAGGAAACTGGTTCAAGAATTCATTATCAATCTGGCTGAAACCCTGGAATTGCTCTGCAGTTGTTGATTCTTCCTTTCTCTGCCTTTCCTTCACAAATATCAGACCTGCACTACAGTATGAAGGTTCTTTTTCTTGTCTGCCCCTCTGCCCTTTATCCTTGCAAATTAAGTATAACTTATACATTTACTCCTGTCCTGGCAACTGCCTCCTTGAGGACATGAGCCAACATAACACGTGAGAGAACCTGAAACAGCAGTGTAGTGGGAAAACAGAGTGAGGTGAAGCATGGTGTCAGATTAGACCATAGATGCAAGCAGACCTAAACCACTGGACCTTCTCAGGACTTATGTTTTGTATTTTGTATTATCTTTACCCTAAGAAAAATGAGAACTCTCTTTAAAAAGGCAATTCCAAGGAAACCCTATAAGAAAATGTTTTTTGGTTTTTTTTGAAATATGAACACTTCAAGATTGTTTGCATGTAAACACTAGCAAGAAGCACATATTTGTATATTTTTCTTCAGCTATAGTTTCTACAATGAACTATAGGCAAATACAACAAACATACCTAAGCTTGTGCTTTTGCTCAGTTGCTGCGTCATCTCTGACTCTTTGCAATCCCTTGGACTGTAGCCTGCCAGGCTCCTCTGTTCATGGGATTTCCAGGAGAGAATTCTTGAGTGGGTTGCCATTTCCTTCTCCAGAGTATCTTCTCTACCCAGGGATCTAACCTGAGTCTCCTACATTGGCAGGTAGATTCTTTACCATTGAGCCCCCTGGGAAGCCCAAACCTAAGCTACTAAGTCTGTAAATGATAACAATTACCAAACTTCAGTAATCATGTATCTCAATAAAAATCCAATTAAATGAGAGAGGGGACATATGTATACCTATGGCTGATAAATGTTTATATTTGGCAGAAAATTTAAAAATGCTGTAAAGCAACTATTCTTCCATTAAAAAGTTTTAAAAATACATAGAAAAACAAAGACTTCATAATATGGTACAAGCTGATACTCCTAGCAGCAAGGAAAAAAAAAAAAAAACCACCTTGAATAACTTACAAAAAAGTATATATTTGAAATCATATCAAAAGTTTACAGAATTGATGTAAATTCTGGAGGTTCACTGGTATGGCCATGCACATGTACATTTTAGGACACCCCAATATTCCCGTCAGATGATACTTCTTCCAAGCCACTCCCAGCCAATGACTGACCACAGCAAAGTACTACAGATAACCTGGGCTATTTCTGCCTAACACAGGATTTCACTAATGTGCAACTTTTTCTTAGGGACATCTCAGTGACCTCATCAAAACTCTCAGAAATACCCAATCCTACCCTTCTTATCCCTCTCTGTTCATGGGTGTCAGACCCACACTGCAGTCTGAAGCCTACTCTAGTTTATTGCTGCTTCCTCTGCCTTCTTCATCCTCTTCACACATTTCTACATATGAAATCTTTATCACATCTTAATCCATCTGGTGTGTACTTCTTGTAGGCTACCAAGGGTTTTTTTTTTTAAATGGACACAAACCAAGGGAGAGGAACTGAACCACAAAACCACCACCAAGCGCAGTCCAGAGGAAGAGCCAGGTCCAATACCGTCACTGCTTTGCCCCTTATCATCATCAAAAACAGTCACCAGTACTGCTGCCAGACTCCTGCTACTGTTTCTCCTGCAACCAGCCCTATTATAATAAATATTTTCTCACTTGTCCTTGTATTTCACATGACTCCCTCAAAGGTTTGAAGTCCTAGGAAGTAGTGAATGATTAGCTGAGCCTGAATATGTGTCTGGGCTGCCAGTGAAAGAAAAATGAAATGTTTTTCTTTATTTTATAGGATGATGGTGTACTGCATTCCACAAATATTTCACGCAGTAAAAAGCAAAATAAATATACTAAATACTAAAAGCATTTGAAAGCAAACCAAACAAAAGCATTCACGGCAAAGGCAGACCAAAATTTCTTGGTAAATACAGGAAACATGTTTTAATCAGGACTTTAAATTTTTTACTACATTCTATTTTTAAAAGAGCATAATATATATGTCATGTATTTGACAGAAAGTAGCTTGTACATTAATCTTTAGAAATCATGCATTGTTTATTTTTGATGATTCAGCCAAATTTCATATTAGCCCAATGCTGTGATTTTTAAAATTTAACTTTTTTAAAACACAGTAATAAAAATAGTCACATCTGCAAATTATTCAAGGACCTCACCAATTTTCCCAATAGCTTCCTATAATCCTTTGATAATCAAGTCAGTCTCTTTGAAATGCCAATCATTATTACTCTTTTACTTTACTTTTAACTGGTTTAATTTTGCCATTCCAAGAAACAGTAGAGTGCTCTGTGCTCTGATGCAGACTGCTTGCATTTGCACCCAAGCTAGCTCATTGCTTTAGAACTAAGTTGCAGACACAAGCTACTCTGTATGAGTTATTTTCTTCACTCCAAAGTGAAGATAATCAAATAACCTCCTTCATAAGTTTGTTGACAAGACAAAATAAGAAAATATCTTGGAACAGTGCCTAACCCATAGCAATTGTTCAATAGGTGTAAACTGCTATCATAATCTTTATTTGATAATGTTTTGTCTCAGATGTCAGAATATCCCTAATAATATTTTTTTCAATGCCTTGAAACCATGCATCAGTTGCAAGTTTTACAGCTTAAATTTGCAACTGAGTTGCATTTTTAATAAATTTGGATTTTTCAGGATAGATAGATGATAATGATAGATATGTATATATGTGTTAGGGGAAGCACACTGACTGAAACCACCCACGCTGGCCAGGCACCATAGTAACCATTTGCATGAGATGTTTTATGACAAGAGGTCCTGGTAAGGAACAGGGAACTAATAAGCCACCACCAACCAGAAGAGTTCGAGAAAGGTCAAAAGGAGACACCACATGTTCGATCCCCTCCCAGAATTCTTGCTGGCATCCAACTCAGCTGAACAATGAAGGACTTTGAGTCAGAATGATTGGCTAGAGACAACCCAGAAACTAATCCCTTCATCATAAAACACCATAAAGCCACGTGGCAGAGCAGTTCTCCTAGGTTTCCAAATATACTGCTCTCCACCCAGGCACCCTTTCCCAATAAAATCTCTTGCTTTGTCAGCACATGTATCTCTCTCGGACAATTCATTTCTGAGTGTTAGACAAGAGCCCAGTTTTGGGCCTTGGAAGGGGTCCCTCTTCTTGCCACATATGCACATTATCAAGAAATTTATTCAGATGTTGACAAATTAACTAGTGTAATGGGTTAAGACAAATATTATGTTAAACTAAGAGGGATGTCTGAGTGGGGACTAATGAAGTAAGTGGTGGCTTAATTAGTGAATATTTTTAGGACTACATTTGTACGCACTCCTCTAGTGGATTTCTTGAAAAGAAAATCATAGTTACATAAAATAGATAGTTTCTGGACCAAAGCTGTAGTTTTAATTTTTTTCTTTTCAATTTCTATTTTCTTGTAGTTAATGATTTGAAAATGACTATTTTAGAAAATAAAAATGTTTTCTTTTTATTTTGGAGCTTGCAGATAGCTCAGAAAAACAACATTCATTCAGATAAACTTGGTTTTAAGTACAACTATCATGAAATATGTTGAAAGTAATATAGGAAATATTTTGTAAGAAAACAACACAAATTTTTTGAAGGTCAAGGAGAGCTTCACTAATTTTTTCATCTCATTTAATATACAAATTTGGCATAAGGAGAAACTTTAAGAGACGTTTTTTTCAAATTCTCTTAGGATAGAGACTAAACTTAGTGCATCACACAAGGACATTCTTGCCTCCCCATCCTCTCAGTCTTCTCTTTCCTTCCTGCTCTTCAGGAAATCAGCCTTTTCACATTTCCTCCTGTAAGTCATGCTCTCTCTTGCCATTAGTCCTTTGCACATCTTATGCCTTCCTCCTTCGTTACGTTTTTCCCATGTTCACAGTTGCCTATTAACTATAACTCATTCCTAAAATTTCAGCTCAGTTATTATGTTCTCTCATTTTTCAGTACTCCCAGAGTCCTAGGTTCCTTTCCTTCATGACAATTCCTATTAATTAGTCATTACTGGTTATTCACTCTCCACAGGTTCTAAACATCACAAAAGCATAAAATTTGTCTTTATTCTTCCTGGCTGGAATCCATTACCTATCAGATTTCTGGTCACAGGGTAGGTGCTTAATATATATTTAATAGAGATACTTATGCAAAATAAGTTAATGAATGGGACTCTCTGAATCAATTAACCTATTTAAATTTCATGCAGTTGTGAGTGTATCTTAAGGGAAAAGAATCAATAGTTTTTGTTTCATGTTGAGATTTGACATAAAACAACAAATTTCAGTAAATCAATTATCCTTCAATTAAAAAATAAATTTTTAAAAGAAATAAACACATTACATTTTCTTTCAATTAAAAAAAATAGCTTTTGTTAAACATGCACCAGTGTTTTAAAAATATAAATTGAGGGCAATGAAGAATCAGAGTTTAAGATTCTTCTCAAAGTCACTGAGCCAGAATCAAAAAAAAACTAGGGTTTAAACCTAGTCTTCCTGCTTCCAACTCCAGGGAAAAACTAATATACTACATTACATATTATAAAATTTATTCAAAAAACAACTTTAAAAAATGATATATACTCCACACCATCCTAGGTGCTAGGGATATATAGAGAAAAGACACAGACTACTTCAGACACTACTCATAAAATGTTTACAATAAAGGATGCATGCATTGTGTAGAAAATATTGCCAATGTAGAACTGTAGAAATTATAGAATTATATTGCATAGAATAGAATAATATTGTACAATAAAATTGTAAAAAATGTAGAAATAATAAAATATGTTTATTTATAAATTCAACAGAAATACCACACATGCACACATAAACATTTACTAGTTTTTACAGAGACCCTTGAACTTCCCATGTGGCTCAGTGGTAAAGAATCTGCCTGCCAATGTAGGAGATGTGGGTTCCATCCCTGGGTTGGAAAGATCCCCTGGAGAAGAGAATGGCAACCCACTCCAATAATGTTGCCTGAGAAATCCCATGAAGCCTGGCAGGTTACAGTCCATGGGTGTCTCAAAGAGTTGGACATGACTCAGCAACTAAACAACACAGCACCTCAGACCATTACATATATGGTCCTTTCTAAAAACTGTGAGTTGTTTGCATAATTTTATTTTCCCATTTTACAAATAAGAAAACTGGCATTAGTTTACCCAAAATTAAATATCTACTTAGGAAACAGAGAAGTTGTGCTGAGGACTAGACTCCTGGTACTGGGTATCCTAGAGGGGGCTCTTCTCAATAAACTCCACTGTATTAAATAATAATAGTGCTTTAGGATAATAGATAATTCAATCTCCTTGGCTGCTAAACAAAGGATAAGTGTTAGTTGCTTAGTCATGTCCTACTCTGTAATCCCATAGACTATAGCCCACCAGGCTTCTCTGTCCATGGAATTATCCAGGCAAGAATACTGGAGTGAGTCGCCATGCCCTCCTACAGAGGATCTTCCAGACCCAGGGACTGAACATGGGACTCCCACATTGCAGGCAGATTCTTTACCATCTGATCCACCAGGGTAGCCCAAGATTCTCTATCAGTTCAGTTTAGTTCAGTCATTCAGTCGTGTCCGACTCTGCGACCCCATGAATCGTAGCACGCCAGGCCTCCCTGTCCATCACCAACCCCCGGAGTTCACTCAGACTCACGTCCATCGAGTCATCGATGCCATGCAACCATCTCATCCTCTGTCATCCCCTTCTCCTCCTGCCCCCAATCCCTCTCAGCATCAGGGTCTTTTACAATGAACACTCAGGACTGATCTCATTTAGAATGGACTGGTTGTATCTCATTCAGTCCAAGGGACTCTCAAGAGTCTTCTCCAACACCACACTTCAAAAGCATCAATTCTTCGGCACTCACCTTTCTTCACAGTCCAACTCTCATATCCATACATGACCACAGGAAAAACCATAGCCTTGACTAGACGAACCTTTGTTGGCAAAGTAATGTCTCTGCTTTTGAATATGCTATCTAGGTTGGTCATAACTTTTCTTCCAAGGAGTAAGGGTCTTTTAATTTCATGGCTGCAGTCACCATCTGCAGTGATTTTGGAGCCCAGAAAAATAAAGTCTGACACTTTCCACTGTTTCCCCATCTATTTCCCATGAAGTGATGGGATCAGATGCCATGATCTTCGTTTTGGAATGTTGAGTTTTAAGCCAACTTTTTCACTCTCCTCTTTCACCTTCATCAAGGGCTTTTTAGTTCCTCTTCACTTTTTGCCATAAGGCTGGTGTCATATGCATATCTGAGGTTATTTATATTACTCCCAGCAATTTTAATTCCACCTTGTGCTTCTTACAGCCCAGCATTTCTCATGATGTACTCTGCATAGAAATTAAATAAGCAGGGTGACAATATACAGCCTTGACAAACTCCTTTTCCTATTTGGAACCAGTCTGTTGTTCCATGTCCAGTTCTAACTGTTGCTGCCTGACCTGCATACAAATTTCTCAAGAGGCAGATCAGGTGGTCTTTCAGACCCATCTCTTTCAAAATTTTCCACAGTTTATTGTGATCCATGCAGTCAAAGGCTTTGGCATAGTCAATAAAGCAGAAAGAGATGTTTTTCTGGAACTCTCTTGCTTTTTCCATGATCCAGCAGATGTTGGCAATTTGGTCTCTGGTTCCTCTGCCTTTCTAAAACGAGCTTGAACAACTGGAAGTTCATAGTTCACGTATTGCTGAAGCCTGGCTTGGAGAATTTTGAGTATTACTTTACTAGCGTGTGAGATGAGTGCAATTGTGTGGTAGTTTGAGCATTCTTTGGCATTGCCTTTCTTTGGGATTGGAATGAAAATGGACCTTTTCCAGTCCTGTGGCCACTGCTGAGTTTTCTAGCAGCACTTTCACAGCATCATCTTTCAGGATTTGAAAGAGCTCAACTGGAATTCCATCACCTCCACTAGCTTTGTTCTTAGTGATACTTTCTAAGGCCCACTTGACTTCACATTCCAGAATGTCTGGCTCTAGGTCAGTGATCACACCATCGTGATTATCTGGGTTGTGAAGATCTTTTTTGTACAATTCTTCTGTGTATTCTTGCCATATCTTCTTAATATCTTCTGCTTCTGTTAGGTCCATACCATTTCTGTCCTTTATCGAGCCTATCTTTGCATGAAATGTTCCCTTGGTATCTCTAATTTTCTTGAAGAGATCTCTAGTCTTTCCCATTCTATTGTTTTCCTCTATTTCTTTGTGTTGATCACTGAGAAAGGCTTTCCTATCTCTTCTTGCTGTTCTTTGGAACTCTGCATGCAGATGCTTATATCTTTCCTTTTCTCCTTTGCTTTTCACTTCTCTTCTTTTCACAGCTATTTGTAAGGCTTCCCCAGACAGCCATTTTGCTTTTTTGCATTTCTTTTCCATGGGGATGGTCTTGATCCCTGCCTCCTGTACAATGTCACAAACCTCAGTCCATAGTTCATTCCACTGTATAATCATAAGGGATTTGATTTAGGTCATACCTGAATGGTCTAGTGGTTTTCCCTACTTTCTTCAATTTAAGTCTGAATTTGGCAATAAGGAGTTCACGATCTGAGCCACAGTCAGCTCCTGGTCTTGTTTTTGTTGACTGTATAGAGCTTCTTCATCTTTGGCTGCAAAGAATGTAATCAATCTGATTTCAGTGTTGACCATCTGGTGACGTCCATATTTAGAGTCTTTATAGAAACTAATAAATGTTTAAATATATAGTGAAGTGAAGTGAAAGTTGCCCATTTGTGTCTGATTCTTTGCAACCCCACAGACTATACAGTTCTTGGAATTCTCCATGCCAGAATACTGGAGTTGGTAGCCTTTCCCTTCTCCAGGGTTGTCCGGGGAGTTTGTAATTTCCTTGGTTCTGTCTCGTCACAACAAAAATGTGAAGGGATGGACCAGTGTTACAGCCCTCGGATGAACCAGTGTTACAGCTCAATGTTACAGCACAGTTTTAATTAGAAAGTAAAGGAAAATAGATCCTCGAGGTGTGAGGGCATGCCAACCCAAAAGACACGAAGAGAAGAGAGGCCCCCAGACCAATTTTGGCTTCTTTTTTATATGTTTTTTCTCCTCCCCCTGGGCCTGTCCTATGCAAATTGGTGTTTGTTTTACCTGAGGTCCTCATTCTGGTCCTCGGACCTTCATTTGTTCTATTTTCACGGGCTTTTCCCTTCCTTGTCTTTTAGCCACTGCCATTTTGGACTCATTTCTCCTATTCTAACTGCCTAACATTTCCACCCTAAAGAGATGTGAAGCCCAATTCTTTGGGAATAGGGGTGTCAAGATCTCTCAGTAGTTCAGCTACTTCTTGCTGAACTGGCATGGCAAGGGGCATTGGGCTTCCCCCTCTTGCTAGTCTCAAGCCTCAGAGTCCTTATAGCAGTGTCCATCTAAAGGTGAGTGGTATTTCATGGTAAGCTGTAGTTTTATATATCCTTGTTGAACTGGCACTACATATTGAAGCTTGTTGACCTGGGCAAAGACAAAATGGGTTAGACAGTTGATAATATGTGGAGCAATCACAAGCAGCATCAATATGACAGAGACTAGTAGTGGCATTCAGTTCAGTTCAGTTCAGTCACTTAGTCGTGTCCGACTCTTTGCGACCCCATGAATCACAGCACGCCAGGGCTCCCTGTTCATCACCAACTCCTAGAGTTCACTCAAACTCATGTCCATTGAGTCAGTGATGCCATCCAGCCATGTCAACCTCTGTCAACCCCTTCTCCTCCTGCTCCCAATCCCATTAGCCAACTCCAACTTTCCCATCGCCAGAAGGATCCCCCAAAGAGAGATTGTAGCCACCCAGAGAACTCTCCAGCTTGTTCTTTGAGATCCTGTGGGGTCTGAATATTTTTCTTGAGGACTGTGAGACTTTCTTTAACTTAGCTGGAGGTATTTAACCATAAACAACACATCTCATTCAACATGGCTGAAGTCCCTCTTTGTTCAGGGATCAGAAGATCTATCTCCTATCCATTTTGGAGTACAACACCTGCCAAGCTGTGTTGGCTCATTAGAGCTGTCCTGAGAAATCTTATCCCAAGAAACTTAGTTTTTGGGGTATTCATTAGAATAGCACTCATTTGTAGTTCTGAATATGTATCTGAGATCTCCCAGGGGCTCACAGGTGTATTGAGTGTCCTTTTCTGTTTTCTTTCACAGCTTGACTCGTGGGTAGTGAATCCAGGAAACATGTCCTGGTACTTTGACTGCTGTGGGTAGAAAGTATTACAGGGTAGAGGCTCTTCCATGTGGGCTGGAGTTGAGCCTTTGGGGACCCATCTTTCCAGACGTTAATTAGGACTTAAGTCCCTGGAGCATATAGTGGTGACTCTTTAGAATCTTTTGGGTTCTGGTTGACTCCCCACAAGCATATATCCTGTTAGAATTGCCCAGTGGCCATGGTATAAGACTGGAGGGTCTGAGCCTCTGCATCTAGGAAGAGGTCATTGACTTAAACAAAAGGCCTCCATATAGCATCTCATTAGGACTAAGACTGACCTGTTCCTAAGGGGCAATGCGGGTGTGGAGGAGAGTTATTTGTAAAGCCTCCTTCCATCCCAGGGAGGTCTCCTGGTTTTGTTTTGTTTTTTTTTTTTAATTGCTGATTTTAAGGCTTGGTTGTCTCTTTCTACTTTTCCTGAAGACTGAGCCCTCCAGGCACAATGGAGATAATAAGTAATGCCCAATAGTTTAAGATCCTTTGGGTGACCTTAGAAGTAAATGATGTCCCATTGTCACTTTGTAATGACCTGGGCAGACCAAATCTAGGAATGATTTCATGGAGCAGTGTTTTTACCACCTCCTCAGACTTCTCAGTCTGGGTGGGAAACCCTTCAATCCATCCTGTGAATGTATCTGTCATGAGTAATAGGTATTTATACCCTTGAGAAACTGGCTTCTGGGTGAAGTCCATCTGCCAGTCCTCTCTTGGGTAGGTCCCAAGTTGTTGGGCAGGCTGGGCCAGCTGGAGTCTTCAAGCTCTTTGGGGGTTGTTCAATTGGCAAGTGGGGCAAGAGAAGACCACTAGCCTTATGGTTGTTTGGAAGCCTGTTCCTATGAAGGACCTGTCTAATAATCTTTGGAGGGCCTTTTCCCCTAAATGAGTGGTGGGATGTAAGGAGTTAACCAACTTTCACTGGAGGTTCCCAGGCAGAAAAAGGAGTCTCTCCTTTTGGAACCACCCCATATGATCTTGAAAGCCCTAACTCTTGGCTTTAAGAGTCTCACGTTCAGTATATGAAGGAGTTTCTGGTAAATTAGTCGGTGGAACTAAGGTGGCAACCCTTGTTAGGTCATTGCTCTGTAATGCTGCCCTTTTAGCTGTCTGATCAGCTGCTTGGTTCCCTTGTGCCACGTCCGTGCTCCCTTTTTGGTGTCCTTTACAGTGGGAGACTGAAACCTCAGTGGGCAGATGGATTGCCTCCAAGAGTCTAAGGATTTGATCACCATATTTGATTGGGGACCCTCAGGTGGTCAAGTGGCCCCTTTCTTTCCAAATAGCAGCATGTGCATGTAGCACCAGGAAGGCATACTTGGAGTCAGTGTAAATGGCTACTCTTTTTCCTTTTCCCAACTCTAAAGCTCAAGTCAGGGCTATGAGCTCAACTAATCTGGCTGAAGCATCTGGTGGCAAAGGCTTAACCTCTATGGTCTCTAAGTTGGAGACTACTGCATATCTGGCTCTTCTTTTTCCATCCAAGACAAGGCTGCTTTCATCAGAGTACCAGATTTCCTCAGGATTGGTCAGAGGATCTTCTGACAATCCCTCTCGGGTTTTGTCCAGTGGTCCAAGGTTTCTAGGCAAGAGTGAAAGTGGAGAGAGCCCTCGGGAATGGCAGGAGGGTGGCTGGGTTAAGAACCTCACAAGGGGATACAATGAGGCCTGGATTTTCCATCAGCACTACCTGGTATCTGAGGATTCTTTGATCAGAAATCCATAAATGGCCTCTCCGATTTAGGCTGGTAAAATAGTTAGTTTGTCCCCAAAAGAGAGTTTTAAAGCATCTTTTATCAGGATTGCAATAGCTGCAAGATTTCAAAGGTAGGGAGGCCAGCCTCAGGCAGCTGGGTTGAGACTCTTGGATAAGTAAGCTACTGGTTGGTGCTCAGGTCCCAACCTTTGAGTTACCACTCCTATCATTTAATGCTCTTACTCTGTTTTTAAAATAGGTTTATAAGAAATTGTTAAGATGTTACCTCTCCTTAAAATTGAAGTAATATGGGAATTTTCCATTAAAATGATGCTAGGTGGAAAATGCCATCTTTAGTATTTTTACATATAAATATTAATTATTTTCCTCTTATGATTTTAATTCTTGCAAAGTGAGTTAAACCTTGATTTGTTCTTATGATTATTTTAATCTAGTTAAATGGAAATTAATAATCAAAAAGATTTATTTTACAGAATGTAAATTTTGACAAATAGCTTTATCTTAATTAATGTATTTCAATGTATTTTATGAAAACAGTATTAAAATTTTATTTTGTTTTTTACTTTGCTTTTTGTAACAATCATCAGTAAGCATGTAAGCATGAAAGCCAATTCTAAATTGGTTTCACTATTAATTGTCATTACCTTTTGTGTTAATTTCCAGCCCATAATTATAGAATGTCAGAATAACAAAAGAATAAAGTTTTTCCTATTTCAAAGAATCTTTACAATTTTAAGAATTATTGTTGATGCTGGTCATATTGAGGGAGAACACAATACTATAAAAAAATAAAAACTCTATTTGTGTTATTTAATAAGAATTATATAGCATTTATACTTACAAAGGGCATCTCTTTAATCTCCATTTTCTGTGCCAGAATGATGAAAAACAATACACACATACACACACACACACACACACACATTTAAATCATATGAACACAATATATTTGCACTCAGAACAATATATCACAATTCAAAGAATTTTTAACGGCCTACAATTCTCCTTACAACTGTATAGGGATAGAAGGTCCTATTTAAAAATAGATACTCAGCAATTTTCACTTAAACTTTTAACAAATATTTATCTTTGTGTCCCAGATCCAGTTTTTATATAAAAGATCATTGGCTTTAAGAAACTCACAGTAGAAAGGGAACTTAAATTTCATAATATATCATTATAAAAGTGTCATAGGTAAAATTCAATTGTAATGTAGTCATTCAACAAATACTTCATGACCTACTACAGTGTGCATAGGCTTTGACCTTCTGGGGCTTAGAGGGGAGCAGAGGAAACAGCTCAAACACTGTGTGTTCTGCCTAAAAATAGATATTTAATTTTTTTATTTATTATTTTTTAAACTAAAACACAGACATTATTCTTAGTTTTTCGTTGAAGTCCTTTTGTTACCTGATCCAATCTAGAATCCAATAATACATTTAGTTCTTGTGTCTCCTCCTTCTTTAGCCTCCTCCAGTTTTCAAGAATTCTATCTCACTTCGTCTTTCATAACCTTGACACTTTCAAAGAGTACTGAGAAACTATTTTCTAATGCCCCTCACTTTGGATTTCTCTGATGTTCCTGATGAGTATCATAAAAGTCGTGGAAAGTTATGATCAACCTAGATAGCATATTCAAAAGCAGAGATATTACTTTGCCAACAAAGGTTCGTCTAGTCAAGGCTATGGTTTTTCCTCTGGTCATGTATGGGTGTGAGAGTTGGACTGTGAAGAAGGCTGAGCACCAAAGAATTGATGGTTTTGAACTGTAGTGTTGGAGAAGACTCTTGAGAGTCCCTTGGACTGCAAGGAGATCCAAGCAGTCCATTCTGAAGGAGATCAGCCCTGGGAGTTCTTTGGAAGGAATGATGCTAAAGCTGAAACTCCAGTACTTTGGCCACCTCATGCAAAGAGTTGACTCATTGGAAAAGACTCTGATGCTGGGAGGGATTGGGGGCAGGAGGAGAAGGGGACAACAGAGGATGAGATGGCTGGATGGCATCACCGACTCGATGGACATGAGTCTGAGTGAACTCCAGGAGTTGGTGATGGACAGGGAGGCCTGGCGTGCTGGGATTCATGGGGTCGCAAAGAGTCAGACACGACTGAGCGACTGATCTGATCTGATCTGAGAAGTACACGATTACAATATATCTTTTTATTGATGATTCTATTCTTAACTACTTGGTCAAGGTGGTATCACACAGGTTTTCTATTGGAAAATCACTATCCTCCCTTTGTCATTAAAAAGTATCTTGGGAGGCACACTTTGGGACTATAAATGTCCTGTATTTTCTCAAACTTTCACCCACAACTTCTAACATTCACCACGCAACAACTATTACTGTATTTTACTAATGGTAATTTTTTTCTTTTATCCCTTGCTCCTTCTACATTCATTATTATTTGGTAAGAAAACATTATCTCTTCTCCATGTGTTTATCCATTATTTATTTATATCATGAATATTATTTTATTCTAGAGGTTATAATTGAATACTATTATTATTTTGTTACTCACTTTGCTCTAACTTTGCAATTAAGACATCTTTAAGGTTGGCTCCTTTGCCCTTTTAATGTATCTCTTTCCTTTTTCTGAGTATTTACTTTCTGACATTACAAGACACTCTATAGGCTCATCTTGTATTTTCCCTGCTTCTGCTCTGGAATCAACTACTTCTCCAAAGAGCAATATTCAAACATGGTCTTTAGAAACCAAGATCAGTTGGTTGGTATGTTCATTCTTACTTACACTTACACACACACACACACACACACACACACAAATTCTTGCTGCAAAGATATACAATAGTACCTCATAATATATCATATGGAGTAATATAGATATAATATACTATTATCAGATCAGATCAGAACAGTCTCTCAGTCGTGTCCGACTCTTTGCGACCCCATGAATCGCAGCACGCCAGGCTTCCCTGTCCATCACAAACTCCCAGAGTTCACTCAGACTCACGTCCATCGAGACATCAATGCCATACAGCCATCTCATCCTCTGTCGTCCCCTTCTCCTCCTGCCCTCAATCCCTCCCAGCATCAGAGTCTTTTCCAATGAGTCAACTCTTCGCATGAGGTGGCCAAAGTACTGGAGTTTCAGCTTTAGTATCACTCCTTCCAAAGAACTCCCAAGGCTGATCTCCTTCAGAATGGACTGGTTGGATCTCCTTGCAGTCCAAGGGACTCTCAAGAGTCTTCTCCAACACCACACTTCAAAAGGATCAATGCTTCAGCACTCAGCCTTCTTCACAGTCCAACTCTCACACCCATACATGACCAGAGGAAAAACCATAGCCTTGACTAGACGAACCTTTGTTGGCAAAGTAATGTCTCTGCTTTTGAATATGCTATCTAGGTTGGTCATAACTTTCCTTCCAAGGAATAAGCGTCTTTTAATTTCATGGCTGCAGTCACCATCTGCAGTGATTTTGGAGCACCCCAAAATAAAGTCTGACACTGTTTCCACTGTTTCCCCATCTATTTCCCATGAAGTGGTGGGACCGGATGCCATGATCTTCGTTTTCTGAATGTTGAGCTTTAAGCCAACTTTTTCACTCTCCACTTTCACTTTCATCAAGAGGCTTTTGAGGTCCTCTTCACTTTCTGCCATAAGGGTGGTGTCATCTGCATATCTGAGGTTATTGATATTTCTCCCGGCAATCTTGATTCCAGCTTGTGTTTCTTCCAGTCCAGCGTTTCTCATGATATACTCTGCATATAAGTTAAATAAACAGGGTGACAATATACAGCCTTGACGAACTTTTTTTCCTATTTGGAACCAGTCTGTTGTTCCATGTCCAGTTTTAACTGTTGCTTCCTGACCTGCATACAAATTTCTCAAGAGGCAGGTTAGGTGTCCGGGTATTCCAATTTCTTTCAGAATTTTCCACAGTTTATTGTGATCCACACAGTCAAAGGCTCTGGCATAGTCAATAAAGCAGAAATAAATGTTTTTCTGGAACTCTCTTGCTTTTTCTATGATCCAGCGGATGTTGGCAATTTGATCTCTGGTTCCTCTGCCTTTTCTAAAACAGCTTGAACATCAGGAAGTTCACGGTTCACATATTGCTGAAGCCTAGCTTGGAGAATTTAGAGCATTACTTTACTAGCGAGTGAGATGAGTGCAATTGTGCAGTAGTTTGAGCATTCTTTGGCATTGCGTTTCTTTGGGATTGGAATGAAAACTGACACTTCCAATCCTGTGGCCACTGCTGAGTTTTCCAAATTTGCTCACATATTGAGTGCAGCACTTCCACAGCATCATCTTTCAGGATTTGAAAGAGCTCAACTGGAATTCCATCACCTCCACTAGCTTTGTTCGTAGTGATGCTTTCTAAGGCCCACTTGACTTCACATTCCAGGACGTCTGGCTCTAGGTCAGTGATCACACCATCATGATTATCTGGGTCGTGAAGATCTTTTTTGTACAGTTCTTCTGTGTATTCTTGCCATCTCTTCTTAATATCTTCTGCTTCTGTTAGGTCCATACCATTTCTGTCCTTTATCGAGCTCATCTTTGCATGAAATGTTCCTTTGGTATCTCTAATTTTCTTGAAGAGATCCCTTGTCTTTCCCATTCTGTTGTTTTCCTCTATTTCTTTGCATTGATTGCTGAAGAAGGCTTTCTTATCTCTTCTTGGTATTCTTTGGAACTCTGCATTCAGATGTTTATATCTTTCCTTTTCTCCTTTGCTTTTCACTTCTCTTCTTTTCACAGCTATTTGTAAGGCCTCCCCAGACAGCCATTTTGCTTTTTTGCATTTCTTTTCTATGGGAATGGTCTTGATCCCTGTCTCCTGTACAATGTCACGAACCTCATTCCATAGTTCATCAGGCACTCTCTCTATCAGATCTAGGCCCTTAAATCTATTTCTCACTTCCACTGTATAATCATAAGGGATTTGATTTAGGTCATACCTGAATGGTCTAGTGGTTTTCCCTATCTTTGCATCATATACCTGCAATGATATATCATAATATATCACTGAAGGAAGGATTTTTGAGCGTGTTTGTATATGTGTGTATAAGTGTGTTCTCCTAGCACTGTACCCTGAGAGGGCCTAAAATAATGACATTTTAGTAGAAATGTCACCAGCTTCCTTCTAGAGGACTAGAAAAGAGCTTTGAATACTTAATTTATTTGCATGTATAGTTGTGGTAATAAAATATGATTTTAAAAATAGATCTATGGAAAATGACAAAACATATAAACTTAACATTGTATAACTGATTATTTTCTTCTAGAGTCAACTGTTCTCCCATTTTCCTAGATGATTACTCTAATGTCTTCTCAAATATCAAAAACGTCCTCCACCATCTTCACTCTCGACTGATAACCTTGCTTCACATTATCTGAGAAAATAGATGTAATTAAAACATCATTTTACAAGTTTCCAAAATGTCTACCACCTACCTGTCCATATATTCTGGCTTCTCTTCTATTACCAACAGATAGATGGATACATAGATAGACAGACAGACAGAATTTTCTTTGCTTCTAACAGAGGCAAATCACTTACTCAAGGATATTTGACCCAGCAACTGTCTCCTTAGAAGTACAGTAACAATTTTTCTCTCTGTTCAATATTACTGTTACCACAATATACACATGCTAATGCTTCTATATAATATTTTATATCCTTTTAAAATACCTGGTGATATAAGTGCTTTCTGTAACTCCATTTCTCACCTTTGTTCCACTGAAACTGCTCTCAACAAGGTCACAAATCATCTCCATCTACAATGTTAAATCCAACAGATAATTCTAAATTCTCATTTTATTCAACTCTGTAATTTGACACTGCCTTTATCACTCTTTTCTGCCGGAAACAATTCCTACATTGACTCTCAGATTGGTAATTCATCCTATCTTATTCTCTTTCACTTTGTAGCTGTTCCTCATTTTCGTAACCAAAACAAATCTTGCTAACTAAAATGCCCCAGAATTTAGTTCTTAGGTGGACTTTCTTTTCTTCTTAAGTGTATTTCCTTGGTGGCTTTATTTGGGCTTATCCTTTCAGTATATCTGCATGTTTATGGAATGCAAATATAAATACCCAACTTGGAGTTTTCCGTGAATTTCAGAATTATAAATACAATTGACTACTTAACATATCCACTTGGATATATTATCTTAAACCTAAGATGCCAAAATTGATCCCCCCCCCCCAAATCCTTCTACTTTTTTAGGTCTTACCTAGCTCAGCAACTGGTAGTCTAATCTTCAATTGTTAAAAACCTTGGAGATGTCCTTGACTTCTCTTTCTCTCACAGATTCCATCTAGTCCTTAAGCAAATATTGCTGGCTTTAAAGCTACATCAGGATTTGACCATTTCTCAAAATTTCCACTGCTATACCCCCAGACCAAGCTACCATAATTTTTCACCTAAATTATACACTATTTCCTAGTGTGTTTCTATGCTAGAATCTCTTTTCTGGTGCTGTGTAGTCTCAACACAGAAAACCAAGCAAGCCTTATAAGAGGTATTTACAGAGAACTCTTTTCTAGTGTATAGAAGGAAAGAAACCACAGATGGATTAAAATGCAGCTAAGTGTATAGTCAATAATATAGGATTTGAGACAAGCCCTTGTTTGTGACTTCTAATGTCTCTGTAAATAAGTTAGGAAGTCATTTGCCTGAAGAAAGTCAAGGGGAGATGTGAGGATGTGAAATATAAGATAATTAAATTTTAAACAGTAGCTGTGAAGAAAAGAAAAATAATAGAGCAGGGAAATGTATAAGCAACATAACAATTTAAATCTTGTTTCAGTTTGTGTATCATACTTTTGTATTAGCACTAGTCTGGGTGATTTGTTGATTTTTGTTCAGCTCAATTTAACTATCAGGGAACAGAAAACTAAAAAATGGCCAGTTTAAATCATCGAGGGTGGATTTTTTTCCCACCTGGAGTTACCATGGAAAAACACCAGAAAATGTGAGTTGAAGATATTGTCAACAGAGTAAAATCTTGGATGGTCTGAAAATACAAGCCAAGAAAACACAGATGTGATGGTAAATTTTATATGTCAACTTGCCTAGGCTAAGTGATGCCCAGATAGCTGGTAAAACACTATTTTGGGGTGTGTCTGACAGGATGTTTTTAGAAGAGATAATTATTTGAATCAGTAAACTGAGTAAAGATCCACCCTCACCAGTGTGGTAGGCATTACCCAAACTCCTGAGGTACCCAATAGAACAGAAAGTAGAGCTAATTCCCTTTCTTTTCTTGAGCTAGGACGTCATTCTACTCCTGTTCTCAGATATCCAAGTTCCACATTTCTAGGTCCTGATATATATATATATATATATATATATATATATATATATAGAGAGAGAGAGAGAGAGAGAGAGAGAGAGAGAGAGAGAGAGAGAGAGAGACATATATATATAGGCATAGATATAGATACATTTCACCAAAGGAAGGATGGGAGAGGGGAGTAAGAGAGAAAGAAAGGAAGCAAGGAGGGAAAGACTAGAATAATCTGAGAAACTAAGAGCCAGGTTATTTTTCAGCAGCAGCAGTGGTATAGGGATCAATGACATAACTTTTTTTTATTTTATTTTTTAACTTTACAATATTGTATTGGTTTTTCCATATGTCAACATGAATCCGCCACATTTCACTGTATGAAATTCTATACTTGACTGAATTAGTAATTTTAGAGAGACAAAGATTCAGAAAGTTTGCATTCAATATACTTTATCTAAGGAAGTTACTTGAAGAATGTACTTTAGTCAAATAAGTGTGAAGACTAAAAGAAGGAAAAAAATGGGATTACTTCAAAACTTTAATACAAATGAAGTTCAGAATGACATAACAGTTTATGATAGATCTGAGTAGTAACCATCCAAAATAAAATAGGAAATCAAAAGCTTCCAAATTCAAGTAACAGAAGAAAAACCTAAAACATATCAGCCACAAGTTTAAGAAGATATTTGTATATAATTCTAAGAAACCAAAAACAATTTAAAATCTCAATAATATAATATCTAAAATATTATATATTATATAATTTAAAATCTCAATAATGTACATAATATATTATATATTAGTAATATTATAATATTAATAATATATGTTAATAATTTAATAACATTTTATCATATATAAATTATAATATATAATTGTATAAATAATATATACCATATATATTATTGAGATTTTAAATTATATAATATATAATACTACAGATATTACATAATATATTACTGAGATTTTAAATTGCTTTTGGTTTCTCACTTAGAAATATATATAATAAGTATATATAGTATATATTATTCTGTATAGTATAATAAGTGGAGAGAAAAACTACAACAAAGTTGCAACCCAAATATTAAGTAAACTGACCTGCCAAATCTTAAATCACTGATACACTAGGACCATGTGTTTTCAGGGCTTCCCTGGTGGCTCAGAGAGTAAAGAATATTTCTGCAATGTAGATGACCCAGGTTGAGTCCTTCCATTGTGGAGATCCCCTGAAGAAGGGAAAAGCTACCCACTCCAGTATTCTTGCCTAGAGAATACCATGATCAGAGGAGCCCGGTGGTCTACGGTCCATGGAATCCCAAAGGGTTGGACATGATTGAGTGACCAACACTTTCAACTTTTTTACTTTTATGTGTTTTTGATGCCACAAGGTTATAATGAATCTATGAGAAAGAAACAATAACTTATCACTCTGCTTGCTATTATACTGCATAGTAAGGGCTTCCCACAGGGCTCAGTTGGTAAAGAATCTGCCTGCCATGCAAGAGACTCGGGATTGATTCATGGGTCAGAAAGATTCCCTGGAGAAGGAAATGGCAACCCCCTCCAGTATTCTTGCCTGGAGAATCCCATGGACAGAGGATCCTGGCAGGCTACAGCCCATGGGGTCGCAAGAGTCTGATACGACTTAGCAACTAAAGAGAGAGAGAGAGAATGTTTCATTGTAAAGTAAATCCTCTTATTTGTTTTTTAACATTCAAAGTTGACCTTGAGATCAAACAAGAGTGTTTAAATAGAGTTTAACAAACAAACTCATAGGAAAAAATATCATATTTGTGGTTACCAGGGGCAGGAGGGTGAGGAGAGGAGGAAATGGATGAAGGCAGTCACAGGGTACAAACATCCAGTTACAAAACAAGTTCTAAGGATAAAATGTATAACATGAATATAATTAACACTGTCATCAGTAATATATGACAGTTGTTAAGAGAGTCAAAACTAACAGTTCTCACCACAAGGAAAAAGAAATTTTTCCTATTTCTTAACTCTATAATTCTTTGCTGGGAGAAATATCAATAACCTCAGACACCACACTTATGGCAGAAAGTGAAGAGGAACTTAAGAAACAATTGATGAAGGTAAAAGAGGAGAGTGAGAAAACTGGTTTAAAACTCAACATTCAAGAAATGAAGATCATGGCATCTGGTCCCATCACTTCATGGCAAACAGATGGTGAAACAGTGGAAGAGAGACAGACTTTATTTTCCTGGGCTCCAAAATCACTACAGATGGTGACTGCACTGATGAAATTAAAAGACGCTTGCTCCTTGGAAGAAAAGCTATGACCAACCTAGACAGCATATTAAAAAGCAGGGACATTACTTTGCTCACAAAGATCTGTATAATCAAAGCTACAGTTTTTCCAGTAGTCATGTATGGATGTGAGACTTGGAGCATAGAGAAGGCTGAGTTCCAAAGAATTGATGCTTTTGAGTTGTGGTGTTGAAGGAGACTCTTGAGAGTCCTTTGGACTGCAAGGAGATCAAACCAGTCAATCTGAAATGAAATCAATCCTGAATATCCATTGGAGGAACTGATGCTGAGGCTGAAGCCCAGTATTTGGCCACCTGATGTAAACAGCTGACTCACTGGCAAAGACCCTGATGCTGGGAAAGATTGAAGGCAGGAGGAGAAGGGGATGACAGAGGATAAGATGGTTAGATGGCATTACAGACTCAATGGACATGAGTTTGAGCAAGTTCTAGGAGATGGTGAAGGACAGGGCAACATGGCATGCTATAGTCCATGGAGTCACAAATAGTTGGACACAACTGGGTGACTGAACAACAACAGCAAATTAAAGGACACTCCTTGGAAGAAAAGTTATGACCCACCTAGACAGCATACTAAAAAGCAGAGGCATTACTTTGCCAACAAAGTTCCATCTAGTCAAGGCTATTGTTTTTTCAGTAGTCATATTATGGATGTGAGAGTTGGACTATAAAGAAAGCTGAGCACTGAAGAATTGATACTTTTGAACTGTGGTGTTGGAGAAGACTCTTGAGAGTCCCTAGGACTGCAAGGAGATCCAACCAGTCCATCCTAAAGGAGATCAGTCCTGAATATTCATTAGAAGGACTGATGCTGAAGCTGAAACTCCAGTACTTTGGCCACCTGATGCGAAGAGCTGACTCATTGGAAAAGCCCCTGATGCTGGGAAAGATTGAAGGCAGGAGAAGGGGATGACAGAAGATGAGATGGTTGGATGGCATCACCGACTCAATGGATATGAGTTTGAGTAAACTCCAGGAGTTGGTGATGGGCAAGGAGGCCTGGCTTGCTGCTGTCCATGGAGTCATAAAGAATTGGACCCGACTGAGCAATTGAACTGATGAGATGATGGATATTCACTAAACTTTATTGTGAGAATAATTTCATGATGTATATAAGGCAAATCATTACGCTTCAAAATCATTTGAAGATGTATTATATACATCTTCAAGGTGCACAGTGCTATGTATCTGTTACATTTCAGTAAAAATGAGGCAGGTACAATGTTAAAATAATAAATAAGGTTTAAAAATAAAATCAATATTACATATTCTTAAAATTTAGTAAAACAGTTGACAAAAGTTGAGGTTTGAAAAAGAAAGAGAGGTGTGGAGGAAAAGTTGTGACTAATAAAACACAACAGACAGAGTTGTAAAGTTTAAGAAGGAAAGAATATATGGTACAAAGTCAAACATTAAAATAACTATTAGTTATTGGAAGTTAATCAAGGATATGAAAGGGTAAATTTAAAATAACTACATTAAGTATAAAGAGTGGAGGGGTGAAAATGGTAGATAAGTATGTGAATGAAAAATCTTTCTTTTCACAGAGTAAATAAATAATTCCTAGATAAAAATAATGTTTTATTCCTATGATTTATTTTTCAAGGAATAATCATCAATAGGAATAAAAAGTAGATATTAAAAATGATTTCTTCTAGGGGAAGGGACTGAGGGCTTAAAGGCTTAAGCTGGAGCTGGAGGTGGCTAGCTTTTTACTGTATTAATAGACTTTGTGTTGCTTTTACTTCTGTATTGCCATGTGCATATATAATTCATGGACAGAGGAGCCTGGCAAGCTATAGGCCATGAGGTCACAAGAAGTTGGACATGACTGAGCATTCACACACATATAACTGTGTTACAACAAATAGGTCAGTCTTTTTCTCAGATAGTTGTATAAAAGCATCTTGCCTTGATATCTTCTCTAGCCATGGTATAAGTCACCCAGGAAAAATCCAGAGCAGGAGGAGACTTAGGAACTACTCAGCTATGGTGATACTTTAACTATAAAGCCAGAGTTGAAGTTTAGAGAAAATAGCTAAAGTAGTAGAGAACTAGTGTGTATGTGCTTAGTCATTCAGTCATGTTCGATTCTTTGCAACCCCATGGACTGTAGCCTGTCAGGCTCCTCTGTCCACGGAATTCTCCAGGCAAGAATACTGGAGTGGTTAGCCATTCCAGACCTATGGATCAAACTGGGTTTCCTGCACTGAAAGTGGATTCTTCACCATCTGAGCCACTAGGGAAATGCAGAGAACTAGTAGGTACTAAAAATTCACTAAAACAAGCAGAGCCTAGAACCAAAAAGTAGATAGTCACAAAATATGGATATGAGAGAAAAGAATACTGATAAGCCAGTCTGAATTTGTTTGAAGCTTCTGTCTATTCATTGGATCCTCAAGTGCTAACTGAGATGGGAAGTATTATAGCCAGTTAGAGACTGGGACAAAAATAATGAAATCACCAGGAAGTTCCCCAAATGATTCTTGCCTAACAATTTTATGGTCACTGCTTTAAGTAATATGAATTAGAAACTACTGAAGTCAGTGTCTACTTTCTTAACTGGTATAATTCATTCTCATTATTCATAGTTATTATGCTCTATAGAGGGCTTCACAGGTGGTTCACTGTTAAAGAAACCACCTTTCAATGCAGGAGACTCAGGAGACATGGGTTTGATTCTGGGTCAGGAAGATTCCATGGAGGAGGATATGGCAACCCACTCCAGTATTCTTGCTTAGAAAACCCCACAGACAGAGGAACCTGCTGGGTTACAGTTCATATGGTTTCAAAGAGTTGGACACAACTGAAGCGACTGAGCATGCATGCTCTATAGAGTCACTATGAACACTGCATTAGAGCATATTGAACCACTGCTCCCAGGAGAAATACAGGGTTAGGTTCCTATGAGTCTTTGGTCACAACATGTTCATCCACAGAATGATATATAGTCTTGTTTTATATGTGTTCTATTTACAGGCACTTCATTAAATAGATATTGCTGAATCATTAACATTGAACTCATGGCCAGCAGCACTGTAACTCATACTTGAATAAAGCTTATCTACCATGTTTACTGATATTTTCTCAGTAAGGAATGTCACAGCTTTTTTTGTATTTACAGACACTAGAATACATTTGCACTATGCTTTTAAACAATGAAGTCACTATCCACAAAACATGAAAATTGAGAAATATTGCACTAAACAGATCATGGAAGGGACATTTGCTCACTGTATGATAGTTGAAACAAGAAAGCAGAGAATCACTTTGTTCCAAGTCATTTGAGAATGTGCTTTGACCTTAGATGGAAAAGTACAAAAACTCGACTAAGACTTTTGATCTCTGAGCATGCCTGCAAATGACTGCAAAAGTGCCATCAATATCAATTTTGGAGTTTACAAATAAATTTTAGCAAGAAGATGAATTCTTATATATGAAATCTATAAATAATTGTGATTACTATGGCTTTCCTGGTGGCTCAGATGGTAAAGAATTTGCTTGCAATGCAGGAGACCTGGGTTTGATCCCTGGGTCAGGAAGATCCTCTGAAGAAAGGAATGGCTTCCTACTCCAGTATTTCCTGGAGAATGCCATGGACAGAGGAGCCTGGCAGGCTACAGCCCATGGGGTCTCAGGCTACAACTGATCAACTAACACTTTCGTTCTGGGCTTCCCAGGTGGTGCTAGTAGTAAAGAAACCACCTACCAATGCAGGCAACATAAGAGATGTATGTTGGATCCCTGGGTCAGGAAGATCCCCTGGAGGAGGGCAGACAACTCACTCCAGTGTCTCTTGCCTGGAAAATTCCATGGACAAAGGTGTCTGGTGGGCTACAGTTTGTGGAGTGGCAAAAAGTCAGACATGAGTGAGCATGCACACACACACACACTGTATATATACACATACTTATATTCCCATATATATCTGAAGTTTTACACTAAGGTGTATGTGTGTAACCTAAAAAATTCAAAAGTATCAGCAAATGCATTTCATCTCCCTGATATTTTTTACTCAGATATTAAAGAAAAAGGATTACTACTCTTAATGTGATAAGAGCAACATCTTTGTTTTTCAGCCTGGTGCAATTGACATAAAATTTGAAAAATTTTTTTCAAGGCTGGGCAAGTATCTAGGAAGTGTTATAATAATGATGATGACAGTCATAAAAATATTTTATGCAGTTTATTTCACATGAAAATTAACATGTGCTTTTCATATTGCCATCCCATAATTAATGCCATATGTCTTTTTTATTGAAAAGACAGTTTGGGATGATGTAGCAGCAGAAAATTATTTCTAGCCTGCTTTAAATTATATTACTTACAAAAACATCATTTCCTGAAAACACTAGGAGAATATTACCATTTTCCTTTATAATCAGATGTTATGTCTACATTGACATATTTAGTCATTGTTTACACAGAAAAGTAGCAATTAATACAAACAGTCTATCCTTCCTTTTCCACCTCCTTTTTTATCCATTCTGTAAGTATCTTTTCCTTTAGTGACCTGATCATTCAGTAGTTTTGGGACAACATTTTTTACTGTGTTTTTTCTTAAAATAATCACTCAAGATGTTTACATACTGTTTAGCTCCTCACATTCTGATTACATTCAACATGTATATCTTTTCACATTTTTCACCATCTTTTTAAAAAAATAAACTTTGAGATATGAATACAGAAATAAAGCATGCTGTTTTTAATTATACAATTAATGAACTTGGGTAATGTATACTCCTGTTTAACCCCTATCAAAATTAAAATATAAAGCATTTCTACCAACCCCAAATTTTCTGGAGTGCCTCTTTGCAGCCAGTGCAATGTATCTATGAAATTCAGACTTACTTTCTGCTACTAAAGATTGTTTTGACTTTCTAACATTTCATATAAATAGATTCATACACTATGAACTTGTATTCATCTGGCTTATTTCCTACAGCATACTATTTTTTATATTCATCCATATTATTTTCTATATCAGCAGCTTGTTTCTTTCTGTTATTTAGAAGTATTCCATTGTATGAATTTATGAAAATATGTCTGTTAAATTTCTTGTTATTAAATATTTAGGTTGCTTTCAGTTCTTGACCCTTATCAATAAAGCTTCTATGAATATTATTGTACAAGTTTTTTTAATGAATGAATGTTTTCACATCTCTTTGATAACAGTGAAAGAAGAGATGGCAAGAATACACAGAAGAACTGTACAAAAAAGATCTTCACAACCCAGATAATCACGATGGTGTGGTCACTGACCTAGAGCCAGATATCCTGGAATGTGAAGTTAAGTGGGCCTTAGAAAGAATCACTACAAACAAAGCTAGTGGAGGTGATGGAATTCCAGTTGAGCTATTCCAAATCCTGAAAGATGATGCTGTGAAAGTGCTGCACTCAATATGCCAGCAAATTTGGAAAACTCAGCAGTGGCCACAGGACAGGAAAAAATCAGTTTTCATTCCAATCCCAAAGAAAGGCAATGCCAAAGAATGCTAAAACTACTGCACAATTGCACTCATCTCACACGCTAGTAAAGTAATGCTCAAAATTCTCCAAGCCAGGCTTCAGCAATATGTGAACCATGAACTTCCTGATGCTTAAGCTGGTTTTAGAAAAGGCAGAAGAACCAGAGATCAAATTGCCAACATCCGCTGGATCATGGAAAAAGCAAGAGAGTTCCAGAAAAACATCTCTTTCTGCTTTATTGACTATGCCAAAGCCTTTGACCGTGTGGATCACAATAAACTGTGGAAAATTCTGAAAGAGATGGGAATACCAGACCACCTGATCTGCCTCTTGAGAAACTTGTATGCAGGTCAGGAAGCAACAGTTAGAACTGGACATGGAACAACAGACTGGTTCCAAATAGGAAAAGGAGTTCATCAAGGCTGTATATTGTCACCCTGTTTATTTAACTTATATACAGAATACATCATGAGAAACGCTGGACTGGAAGAAACACAAGCTGGAATCAAGATTGCCGGGAGAAATATCAATAACCTCAGATATGCAAATGGCACCAGCCTTATGGCAGAAAATGAAGAGGAACTCAAAAGCCTCTTGATGAAAGTGAAAGTGGAGAGTGAAAAAATTGGCTTAAAGCTCAACATTCAGAAAATGAAGATCATGGCATCTGATCCCATCACTTCATGGGAAATAGATGGGGAAACAGTGGAAACAGTGTCAGACTTTATTTTTCTGGGCTCCTAAATCACTGCAGATGGTGACTGCAGCCATGAAATTAAAAAACCCTTACTCCTTGGAAGGAAAGTTATGGCCAACCTAGATAGCATATTCAAAAGCAGAAACATTACTTTGCCAACAAAGGTTCGTCTAGTCAAGGCTATGGTTTTTCCTGTGGTCATGTATGGATTTGAGAGTTGGACTGTGAAGAAGGCTGAGCACCAAAGAATTGATCCTTTTGAACTATGGTGTTGGAGAAGACTCTTGAGGGTCCCCTGGACTGCAAGGAGATCCAACCAGTCCATTCCGAAGGAGATCAGCCCTGGGATTTCTTTGGAAGGAGTGATGCTAAAGCTGAAACTCCAGTACTTTGGCCACCTCATGCGAAGAGTTGACTCATTGGAAAAGACTCTGATGCTGGGAGGGATTGGGGGCAAAAGAAGGGGACGACAGAGGATGAGATGGCTGGATGGCATCACTGACTCGATGGACGTGAGTCTGAGTGAACTCCGGAAGTTGGTGATGGACAGGGAGGCCTGGCGTGCTGCTATTCACGAGGTCGCAAAGAGTCGGATATGACTGCGAGACTGATCTGATCTGATAATAGGTACACATTTAAAGATACTGTCAAATAGTTTTCCAAAGTGGCTCTATCATTTTGCATTCTTACCTGCAATGTATAAGTGTTAAAGTGGCTGTGCATCCTTGCTAACACTTGTTATTTCAATGTCAGCCATTCTAATAGGTGAGGAATTGTATCTAATTGTGTTCTTAACTAAATTTTCCTGATTACTAAAGATGCTAAGCATCTTTTCAATACTTACTTCACATTCATATATCTTACTTTATGAAATGTTTGTTTCAGTGTCTTGATTTTGCCCATTTCCCACTGCACTGATTTATTTTTCATTCTGTGACAACTGTCTATCTATGTATCTGGATATCTCTCTCTACATAATATAGACTATATAGATTACATAAATGTCTGTGTAAAGTTTTGAATCATAGTGCTATTTCTCTAACTTTGTTGTTATTTTGCAAAATTGCTTTAACTATTTTAGGTTGTTTGGATTTTCAATCAATTTGGCAATATCTTACCATATATTTAGGACTCTGGTTTTTCTCGGTATTATTTTGTAGTTTCCAGTGTGTATGACTGGTACCTATTTTGATAAATGTCTCTATTTCATATTTCTTAGTATGTCATTCCTTTATAAATTAGCTTCTACAATCATTTTATATTGTATATTCAGAAATAATCACATCTAGAAAGGGCATTGATAGAGTTAATCTAATTACATAGCTAAGCCAAGTATCTATTAGATCTTTGAATCTACTCTATATCCTCACAACTCAATGACAGTTTAATATCCTTGACTATTTCCAATAATAACACTCTTCTTGTTAAAGCAAACCGTTATAGCATTTTTAAGTGACTCTGAATATTAGAAGGAGATTTTTTTTAAGTTAAGGTGAAATTTATAGTCTTAGTTTTTCATCTACTTCCCACTCCTTGAAAGCCTAAAAAAAAACAATTCTAATTGGTGCATAATATAAAAGTCCCTCAAATATTTGAAGACCACTATTAAGTTTATTTATTTATTTATTTTTGTTTTGTGATTGGCCTTTCTTTCAGGCCAGTACCCCAGTTACTAATTATGTGGTCCGAGGTCCCAACAATCCATGTATTAGACAAGTTCCAGCATACGAATATCTCCTCTCAAGGGTGATGTTCAGAAGTAAACACAGTGCTTACATTTTGGCCTTTATAGTATTAAATATATTGGGAAGATCATCTCCCTAAACTCTGACAATTCTAGATTTTCACAATTTGGTTCCAAGCATATTCAACAATTAGATATCTTAGGCCTTTGGTTAGGTATGCCTGGAACACTTGATCATTGTTAATTTTTGTTTGTTTCTCAGAATTCTCACAGTTTCATTTTGTAGTGAATTAGAATGCTAAAATATTTGCTCTCACAATGAAGAATGGTTTGTTAAAAACCTCTGCTTTGTGTGCTTAGTTTTGCGCTACCTGCATAAGACACTCATTTCCACATTTAGTCTAGATATATACCATGTTAGGTGGGCATGAAATACGTCTCTAATTTTAATTGGTTACAGTTAATCAAAAGAAAAGGTCAACAACTCACATAAATGAACATAAACACTTTATCCGTGATGAAAGCCAATTATAATAAGAATTTTATGCAATCAAAGATAAACTTAAATCTATATTGTTAATTAACCCTTTATCCCATGGGTAAGTTCCAAGATTTTAGTTGTTTATTTTCAAAGAAGAATATGAGTAGATAGCAAAACAGTGCAGCTTCCTTCATGAAACAACAAATACTTGGAAATGGTGTGTGTGTGCTAAGTCGCTTCAGTTGTATTCAACTTTTTGTGACTTTATGGACTATAGTCCGCCAGACTCTTCTGTCCATGGGGATTCTCCAGGCAAGAATACTGGAGTGGGTTGCCATGCCCTTCTCCAGGGGATCCTTCCTACCCAGGGATCAAACCTGCCTCTTTTATGTCTCCTGCATTGGCAAGCAGGTTCTTTACCACTGAAAAGCCCTTGGAAATGGTACAACTACTCAAAATTCAGGTCTAAGATCATTTTAATAATTGTCTACTCTTCAAAATTCCCATGTATCAGACAATTAAGATTTTACTTATGCTTAAATGACTACTAATTTAACAAAATATTCATGATAGTTTTACTTGTTACACTAAACTCTTGAATATAATTAAACTAATAATTATGAGTGATTCAGTTGATCACAAAGTCATCACTGATTAATATATATTAAATTTAACAGAGTAATGTCAGCATGATAAAAGAATGGGGAGTTCCAGCCTTTCTCACTGAAACACCTGTTTAACAATCATCCATGGATAAAAATGACTTCATGAAATCTCCAGGATCCAGATGAAGCCTCAGTGTCCTGGAGCAGTATAGACATAAGAACAAATATATTGAAAATGCTAAGAAAAGCAGTATTGCTTTTCCCCTCCCCTAAAACAGCACATCACAGCCCCATGGGGGAAAGAGAGAGTAAATGAGCATCTGACTTTCCCAGACTTTCAGAGATCACTTCTCTCAAAGCCTCATGCAAGACACTGAGGGAACCAGCATGGCTGGATCACTTGGGGTTAGCTAAGAACAAAAGAAAGGGGCAGAAACTCTCAATGGCTAGAGTAAGGATCTCAACACCTGGCCCATCACTCCCCGACTTCTGCAGGAAACAGGCTTATCCATTCTGGGAACCTGTTATTGGGCCTGCACACATGTAGATCCTGGCAGCCAGCTCACTCATACACTACGCTTTGGCCAGGTTGACTGATGAGGGGCTTTCCTTGATGAAGCCAGTCTACAAAGAAGAGGTGGATTTGTGTCTTCAAATGCGCAGAGACCAATGCATGGCCACAAGAATTGCAAAGAATTAGGGAAATATGACATGACCAACAGGCTTCCCTGGTGGCTCATATGGTAAAGAATCTACTGGCAATGCAGGAGACCCAGGTTCAATCCCCTGGAGAAGGAAATGGGAACAAAATAAGGTTCCTAAACTGAACCTAAAGAAATAGAGACCTACAAACTGCCTGACAAAGAATTCAAGTAGTCATCTTAAAGATGCTCAGTGAACTACAAAAGAACAAAAACAACTAAAAAAATCAGGAAAATAATATAAGATATAAATATATTACAAAACTACAGTAGTCAAAACAGTATGGAACTGGCATAAAAACAAACATATAAACCATGGAACAGAATAGAGAGCCCAGAAATAAACCAAACAGATATGATAAACTGATCTTCAACAGGGATGCTAAGAACAGACAATGGGGAAGGATATTCCCTTCAATAAATGGTGTTGGAAAAACTGAATATCCATGTGCAAAATAATAAAATTGGACTCATTTTATATCCTACACAAATCGACTCAAAATAGATTAAAGACTTAAATGTTAACACCTGAAAACAACACTTCTAGAAGAAAATAGGAAAAACCTTCTTGACATTGGCCTTGGTAATGATTTCTTGGCTATAACACCAAAAGCATAGGCCAAAAAGCAAAAATAGACAAGTATGACTACATCCAACTAAAATGATTCTGCATGATAAAGAAAAAAATCAATCAAAATGAAAAGAAAACTTAAAGAACAGGTGAAAATATGTGCAACCCATATAACTGATAAAAGATAAAACTGATAAAACTGATAAATATCTTAAATATATAAGGAACTCCTATAATTCAATGGCAAAAACCAAATAACCCATAATAGACAAAGGACTTAACCATTCCACCAAAGAAGATATACAAATGGCCAACAGATTTATGAAAATGTGCTCAGTATCACTAAACACCAGGGAAATGCAAATTAAAATCACAATGAGCTAATCTTCTTTTAAGAAATAGTTTCTATCCTCCTGTTGGGCCCTAGTAAAAAATGGAATGATTAACTACAGGCCCCTTAGTTACTATGTGACTTGAGCTATGCATCATGAACTAGATATTACATGACTCATCAAGCTATAAAGGTGGATTGCATAGCAGCAAGTCATCATCACATGGAAGTGGGATATAAGGGTTTGGGCCTGAGCATGTCATGAAGGCTCATGCAAGTTATATGGAAAAGTGGCCTAAATGTCCATTATCCACATTCCTACTACACTGCCACACTAGAGTCTCTCTCCCAGCCTGCAAGTATTGCCTCATAGACAGCTGCCTATGATCACTAGACCAAGGAAGAGAAGACTCCAGTCTGGTTACAGATCAGTTCAGTTAAGTTCAGTCACTCATTCATGTCCGATTCTTTGTGAGCCTATGGACTGCAGCATGCCAGGCTCCCCTGTCCATCACCAGTTCCCAGGTTTACTCAAACTCATGTCCTTTGAGCCGATGATGCCATCCAACCATCTCATCCTCTGTCATCCCCTTCTCCTCCCTTCTTCAATCTTTCCCAGCATCAGGGTCTTTTCAAATGAGTCAGTTCTTCACATCAGATGGCTAAAGTATCAGCTTTAGCATCAGTCCTTCCAGTTGTCAGCAAAGTAATGTCTCTGCTTCTTAATAAGTTGTCTAGGTTGGTTATAGCTTTTCTTCCAAGGAGCAAGCATCTTTTAATTTCATAACTGTAATCACCATCTGCAGTGATTTTGGAGCCCCCCAAAATAGTCTGTCACTGTTTTCACTGTTTCCCCATCTATTTGCCATGAAGTGATGAGACCAGATGCCATGACCTTAGTTTTCTGAGTTTTAAGCCAACTTTTTCACTCTCCTCTTTCACTTTCATCAAGAGGCTCAGATGGTTCTACACAATAAGCATGCAGCACCAGAATGTGAATCACTATAGCACCCAGAAGGCAGAATTTGAAGCAGTGCACCTGGTTTTTCAATTTGCTTGGAAGGATAAATGACCAGATGTGCAATTATATACTGAATTCATGGCTTGGCTAGATGATCAAGGAACTAAATAGAACATGATTAGAAAATTGATGACGAGAAAATTTGGGGAAGAAGTATCATAAGTGGGTAAAAAACATGAAGATATTTGTCATCAATATAAATACTCACCAAAGGTAATCTTAGCAGAAGATTATTTTAATTATCAAGTGATTTAATTATCAATCTGTTCTGTGAATACCTATCAGCCTTCATCCCAAGCCATCCCTGTCATTACCCAATGAGCTCGTTAATAAAATGACCTTAGGGACAGAGATGGAGGCTACACATGAGCTCAGCAATACAGACTTTCACTCACCACAACCTGTCTTGCTATGACTGCTTCCAAGTTTGCAACCAGACATCAATACTGAGTCACCAATATGGTACTATCCCATGGGTTGATTGACCAACTACTTAATTGCAGGTTGAATATACTGAACAACTTCCATCATGGAAGAGGCAGCATGGTATTGTTATTGAAGTAGACATTTACTCTGGCTATGTATTTAATCCCTGCATATAATGCTTCTGCCAAAATATTATCTGTGGACTTAGAGAATGCCTTATCCACCATCATGTCATTACATAGAGCATAGTTTCTGATCAAGGAACTCGCTTCACAACAAATGAAGTGAGTACAATGGGTATATGCCCATGGTTATTCAATATTCCTCACCATCCTAAAGTAGCTAGTTTGATGGACTGGTAAAACAGCATTTCGAAGATTAAGTGTCAGCTAGGTGACAATGTCTTACAGGATTGGGACAAGCTTCTTATCTGAATCAGTATCCAATATATGATGTTCTTTCTACCAAATCCAGAATTCACATGTCCAGGGATAAAGGTGTACAACTGGAATGGCAGCACTCCCTACTACCCTAAATGACCCTCCAGTAAAAGTTTTGCTGGCTGTTACTGCGATCTTATGCTCTGTTGACTTAAAGGTGTTGGTTCCAAAGGGAGGAATGCTTCTATCTAGAGCCACCACAATGGTTTGACTGAAGTGAAAGTTAAGGCTACCCAGACATGTTGGAATCCTGAGTTTCTGAATCAACAAAGTTTATTACTGTGCTAACTGGAGTGACTGATTGTGACTACAAAGGGGAAATTGAACTGCTACCTCACAAAGGAGGAAAGGAAGAGTATGTCTGCAATATAGGTGATCCCAAATGTCCTGTGGTTAAGGTCAAGGTAAAACTATAATAATCCAATCCAGACAGAATTACTAACTAATACTAATTAAAAGATGCTTAGTCCTTGGAAGAAAAGTTATGACCAAACTAGATAGCATATTGAAAAGCAGAGACATTACTTTGCCACCAAAGTCCGTCTAGTCAAGGCTATGGTTTTTCCTGTGGTCATGTATGGATGTGAGAGTTGGACTGTGAAGAAAGCTGAGCGCTGAAGAATTGATCCTTTTGAACTGTGGTGTTGGAGAAGACTCTTGAGAGTCCCTTGGATGGCAAGGAGATCCAACCAGTCCATTCTGAAGGAGATCAGTCCTGGGATTTCCTTGGAAGCAATGATGCTAAAGCTGAAACTCCAGTTCTTTGGCCACCTCATGCGAAGAGTTGACTCATTGGAAAAGATTCTGATGCTGGGAGGGATTGGGGGCAGGAGGAGAAGGGGACGACAGAGGATGAGATGGCTGGATGGCATCACTGACTCTATGGTCGTGAGTCTGAGTGAACTCTGGGAATTGGTAATGGACAGAGAGGCCTGGCGTGCTGCGGTTCATGGGGTCACAAAAAGTTGGACACCACTGAGTGACCGAACTGAATTAATTAGTTAAGTATTAATTAGTTAAGTATTGTTAACATTATATCATAGTATTTAAGTTATAAGATATCAAGGAGAAAAGTTAAGTATTGTTAACATTAATTAGTTAAGTATTGTTAACATTATATCATAGTATTTAAGTTAAGTATTGTTAACATTATATCATAGTATTAGTTAGTTAAGTAAGTATTGTTAACATTATATCATAGTATTTAAGTTATAAGATATCAAGGAGAAAAGTAAACATCACTATTACAGGGAAGAGATTAGTGTAGTTTGACAGTACATAACATAGCTGTATCATATTGGGTAGCATTTTGGTCTTATTTTCTTTACTTGGAAATTAAGTATAGTTAAAGGAGATGCATATAGGTGCCAAGCTGACATGACAGACTTCTGATGGTTAATTTTAAATGTCAAATTAACTAGGCCATGGGTTCCCCAGATATTTGCTTAAACATTATTCTGAGTATTTCTGTGAAGGTGTTTCTAGATGAGAGTAGCATTTGAATTAGTAGACTAAAGAAAGCAGGTTGCCCTCCCCAGTGTGAGTATGCCTCATCCAATTTATGGAAGGCTGAATGGTGCAAATATGCTAAGGGAGAATTCATTCTCTCTGCATGACTGCCTTCAAGCTGGGATATCAGTCTTCTTCTGCCCTAAGACTTGAACTTGGATTGGAATTTACACTGTTGGTTCTCCTGATTCTCAGGCTTTCAGACTCAGACTAGGCTGTATCGTCATCTTTCCTGAGCCTCCAAGTTGTCCTCTACAGATCTTGGAACTGCTCAGCCTCCACAACTGCATGAGCCAGTGCCTTATTTTTTACATATATATCTCTTATTGTCTCTGTTTCCCTGGAAAAAAGTATTATAAAAACAGTAGATAGGGAGGATGCCCAAATTTCTCTAACTATAGTATCAAGGAAACTTTTTCAAGTAGTTTATATACTGTAAACTATAAGTAGTTTTTATTTAATCTGAGGACTTTTTCAAGAGGTGTGAGCTGAGAGAAGTAGCTAAAGAAATCACTGAATAAATTAATTTTTATTGTAGGAAAAAATTAATATTGATGGAAGCCAGAGGATAATCAAATGTATAAGATACAAGAAAAGGATGGCATAATCAACAGACAGGCAAAAAGTAATAATATCCTGTTATTAGGACAGAAGTAAGGATGGGGTAGCTTACAGTATGATTAGGGTAACATTTCAATAATGTAAGGAGGCACTATTAATAGTTATCCTGGGATGACCTGCATAAGAGATTGTTCTGGGCAAACTGTGATGTTTCTAATAAATAGAAAGAAAACAAACAAACAAAAACAAAAATACACGGGTGCAAAGACATGTTGTGAATAAGGGGGCAGAAAGTTGAGATAATTTACTTGATGGTTTCTATACACTCTGTGAAATATATAGTCATCTAGTGAGACTGAGAGCAAGTCCCTTGGTGAATATAAAGGTGAGTAGCTAGGTTAGAGTTCAGAGAGTAGAAAGCATTGAATTGCCAGCTGTATGAAATCAGAGAAAGCTAACTAGAACAAGAACCGATTAACTGGTGGTATCATTGATTGTTTAGTTGCTGAATCATGTCCAACTCTTGCAACCACATGGACTACATAGACTGCAGGGCTCCTCTGTCCATCGAATTTCCCAGGCAAAAATAGTGGAGTGGGGTGCCATTGCCTTCTCCATTTGGTGCTAATGAGTACTCAATTAAAATGGAGAGCATGTCTATAACAAAGAGCAAGATCTGCATTTGTGGTTCTTACTCAGCAAGAACTCAATGGTCTAGTGATGGCATTCAGAATCAGAACTTTCTAGATAAGTTTTACATAAGGAAAATGGGACTAAAAAGTAGAGCACTGTTTCCAAAGTAGGAGTTGATTTATTGTGGTGTCAAGAAAATTTTAAAAGTTGTACTTCTTTATAAACTTTATCTTGTCCATTTTCCAAATATTTAAAAGTAATTTAGATAATTAATATATTTAATAAATTAAAACTAATATTATGTGCTTTTATATTATTGTATTTTGTATATTTACATGCATAGAGAGATGAAGAGAGTGAGCATTCAAAAAATAGCTTTCCAAAAGCAGCATGAAACAGGCAAAATATATTGAACATATATTTATTTAAGCTTATGATATAGTCTTTGAGATGCTAAATCATGAAAACTGACTTCATTAAAGCCTCTAATCCCTGGTGTCCAACCTTTTTCTCACTTCCTTATGACTTATCTTAAAAATATAAAATGAGCATAGCTGAGTTAAATAATTGGAAATGTAGGAACTTTCATCATTGACAAGTGTTCCATCTCAGCTCTGAAAGCTAAATGCTTCCAAATTTGATCAACAGATGCAAAGAGGAGCTGTGGGAGCACTAATACAAATGAAGTGAAGGTAATGATCCAGGGGAAAAGAAGGCTGAGACATTGAGAGGATAGGGTTTTACACAAGTGTTTCACACAAATATGAAAATTATCAGGATGATAATAAAAGTAAAGAATAATGATGTGATACCAAGTAGTTTGTAAACATCAGTCACAATGAGGGTTAAAGATTTTTTTTTTTAAATGATGTAAAACATGGAATCTGGGGGACATAAATTTGGAAAAAAAAGTCAAAAGAAGTGGTGAGTGAGTTTTCCACAGAAAAGACACAAGTGGGATGAGGGTAAAGATTGATGGATTAGCCAGGATAGTGAGGTCAAAACAGCCAGAGTGTCAAAATAGCCACTCCGGTATTTTTGCCTGGGAAATTCGATGGATAGAGGAGCCCTGCAGGCTATAGTCCATGAGGTCACAAGAGATTCAGCAACTAAACAATCAATGATACCAAAAAAAAAAAAAAAAGGCCAAAAAAAAAAACAAAAAAACAAAAAACACAAACACACAAAAAAGCCTTTTTTCCCTTGCTGAAAAGAGACAAGACAGTTATAGCCTGGGTGGATTTCACTTTTGAGGAATTTGGGGAATCTGTTGGATCAGGAGACTCTATTCTCCCTGGAAGGAGTCCTTTTCTGTCTAAATAGACTGTGTGGCTCTGGCTTTGACTGACTCTCAGGGAGTGGTGAGAGATCTGATCTGTATATAATAAGATTAACAGGCAAATGAATAGACAAAGGGCCCGGAGTCCAGAGGCCACATTAATCACTGGGGTCTGTTCCATCTCAGAACTCACTCACCTCAGAGTCCAGAGGACAGTCATGGGAGTACAGAGACAGGTGAAGAGGAGACAGTGGTTCTAGGGTAGGACATGAGAAGGAGGTCATGTGATTGAGATATTAGGGCAATCTGTAACATAGTAGCCAGATGTCATTGTAGGTGACTAGATGATACAACTGGGGCTCAGGCTCATCAGTGCTGCTGCCTGCATATTTATCTAATTCTGGGAGTAAAACTTTCAATCATTTGTAAAACATTTATACACTATGGTTCCTACATCTAAGATGCTAAAGAATTACAAGACAGAATTCCAGGCTGCCCTGAATTACCTCACATTATGAAATTTTCTTCATTTTGAAGAATGATACAAAATGGATGCAAGTGGTAATGGCCTGAAAATTAGCATCTGGTCCCATTACTTCAAGGCAAATAGATAGGGAAACAGTGACAGACTTTATTTTCTTGGGCTCCAAAATCACTGCAGATGGTGACTGCAGCCATGATATTAGAAGATGCTTACTCCTTGGAAGAAAAGTCATGACCAACATAGCATATTAAAAAGCAGAGACATTACTTTGACAACAAAGGTCCATCTAGTCAAAGCTGTGCCTTTTCCAGTAGTCATGTATGGATATAAGAGTTGGACTATAAAGAAAGCTGAGTGCTGAAAAATTGATGCTTTTGAAATCTGGTGTTGGAGAAGACTCTTGAGAGTCCCTTGCACTGCAAGGAGAACCAACAAGTCATTCCTAAAGGAAGTCAGTCCTGAATATTCATTGGAAGGACTGATGTTGAAGCTAAAACTACAATACTTTGGCTACCTGATGCAAAGATCTGATTCATTTGAAAAGACCCTGACGCTGGGAAAGATTGAAGGCAGGAGGAGAAGGGGACAAAAAGAGATTGAGATAGCTGGATGGCATCACTGACTCAATGGACAAGAGTTTGAGTAAACTCCGGGATCTGGTGATGGACAGGGAGGCCTGGCGTGCTGCAGTCCATGGGGTTGCAAAGAGTCGGACATGACTGAGTGACTGAACAGAACTGAACTGAACTGGAAAACTGTGTCTTTAAACAATTTATGTTAACTTCCCAGTTTCTCCATCTATAAAATAATGTTATAAACATATATATATATATATATATATATATATATATATATACACACACACACACAAGAATGCAAAAGTATGAAGTCAACAAACACCTGGAGTAACAGGCAAATTTGGCCTTGGAATATGGAATGAAGCAGGGCAAAGACTAACAGAGTTTTGCCAAGAAAAGGCAGTCATAGCAAACACCCTCTTCCAAGACTACAAGAAAGACTCTACATATGGACATCTCCAGATGGTCAACACGGAAATCAGATTGATTATATTCTTTGAAGCCAAAGATGAAGAAGCTCTATACAGTCAACAAAAACAAGACCAGGAGCTGACTGTGGCTCAGATCATGAACTCCTTATTGCCAAATTCAGACTTAAATTGAAGAAAGTGGGGAAAACCACTAGACCATTCAGGTATGACCTAAATCAAATCCCTTATGATTATACAGTAGAAGTGAGAAATAGATTTAAGGGCCTAGATCTGATAGATAGAGTGCCTGATGAACTATGGACGGAGGTTCATGACATTGTACAGGAGACAGGGATCAAGACCATCCCCATGGAAAAGAAATGCAAAAAAGCAAAATGGCTGTCTGGGGAAGTCTTACAAATAGCTGTGAAAAGAAGAGAAGTGAAAAGAAAAGGAGAAAAGGAAAGATATAAGCATCTGAATGCAGAGTTCCAAAGAATAGCAAGAAGAGATAAGAAAGCCTTCCTCAGTGATCAATGCAAAGAAATAGAGAAAAACAACAGAATGGGAAAGACTAGAGATCTCTTCAAGAAAATCAGAGATACCAAAGGAACATTTCATGCAAAGATGGGCTCAATAAAGGACAGAAATGGTATGGACCTAACAGAAGCAGAAAATATTAAGAAGAGGTGGCAAGAATACACAGAAGAACTGTACAAAAAAAGATCTTCACGACCCAGATAATCATGATGGTGTGATCACTGACCTAAAGCCAGACATTCTGGAATGTGAAGTCAAGTGAGCCTTAGAAAGCATCACTACGAACAAAGCTAGTGGAGGTGATGGAATTCCAGTGGACCTATTTCAAATCCTGAAAGGTGATGCTGTGGAAATGATGCACTCAATATATCAGCAACTTAGAAAACTCAGCAGTGGCCACAGGATTGGAAAAGGTCAGTTTTCATTCCAATCCCAAAGAAAGGCAATGCCAAAGAATGCTCAAACTACCTCACAATTGCACTCATCTCACTCGCTAGTAAACTAGTGCTCAAAATTCTCCAAGCCAGGCTTCAGCAGTACGTGAACCGTGAACTTCCTGATGTTCAAGCTGGTTTTAGAAAAGGCAGAAGAACCAGAGATCAAATTGCCAACATCTGCTGGATTAAGGAAAAAGCAAGAGAGTTCCAGAAAAACATCTATTTCTGCTTTATTGACTATGCAAAACCTTTGACTGTGTGGATCACAATAAACTGGAAAATTCTGAAAGAGATGGGAATACCAGGACACCTGACCTGCCTCTTGAAAAATCTGTATGCAGGTCAGGAAGCAACAGTTAGAACTGGACATGGAACAACAGGCTGGTTCCAAATAGGAAAAGGAGTACATCAAGGCTGTATACTGTCACCCTGTTTATTTAACTTATATGCAGAGTACATCATGAGAAACGCTGGACTGGAAGAAACACAAGCTGGAATCAAGATTTCCAGAAGAAATATCAATAACCTCAGATATGCAGATGACACCACGCTTATGGCAGAAAGTGAAGAGGAACTCAAAAGCCTCTTGATGAAAGTGAAAGTGGAGAGTGGAAAAAGTTGGCTTAAAGCTCACGAAGATCATGGCATCCGGTCCCAACACTTCATGGGAAATAGACGGGGAAACAGTGGAAACAGTGTCAGACTTTATTTTGGGGGGCTCCAAAATCACTGCAGATGGTGACTGCAACCATGAAATTAAAAGACGCTTACTCCTTGGAAGGAAAGTTACGACAAACCTAGATAGCATATTCAAAAGCAGAGACATTACTTTGCCAACAAAGGTCCGTCTAGTCAAGGCTATGGTTTTTCCTGTGGTCATGTATGGATGTGAGAGTTGGACTGTGAAGAAAGCTGAGCGCTGAATAATTGATGCTTTTGAACTGTGGTGTTGGAGAAGAGTCTTGAGAGTCCCTTGGACTGCAAGGAGATCCAACCAGTCCATTCTGAAGGAGATCAGCCCTGGGATTTCTTTGGAAGGAATTGTGCCGAAGCTGAAACTCCAGTACTTTGACCACCTCATGCGAAAAGTTGACTCATTGGATAAGACTCTGATGCTGGGAGGGATTGGGGGCAGGAGGAGAAGGGGACGACAGAGGATGAGATGGCTGGATGGCATCACGGACTCGATGGATGCGAGTCTGAGTGAACTCCAGGAGTTTGTGATGGGCAAGGAGGCCTGGCGTGCTGCGATTCATGGGGTCACAAAGAGTCAGACACGACTGAGTGACTGAAATGAACTGAACTGAACTGAACTGATGCACACATATTTGAAAGTGTTAGTCACTCAGCCATGTCTAACTCTTTGGGACTTCATGGACTATAGTCCACCAGGATTCTCTAACCATGGAATTCTATAGATAAGAATACTAGAGTAGGTAGCCATTCTCTTCCCCAGGGGAATCTTCCCAATCCAGGGATAAAACCCATGTCTCCTGCATTGAAGACAGACTCTTTACAGTCTGAGCCACCAAGGAAGCCCATATATATGTGTGTGTGCATGCATGCTAAATTGCTTCAGCTGTGCCCAATTCTCTGTGACCTTATGGGCTGTAGCCTGCCATGGGATTCTCTGTTCCTCTGTCCATGGGATTCTCCAGGCAAGAATACTGGAGTGGGTTGCCATGCTTTCCTCCACGGGATCTTCCCAACCCAGGGATCAAACCTGCATCTCTTATGTCTCCTGCATTGGCAGGTGGGTTCTTTACCACTAGCACCACCTGGTAAGCCATATATAGACTTCCTATTTGTGCGTGTGTATGTGTGTGTGTGTTGCATATGTATGTATGTACGTATGCATATATATACACAACCACATTCCCAGGTGGCACTAGTGGTAAAAGAATCTGCCTGCCAATGCAGGAGATGCAAGATAGATAGTTTTGATCCGAGTTGGGAAGGTCCCATGGAGTAGGAAATGGCAGCCTGTTCCAGTATTCTTGCCTGGGAAATCCCATGGACAGAGGTGCCTGGTGGGCTACAGCCCATAGGGTTACAGAGAATTGGACACCACTGAGCAACTAAGCATACACTCATACATAATATACTAAAGTGAGTAGAATGTATTTTATATCTCTCTTTGAGAGAGATAGGTCACAGGCTAAATGACTTGCCTAATGCCACATCGGAGAAGGCAATGGCACCCTACTACAGTACTCTTGCCTGGAAAATCCCATGGATGGAGGAGCCTGGAAGGCTGCAGTCCATGGGGTCGCTAGGAGTTGGACACGACTGAGCGACTTCACTTTCCCTTTTCACTTTCATGCATTGGAGAAGGAAATGGCAACCCACTCCAGTGTTCTTGCCTGGAGAATCCCAGGGACGGGGGAGCCTGGTGGTCTGCCATCTCTGGGGTCCCACAGAGTCGGACACAACTGAAGCGACTTAGCAGCAGCAGCAGAAGCAGCAATGCCACACAGTACTATACTAGGTTCTTGTTTGTAGAGGTGAATTTGGAGTCCAGGTCTCTGGCAGAGAGTTATATGATTCCACAAATTTGATATGTGAATGCTAATTGTATTTACCCCTGTTTTACAAAATAGTAATTTCTGTATCACGATGAATTCAGGATAAAACTTAACCTAAGAGGAAAGCTAGAAACAAAGCAGATTCTAGAGAAGTAATTATAATCAATGCTCATCTAAGTATCCTAATGCTAATCCTGTCTTGATAAGTGACCCTTTCTTATAAATTTACCATGAGACTCATTCTGCATACAAGGGATATGTATAAATGGAAGAAAATGTCAATTTGATATTAATTAGTCTCATGTTTGAGATGTTGGAAGCAGAGGTATGGAAAAGCTCAGTTAGAAAAAAATGGCCAAGCACAAAGCCCCAAGAGATGTACAAAACTAAACATACAAAACTAAAATTCTGGCATTTTACCAATTTTGGGCTGAACTGCAGGTAGAAGGGGGAAAAGTATTCATGACTGTTCTTCAAACCAGGTGAAAGAAAGACTAGAGAGCAAGATGGATGAGTTCTAAGAGGATTCTGAATCAATTCACCACTGTCTGACATAGAAGAGTGGGTATACACAGAGTGAGTTTTTACACAAAGTGAGCTTGCCCGTTTCCTAAATGATTCTGTTAAAGTATTGCACTCAATATGCCAGCAAATCTGGAAGACTCAGCAGTGGTCACAGGACTGGAAAAGCTGAGTTTTCATTCAAATCCCAAAGAAAGGAAATTCCAAAGAATGTTCAAACTGCAGCAGCACACTCTAGCAAAGTAATACTCAAAATTCACCAAGCCAGGATTCAACAATAAGTGAACCATGAAATTCCAGATGTTCAAGCTGGATTTAGAAAAGGCAGAGGAACCAGAAATCAAACTGCAAACATCTGTTAAATCATCAAAAACAGCAAGAGAGTTCCAGAAAAACATCTACTTTTGCTTTATTCAGTTCAGTTTAGTCGCTAGGTCATGTCTGACTCTTTGTGACCCCATGAATCACAGCACGCCAGGCCTCCCTGTCCATCACCAACTCCCGGAGTTCACTCAAACTCATGTCCCTCGAGTTGGTGATGCCATCCAGCCATCTTATCCTCTGTTAGCCCCTTCTCCTCCTGTCCTCAATCCCTCCCAGCATCAGGGTATTTTCCAATGAGTCAACTCTTCGTATGAGGTAGCCGAAGTATTGGAGTTTCAGCTTTAGAATCAGTCCTTCCAATGAACACCAAGAACTGATTTCCTTTAGGATGGACTGGTTGGATCTCCTTGCAGCCCAAGGGACCCTCAAGAGTCTTCTCCAACACCACAGTACAAAAGCATCAATTCTTCGGCACTCAGCTACTTCACAGTCCAACTCTCACATCCATACATGACCCCTGGAAAAACCATAACCTTGACTAGATTGATCTTTGCTGGCAAAGTAATATCTCTGCTTTTTAATGTGCTGTCTAGGTTGGTCATAACTTTCCTTCCTAGGAATGAGCATCTTTTAATTTCATGGCTGTAATCACCATCTGCAGTGATTTTGGAGCCCCAGAAAATAAAGTCTAAAACTGCTTCCACTGTTTTCCCATCTATTTCCTATGAAGAGATGGGACAAGATGCCATGATCTTAGTTTTCTGAATGTTGAGCTTTAAGCCAATTTCTTCACTCTCATCTTTTACTTTCATCAAGAGGCTTTTTAGTTCCTCTTCATTTTATGCCATAAGGGTGGTGTCACCTGCATATCTAAGGTTACTGATATTTCTCCTAGCAATCTTGATTACAGCTTGTGCTTCTTCCAGCCCAGCGTTTCTCATGATGTACTCTGCATATAAGTTAAATAAGCAGGGTGACAATATACAGCCTTGACGTACTCCTTCTCCTATTTGGAACCAGTCTGCTGTTCCATGTCCACTTCTAACTGTTGCTTCCTGACCTGCATACAGATTTCTCAAGAGGCAGGTCAGGTGGTCTGGTATTCCCATCTCTTTCAGAATTTTACACGGTTTATTGTGATCCACACAGTCAAAGGCTTTGGCATAGTCAAGAAAGCAGAAATAGATGTTTTTCTGGAACTCTCTTGCTTTTTCCATGATCCAGCGGATGTTGGCAATTTGATCTCTGGTTCCTCTGCCTTTTCTAAAACCAGCTTGAAAATCTGGAAGTTCACGGTTCATGTATTGCTGAAGCCTGGCTTGGAGAATTTTGAGCATTACTTTACTAGCGTGTGAGATGAATGCAATTGTGCAGTAGTTTGAGCATTCTTTAGCATTGCCTTTCTTTGGGATTGGAATGAAAACTGACCTTTGCCAGTCCTGCTGCCGCTGCTGAGTTTTCCAAATTGCTGGCATATTGAGTGCATCACTTTCACAGCATCATCTTTCAGGATTTGAAATAGCACAACTGGAATTCTATCACCTCCACTAGCTTTGTTCATAGTGATGCTTTCTAAGGCCCACTTGTCTTCACATTCCAGGATGTCTGGCTCTAGGTGAGTGATTACACCATCTGCTTTATTGGCTATGCCAAATCCTTTGACTGTGTGGATCACAACAAACTAGAAAATTCTTCAAGAGATGGGAATACCAGGCCACCTGGCCTGTTCCTGAGAAATGTGTACTCAGATCAGGAAGCAATAGTTAGAACTGGACATAGAACAACAGACTGGTTCCAAATTGGGAAAAGAGTATGTCAAGGCTGCATATTGTCACTCTGCTTATTTAACTTACATGCAGAGTACATCAAGAGAAATGCTGGGCTGGATGAAGCACAAGCTGGAATCAAGATTGCCAGGAGAAATGTCAATAACCTCAGATATGCAGATGACACTACCCTTATGGCAGAAAGCAAAGAACTAAAGAACCTCTTGATGAAAGTGAAAGAGGAGAGTGAAAAAGCTCACTTAACCTCTACATTCAAAAAGCTAAGATCGTGGCATCCAGTCCCATGACTTTATGGGAAATAGATGGGGAAACAATGGAAACAATGACAGACTTTATTTTGGGGGGCTCCAAAATCACTGCAGATGATGACTGCAGCTACAAAATTAAAAAATGCTTGCTCCTTGCAAGAAAAGTTATGACCAACCTAGACAGCATATTAAAAAAGACATTACTTTGCCAACAAAGTTCTGTCTAGTCAAGGCTATGGTTTTTCCAGTAGTCATGTATGGATGTGAGAGTTGGACTATAAAGAAAGCTGATTGCCAAAGAATTTATGCTTTTGAACTGCAGTGTTGGAGAAGACTCTTCAGAGTACCTTGGACTGCAAGGAGATCTAATCAGTCCATCCTAAAGGAGATCAGTCCTGGGTGCTCATTGGAAAGACTGATGTTGAAGCTGAAACCCCAATACTTCAGCCACCTGATTCAAAGAGCTGACACATTTGAAAAGGCCCTGATGCTGAGAAAGATTGAATGCAGAAGGAGAGGGGGACGACAGAGGATGAGATAGTTTGATAGCATCACTGACTCCTTGAACATGAGTTTGAGTAAGCTCCAGGAGTTGCTGACGGACAGGGAAGCCTGCGTGCTGCAGTCCATTGGGTCACGAAGAGTCGGACATGAGTGAGTGACTGAACTGAACTGAACTGAACTGAGCTTGCCTGTTAGAGAAAGTGACCTAATCAATTTTTTGTATGTCTGAAACTGTATCTTATTAATTGCTCCTTCTGTGTGCTTGGGTATAAAAAAATAAAAAAACAGGAGAAAGAGGAAGAATAAATCTTTTTCATGTACACACTAATAAAAGGCAATGCCAGTTTGTGGAGGGTGAGGGCAGTGATTAAGCAAAAGCTATACCTACTTCTGAGCTTCAAATATTGAATTTTACATCTCTTTGACTAATGCTGCTGAGATGAGTCTCAGGATTTTATATTTTTCTATTTGTTTAATGTGAGGAGCAGTAGTTGATGCATTCTAGCACACTGGGGATAGAAGGAAAGTCCCATGTGCATACTTTGGAGGTGACTAACACCCAAACAGGAAACACCAGCAAAGTTTCCTAGAGAAAGGATTACTGGAGCAGAACATGGAAACATAATATAGTGTATGTAGTTAACATATATGTGCTCATAATATGGTACAACTTGTTCTAAGTGCTTTCCATACTTTAACTCATTTAGTCTTTGTATTAACACTAAAAGTGCTATCGTCATCTCCATTTGACAAGTGAAGAAACTGAGGCACATCACCAGTAAGGAGCAAAATGAGTTTAAAGTCAGCTGTCTGCTCTTAGAGTCCATGGTCTTCCCTAATACTATAGTGCCTTTTAAGAAGAGGTGATAGTGGTTTTCACAGAACATGCAATGGCATAAAAGGAGAAGGAGGAATTTGAAAAGCTGAAAAAAATGAGCATTGTCAAGGCACATGTACTTATGTGTGTACATATATACATACATTTATATGTATAAATATTATGTAACTCAAATTATGTAATTAAAAAGTCACTTTGGAGGAGGAGCTAAGATGGCGGAGGAGTAGGATGGCTAGAACACTTTCTCCCCCACAAATTCATCAAAAGAACATTTAAACGCTGAGTAAATTCCACAAAACAACTTCTGAATGCTGGCAGAGGACATCAGGCACCCAGAAAAGCAACCCAAGTCTTCAAAAGGAGGCCCGTGCACGGAACAAAGGACTGAACAGAGATAGCCGGCGGCAGACCATCCCCCTCCAGTGATAGGCAGCCAGAGCTGGAAGGGGACAATCGCAGCCCCAGAGAGACATTATCTATAAAACTGTAAGCAGGCTTCTTTGCTAACTAAAACTTCTTGGGGGTCTGGACGGTCAACATCTGCCTGAGAAAGTGTGCCGGTGCACAACTAGATAACCGAGCGGCGGGGAGATGATAAGTCGCAGCAATCGCGCGCGCAAAACACCTCATCACCTGAGCTGCTCAGATCTGGAAAGGGCACAAAATGCAGGCCCAACCAAGTCTGCGCCTCTGAGGACTACCCGAGTGCCTGAACCTGAGCGGCTTGGACCTGGGAAGTACAGGCAGCCCAGGGCCGGCCGCGGATGGTTCCCGGCGGAGCAACCTAGAGCCTGAGCAGCGGGGGCAGAGAGGCTACACGCGCCATGAACAGGGGGCAGACCCAGTGTGGCTGAGACACAGCGAGCACACGCCAGTGTTATTTGTTTGCAGCATCCCTCCCTACCTCCCCTCAGCGCGACTGAAAAAGTGAGCCTAAAAAAAAAAAAAAAAGTGTCCTCCACCATCCCCTTTGTGTCAGGGTGGAAACCAGACACTGAAGACACCAGCAAACAGAAGAAACTTTAACAGAGGAAACCGCCTTGGAAGCTACAGGCAATAGATTAAGACCCTGTGGTTACTACCATCTACATAGGAAGGGGCCTATAGATCTTGAGAAATATAAGTCGGACCAAGGAACAAGCCAAAAGTGAACTGAACCCACAATACTCACAACAAAACCGGAAAAAGTCCTAGATATATTTTTACTATTTGTACGATCATTCTTTCTTTCTTTTTTTTTAATTATTATTTTTTAATTAAAAACATTTTTTAAAGTCCTCTATTATTCCTTTAATTTCCACTTTTATAACCGATTACTTTGCAAAAAAAGAAAAAAAAAGAAAACCCTATTTTTTTAAAGCAAACTTCATATATATATTTTTTTAATATAATTTTTGACCTTTTTTTCCCTTCTTTAACATTGTATTTTTGAAATTCCAAACTCTACTATAGATTTTTAATTTTAGCTTTTTAGTATTTGTTATCAATTTTGTACCTACAGTTTTTTTTTGTTTTTGTTTTTATATAATTTCTGTGACCCTTTTTTCTTTTTCTTTTTCTCTGTTTCTTTCTCTTCTTCTTTTTAATAACATTGTATATCTGAAATTCCAAACTCTACTCTAGATTTTTAATTTATGCTTTTTGGTATTTGTTATCAATTTTGTACCTGTATTTTTTTTTTATAATTTATGCGACTTTGTTTGTTCTTGTTTGTTTTTTTTTCTCTCTCTCTTTCTTTTTCTTCTTCCTTTTTTAACATTGTGTTTTTGAAATTCCAAACTCTACTCTAGATTTTTAACTTTTGCTTTTTGGTATTAGTTATCAATTTTGTACCTACATTTTCTTTATAATTTTTGCGACCTTGTTTGTTTTTGTTTGTTCATTTTTTCTCTTTCTTTTCCTTCTTCTTTTCTTTAACATCGTATTTTTGAAATTCCAAACTCTACTCTAGATTTTTAATTTTTGCTTTTATGTATTTGTTACCAATTTTGTACCTTTAAGAACCCAATCTTCAGTACCCATTTTTCACTAGGTAGCAAGATTACTGGCTTAACTGCTCTCTCTCCCTTTGGACTCTCCTTTTTCTCCACTAGGTTGCCTGTGTCTCCTCCCTAACCCCTCTCTACTCTACACAACTCTGTGAATTTTGGTGTGTTCCAGACAGTGGAGAACACTTAGGGAACTGATTACTGGCTAGATCTGTCTCCCTCCTTTTCATTCCCCCCAATTTATCCTCCTGGCCACCTCTGCCACCTTCCTCCTTCTCTTCTCTGTATAACTCTGTGAACAACTCTGAGCGATCCAGCTGTGGAGTGCACATAAGGAAGAGATTACTGAATAGCCCACTCTCTCCTCTGTTGATTCCACCTCATCTCATTCGGGTCACCTCTAACTCCCTCCTCACTCTTCTCTTCTCCATATAACGCTGTAAACCTCTCTGGGTGAAACAAGTTTCAGGGCAAGACATACCAAGCAAATTCTCCAGGAGCAAGGAACACAGCCCTGAGCTCCAAGATACAGGCAGCCCAAAGTCACCCCAAAACCATAGACATCCCATAACTCATTACTGGACATTTCATTGCACTCCAGAGAGAAGAAATACAGCTCCACCCACCAGAACACTGACACAAGCTTCCCTAACCAAGAAACCTTGACAAGCCACCTGTACAAACCCACACACAGCAAGGAAACGCCACAATAAAGAGAACTCCACAAACTGCCAGAATACAGAAAGGACACCCCAAACTCAGCAATTTAAACAAGATGAAGAGACAGAGGAATAGCCAGCAGATAAAGGAACAGGATAAATGCCCACCAAACCAAACAAAAGAGGAAGAGATAGGGAATCTACCTGATAAAGAATTCCGAATAATGATAGTGAAATTGATCCAAAATCTTGAAATCAAAATGGAATCACAGATAAATAGCTTGGAGAGAAAGATTGAGAAGATGCAAGAAAGGTTTAACAAGGACCTAGAAGAAATAAAAGAGAGTCAATATAAAATGAATAATGCGATAAATGAAATTAAAAACACTCGGGAGGCAACAAATAGTAGAATAACAGAGGCAGAAGATAGGATAGCTGAATTATAAGATAGAATGGTAGAAATAAATGAATCAGAGAGAATAAAAGAAAAATGAATTAAAAGAAATGAGGACAATCTCAGAGACCTCCAGGACAATATTAAACGCTACAACATTAGAATCATAGGGGTCCCAGAAGAAGAAGACAAAAAGAAAGACCATGAGAAAATACCTGAAGAGATAATAGTTGAAAACTTCCCTAAAATGGGGAAGGAAATAATCACCCAAGTCCAAGAAACCCAGAGAGTCCCCAACAGGATAAACCCAAGGTGAAACACCCCAAGACACATATTAATCAAATTAACAAAGATCAAACACAAAGAACAAATATTAAAAGCAGCAAGGGAAAAACAACAAATAACACACAAGGGAATTCCCATTAGGATAACAGCTGATCTTTCAATAGAAACTCTTCAAGCCAGGAGGGAATGGCAAGACATACTTAAAGTGATGAAAGAAAATAACCTACAGCCCAGATTATTGTACCCAGCAAGGATCTCATTCAAATATGAAGGAGAAATCAAAAGCTTCTCAGACAAGCAAAAGCTGAGAGAATTCAGCACCACCAAACCAGCTCTCCAACAAATACTAAAGGATATTCTTTAGACAGGAAACACAAAAACGGTGTCTAAACTCGAACCCCAAACAATAAAGTAAATGGCCACGGGATTATACTTATCAGTAATTACCTTAAATGTAAATGGGTTGAATGCCCCAAACAAAAGACAAAGACTGTCTGAATGGATACAAAAACAAGACCCCTACATATGTTGTCTACAAGAGACCCACCTCAAAACGGGACACATACAGACTGAAAGTGAAGGGCTGGAAAAAGATTTTCCATGCAAATAGGGACCAAAAGAAAGCAGGAGCAGCAATACTTATATCAGATAAAATAGACTTTAAAACAAAGGCTGTGAAAAGAGACAAAGATGGTCACTACATAATGGTAAAGGATAAATCCAAGAAGAAGATATAACAATTATAAATATATATGCACCCAACACAGGAGCACCGCAATATGAAAGACAAATGCTAACAGGTATGAAAGGAGAAATTAAAAATAACACAATAATAGTGGGAGACTTTAATACCTCACTCACAGCTGTGGATAGATCAACTAAACAGAAAATTAACAAGTAAACACAAACTTTAAACAATACAATAGACCAGTTAGACCTAATTGATATCTATAGGACATTTCATCCCAAAACAATGAATTTCACCTTTTTCTCAAGTGCACATGGAACCTTCTCCAGGATAGATCACATCCTGGGCCATAAATCTAGCTTTGGTAAATTCAAAAAAATAGAAATCATTCCAAGCATCTTTTCTGACCACAATGCAGTAAGGATAGATCTCAATTTGAGGAGAAAAACTATTAAAAATTCCAACATATGGAGGCTGAATAACACGCTGCTGAATAACCAACAAATCACAGAAGAAATCAAAAAGGAAATCAAAATTTGCATAGAAACGAATGAAAATGAAAACACAACAACTCAAAACCTGTGGGACACAGTAAAAGCAGTCCTAGGGGAAAGTTCATAGCAATACAGGCATACCTCAAGAAACAAGAAAAAAGTCAAATAAATAACCTAACTCTACACCTAAAGCAACTAGAAAAGGAAGAAATGAAGAATCCCAGGGTTAATAGAAGGAAAGAAATCTTAAAAATTAGAGCAGAAATAAATGCAAAGAAACAAAAGAGACCATAGCAAAAATCAACAAAGCCAAAAGCTGGTTCTTTGAAAGGATAAATAAAATTGACAAACCATTAGCCAGACTCATCAAGAAACAAAGGGAGAAAAATCAAATCAATAAAATTAGAAATGAAAATGGAGAGATCACAACAGATAACACAGAAATACAAAGGATCCTAAGAGACTACTATCAACAATTATATGCCAATAAAATAGACAACGTGGAAGAAATGGACAAATTCTTAGAAAAGTACAACTTTCCAAAACTGGACCAGGAAGAAATAGAAAATCTTAACAGACCCATCACAAGCACGGAAATTGAACTGTAATCAAGAATCTTCCAGCAAACAAAAGCCCAGGTCCAGACGGCTTCACAGCTGAATTCTACCAAAAATTTAGAGAAGAGCTAACACCTATCCTACTCAAACTCTTCCAGAAAATTGCAGAGGAAGGTAAACTTCCAAACTCATTCTATGAGGCCACCATCACCCTAGTACCAAAACCTGACAAAGATCCCACAAAAAAAGAAAGCTACAGGCCAATATCACTGATGAACATAGATGCAAAAATCCTTAACAAAATTCTAGCAATCAGAATCCAACAACACATTAAAAAGATCATACACCATGACCAAGTGGGCTTTATCCCAGGGATGCAAGGATTCTTCAGTATCCTCAGATTAATCAATGTAATACACCACATTAACAAATTGAAAAAGAAAAACCATATGATTATCTCAATAGATGCAGAGAAAGCCTTTGACAAAATTCAACATCCATTTATGATAAAAAACTCTCCAGAAAGCAGGAATAGAAGGAACATACCTCAACATAATAAAAGCTATATATGACAAACCCACAGCAAACATTATCCTCAATGGTGAAAAACTGAAAGCATTTCCTCTAAAGTCAGGAACAAGACAAGGGTGCCGACTTTCACCATTACTATTCAACATAGTTTTGGAAGTTTTGGCCACAGCAATCAGAGCAGAAAAAGAAATAAAAGGAATCCAAAGTGGAAAAGAAGAAGTAAAACTCTCACTGCTTGCAGATGACATGATCCTCTCCATAGAAAACCCTAAAGACTCCACCAGAAAATTACTAGAACTAATCAATGACTATAGTAAAGTTGCAGGATATAAAATCAACACACAGAAATCCCTTGCATTCCTATACACTAATAATGAGAAAACAGAAAGAGAACTTAAGGAAACAATTCCATTCACCATTGCAACGGAAAGAATAAAGTACTTAGGAATATATCTATCTAAAGAAACTAAAGACCTATATATAGAAAACTATAAAACCCTGTGAAAGAAATCAAAGAGGACACTAATAGATGGAGAAATATACCATGTTCATGGATTGGAAGAATCAATATAGTGAAAATGAGTACACTACCCAAAGCAATTTATAGATTCAATGCAATCCCTATCAAGCTACCAACGGTATTCTTCACAGAGCTAGAACAAATAATTTCACAATTTGTATGGAAATACAAAAAACCTCGAATAGCCAAAGCGATCTTGAGAAAGAAGAATGGAACTGGAGGAATCAACCTACCTGACTTCAGACTCTACTACAAAGCCACAGTTATCAAGACAGTATGGTACTGGCACAAAGACAAAAATATAGATCAATGGAACAAAATACAAAGCCCAGAGATAAATCCACGCACATATGGACACCTTATCTTTGACAAAGGAGGCAAGAATATACAATGGATTAAAGACAATCTCTTTAACAAGTGGTGCTGGGAAAACTGGTCAACCACTTGTAAAAGAATGAAACTAGAACACTTTCTAACACCATACACAAAAATAAACTCAAAATAGATTAAAGATCTCAATGTAAGACCAGAAACTATAAAACTCCTAGAGGAGAACATAGGCAAAACACTCTCTGACATACATCACAGCAGGATCCTCTATGACCCACCTCCCAGAATATTGGAAATAAAAGCAAAAATAAACAAATGGGACCTAATTAAAATTAAAAGCTTATGCACAACAAAGGAAACTATTGGCAAGGTGAAAAGGCAGCCTTCAGAATGGGAGAAAATAATAGCAAATGAAGCAATGGACAAACAACTAATCTCAAAAATATACAAGCAACTCCTACAGCTCAACTCCAGAAAAGTAAATGACCCAATCAAAAAATGGGCCAAAGAACTAAATAGACATTTCTCCAAATAAGACATACAGATGGCTAACAAACACATGAAAAGACGCTCAACATCACTCATTATCAGAGAAATGCAAATCAAAACCACTATGAGGTACCATTTCACACCAGTCAGAATGGCTGCGATCCAAAAGTCTACAAGCAATAAATGCTGGAGAGGGTGTGGAGAAAAGGGAACCCTCTTACACTGTTGGTGGGAATGCAAACTAGTACAGCCACTATGGAGAACAGTGTGGAGATTCCCTAAAAAACTGGAAATAGAACTGCCTTATGATCCAGCAATCCCACTGCTGGGCATGCACACTGAGGAAACCTGAAGGGAAAGAGACACGTGTACCCCAATGTTCATCGCAGCACTGTTTATAATAGCCAGGACATGGAAGCAACCTAGATGTCCATCAGCAGATGAATGGATTGAAAGCTATGGTACATATACACAATGGAGTATTACTCAGCCATTAAAAAGAAAACATTTGAATCAGTTCTAATGAGGTGGATGAAACTGGAGACTATTATACAGAGTGAAGTAAGCCAGAAAGAAAAACACCAATACAGTATACTAACACATATATATGGAGTTTAGAAAGATGGTAACAATAACCCTGTGTACGAGACAGCAAAAGAGACACTGATGTATAGATCAGTCTTATGGACTCTGTGGGAGAGGGAGAGGGTGGGGAGATTTGGGAGAATAGCAGTGAAACATGTATAATATGTATGAAACGAGATGCCAGTCCAGGTTCGATGCACGATACTGGATGCTTGGGGCTGGTGCACTGGGATGACCCAGAGGGAGGGTATCGGGAGGGAGGAGGGAGGAGGGTTCAGGATGGGGAACACAGGTGTACCTGTGGCAGATTCATTTCAATATTTGGCAAAACTAATACAATATTGTAAAGTTTAAAAATAAAATAAAATTTAAAAAAAAAGTCACTTTGTAATACATAAATAGAAACAAGGAATAAAAGCGAGTCCAGAAATAGGTCCACATATTTATGTGTAACCAATTTTCTACAAAAGTTCCAAGGCAACTCAGTGGGGAAATTTTGCCAAATTTTTGCTAGAACAACTTGATAAAGTATGGGGTGGGGTTGGGGGGGCCGGGGAAGATATCTCAAAAGTTTCCTCATACTACACTCACAAAAATAATTTCAAGTTGGTCATGGACCTAAATATATAAGAAAAATGATAAATCTTCTAGAAGAAAATATGAATTGATAAAGATTTCTCAGAGAGGACCAAAAAAAACCAAAATAAAAGTAAGATATTAAAGACTTCATTAAAATTAAAACCTTTTTATTTATCAGTAGTCATTGTTTAAAATTTTTTTTTAAAGCAAGAAACAGAGTAGGAGAAAAATGTGTTTGAGGAGCAGGGCCGTGGATGGGTGTGTCTTAAAAAGCACATGTATGCAGAACATAAAAAGTAGACTCCTACATGTCAATATCAAAATGGCAAACAACACAATAAAAAATGGACAAAAGTATTGAGAAGTCTCTTCACAAAAAAAGACATATGATCCTTAAGATCACAGTCATCAGCAAAATGAAAACAAATCACAACATAATACCATTACACACACACTAGAATCATTGATATCGTTTTCAGGCTGACAATATCAAGTACTGGTAATGGTATGGAGTAAACTGAGGTCTCACACACAGGTGAAAATGTAGGATGATGCTATCACTTTGAAAAGCTTTTCGTAGCTTCTTTTTAATGTGAGCATATACTTGTTACATAACACACAATTCCACTTTTAAGTATTTGCTCAAGAAATCTTGAGACTTACATCCATAAAAAAAGACTAATACATAAATATTATTCCTAATAACCCCAAACTGGAAAGGACCTGAATGTATATTAACAGAATGCTCAATAAATGAATCATGTTATAAAACACTATTCAACAATTAAACAAAACAAACAAACAAAAAACGCCACAGAAAACAACTGGTTCATATACAGAATGGATGAATGGAAAAAAACAATATTAAAAAAGTCTTGTGCTGAGTTAAGAAATTCAGACAAAGAGTCATGTGATATGGTTTCATTTTTACTTACAAAGATCATGGCATCCGGTCCCATCACTTCATGGGAAACAGACGGGGAAACAGTGGAAACAGTGTCAGACTTTATTTTTCTGGGCTCCAAAATCACTGCAGATGGTGACTGCAGCCATGAAATTAGACGCTTACTTCTTGGAAGGAAAGTTATGACCAACCTAGATAGCATATTCAAAAGCAGAGGCATTACTTTGCCAACAAAGGTCCGTCTAGTCAAGGCTATGGTTTTTCCAGTGGTCATGTATGGATGTGAGAGTTGGACTGTGAAGAAGGCTGCGTGCTGAAGAATTGACGTAACTGTGGTGTTGGAGAAGACTCTTGAGAGTCCCTCGGACTGCAAGGAGATCCAACCAGTCCATTCTGAAGGAGATCAGCCCTGGGATTACTTTGGAGGGAATGATGCTGAAGCTGAAACTCTAGTTCTTTGGCCACCTCATTCGAAGAGCTGACTCATTGGAAAAGACCCTGATGCTGGGAGGGATTGGGGGCAGGAGGAAAAGGGGATGACAGAGGATGAGATGGCTGGATGGCACCACTGACTCGATGAACGCGAGTCTGAGTGAACTCCGGGAGTTGGTGATGGACAGGGAGGCCTGGCCTGCTGCAATTCATGGGGTCTCAAAGAGTCGGACAGGACTGAGCGACTGATCTGATCTGATCTGATGTAAGTAAGAAGAAAGAAATAAAACCTAATTTTAAAAGTAAATAGAAATAAAACCATAAATATCATGACTTTGATTGTTGGGTGGCAGTGTGGATTGATTAGATGGAGGCATGAGGGATCTTTTTATGGGGTGTTAGAAATGTTTGAGATGTTAATTGAAATAATGGTTACACAGGGAGCATTTTGACAAAATCTTATACAACATACACTTTAGATCTATGCATTCCCTATGAGAAGCAAACATAAACAACAAGAAAGATCAAGGGCTTCACTTCAGCAGCCAGAGCCTCAGCCTCTGGTAAGACTGTTGAAATATAGTACAGTCCTGGTAGTCACTCTCATTAGCAAATACAATGACTATTTCCTCCCAAACAAGACCATCTGAGATCTGAAATTTATTTTAATAAATTTGTGTGTATGTGTGTGTGTGTTTGGTAACCTACTATACTGGGTACAAGCTGCTATAATAAACTGAGGATGTTCAATGACTTAATAAATATATATTTCTTGCCTTAAATACAATAATCATTTCCATCCAAAGAGAGGTCAACAAGTAATTTCTTTATAAGTCAAAGATTCTGCCAAAATAAGTTTGTTTCTTTTTCTTCTCTACCCATAACTACAATCTTTCTAAGAACTTAACTAAATGAGAAATCCAGGCAGTGCCTGGTTAACCAATAATAAGAGGTTACCTGAAAATGGTTACCTTTCCTGATATGTTTCTTTTCACTGTGAGTCACACATACTGGGAAAATTGACACAAATATAAATTGATTGAGAGGGCTATGATTTTTATAATACTTAACTAACTGTGGTATAGGAGTGAAATAAATATATGACTAAGATATTAAAACTTCTGGTTATATTTCAATAGGAACATAATCACAGCTAGATAACAAATATAGTTCATTTTATCCATGGCTGAATTCAGTTCTTTCTAATATGCCCTCCAGACAGAGGAAATGTGAAAGGCTTTGACTTTTTCTGTTCTCTCATTTTTTTTTTTTTTTAAGTTCTCAAAAAGCCCTTCTCTGTACTGTTGCTAAGAGGAAAAAGAAACTGTTGCCAAGTAACAAGAAGATACAGTGTCCAGCACATATGTGTGTCTCCTCAGTTGCATATCAAATGCAAAGCCTTCTGCTGCTCTCAAGGACATGCTGTGGGTGAGATATCATTCAGAGCACTGCCACAGGACGTCCAAGCCCATCTGACCTGATGAACAGAGATATTCAGCTATCTGAATAGCTGAATACAGTCAGCTATTAGTATATGGTCCACTTTGAGGAACAAGTACATTACTAATGCAATTGCACTTTTCATTTTCTTGAAGCTCTTTGCTTAACCGTGAGCAAATAATTTGAAGGAAGATTATCTTGCTTGTTTCATTTTTTCTTCCTGATCAAAAATAGATGTCATATCTGACCTACTTAACAAAACTTCCTCTTTGTTCATGAGCAATAAGTAGGTGTATGTGTGTGCTCAGTCACTCAGTTGTATCTGATTCTTTGTGGCTCCATGGACTGTAGCCCTCTAGGCTCCTCTGTCCATGGACTTTTCCAGGAAAGAATACTGGAGTGGGTTGCCATTTCCTTCTCCAGGGGATCTTCCCTACCCTGGGATCAAACTCACATTTCTTGTGTCTCCTTCATTGGCAAGTAGATTCTTTACCACAAGAGCTATCCAGGGAGCCCCAGTAGGTACATACATAGGTTTATTATGATTCACTTTGACATAATACTTTGTGATTTGAGAAAGTTACAAATACATGTTCAAGACACTGACTCATCCAAAAAGTATCACAATCCACAAAACATTAAGTGAACATTCATTCTAATAATGACTATTTACTTGCTATGTCCCTTCCTGAGAAAATTTACAATCTATCTTTTTTCTTTTTTTGGACCATATGTTCACATCATATCCAAAACTAACGGGGCCAATAACATACATAATGAGAATCAGTTTACTAGATGAGTTAAGCAAATTAAATATCTTCTCTTGAAAATGCATATTAGAAGACACAGTCAGATGGTGACTTGCACTAGGATCATATAACCTTCAGGCCATGTCAAATTATATTCAGGGACAACAAACTCATGTAGCAAGAAGATAAAGGTAAAGAAGAAAAGAAAATGAGTCTGCATCATACCTCTGATCGAAAGAGGCAAAAGATAAACAACCCATGTGAGAAGGAGAGGTTGACTTTAAAAATATTAGATTTTATTAACATTGGTTGGTTTTATTTTGTAATTATTCCTTTAAAAATGTGCCCTATTAGATCCCTTTCCCTTGCCTTAGAAAGATGCCTTGGTCACAGTCCATCACTAAAATTTAATTCAGTATAGTGTAATATTCCAGTCACACATCTGATTCAAATAATTTACTCCCCACACTGCCCCACTCCCACTCACTCCTCCTAGTTACTTGCTCTTTCAACAGCTTGTGGGTGGAAAAACATGAGAAAAGGTGCCCATATTTAAGTTCAGCAAGGTTATCTTTGGTGATATATATCCCTGAACCTTTTAGTTTAGTCTGATTCTATCTGATTCCATGCTGGGAGCCAGCACGGGAGCTCCCACCCATGACAAGGTCATGCGGGAGAGCCCTGATGGGCAAGACAAGTCAGGGCTCAAGAGGCCCCCTGGACCTGCCTGAGCATCTACCCCAAAACCAGAATCTGTCTGTTTTACTATTTTATGACTTTTACCAACTTCTCTGACATTAACGGGGGGCTATCCCCTACCACCTTTCTCTGAAGAAAATCAATTCAGAGCTCTAGTTAATAAGTCTCCTGGGCATAATAGGAGTGTTTCAATTCAAACCCGTCTGATGACTTTCTAGCTTGCCTGACAGGTTTGTTCAGATTCCTGCAGCTACGCATGTGATTGTTCACAGCCTCCCAACCACGAGAGGCACGGGAAGCTTAAGATATTCTAACAATGCAGAGCTTCCCAGAAAGTTAAAATTATTAGAATAGAACTAGTAGAGAATTTCTTGGTTGAGCTAATGCTTGCTGCCAAGTTACCATATCCCTTACCTACTGTGTCCCTGGGAGTGTATTGATTACTATAGTTGGTATATAGAAATGTAAGTAGTAGCTATAATGTTTGTAACCTTGGACCCTTGAGTAATTCTTTTCTTGTTATAGCCCACCACACTTTTGCCCTATAGGAAAGCAACTTTAGTGCTTTCAGAGGGTGGTGCCTGACCTTAGAATAATCACCTTTAGAGAAAAATAAGTTTTCTGAAGAAAGGGTTATAAAATGTTAACAGGCCTCCTGGCCAGAAGATGATGTAAATCACCTAAAGCTTTTGCATATGATAAGTTTGCAGAAAGAAAGCCTGGCTTCGATAAGGATCAAGGACTGCTGACCTTGCATGACTCTACCCCCCCCCCCCCCCCATTATCCTCTATGCACAACTTAAGGTATAAAAACTACTTTGGAAAATAAAGTGTGGTCCGTGCTCACCGAAGCTTGGTCTCCCCATGTCTTTCTTTTTCTTTCCTTTTCCTTTTCAGGCTGATTCCCTGGAGCGCAGGGGCCCTCTGCGTTCACTTTCCTGCCTGGGCTTCTAAGACCCACTTGAGAAGGTGCCTAAGGTGGGGCACCTTCAGCTATTTGAGAGGGCATCTGTGGCCTACGTGAACAGAGCAAGTCCTGTGCTGGGGCTTTATTGGCTTTCTGTGTAAACCAAGGAATATCAGCCTCTTTTCTCTCCTCTATTTTCTTAACTGCAAAATTCTTTCTTTATCTCTTTCTCTATTTCTCTCAGTTGCCAACGCTGTCCTCCCAAGGGAATCTCTGGATCCAACCGGGGCTGGACCCTGGTAATTTCAGATGTTCCAGAGGAGATAAATGTGATTTTTAAGAATGAGCATCACCTTAATCCTAGACCCCTGTACTGTGTGGATCATCCTCTAGGACAGAGGCAGCTTTGTCCCTATGTGATCCTGCTTGAAGTCCTGTGACTTGTCCTTTCTTAAAATATTGGACATGTCACTGTTTTGCTTGGAAGCTGTCTGGTCAGCTCTCTGTCTTCTGACACTTCATTAATTCTCTTTCTCCTTCACTGAAACATCCAGTAACTGCTGAGATTTTCTTTCTTATGAACTGAGGATAAAAGACAACAAGGATGGAATAGAGCCTGACTCTTCTTCCAAATCTGCTTCATCATGCTTTCCCCAAGTCGTAATAGCATGGGATTCTCCAGATGATCCCCAGCCTGCCAAAAGCTGTGCACAATAAATACACAACACACCAAATTTAAAGGATACAAGTTAAGGTCTTCAAGAGTTTCCTCATTATTCTCTTTTCTCATGATGACAACTGGTCTTTCAGTTGTTCTGCAATTTGACCAACAACACTTCATGGAATGAGATGCCCAATTCTATTTCTTGGATGTATTCTCAATCTCTTCTAGAGATTCTCTTCAACCATCTCTCATACTTGGCTATTTATCAGTAAATAGCTCTTACTTTCTCTATTCTGTATTTGAGAAGAAGAGGGAGATCCAAGAGGGATACTTAGGAGCCTCTTAGCATTTTCAGTGGCACTCTGCCCACATAGGCCCACTCTGATTTAGAAACCAACATTTAAAAACTAGATTATGGCATCCTGTCCCATCACTTCATGTCAAACAGAAGAGGGAAAAGTGGAAACAGTGACAGATTTTATTTTCTTGGGCTGCAAAATCACCATGGACAATGATCAGTCACGAAATCAAAAGATGTTTTCTCCTTGGAAGGAAAGCTATGACTAACCTAGACAGTGTATTAAAAAGCAGAGACACCATTTTGCTGACAAAGGTCCATACAGTTAAAGCTATGGTTTTTCCAGTAGTCATGTATGGATGTGAGAGTTGGACCAGAAAGAAGGCTGAGCCAAAGAATTGATGCATTCAAATTGTAGTGATGGAGAAGACTCTTGAGAGTCCCTTGGATAGCAAGGAGATCAAACCAGTCAATCCTAAAGGAAATCAACCCTGAATATTCATTGGAAGGACTGCTGTTGAAGTTGAAACTCCAATACTTTGGCCACCTAATGCGAAGAGCCAACTCACTGGAAAAGACCCTTGCTGAAAAAGATTGAGGGCAGGAGGAGAAGTGGGCAAAAAAGGATGAGATGGTTGGATGGCATCACTGCCTCAAAACATGAATTTGAGCAAATGCCAGGAGATAGTGAAGTATAGGAAAGCCTGGCGTGATGCATGAGCCACTGCATGGGGTCGCAAAGTGTCAGACAGGACTTAGTGACTAAACAACAAATGCCTGCATGTGTTACCAATACAATAGGACTCTTCTATCTCCCCTCAAGTCTCTCTTTACCCTCCAGGGTGAGAGTGGTGGAATAATCATTGATAAGCTTTCTGGAAAGACATGTGGCCACCATTATGGGTCGGTCATGTAATTCTCTTTAGAATATAAACCACTGTAGTCTGTTTTATTTTTTTTAAGTGAATATACAATTTATTTAACATTCAAACTTCATTAAGACATGTGCAATATGGCAATTTTACTGGGGGTTTAAGCCTACCTAGGATGATTGCTTGCTGGGGCTTAGCAACAGGGTCCAGTTCACACTTAGCACTAATTAAATACTTTATTGAATAAATATAATACCAGATAAAATGCATTCAAATGCTAAAAAAAAAATCAATTTTAAAGGCCTTTCTATTCAGGCTAATGACAAACACAATAAAGGCAGATATGCTAGTTTAACATAATTGGCTGATTTTATACAGCACTTATATCTTTTAGTCCACAAGTATATTATTAAATGATAGAGAACATCTAATACAACCATTTCTACAGAACTAGGAAATGAATTTCTAAGAAAGAAAGATTTTACAGACCCTATCTTTTATACCCACCCCAACAGTCTAACTCTAAAGAGGATAAAGCCAATGACTTTCCTCACAAGAGCTCATGACTAATGTCACTTTGCTATCCAAATCTGTATTTCTGATCCATTATGAGCATTGAGACAAGATTCAAGTATTCCCAACGAAAGAAGCACAATGCATGTTGTGATTGCCTATTCAGCAACAGCGAGCACTGCAAAACTGTCTCATCCCAGGAATTAAATAAGGTCGGCCACATTCATTGGCATTTTCTCCACTGTAGTATTATAGAAAGTCTCAATGTCAAGAAGAATCCTCTTGTCTTCTTCAGTAACAAAGTTTATAGCCACACCTTTCCTCCCAAATCGACCCCCTCTGCCAATTGTGTGAATATAATTTTCACTATTGGTAGGTAGATCATAGTTTATAACCAATGACCCTTGTTGCACATCAATTCCACGAGCCAACAAGTCAGTAGTGATCAGAACACAGCTTGACCCTGATCAAAATTCCCTCATGATAACATCTCTTTCTTTCTGGTCGATGTCATCATGCAGGGCAGAAACTGTGAAGTCCCTGGCATGCATTTTCTCTGTGAGCCAGTCCACCTTGCGCCTTGTATTGAGAAAAATAACAGCATGTGTAATTGTCAGTGTCTCATACAAGTCACAAAGTGTATCCAACTTCCATTCCTCTCTTTCAACATTAATATAAAACTGTTTAATTCCTTCAAGGGTCAATTCTTCCTTTTTCACCAAAATTCGAATTGGATCTCTCATGAATTTTTTGGTCACTTCCAACACATCCGTTGGCATTATGGCAGAAAGCAACACCACCTGAATACTAGTATTTAATTTTTGGAAAATCTCATAGATTTGATCCTTAAACCCTCGGCTCAGCATTTCATCTGCTTCATCCAAAACGAACATTTTGATCCATTTTGGAGAGAGATATCTTCTGTTTAACATATCAAACACTCTCCCTGGTGTTCCAACAACAATATGTGGTGCTTCAGCCTGCAGTTTTTGCATTTCATTTCGAACATTTGTTCCACCAATGCAGGCATGACAAGTTGCTCCCATATAATCTCCAAGTGCCAGAATTACCTTTTGGATCTGTTGAGCCAGTTCTCTGGTGGGGGCCAGTACTAGTGCTTGGGTCTCCTTGAACTCAATCTCCAACTGTTGCAGGATGGAAATAGCAAATGCGGCTGTCTTGCCAGTACCTAACTCAGCTTGGGCAATCACATCATACCCTTTAATACATGGACTAATAGCTCTCTGCTGAATAGCTGATGGCTTCTCAAAACCATAAGCATAGATGCCCCGAAGAAGAGACTCCTTTAAGTTTATATCATCAAAGTTATCAACAATCTCATTCCAGTTGCTCTTGATGACACCATCGGGGTCCATTCCCTCAGGGCCGCCATGTTCTCTGTTATAATCCGCAGAGCCACCAGACATGATCCGATGAACCACTCAGTGCTGTACTGAAAAGCTGTAGTCTGTTTTAAGCTTAATTTACAATTAGATTTAGTTGCAATCTCAGAACATTAGAAAATGTCTCATTCTATGTCATTTACACTGACTCTACAGTTTAAGCTGTTTTGTCATGAGAAATGTCTGTATTTCCTGTTCTTGCTTCTTGTTCTTATTATACCAGCTACTTTACCAACTTTTCTGAACTTTTGTCCTTATGCTCAAACATTACCCAATGGAGACAGTGAGCTAGTTCCATAAAAGTCTCTGGTGGGGGGTGATGAGAGGATACATTATCAAGAAACTTAGAATCTGCTTGAAAGACAAAACTTACACACATAAAATTACAGTATACCATATTATTTCAGGGAATATCAAAGGAATTGTCAGAGACAATCATCACTCAAGGAAGCTACTGGTTCATAGCTAGCAATCATGCCATTATCTTACAGAATTGGTAATTGGAAAACATAAGCACATTTTCATTTAGAAAAAAAAAAAAGAAGACAGTTTCCCTCTTCATTTTGAGAGTTTTGAATGAGGTCTTTAGACAAGTATCTTTATAAGAAAAAGAAATCTACTTTATAAACTTACAAATTATAGTAGGGCCCAGGATAAAATCTTTTAAATGACAGAAGGTACATTTTAAAACTTTTATATATACATATGCATGTGAGTGTATGTAGTGTGTATATACATTGAATGTATATATATATATATATATATATATATATACTTATAAACATACATATATATATATTCACAAGAATACATGTGTGTATATATATATCAATATGTGTGCATATGTATACATTATATGTACACATATAAATTCTGAACAAAAAGTAAAGTTGGGCTCATAACTATGAAATTCACTTTACTGACCATTACATTTTAAAAAGTGTCAAAAAACTTATTTAAAAAATGCTGGAGAGGGTGTGGAGAAAAGGGAACCCTCTTACACTGTTGGTGGGAATGCAAACTAGTACAGCCACTATGGAGAACAGTGTGGAGATTCCCTAAAAAACTGGAAATAGAACTGCCTTATGATCCAGCAATCCCACTGCTGGGCATACACACTGAGGAAACCAGAAGGGAAAGAGACACGTGTACCCCAATGTTCATCACAGCACTGTTTATAATAGCCGGGACATGGAAGCAACCTAGATGTCCATCAGCAGATGAATGGATAAGAAAGCTATGGTACAAATACACAATGGAGTATTACTCAGCCATTAAAAAGAAAGCATTTGAATCAGTTCTAATGAGGTGGATGAAACTGGAGCCTATTATACAGAGTGAAGTAAGCCAGAAGGAAAAACACCAATACAGTATATTAACGCATATATATGGAATTTAGAAAGATGGTAACAATAACCCTGTGTACGAGACAGCAAAAGAGACTGATGTAGAACAGTCTTATGGACTCTATGGGAGAGGGAGAGGGTGGGAAGATTTGGGAGAATGGCATTGAAATATGTAAAATATCATGTATGAAACGAGATGCCAGTCCAGGTTCGATGCACGATACTGGATGCCTGGGGCTAGTGCACTGGGACGACCCAGAGGAATGGTATGGGGAGGGAGGAGGGAAGAGGGTTCAGGATGGGGAACACATGTATACCTGTGGTGGATTCATTTTGATATTTGGCAAAACTAATACAATTATGTAAAGTTTAAAAATAAAATAAAATTTAAAAAAATTTGAAACAAATTTGATAATTATTTAAAAATAAACTGTAAGGTATACTTTATAGTCAAACTTATTTTCAAACTTAACTATCTTAAGTTTTAGAGGCTAGACTCCCAAACTTATTTGGGAGTTGTCTTAGTCTGCTCAGATTACTATAACAAAAATATCACAGACTGCATCATTTAAAGGGCAAACATTTCTCGTAATTCTGGAGGCTAAGAAGTCCAAGATCAAGGCACTTGCAAATGCAGAGCCAATTGAGAGTGCCACTTCATAAATGGCTATCTTCTCCCTGTGTCCACATATGGTGGCCAAGACAAGGGTCTGGGTTCTCTTTTATAAATAACAGGCTCTGGTAAGTCCAAAACTTAATGAGGCAAATTCCCTTAGGCCCTACCAGGCCCTCTGTAGTAACAACATTATGCCTGAGGTTCAGCAGAACATACTCACAGCAACTCTGCTTGGGCTCTGCCCTAGGGTGGTTCTCTGTAAGTGCTGTGCCTGTGGCTCTTTGGGGTAGGGATCCTGTGCCCTCCTTGGCTCCAGGCACCTCCATTCTCTGAGAGCGAGGTGGAGGCAGCCATGCCCCTGAGCCCGTGCACCCTGTCATTGGCAGAGATGGCCCCATACAGATACTGACAAAGTTGCAACCTGGTTAGGGGCTGTGCTCTGTACCAGGGCTCACCAGAGCCAAACCTGGGGCAGCTGAGGAGTGCAGCATTGAAGGGCAGGGAGAGGAATGGGCAACTTAGGGGTATTCAAGCAGTGCAAGCCTAGGTCCCACAGGCGCCCAGAGCCCTCCTATGAAATCACTCTGTCCTCTGTGCCCTTGAACTCTAGGCCTGTGACACAAGTGGCAGCTCTGATGACCTCCAAGTCACCTTTAGTGGCATTCTTTCACAGTCTTGGAGAACAGATCCTGGCTTCTGTTGAGGTAGCTGATCCACACCAATCTTATCAAATGGTTACCTGACCACACTTATTAGCATTCTAATGTTTTATAATATGGATTAACTGAAAGTATCTAAATCTTCAAGTTCTGTTTCCTTTTTTGCTTAACAATTCTATCTATAAGTTTTATCTATAAGTTTTTTCTATCTATAAGTTTGATCATGTTTTACTGTATGCAGCCAGCTAGAGTCAAGGCTGGAGAAGGCAATGGCACCCCACTCAAGCACTCTTGCCTGGAAAATCTCATGGATGGAGGAGCCTCGTAGGCTGCAGTCCATGGGGTCACTGAGGATCGGACACGATTGAGCGACTTCACTTTCACTTTTCACTTTCATGCATTGGAGAAGGAAATGGCAACCCACTCCAGTGTTCTTGCCTGGAGAATCCCAGGGAGTGGGGAGCCTGGTGGGCTGCAGTCTCTGGGGTCTCACAGAGTGGACACGACTGAAGCGACTTAGCAGCAGCAGCAGAGTCAAGGCACACCTTCAAAAATTTGCTTAGAAGTAGCTTTAGCTAAATATCCAATTTCATCAATTGCAAGGTCTGCTGCTGCTGCTGCTGCTAAGTCACTTCAGTCGTGTCCCCATAGACGGCAGCCCACCAGGCTCCCCCGTCCCTGGGATTCTCCAGGCAAGAACACTGGAGTGGGTTGCCATTTCCTTCTCCAATGCATGAAAGTGAAAATTGAAAGTGAAGTTGCTCAGTCATGTCCGATCCTCAGTGACCCCATGGACTACAGCCTTCCAGGCTCCTCCATCCATGGGATTTTCCAGGCAAGAGTACTGGAGCTAAATATCCAATTTAATCAATTGCAAGGTCTACCTTCTAAAAAAACCCTAGGAAAGAACAGAATTCAGTCAAGTTCTTTTCTACTTTGTAACAAGGATAGACTTTCTTTCAGTTTCCAATAACATGGTCCTCATTTTTTAACAAAGATATCACCAAAATGACCTTTGACCATCATATTTCTACCAAATTATGTTTTGGATTACTAAAAGTTCTCTAAGAAAATTGAGGCTTTCTTTCCAACTGTACTCTTTTCTTTCTGAGCTCTCATCAAAATTGCCATTAATGATTGATTCTCAGCAATATGTTTTTTTTTTTTTTCTCCCTAGTATGTACCTCAAAGCTCTTCCAGCCTTTCCTCAATACCCAATTCCAGAACCTCTTCCATGGTATTTGTTACAATAATATCCCCACTTTTTGTCTTAGTTTCTGTTTTAGATCATTCAGGCTGCTAAAACAAAACAAAACAAAAATAATAAATAAAACAAATATACAAACAAACAAAAGCATAGACTGACTAAGGGGTGGAGTAGGAATACCCTGAATTCAACTTCTCCCGCAGGAGCACCAAAATCACAACTACTCACACAGAAAAAAACGATCTCTGAGTAACTTAAAGACTAGCAGGAAAGATTTTTTTTCATAATAAAGATAAAAAGAAGGAACCACAAGATGTTTAAGAGGGGCAGAGGCATAGTATAGTAAGGATTCACACCCTTGGGCCAGCAACCCACAAATGGGAGGATAATCCCAATCACAGAGGTTCTCCCAAAAGAAGCAAGGGGTCTGAGTGCAACATCAGGCTCCCCATCCTGGGGGTGTTACACCAGGGAGATGAGTCACTGGAATTCATCTGGCTTGGAAACTAGTAGGGCTGATGTTTGAGAGAGCCAGCCAGACTAGAGAAAACAGAGACTCTGCTCCACATGCAAAATCTCACACATTTCAAGTCTCAGTGTAGAAGCAGTTAGTTGGAAAGAATCCTGGGTCAGATCCACTTGTTGATCTTGGAAAGACTCACAGAGAGTTAGGAGGCAACTGGTTATTCTGCCTGGGGACAAGGACATTGGCAGCAGTTGTTTTTAAGAGCCTGTTCAACCATGTGGACACTAGTATTAACAAGCATCATTTGGAATCCAAACTCTAGCCTATTATTTCTGGGGGCTTAACCACCCACCAGCAGACTGGCATTATCCTACGGCCTCTGGCTCACAAAGCCAGCCACAAGGACCTGGTCCCACCATTCAAGAGGTGGACTCCAGGCCTGTGGCTCTTTGGCACCCCTCATCTATGCAATCAGGTTCACAAGCACCTAGCCCCATGATCCAGCAGCCCTGCAGCCACCACACAAGCCACAAGCCTCCACTCATCACAGCTAGAGAAAAGCTTGCACAGCAACAAAGATCCAGCACAGCAAAAAATAAGTGAATAGATAAATATATTTTATCTATTATTTTATTTTTATTAAATTATTTTAAGAAAAGAATATTCTGCCAGTTGGTTGTTGTTCAGTGACTGAGTTGTGTCTGACTCTTTATGACCCCATGGACTGTAGTATGCCAGGCTTCCCTGTCCTTCACCATTTCCTGGAGTTTGCTCAAATTCATGTCCATTGAATTGGTAATGCTATCAGGTAAGGCTATAATTCAGACTTGAAGGATAAATACAAAGCTTTACAGACAAGTTAAAGATAAAAGAGTTCAGCACCACTAAATCAGCTCTACAAGAAATGTTAAAGGGAATCTTCTCAGCAGAAAAGAAAAGGCCACAAATAGAAATACGAAAATTTTGAAGAAAAATTTTCACTGGTAAAGGAAAGTATACAGAAAACGTAGACCAACCACTTATTAAGCTAGTAGAAAGGTTAAAAGATACAAAAGTAGTAAAATCATCTATATCCACAATAAGTAGTAATGAGATATACAAAATAAAAAGATGTAATATACAATGTCAAAAACATTAAACATGGATAGGAAGAGTAAAAATACAGGGTTGTTAGAATATGTTTGAACTCAAGAGATTACCAGCTTTATCTATTGATATACCTATCTCTCTAGTTTCTTATATATAACACTCTTGGCAACCATAAACCAAAAATCTGTAATAGATACACAAACAAAGAAAGTGAAAGAAATCCAAATGTAACACGAAAAATAATCAATACGTGACAAAGGAAAAAAGCAAAAGAAGAGAGGAACAAAAAGAACTACAAAAACAATGACACTCAAAAACACTCAACAGAACAACAATAAGTGCATACCTAGCAATAACTGCTTTAAATGTAAAGGAACTAAATGTTCCATTCAAATATAAAAAATATACTGCTTGCAAGAGAAACACTTCAAATCTAAAGACACATGTAGACTAAAAATGAGGGAACAGGAAAAGATATTTCACAGGAACAAAGCCAAAAAATACCATGAGTAGCAATATTTATATTGGATAAAGTGAACTTTAAAACAAAAACAAGCAACAAAGAAGAACGTTATATAAGGTCGATGGGATCAATCCACCATGAAGATATAACAGTTGTGCACCCAACACCTAAGAGTATGAAATTCATAAAGTGAATGTTAACAAAATAAAAGAGAAAAACTGACAGTAATAGGATAATAGTAGGGGACTTTAACACCACACTTACAACAATGGGCATATTTTCTAGACAGAAAATCAATAAGGAAAACTAGCCTTAAATAATATGTTAATCAAATGCACTCAATCCAAATAAAACAGAATTCACATCCTTCTTCAAGTGCACAAAGAAAATTCCCCAGGCAAGAACATTAGGTGAGACACAAAGAAAATATCAGTATATTTAGGAAGATTGAAACCACATCAAACATCTTTTTTGACTACAATGCTATGAGATTATAAATTAACTACAAGAAACAATTACCAAAAACACATGAGATCTAAACAGCATACTAAACAATCAATAGGTCACTTAGTTCAGTTCAGTCACTCAGTTGTGTCCGACTCTTTGCGACCCCATGAATCACAGCATGCCAGGCCTCCCTGTTCATCACCAACTCCTGGAGTCCACCCAAATCCATGTCCATTGAGTCAGTGATGTCATCTAACAATCTTATCCTCTGTCGTCCCTTCTCCTGCTGCCCTCAATCTTTCCCAGCATCAGGGTCTTTTCAAATGAGTCAGCTCTTCACATTAGGTGGCCAAAGTATTGGAGTTTCAGCTTCAACATCAGTCTTTCCAATGAACACCTGGGACTGATCTCCTTTAGGATAAACTGGTTGGATCTCCTTGCAGGCCCAGGGACTCTCAAGAGTCTTCTGCAACACCACAGTTCAAAGGCATCAATTCTTTCACCCTCAGGTTTCTTTATAATCCAACTCTCACATCCATACATGACCACTGGAAAAACCATGGCCTTGACTAGACGGAACTTTGTTGACAAAGTAATGTCTCTGCTTTTTCATATGCTATCTATGTTGGTTATAACTTTCCTTCGAAAGAGTAAGCACATTTTAATTTCATGGCTGCAATCACCATCTGCAGTGATTTTGGAGCCCAGAAAAATGAAGTCAGCCACTGTTTCCACTGTTTCTCCATCTATTTGCCATGAAGTGATGGGACCAGATGCCATGATCTTAGTTTTCTGAATGTTGAGCTTTAAGTCAACTTTTTCACTCTCCTCTTTCACTTTCATCAAGAGATTCTTTAGTTCTTATTCACTTTCTGCCATAAAAAATGAAAAAAGGAAATTATAAAATATCTGGAGACAAATTAAAATGAATAAACAATAATCCAAAATCTATAGGATGCATCAAAGCAGTTATAAGAGAAGTTTCCTGCAGCACAAGCCTACCTTATGAACAAGAAAATAATCTCATGAACAATCTAACTTTATACCTAAAGGAACTAGGGAAAAAAGAACAAACAAAATACAAAGTTATAATAATAATAAATTAAACAAAGAACTGGTTCTTTGAAAAAATAAATAAAATTGACAAAACTCTTAATAAGACTTATCAAGAAAAAAACAGGACTCATATTTTTAAAACTCAGGTGTGTAAAAGAAGAAGTTACAATCAACACTATAGAAATGCAGAGGCTTGTAAGAGAGTACTACAATTACATGCTAATAAGAAAAAAAACAATCTAAAGAAATGGATAAATTCCTAGAAACCTGCAATCTCCCAAGACTGAGCCAGGAAGAAATAGAAAATATGAACAGAACAATTACCAATGATAAAATTGAATCATCAATAAAACTCTGAGCAAACAAAAGTCCAGGACCAGATGACTTCACAGGTGAATTATATTAAACATTTAAAAAGTAAATGTGTATCCTTTTCAAACTATTATAAAAAGTTTACTACAATGATACAGTAATGAAAACTGCATGATACTGGAACAAAAACAATCACAGAGATTGATGAAACAGAATAAAGAGTACCCAAATATACTTACACAAACTTAACTAGGTGAAAAGGAGGCCAAAACATACAATAGGGAAAGGACAGTCATTTCAGTAAATGATGTTGGGAAAACTGGATAGCTACATGACAAAGAATAAAACTGGACAATTTTATCAAACCATATAAAAAATAAACTCAAAATGAATTAAAAACCAAAATGTAAGACCTGAGAGCATAAAATTAGAAGAAGATATAGGCAGTTAAAGCAATACTTTTTTGGATCTGTCTCCTCAGGAGAAACAAAAACAAAAATAAACAAATTGAGCTACATTAAACTAAAAACTTTTTTGTGCAGAAAAGAAAGCTATTAACAAAACATAAAGGCCACCTACAGAATGGGAGGAGATACTTACAAACGATATATCTGATAAAGGGTTAATATCCAAAAAGTAAAAAGAACTCACACAACTCAACATCAGAAAGCAAACAGCCTGGGACTTCCTTGGTGATCCAGTGGTTAAGAATCCACCTCAAATGCAGGGAACATGGGTTCAATTCCTGGTCAGGAAACTAAGACCTCACATGTCACAGGGCACACACAAGCCACAGCTACTCCGACTGTACACTCTGGAGCCTGTGTGCCACCAGTAGAGAGAAGCTCTTGCACTGCAACAAAGGATCCTGTATACTGCAACTAAGACCCAATACCATCAAAAATAAATAAATAAGTAACAGCCTGATTAAAAATTGGGCTGAGAATCTTAATGTACCTTGCTCCAAAGAAGCATGCTATGAATGCTCACATATGTGAGCTTCTTCAGTAGCTCAGTTGGTAAAGAATCTGCCTGCAATGCAGAAGACCCAGGTTTGATGCCTGGATTGGGGAGATCTCATGGAAAAGAGAATGGCTACCCACTCCAGTTTTCTGGTGTGGAGAATCTCACGGACAAAGGAGCCTGGTGGGCTACAGCCCATAGGGTTGCAAAGAGTTGGACATGACTGAGAAAGTAACCTACACACACCCATACATGAATATATATACAAATAAAGAAACATAGAAATATATGTATATACACACACACAAGTGTGTGTGTGTGCTCACTCACTAAGTCACTCACTAAGCCTGCTATGAGTTTTCCAGGCAAGAGTAGTAGAGTAGGTTGCCATCTTCTGCCCCAGGAGATCTCCCCAACCCAGGGATTGAACCTGCCCCAGGTTCAATCTTCTGTATCTCCTGCATAGACAGGCAGATTCTTTACCATTGCACCACCTGGTATGTATATTGTATATACCATATATATATGTGTGTGTGTGTGTATATATATATATATAATGTATATATGTACATGTATATTAACATACAATGACATATTACTTAACCATTTAAAACAACATTGATGGATCTAGAGATCCATGAAATTGATAAATGATAAATGGTATGCCAGATGAATAAAAAGCTAGACAGATTTCTCCTTCATACTTGAATGAAATCCTTGCTGGGTAAAATAATCTGGGCTGTAGGTTATTTTCTTTCATCATTTTAAGTATGGCTTGCCATTCCTTCCTGCCTTGAAGAGTTTCTATTGAAAGATCAGCTGTTATCCTTATGGGAATTCCCTTGTGTGTTATTTGTTGTTTTTCCCTTGCTGCTTTTAATATTTGTTCTTTGTGTTTGATCTTTGTTAATTTGATTAATATGTGTCTTGGGGTGTTTCGCCTTGGGTTTATCCTGTTGGGGACTCTCTGGGTTTCTTGGACTTGGGTGATTGTTTCCTTCCCCATTTTAGGGAAGTTAAAGCTTTTCAGACAAGCAAAAGCTGAGAGAATTCTGCACCACCAAACCAGCTCTCCAACAAATACTAAAGGATATTCTCTAGACAGGAAACACAAAAACGGTGTATAAACTCGAACCCCAAACAATAAAGTAAATGGCCACGGGATCATACTTGTCAGTAATTACCTTAAACGTAAATGGGTTGAATGCCCCAAACAAAAGACAAAGACTGTCTGAATGGATACAAAAACAAGACCCCTACATATGTTGTCTACAAGAGACCCGCCTCAAAACAGGGGACACATACAGACTGAAAGTGAAGGGCTGGAAAAAGATTTTCCATGCAAATAGGGACCAAAAGAAAGCAGGAGTAGCAATACTCATATCAGATAAAATAGACTTTAAAACAAAGGCTGTGAAAAGAGAAAAAGATGGTCACTACATAATGATCAAAGGATCAATCCAAGAAGAAGATATAACAATTATAAATATATATGCACCCAACACAGGAGCACCGCAGTATGTAAGACAAATGCTAACAGGTATGAAAGGAGAAATTAAGAATAACACAATAATAGTGGGAGACTTTAATACCCCCACTCACACCTATGGATAGATCAACTAAACAGAAAATTAACAAGGAAACACAAACTTTACACGATACAATAGAACAGTTAGACCTAATTGATATCTATAGGACATTTCATCCCAAAACAATGAATTTCACCTTTTTCTCAAGCGCACATAAAACCTTCTCCAGGATAGATCACATCCTGGGCCATAAATCTAGCCTTGGTAAATTCAAAAAAATAGAAATCATTCTAAGCATCTTTTCTGACCACAATGCAGTAAGATTAGATCTCAATTACAGGAGAAAAACTATTAAAAATTCCAACATATGGAGGCTGAACAACACGCTGCTGAATAACCAACAAATCACAGAAGAAATCAAAAAAGAAATCAAAATTTGCATAGAAACGAATGAAAATGTAAACACAACAACCGAAACCTGTGGGACACTTTAAAAGCAGTCCTAAGGGGAAAGTTCATAGCAATACAGGCACACCTCAAGAAACAAGAAAAAAGTCAAATAAATAACCTGACTCTACACCTAAAGCAACTAGAAAAGGAAGAAATGAAGAACCCCAGGGTTAGTAGAAGGAAAGAAATCTTAAAAATTAGGGCAGAAATAAATGCAAAAGAAACAAAAAAGAGACCATAGCAAAAATCAACAAAACCAAAAGCTGGTTCTATGAAAGGATAAATAAAATTGACAAACCATTAGCCAGACTCATCAAGAAACAAAGGGAGAAAAATCAAATCAATAAAATTAGAAATGAAAATGGAGAGATCACAACAGACAACACAGAAATACAAAGGATCATAAGAGACTACTATCAACAATCATATGCCAATAAAATGGACAATGTGGAAGAAATGGACAAATTCTTAGAAAAGTACAACTTTCCAAAACTGGACCAGGAAGAAATAGAAAATCTTAACAGACCCATCACAAGCATGGAAATTGAAACTGTAATCAAGAATCTTACAGCAAACAAAAGCCCAGGTCCAGATGGCTTCACAGCTGAATTCTACCAAAAATTTAGAGAAGAGCTAACACCTATCCTGCTCAAACTCTTCCAGAAAATTGCAGAGGAAGGTAAACTTCCAAACTCATTCCAAGAGGCCACCATCACCCTAGTACCAAAACCTGACAAAGATCCCACAAAAAAAGAAAGCTACAGGCCAATATCACTGATGAACATAGATGCAAAAATCCTTAACAAAATTCTAGCAATCAGAATCCAACAACACATTAAAAAGATCATACACCATGACCAAGTGGGCTTTATCCCAGGGATGCAAGGATTCTTCAGTATCCTCAGATTAATCAATGTAATACACCACATTAACAAATTGAAAAAGAAAAACCATATGATTATCTCAATAGATGCAGAGAAAGCCTTTGACAAAATTCAACATCCACTTATGATAAAACCTCTCCAGAAAGCAGGAATAGAAGGAACATACCTCAACATAATAAAAGCTATATATGGCAAACCCACAGCAAACATTATCCTCAATGGTGAAAAACTGAAAGCATTTCCTCTAAAGTCAGGAACAAGACAAGGGTGCCGACTTTCACCATTACTATTCAACATAGTTTTGGAAGTTTTGGCCACAGCAATCAGAGCACAAAAAGAAATAAAAGGAGTCCAAATTGGAAAAGAAGAAGTAAAACTCTCACTGCTTGCAGATGACATGATCCTCTCCATAGAAAACCCTAAAGACTCCACCAGAAAATTACTAGAACTAATCAATGACTATAGTAAAGTTGCAGGATATAAAATCAACACACAGAAATCCCTTGCATTCCTATACACTAATAATGAGAAGACAGAAAGAGAACTTAAGGAAACAATTCCATTCACCATTGCAACGGTAAGAATAAAATACTTAGGAATATATCTACCTAAAGAAACTAAAGACCTATATATAGAAAACTATAAAACACTGGTGAAAGAAATCAAAGAGGACACTAATATATGGAGAAATATACCATGTTCATGGATTGGAAGAATCAATATAGTGAAAATGAGTATACTACCCAAAGCAATTTATAGATTCAGTGCAATCCCTATCAAGCTACCAAAAGTATTGTTCACAGAGCTAGAACAAATAATTTCACAATTTGTATGGAAATACAAAAAACCTCGAATAGCCAAAGCGATCCTGAGAAAGAAGAATGGAACTGGAGGAATCAACCTACCTGACTTCATGCTGTATTACAAAGCCACAGTTATCAAGACAGTATGGTACTGGCACAAAGACAGAAATATAGATCAATGGAACAAAATACAAAGCCCAGAGATAAATCCATGCACATATGGACACCTTATCTTTGACAAAGGAGGCAAGAATATACAATGGATTCAAGACAATCTCTTTAACAAGTGGTGCTGGGAAATCTGGTCAACCACTTGTAAAAGAATGAAACTAGAACACTTTCTAACACCATACACAAAAATAAACTCAAAATGGATTAAAGATCTCAATGTAAGACCAGAAACTATAAAACTCCTAGAGGAGAACATAGGCAAAACACTCTCTGACATACATCACAGCAGGATCCTCTATGACCCACCTCCCAGAATATTGGAAATAAAAGCAAAAATAAAGAAATGGGACCTAATTAACCTTAAAAGCTTCTGCACATCAAAGGAAACTATTAGCAAGGTGAAAAGACAGCTTTCAGAATGGGAGAAAATAATAGCAAATGAAGCAACAGACAAACAACTAATCTCAAAAATATACAAGCAACTCCTACAGCTCTTCAACTCCAGAAAAATAAATGACCCAATCAAAAAATGGGCCAAAGAACTAAATAGACATTTCTCCAAATAAGACATACAGATGGCTAACAAATACATGAAAAGATGCTCAACATCACTCATTATCAGAGAAATGTAAATCAAAACCACTATAAGGTACCATTTCATCCAATCAGAATGGCTGCGATCCAAAAGTCTACAAATAATAAATGCTGGAGAGGGTGTGGAGAAAAGGGAACCCTCTTACACTGTTGGTGGGAATGCAAAGTAGTACAGCCACTATGGAGAACAGTGTGGAGATTCCTTAAAAAACTGGAAATAGAACTGCCTTATTACCCAGCAATCCCACTGCTGGGCACACACACTGAGGAAACCAGAAGGGAAAGAGACACGTGTACCCCAATGTTCATCGCAGCACTGTTTATAATAGCCAGGACATGGAAGCAACCTAGATGTCCATCAGCAGATGAATGGATAAGAAAGCTATGGTACAAATACACAATGGAGTATTACTCAGCCATTAAAAAGAATACATTTGAATCAGTTCTAATGAGGTGGATGAAACTGGAGCCTATTATACAGAGTGAAGTAAGCCAGAAAGAAAAACACCAATACAGTATACTAACTCATATATATGGAATTTAGAAAGATTGTAACAATAACCCTGTGTACGAGACAGCAAAAGAGACACTGATGTATAGATCAGTCTTATGGACTCTGTGGGAGAGGGAGAGGGTGGGAAGATTTGGTAGAATGGCATTGAAATATGTAAAATAGCATGTATGAAACGAGGTGCCAGTCCAGGTTAGATGCACGATGCTGGATGCTTGGGGCTAGTGCACTGGGACGACCCAGAGGGATGGTATGGGGAGGGAGGAGGGAGGAGGGTTCAGGATGGGGAACACATGTATACCTGTGGTGGATTCATTTTGATATTTGGCAAAACTAACACAATTATGTAAAGTTTAAAAATAAAATAAAATAAAATAAAAACTTGATTATGAAAAGCTCTGAGAGATCAAACCTCAAAAAAAAAAAAAAAAAAAAGCTAGACAGAAAAAGACAAATATATGGAATCTTAAAAATGAAACAAGCAAACAAACAAAACAAAATGAAAATAGTCTTACAGATACAGAGAACAAATCAGTGGTTGCCAGAGGGTGTGGGTACAAAGGTGGATGAAGTGAATTAATAGATACAAGCCTCTAGTTACAAAATGAGTAAGCCATGATGAGGGGGAAGGTGCTTCCCTGGTGGCTCATGTGGTAAAGAATCTACCTGCCAATGCAGAAGATACCGGTTCACCCCTAGATTAGGAAGATCCCCTGGAGAAGGAAATGTCAACCCACTCCAGTCTTTGTGCCTGGGAAATCCCATGGACAGAGGAGTTTGGTGGGATACATATAGTCCATGAGGGGGTGGGCAGGGGGCAACAGAGTCAGACACAACTTAGTGACAAAACAAGACCAAAGCCATGAGAATCTAATATATGGCATAAGGAATATGGCCAAGAATAATATGATAACTTTGTAGTGGGACAGATGGTTACTAGACTTTTGAAAGTGATAATTTTATAAGTATGTGTTAGTTGCTCAGTCGTGTCTGACACTTTGCGACCCCATGGACTGTAGCCTGCAATGCTCCTTTATCCATGGAATTCTCTGGGCAAGAATACTGGAGTGGGTTGCCATTCCTTTCTCCAGGGGATCTTCCCTACTCAGAGATCGAATCCAGGTCTCCCATATTTCAGGCAGATTCTATCATGCCTGAGCCACCAGGGAAGCCCTATTTGCTCAGTCTCACGATATATGTGCATGTCAAATCATTGTATATTATATCTGTAACTAACATAATATTGTACTTAAACTACATTCCTATAATTTTTTAAAATACCTTAAACTGGGTGAATGAAAAGCAACAAAAATTTTTTTTCTCACACTCTGGAGACTGGGAAGACCAAGATCAAAGTGCTAGAAGATTCAGTGTCTGGAGAGCATCCCTTTATTGATTCACCAATGGCCATCTTCCAACTGTAACCATACATAGTGTAAGGAGTAAGGAAGCTCTCTGGGGTCTCCTCTATAAGGGCACTAATCTCATTCATGAATTCATGAGGTAATAAGTCACCTCTCAAAGACCGCACCTCCAAATACCATCAGAGTGGGGATTAGGTTTCAACATATGAATTTTGAGGGAACATAAATATTTGGTGTAGCCTAAAATTTTCCAAGCCAGGCTTCAGCAATACGTGAACCATGAACTTTCAGATGTTCAAGCTAGTTTTAGAAAAAGCAGAGGAACCAGAGATCAAATTGCCAACATCTGCTGGATCATCAAAAAAGCAAGAGAGTTCCAGAAAAACATCTGTTTCTGTTTTATTGACTATGCCAAAGCCTTTGACTGTGTGGATCACAATAAACTGGAAACTTCTGAAAGAGATGGGAATACTAGACCACCTGACCTGCCTCTTGAGAAACCTGTATGTAGGTCAGGAAGCAACAGTTAGAACTGGACATGGAATGACAGACTAGTTCCAAATAGGAGAAAGAGTACGTCAAGGCTGTATATTGTCACCCTGCTTATTTAACTTCTATGCAAAATACATCATGAGAAACCTTGGGCTGAAAGAAGCACAAGTTGGAATCAAGATTGCTGGGAGAAATATCAATAACCTCAGATATGCAGATGACACCACCCTTATGGCAGAAAGTGAAGAAGGGCTAAAGAGCCTCTTGATGAAAGTGAAAGAGGAGAGTGAAAAAGTTGGTTTAAAGCTCAACATTCAGAAAACTAAGATCGTGGCATCCAGTCCCATCATTTCATGGCAAATAGATGGAGAAACAGTGGAAACAGTGGCTGACTTCATTTTTCTGGTCTCCAAAATCACTGCAGATGGTGACTGCAGTCATGAAATTAAAAGACGCTTACTCCTTGGAAGGAAAGTTATGACCAACCTAGACAGCATACTAAAAAGCAGAGACATTACTTTGTCAACAAAGTTCCATCTAGTCAAGGCTATGGTTTTTCCAGAGGTCATGTATGGATGTGAGAGTTGGACTATAAAGAAATCTGAGGGCCGAAGAATTAATGATTTTGAACTGTGGTGTTGGAGAAGACTCTTGAGAGTCACTGGGCCTGCAAGGAGATCCAACCAGTCCATCCTAATGGAGTTCAGTCCTGGGTGTTCAGTGGAAGGACTAATGTTGAAGCTGAAAGTCCAATACTTTGACCACCTAATGCGAAGAGCTGACTCATTTGAAAAGACCCTGATGCTGGGAAAGATTGAGGGCAGGATGAGAAGAGGATGACAAGAGATGAGATGGTTGGATGGCATCACCAACACAATGGACATGGGTGGACTCTGGGAGTTGGTGATGGACCGGGAGGCCTGGCATGCTGTGGTTCATGGGGTCGCAAAGAGTCAGACACAACTGAGCGACTGAACTGACTATTCATTCTATAGCAGTAGGCTTAAGCAAGATAGACTTTCTAATATCACTTATCCTCTTGCTTATTGATAATTTTATACCAACTCATAGAAGAGCTTTAAATATTAAATAATATATTTAGTATGATATATAGTAGTATGTATAACATACTTAATACAAAATAGCACTGTAACATGTGATATAAAATATATTTATTTGCAAGCAGTAAATGACATAAAGTGTCTATTATATGGAAATAACTTAGTGATTCATTATGTAATTAGTTATTTTACTAAATATTTTATTAATGAACAATTTATTAATTCTTTTCTATTATTATTATTAACATTTTATTACTGTGTATTTTATGGCTTTCCCTCTACTCTAGGAAACAGGATTATAAATCCTTAGCCTAGTTTCCTGGTTTTAAAACATGACTACTGAATAGGTTTTACTGTATTGACACTGTCTATAATGACAGTACACAAATCAGCCAACTATTTCACCTGTCAATCCTTTTGTTTCTGCTTTACAAAGAAAAACATGAACCTCGCATACCATTTTGGGTTGGCTGAATCTGAAAGGGATACTCCACCCAAGCTGGCCCAATTACATGTCGTTGTTGTTCAGTCACTCAGTCATATCCAACTCTTTGCAACCCCATGGACTACAGCATGCCAGGCTTCCCTGTCCTTCACCATCTCCGGAGTTTGTTCAAACTCATGTCCACTGAATCAGTGATGCTATCCAACCATTTCATCTTCTGTCATCCCCTTCTCCTTCTGCTTTCAATCTTTCCCAGCATCAGGGTCTTTTCTAATGAGTCAGCTCTTCACATCAGTCCTTCTAATGAATATTCAGAATTGATTTCCTTTAGGATTGACTGGCTTGATCTCCTTACAGTCCAAGGGCCTCTCACAAGTCTCCAACATCACAACTCAAAAGCATCAAATCTTTGGCATACAGACTTCTTTATGGTCCAACTCTCACCAGCGCACTTCTGCGCGGGCGGCTGCAACCGGTGCACTTCGGCGCGGCCGAGAAGAGCTACCCCACGTCCGAGGTCAGGGGCAGAAGCAGGGAGGACCCCATGCCCGAAGGGCAGCGGCCAAAAGGAGTTACCCCACGTCCAAGGTCAGGGGCTGCAACTGAGAGAGCCAGGCCACGACGGTGCAGGAACGGCTGAGAAGAGCTACCCAATTCCGAGGTCAGGGGTGGCGGCCGAGAGGAGCTATCCAACACCCAAAGCCAGGGGCGGCGGCCAGGAGGACCTACCCCACACCCCCACGCCCCAGGCCAGGGGTGGCGGCTGGGAGGAGCTACCCCACGTCCCCACGCCTGAGATCAGGGGCGGCGGCCAGGAGAACCAACCCCATGTCCAAGGAGTGGCGGCTGTGCAGGTGCAGGAGGGCCTAGAGGAGCTATCCCACATTGAAGGTCAGGAAGGGCAGCGGTGAGGAGATATCCCTCATCCAAGGTAAGGAGCAGCAGCTGCACTTTGCTGGAGCAGCCATGAAGAGATACCCCACGCTCAAGGTAAGAGAAACCCAAGTAAGATGGTAGGTGTTGCAAGAGGGCATCAGAGGGCATACACACTGAAACCATACTCACAGGAAACTAGTCAATCTAATCACACTAGGACCACAGCCTTGTCTAACTCAATGAAACTAAGGCATGCCCATGGGGCAACCCAAGATGGGTGGGTCATGGTGGAGAGATCTGACAGAATGTGGTCCACTGGAGAAGGGAATGGCAAACCACTTCAGTATTCTTGCCTTGAGAACCCCATGAACAGTATGAAAAGGCAAAATGATAGGATACTGAAAGAGGAACTCTCCAGGTCAGTAGGTGCCCAATATGCTACTGGAAATCAGTGGAGAAATAACTCCAGAAAGAATGAAGGGATGGAGCCAAAGCAAAAAGAATACCCAGCTGTGGATGTGACTGGTGATAGAAGCAAGATCCAATGCTGTAAAGAGCAATATTGCATAGGAACCTGGAATGTCAGGTCCATGAATCAAGGCAAATTGGAAGTGGTCAAACAAGAGATGACAAGAGTGAATGTTGACATTCTAAGAATCAGCAAACTCAAATGGAATGGAATGGGTGAATTTAACTCAGATGGCCATTATATCTACTACTGTGGGCAGGAATCCCTCAGAAGAAATGGAGTAGCCATCATGGTCAACAAAAGAGTCCGTAATGCAGTACTTGGAGGCAATCTCAAAAATGAAAGAATGATCTCTGTTCATTTCCAAGGCAAACCATTCAATATCACAGTAATCCAAGTCTATGCCCCAACCAGTAACACTGAAGAAGCTGAAGTTGAACGGTTCTATGAAGACCTACAAGATCTTTTAGAACTAACACCCCAAAAAGATGTTCTTTTCATTATAGGGGACTGGAATGCAAAAGTAGGAAGTCAAGAAACACCTAGAGTAACAGGCAAATTTGGCCTTGGAATACGGAATGAAGCAGGGCAAAGACTAATAGAGTTTTGCCAAGAAAATGCACTGGTCATAGCAAACACCCTTTTCCAAAAACACAAGAGAAGACTCTATACATGGACATCACCAGATGGTAAACACTGAAATCAGATTGATTATGTTCTTTGCAGCCAAAGATGGAGGAACTCTATACAGTCAACAAAAACAAGACCAGGAGCTGACTGTGGCTCAGATCATGAACGCCTTATTACCAAATTCAGACTTAAATTGAAGAAAGTAGGGAAAACCATTAGACCATTCAGATATGACCTAAATCAAATCCCTTATGATTATACAGTGGAAGTGAGAAATAGATTTAAGGGCCTAGATCTGATAGATAGAGTGCCTGATGAACTATGGACTGAGGTTCGTGACATTGTACAGGAGGCAGGGATCAAGACCATCCCCATGGAAAAGAAATGCAAAAAAGCAAAATGGCTGTCTGGGGAGGCCTTACAAATAGCTGTGAAAAGAAGAGAAGAAACACGCAAAAGAGAAAAGGAAAGATATAAGCATTTGAATTCAGAGTTCCAAAGAATAGCAGGAAGAGATAAGAAAGCCTTCCTCAGCAATCAATGCAAAGAAATAGAGGAAAACAACAGAATGGGAAAGACTAGAGATCTCTTCAAGAAAATTAGAGATACTAAGGGAACATTTCATGCAAAGATGGGCTCAATAAAGGACAGAAATGGTATGGACCTAACAGAAGCAGAATATATTAAGAAGAGATGGCAAGAATACACAGAAGAACTGTACAAAAAAGATCTTCACGACCCAGATAATCACAATGGTGTGATCACTCACCTAGAGCCAGACATCCTGGAATGTGAAGTCAAGTGGGCCTTAGAAAGCATCACTACGAACAAAGCTAGTGGAGGTGATGGAATTCCAGTTGAGTTATTTCAAATCCTGAAAGATGATGCTGTGGAAGTGCTGCACTCAATATGCCAGCAAATTTGGAAAACTCAGCAGTGGCCACAGGACTGGAAAAGGTCAGTTTTCATTCCAATCCCAAAGAAAGGCAATGCCAAAGAATGCTCAAACTACCGCACAATTGCAATCATCTCACTCACTAGTAAAGTAATGCTCAAAATTCTCCAAGCCAGGCTTCAGCAATATGTGAACCATAAACTTCCTGATGTTCAAGATGGTTTTAGAAAAGGCAGAGGAACCAGAGATCAAATTGCCAACATCCACTGGCTCATTGAAAAAGCAAGAGAGTTCCAGAAAGGCATCTCTTTCTGCTTTATTGACTATGCCAAAGCCTTTGACTGTGTGGATCACAAGAAACTGTGAAAAATTCTTCTAAAGATGGGAATACCAGACCACCTGACCTGCCTCTTGAGAAACCTGTATGCAGGTCAGGAAGCAAGAGTTAGAACTGGACATGAAACAACAGACTGGTTCTAAATAGGAAACGGAGCATGTCAAGGCTGCACAATGTCACCCTGCATATTTACCTCAGATGCAGAGTACATCATGAGAAACGCTGGGCTGGAAGAAGCACAAGCTGGAATCAAGATTGCTGGGAGAAATATCAATAACCTTAGATATGCAGATGACACCACCCTTATGGCAGAAAGTGAAGAGGAACTAAAAAGCCTCTTGATGAAAGTGAAAGAGGAGAGTGAAAAAGTTGGCTTAAAGCTCAACATTCAGCAAACGAAGATCATGGCATCCAGTCCCATCACTTCATGGCAAATAGATGGGGAAACAGTGGAAACAGTGTCAGACTTTATTTTGGGGTGCTCCAAAATCACTGCAGATGGTGACTGCAGCCATGAAATTAAAAGACGCTTATTCCTTGGAAGGAAAGTTATGACCAACCTAGATAGCATATTCAAAAGCAGAGACATTACTTTGCCAAAAAGGTCTGTCTAGTCAAGGCTATGGGTTTTCCTGTGGCCATGTATGGATGTTGAGAGTTGGACTGTGAAGAAGGCTCAGTGCCAAAGAATTGATGCTTTTGAACAGTGGTGTTGGAGAAGACTCTTGAGAGTCCCTTGGACTGCAAGGAGATCCAACCAGTCCATTCTGAAGGAGATCAGCCCTGGGATTTCTTTGGAAGGAATGATGCTAAAGCTGAAACTCCAGTACTTTGGCCACCTCATGTGAAGAGTTGACTCATTGGAAAAGACTCTGATGCTGGGAGGGATTGGGGGCAGGGGGAGAAGGGGACGACAGAGGATGAGATGGCTGGATGGCATCACTGCCTTGATGGACGTGAGTTTGAGTGAACTCTGGGAATTGATGATGGACAGGGAGGCCTGGCGTGCTACGATTCATGGGGTTGCAAAGAGTCGGACATGACTGAGCGACTGAACTGAACTGACTCACATCCATACATGACTACTGGAAAAACCATAGCTTTGACTGTACAGACCTTTGTTGGCAAAATAATGTCTCTGCTTTTTAATATACTGTCTCAGTTCAGTTCAGTTGCTCAGTCATGTCCAACTCTTTGCGACTCCATGGACTGCAGCATGCCAGGCCTCCCTGTCCATCACCAATTGCTGCAGCTTGCTTAAACTCATGTCCACTGAGTCAGTGATGTCATCCAACCGTCTCATCCTCTTTCATCTCCTTCTCCTCCTGACTTCAATCTTTACCACATCAAAGTCTTTTCCAATGAATCTGTTCTTCGCATCAGGTGGCCAAAGTTTTGGAGTTTCAGCATCAGTCCTTCCAATGAATATTCAGGATTGATTTCCTTTAAGATGGACTGATTCAATCTCCTTGCAGTTCAAGAGACTTTCAAGAGTCTTCTCCAACACCACAATTCGAAAGCATCAATTCTTTGACACTCAGCTTTCTTTATGGTACAACTCTCACATCCTTACATGACTACTGGAGAAAGCATAGCTTTGACTAGACAGACCTTTTTTGGCAAAGTAACGCCTCTGTCTTTTAATATGCTGTCTAGTTTTCTCATAACTTTTTTTCAAGGAGCAAGCATCTTTTAATTTCATGGCTGCAGTAACCATTGGCAGTGATTTTGGAAACCAAGAAAATAAAGTCTATCACTGTTCCCATTGTTTCTCCATCTATTTGCCATAGAGTAATGGGACCAGATGTCAAATTAGTTTTTTGAATTTTGATTTTTAAGGTAGCTTCTTCACTCTCCTCTTTCACTTTCATCAAGAGGCTTTTCATCAAGAAAGTGAAGTTACTCTTCACTTTCTGCCATAAGGGTGGTATCATCTGCGTATCTGATGTTATTGATATTTCTCCTGGCAATCTTGATTCCAGTTTGTGTTTCATCCAGCCCAGGAAGCCCAATATGCTGTCTGGGTTTGTCCAGTTACATTATTTCTTGCATTTGGAATATATATGACTTAGAGCAACTGAACAAGTCACAGCTGATTGTTTTACTTGAGAATCCCCAGAGAGGTGGATGTGAGGTGATACACCCACACCAAAATAGAAAGAAATGGTCTGCAAAATGAGGGGGAAAGAGAAAGGGGGAAGGAGGAGAAAACAGAAAGAACAAAATAGAAGAAAAAGCAGCAAAAGAGAGAGGAGCTATGTGGACAAGAAAGTATACTGGGTTGTGTAGGGGTGGATGATGTTTCCCTTCTTCTCTTCTAGGCTTTAATAACTAAATTGCCATAAAACAGGTTAACAGGAGAAAACCAAATTTAATATCTTCTACTATGTCACTTCAGTCGTGTCCAACATTGCAACCATATGGACAGTAGCCTGCCAGGCTCCTCTGTCCATGGGATTCACCAGGCAACAATACTAGAGTGGCTGCCATGCCCTCCTTTTTCCCTGGGATCTTCCTGACCCAAGGATCTTAAGTCTCCTGCATTGGCAGGTGGATTTTCTACCATTAGCGCCACCTAGGAAGCCCATCTTACGTACAGGAACCACATTAAAAATACAAGATTCAAAGAAGTGACCAAAGTAGGCAACTTTTACACCTTTTAGACAAGGAAACAATCTGTGAAGAAATGACAGGGCAAAGAGGTCTGGGCTTGAGGTATTTAAATTAGTGAAAAAGTAACACGGTTTATTTATACAGTTTACTAGGCTCTAAATTCCCTGTCTCTGGTTATAGGAAAACCTCCTGCTGCCTGATACAGAGAGGGTACTTTTCACATGGGAGGTTTATGTCATGCTTTCAGTGTCCATTTTACACCGGCTCTTTCTTAAGTAACTTTAATTCGAAACAATCTATATGCCAGTGGTAAGGAACCCAAAGCCAATGCAGGACACCTAAGAGACATGGATTCAATCTCCAGGTCAGGCATATCCCCTATAGGAGAACATGGCAACCCACTCCAGTATTCTTGCTTGGAGAATCCCATGGACATAGGAGCCTGGTAGGCTAAAGTCCATGGGGGTCACAAAGAGTCAGACACAACTGAAGCGACAGCACATGCCAAGAAGCATATTTGGCAGCTGGAATACTCTGCTCTCCTTCTGTTGACTCCTGCTTCTTTAGCCTCTGAAATTCCCTTCACTCTACTCCATCCACTCCATTTTTACAAAAGGCCTACACTAGTACCTGCTTTTGCTAACTGAAAGAAATATGAAGAGGATTTTTGCTTTTTAAAAAAGGCCAATAAGCAAAAATAGCATTAAGCATTTGTTCTGCAGTGAAATCTATATGCAGGTCAGGAAGCAACAGTTAGAACTGGACATGGAACAAAAGACTGGTTCTAAATAGGAAAAGGAGTACATCAAGGCTGTATATTGTCACCCTGCTTATTTAACTTCTATGCAGAGTACATCATGAGAAACCCTGGGCTGGAAGAAGCACAAGCTGGAATCCATGCCGGGAGAAATATCAATAACCTCAGATATGCAGATGACAACACCCTTATGGCAGAAAGTGAAGAGGAACTAAAAAGCCTCTTGATGAAAGTGAAAGAGGAGAGTGAAAAAGTTGGCTTAAAGCTCAACATTCAGCAAACGAAGATCATGGCATCCAGTCCCATCACTTCATGGCAAATAGATGGGGAAACAGTGGAAACAGTGTCAGACTTTATTTTGGGGTGCTCCAAAATCACTGCAGATGGTGACTGCAGCCATGAAATTAAAAGACGCTTATTCCTTGGAAGGAAAGTTATGACCAACCTAGATAGCATATTCAAAAGCAGAGACATTACTTTGCCAAAAAGGTCTGTCTAGTCAAGGCTATGGGTTTTCCTGTGGCCATGTATGGATGTTGAGAGTTGGACTGTGAAGAAGGCTCAGTGCCAAAGAATTGATGCTTTTGAACAGTGGTGTTGGAGAAGACTCTTGAGAGTCCCTTGGACTGCAAGGAGATCCAACCAGTCCATTCTGAAGGAGATCAGCCCTGGGATTTCTTTGGAAGGAATGATGCTAAAGCTGAAACTCCAGTACTTTGGCCACCTCATGTGAAGAGTTGACTCATTGGAAAAGACTCTGATGCTGGGAGGGATTGGGGGCAGGGGGAGAAGGGGACGACAGAGGATGAGATGGCTGGATGGCATCACTGCCTTGATGGACGTGAGTTTGAGTGAACTCTGGGAATTGATGATGGACAGGGAGGCCTGGCGTGCTACGATTCATGGGGTTGCAAAGAGTCGGACATGACTGAGCGACTGAACTGAACTGACTCACATCCATACATGACTACTGGAAAAACCATAGCTTTGACTGTACAGACCTTTGTTGGCAAAATAATGTCTCTGCTTTTTAATATACTGTCTCAGTTCAGTTCAGTTGCTCAGTCATGTCCAACTCTTTGCGACTCCATGGACTGCAGCATGCCAGGCCTCCCTGTCCATCACCAATTGCTGCAGCTTGCTTAAACTCATGTCCACTGAGTCAGTGATGTCATCCAACCGTCTCATCCTCTTTCATCTCCTTCTCCTCCTGACTTCAATCTTTACCACATCAAAGTCTTTTCCAATGAATCTGTTCTTCGCATCAGGTGGCCAAAGTTTTGGAGTTTCAGCATCAGTCCTTCCAATGAATATTCAGGATTGATTTCCTTTAAGATGGACTGATTCAATCTCCTTGCAGTTCAAGAGACTTTCAAGAGTCTTCTCCAACACCACAATTCGAAAGCATCAATTCTTTGACACTCAGCTTTCTTTATGGTACAACTCTCACATCCTTACATGACTACTGGAGAAAGCATAGCTTTGACTAGACAGACCTTTTTTGGCAAAGTAACGCCTCTGTCTTTTAATATGCTGTCTAGTTTTCTCATAACTTTTTTTCAAGGAGCAAGCATCTTTTAATTTCATGGCTGCAGTAACCATTGGCAGTGATTTTGGAAACCAAGAAAATAAAGTCTATCACTGTTCCCATTGTTTCTCCATCTATTTGCCATAGAGTAATGGGACCAGATGTCAAATTAGTTTTTTGAATTTTGATTTTTAAGGTAGCTTCTTCACTCTCCTCTTTCACTTTCATCAAGAGGCTTTTCATCAAGAAAGTGAAGTTACTCTTCACTTTCTGCCATAAGGGTGGTATCATCTGCGTATCTGATGTTATTGATATTTCTCCTGGCAATCTTGATTCCAGTTTGTGTTTCATCCAGCCCAGGAAGCCCAATATGCTGTCTGGGTTTGTCCAGTTACATTATTTCTTGCATTTGGAATATATATGACTTAGAGCAACTGAACAAGTCACAGCTGATTGTTTTACTTGAGAATCCCCAGAGAGGTGGATGTGAGGTGATACACCCACACCAAAATAGAAAGAAATGGTCTGCAAAATGAGGGGGAAAGAGAAAGGGGGAAGGAGGAGAAAACAGAAAGAACAAAATAGAAGAAAAAGCAGCAAAAGAGAGAGGAGCTATGTGGACAAGAAAGTATACTGGGTTGTGTAGGGGTGGATGATGTTTCCCTTCTTCTCTTCTAGGCTTTAATAACTAAATTGCCATAAAACAGGTTAACAGGAGAAAACCAAATTTAATATCTTCTACTATGTCACTTCAGTCGTGTCCAACATTGCAACCATATGGACAGTAGCCTGCCAGGCTCCTCTGTCCATGGGATTCACCAGGCAACAATACTAGAGTGGCTGCCATGCCCTCCTTTTTCCCTGGGATCTTCCTGACCCAAGGATCTTAAGTCTCCTGCATTGGCAGGTGGATTTTCTACCATTAGCGCCACCTAGGAAGCCCATCTTACGTACAGGAACCACATTAAAAATACAAGATTCAAAGAAGTGACCAAAGTAGGCAACTTTTACACCTTTTAGACAAGGAAACAATCTGTGAAGAAATGACAGGGCAAAGAGGTCTGGGCTTGAGGTATTTAAATTAGTGAAAAAGTAACACGGTTTATTTATACAGTTTACTAGGCTCTAAATTCCCTGTCTCTGGTTATAGGAAAACCTCCTGCTGCCTGATACAGAGAGGGTACTTTTCACATGGGAGGTTTATGTCATGCTTTCAGTGTCCATTTTACACCGGCTCTTTCTTAAGTAACTTTAATTCGAAACAATCTATATGCCAGTGGTAAGGAACCCAAAGCCAATGCAGGACACCTAAGAGACATGGATTCAATCTCCAGGTCAGGCATATCCCCTATAGGAGAACATGGCAACCCACTCCAGTATTCTTGCTTGGAGAATCCCATGGACATAGGAGCCTGGTAGGCTAAAGTCCATGGGGGTCACAAAGAGTCAGACACAACTGAAGCGACAGCACATGCCAAGAAGCATATTTGGCAGCTGGAATACTCTGCTCTCCTTCTGTTGACTCCTGCTTCTTTAGCCTCTGAAATTCCCTTCACTCTACTCCATCCACTCCATTTTTACAAAAGGCCTACACTAGTACCTGCTTTTGCTAACTGAAAGAAATATGAAGAGGATTTTTGCTTTTTAAAAAAGGCCAATAAGCAAAAATAGCATTAAGCATTTGTTCTGCAGTGAAATCTATATGCAGGTCAGGAAGCAACAGTTAGAACTGGACATGGAACAAAAGACTGGTTCTAAATAGGAAAAGGAGTACATCAAGGCTGTATATTGTCACCCTGCTTATTTAACTTCTATGCAGAGTACATCATGAGAAACCCTGGGCTGGAAGAAGCACAAGCTGGAATCCATGCCGGGAGAAATATCAATAACCTCAGATATGCAGATGACAACACCCTTATGGCAGAAAGTGAAGAGGAACTCAAAAGCCTCTTGATGAAAGTGAAAGAGGAGAGTGAAAAAGTTGGCGTAAAGCTCAACATTCAGAAAACAAAGATCATGGCATCTGGTCCCATCACCTCATGGAAAATAGATGGGGAAACAGTGGAAACAGTGAGAGACTTTATTTTTGGGGCTCCAAAATCACTGCAGATAGTGATTGCAGCCATGAAATTAAAAGACGCTTACTCCTTGGAAGGAAAGTTATGACCAACCTAGATAGCATTTTGAAAAGCAGAGACATTACTTTGCCAAAAAGGTCCATCTAGTCAAGGCTATGGTTTTTCCAGTGGTCATGTATGGATGTGAGAGTTGGACTGTGAAGAAAGCTAAGCACTGAAGAATTGATGCTTTGAACTGTGGTGTTGGAGAAGACTCTTCAGAGTCCCTTGGACTGCAAGGAGATCCAACCAGTCCATTCTGAAGGAGATCAGCCCTGGGTGTACTTTGGAAGGAATGATGCTAAAGCTGAAACTCTAGTACTTTGGCCACCTCATGAGAAGAGTTGACTCATTGGAAAAGACTCTGATCCTGGGAGGGATTGGGGGCAGGGGGAGAAGAGGGCGACAGAGGATGAGATGGCTGGATGGCATCACTGACTAGATGGACATGAGTTTGAGTGAACTCTGGGAGATGGTGATGGACAGCGAGGCCTGGCGTGCTGTGATTCATGGAGTTGCAAAGAGTCGGACACAACTGAGTGACTGAACTCAACTGAACTGAACTGAGCAATTACAGAAGCAGTGCACACCCTGAGCATCAAGAGTGGCACTGCCAAGCTCCTTTCCCATGAACTACGCTCACGTCAAGGCTGCCACAGCTTTGAACTCTGTCTGTGAGCATGTGTGCTTTATCTCACTTTGTTCTGTGCATCGTTAACCAGATGTGTTCCTCACATTATGCCATTTTAGTTTATGAACTATTTCATAGGAATACTCTACTTTGGGATAGCTGGGGGAAATCATTATAGTCTCATATGGGATTTTGCGGATGTTGGATTTGATTATGAATAATGTGAGGCTTGAAGTGAGGTGGGTTTGCTTCTGGCTCACCAGAACACTCCTTCCCCGGTCCTCCTTTACCTTAAGAAAGCACTGAGATGACTGACAGAGGATCTCAAAATTATGGTTCATCTGGAAGCTAAAACCCATTGTCACTGAAATTTTCTAAGAACTTTTTTACAACAATGTCACATGAAATAGAGGAGGAGATGTATTATGTAGGATGGAATGTGCCTTCTTGAATGTATCTTCACCTATGCTATAGGTGTCAACTTGACACCATCAACATATCAGATCAAGATAATTTCAGTAAGATCTCAGGAAAATTGGCGATCCTCATATGAATGTACAGAAGGCTTATTGGGGTGGCGACTGGAGGTTATACAAACTGCTTCCCTTATTTATCTACAATAAAATAGCAATATCTTGACTTTAAATAATAGGTTCCTTCCAATCAGTTTACTTGCAATTCTTTGGCTTAGGGCTGTTTAGCAGGACATTTTCTTGCCTTTAAGATAACTTACACTCTGTTTATTTTTACTGGAAGTATGCAGCAAACACTGGATTCTCTATGGTGAAGTGGTTTGACATGGCTTTCTAGTTCTTCCTTGCCAAAGATATGCCTCAGTTCTATTTTTTATCATTTTTTCCCTATATTCCACACTTTCTCAACCCGGGCTCCCTGCCTTAGGATGAGCTATTATTTGAATTGGGGGCTTTTGTTCAAATTTTCTACCATCCCATGCGTTCACTTTCAGACTAACTTTATTGTTTGACTTATACGGAGAACTGTTTTCTGCCAAAAAATTGTAAAACAGCTATGGTAACTAATAACTTTGGATGAATTTTCCACTGATTTCATTTGCTGTATGTCTAGGTTATGTACATTGTGATACTGAGAGGATAGCAATGTTGGAGAAAAAACCTTTTTCAACAAGATAGTCATTTTCTGATAAGGGTTTCAATTGCATATGGATTTCCCTTTGGGAAGAAACATTTCTGAAGCAACATCTGCTTTGCCTGTAGCAGCACAAGGGTCATTAGCATTTAATTACTTCATAACCAATATCATGAGCTTCCATGTGGCTCAGTGGTAAAGAATCTGCCAGCCAGTGCAGGTTCAATCCCACAGTCAGGAAGATTCCCTGGAGAAAGAGATGGCAACCCACTCCAGTATTCTTAACTAGGAAATCCCAGGGACAGAGGAGCCTGGAAGGCTGCAGTCCACGGGGTCACAAAAGAATCAAACATGGGTTTGTACCTAAACAACAAAAACCATTATCATGGGGTCTATTTAAGAAACTGGAAGAAAAATAAATTTTTCTTCTTTAAGTTTATGCATTATGGAATTTTCTTATCTTTACCTTGGGACACTGTTTTAGACATATAGTATGCATTTAAGTTGAATTGTTTAGTTCTAAAACACATTTGTCCTATGTACCTTTTCAGTCTCTTTATTCCTGCATGCAAAGAAAAAAAGAATTGACTGAGAATAATATTCCAAGATTTGACAAAGTTTCTGGTGTGTGGCTCCAAGGCTTTTGTAACAAATGGGGTACCAAGAGGTAGTATATTATTTTTATAGTGTGAACATGTCAACATTAAGATTAAAGTACTGAAAAATGGCAAAAATTTCAAATGCTAAATAATCTTAGTATGTAAGATTATAGTGACAGAAAGTCAAGAAAGGCAATTGTGATGGCTTCTGACGGGTATTTTGTTGAAAAGCATGGTTTATTGGCCAACAAAACTCTAAAACTAAGTTATTCAAATCTGAAGATATTACGGTACTGAAATCTATTTTCAGATGCATAATATACATTAATACACAGTGATATCAGGGGCGTCCCAGATGGTGCAGTGGTTAAAATATCTACCTGACAATGCAGGAGACGCAAGAGATGTTGGTTCGATCCCTGGATTGGGAAGATCCCCTGGAGAAGGAAATAGAAACCCACTTCAGTAATTCTTGCCTGGAAAATTCCATGGACAAAGGAGAATGGCAGGATACAGTCCTTGGGGGTCACAAAAAATCAGACATGACAGAGTAATTGAGCAATGCATATACAATATGATATTATTTATGAATTTGTAATCAGTAAAGTCAATATAATTGCCTTTAAGAAGATTTTACCTTTCCCCTAAATGGACATTTCCTCCCAGTTCTTTTCATCTATTATTTTTAGTTGGCCACAGTGTGTTGCAATTATGCTTAACATGTTTTTTAGGCTTTTGAAACTGTGATCTTTTTGAAGGCAACATCCATGACTCATTTTTTATTCTTAACACTTAGCATAATATATTCTCAAGGCATATTTTTAAAGATAAAATGATTTACCCCTATTAGAATAAAAAATTTTTTATAATGTGATTCGAAATATGTATCATCTTGGTATAAATAAGCTCACACAAAATTTTGCCCGCTTAATAACAAAAGTATATTCAGAATATATTGTGGTTTATGAAGGGAATGGCAACCCACTCCAGTATTCTTGCCTGGGAAATCCCATGGACAGAGAAGCCTGGCAGACTACAGCCATTGGGGTCACAAAGAGTATGACATGACTATGCTACTATGCTATGCATATTAAAATTTGGAATGCCTTCATTTAACATTTTTCTCAAAATGGCTTTCACACTTCACAGCTCCTGAGCAACGAAATATCTTTTCTGTGTACCATTAAAGTCTTGTTTCTGAGAATAGCTAAAAAATATTTTTCTTTGTATAGGTTTTGTGTTATCCATAGTGCTTATATGTATGTGAGTATGTTCACAGTGAGACAGCATAGATTTTAAGCAATGATAATCCCAATCTCATAGATTTCATTTTTCTTATCTCTAAATTGCTATTTCTTATAACTTCATTTTCTTATTTTTTCTACTTTCAGGGGAATATTCTACTAGACAGAACAATGATCAAAATACTAGAGTTTACTCTGCTGCTGCTACTGCTAAGTCGCTTCAGTCATGTCCGACTCTGTGCGACCCCATAGATGGCAGCCCCCCAGGCTCCCCTGTCCCTGAGATTCTCCAGGCAAGAACACTGGAGTGGGTTGCCATTTCCTTCTCCAATGCATGAAAGTGAAAAGTGAAAGTGAAGTTGCTCAGTCGTGTCCGACTCTTCATGACCCCATAGACTGCAGCCTACCAGGCTCCTCCATCCATGGGGTTTTCCAGGCAAGAGTACTGGAGTGGGGTGCCATCAAAAGGTACTTAAACCTAGGAGTAAATTTAACCAAGGAGGTGAAAGAACTGTACACTGAAAACTATAAGATACTGTTGCAAGAGATTGGAGAAGTTACAAATAAATATAAATATATTCTATGCTCACAGATTGGAAGAATTAATATTGTCAAAGTGCCCATATTATCTAAAGCAATCTACAGATTCAATGCAATCACCATCAAAATTCCAAGTGGGTAGCCTTTCCCTTCTCCAGGGATCTTCCCAACCCAGGAATCGAACCAGGATCTCCTGCATTGCAGGTGGATTCTTTACCCACTGAGCTATATTTTTTACAGATATAGAAAAAATTTAAAAAATTTATATGGAACTGGAAAAGACTTCAAATAGCTAAAGCAATCCTGAGAAAAAAAATAACAAAGCTTGAGGCATCACACTCCTTGATTTCAAACTATATTACAAAGCTATTGTACTCAAGACAGTATGGTATTAACCAAAAAATATATACAAGGATCAATGAGACAGAATTGTGATCCCAGAAATAAATCCATGCACATGTGGACAATTAATTTATGATGAAGTATCAAACAGCTTACAATGGAGAAAGGACAGTCTCCTCAGTAAATGGTGCTGGGAAAACTGGATAGTCACATGCAAAAAGAATAAAACTAGATTACTATTTTACACCATACACTTAACATGCTATTCTAAAGTTTCATGAATGTCACAAATGGCAAGATTTTACCTTATTTTATGGCTGAGTAGTGTTCCATTTTGTGTGTGTGTGTGTGTGTGTGTGTACCATATCTTCTTTATCCATTCTTTTCTTGATGGGCATTTAGGTTTTTTTCCATATTTTGGCTATTGGAGATAAGGCTGCAATGAACATGGGGGTGCATATATTCTTATGAATAAAATGGAAAAGTAAATAACAAACTTGTAAATAACAAACTTGGCAAACTGCAAAAAAAAATCCATTACTAAAATAATTATTGATCAGGATAATATACAAACAGAATATACTAGCTATGTATCTTTGATAAATCTCCTCACCTCACCTCTCTTAAGTTTGTTAACACATTAAATGGAGATAATGATGATTATGATAAAAATCACTCAGTCGTGTCCGACTCTTTGCAACCCCATGGACTGTATAGTCCATGGAATTCTCCAGGCCAGAATACTGGAGTGGGTAGCCTTTCCCTTCTCCAGGGGATCTTCCCAACCCAGGAATTGAACCAGGATCTCCTGCATTGCAGGTGGATTCTTTACCCACTGAGCTATGAGGGATGCCCTAAATGGAGATACTGACTATTTACTGGACTGCTGTTGGGAGCATATTAGGTAACTCATGTAAAACCTTTAAATGATGTCTGGCATATAGCAAGTGCTTCATAGCATGTAAACTATTGCTGCTGTTATTTATTATTAGATGAAAATTCTGGAGAAAAACAAAGAATATAAACATACTATTAGAGAAAATATAAAAATTGGTATAAAAATTATAATATCAAGATATCTCTATTATGTTAGTAAAGATAAATGGTACAGTTCAATGTGGGAATGAAACAATTAAAATCACTTCACATATTGCTGATTATAAGATTATACGTCTTGGGCTTCCTTGGTGGCTCAGTGGTGGAGAGTCTGCCTGCCAGTGCAAAGGACAAGAGTTTTGGTCCCTGGTGTGGGACAATCCCAAACGACACGGAGCAGCTGGGCCCATTCACCCCGGCTATTGAGTCTATGCTCTAGAGCCAGGGAACTGCAACTTCTGAACCCACCTGCTGCAACTACTGAAGCCCTTGCACCCTGGAGCCTGTGCTTTGCAATAGGAGGGGCTGCTGCGGTGAGGGGCACACACACTGCAACTGGAGAGTGGCATCTGCTCACTGCAGCTGGAGAGGAGCCCAAAAAGTGGTGAAGACCCAGTGAAGCCAATAAATAAATAAATAATTTTTATAATTATATCTTTCTAGAAAGGAACTGAAACCATGTATTTAGAATTTTTAAATCATTTGCTTTCTTAATAAAATAACTGTTTTAGGAATGTATCTTGAATAAATAGATATTTGGATATATATAGGTATTTATATGTGTGTGTATACATACACATCTGTGTGTATGTTTATCACAATATTTATTGTTTAAAACATCATTGAGGTTTTCAATGCTATTTATAATAGCAAATATGTTAGAAACAATTAATGAGTCCAAAATAAGTGAATGGTTTAATAAAGCTAATGGAATATCAGGCATGGAGGGTAAAATTTTAATAGATATTATAATGATACAGGGTTGCTAGAAATAGCTTTTTAAAAATAGAACATATTCCTGTATGTATACATCAAATATAAAGGTTACACATACCACATAAAAATACACAAAGAAATGTAAGAGTAATTGAGTTATTAACAGTAGCAACCTGCATAAAGGGCACATATTTTCACCTTTTACTTTGCCTTCCTTTTGCTTCCAATATCATTCTGTGACTGTAACTGCTAACTTAAAACATTGTGGCTATAATATATTAATACAATAGTTAAGAATGAGGAAGTGACTTTTGCAGGTCTGACTGTGAATCTTGGCACTATCACTCATACTCTGCATGACTTTGGTCGTATTACTCAATCTCTAAAGCCTCTGTTTTTCTCATTTCAAAGATAGTAATATCACAGTTGCCCCTCTATAGATTACAAACTTGCCATGGTGAACGGGCTTGCATAACTCAATGAACTTATGAGCCATGCCTTGCAGGGCCACCCAAGATGGATGGGTCACTGTGGAGAGTTCTGAGAAAATGTTGTCCACTGGAGGAAGGACTGAAGGAAGAAATATCAATAATCTCAGATATGTAGATCAGTTCAGCTCAGTCACTCAGTGGTGTCTGAAACCTTGCCACCCCATGGACTGCAGCACGCCAGGCTTCCCTGTCCATCACCAACTCCCACAGCTTGTTCAAACTCACATACATTGAGTCAGTGATGCAATCCAACCATCTAATTCTCTGTTGTCCCCTTCTTCTCCTGCCTTCAATCTTTCTCAGCATCAGAATCTTTTCCAATGAGTAAGTTATTCGCATCATGTGGCCAAAGTATTGGAGCTTCAGCTTCAGTATCACTCCTTCCAAGGAATATTCAGGATTGATTTCCATTAGGATTAACTGGGTTGATCTCTTTGCACTCCAAGGGAGTCTCAAGAGTCTTCTCCACCACCACAGTTCAAAAGCTTCAATTCTTTGGTGCTTAGTTTTCTTTATGGTCCAACTCTCACATCTATAAATGACTAATGGAAAAACCATAGCTTAGACAAGACAGACCTTTGTCAGTAAAGTAATGTATCTGCTTTTCAATATGTTGTCTAAGTTGGTCATGGCTTTCCTTCCAAGGAGCAAGCCTCTTTTAATTCATGGCTGCAGTAATCATATGCAGTGATTTTGGAGCCCAAGTAAATAAAGTCTATCACAGTTTCCGTTGTTTCCCCATCTATATACCATGAGGTGATGGGACCAGACCCCACGATCTTCATTTTTTGAATGTTGAGTTTTAAGCCGACTTCTCATTCTCCTCTTTCACTTTCATCAAGAGGCTCTTTAGTTCCTCTTCACTTTTAGTCATAGGGTGGTATGATTTGTATACCTGAGGTTATTGATACTTCTCCCAGCAATCTTGATTCCAGCTTGTGCATCATACAGCCAGGCATTTTGCATGATATACTCTGCATATAAGTTAAATAAGCAGGGTGACAACATACAGACTTGATATACTCTTTTTGCAATTTGGAACCAGCCTGTAGTTCCATGTCCAGTTCTAACTGTTGCTTCTTGACTTGCATACAGATTTGTCAGGAGGGAGGTAAGACGGTCTGTTATTCCCATCTCTTGAAGAATTTTTCACAATTTGTTGTGATCTATATAGTCAAATTCTTTCATTTCAGTTTAGTTCAGTCGCTCAGTTGTGTCCGACTCTTTGCGACCCCATGAATCACAGCACACCAGGCCTCCCTGTCCATCACCATCTCCCGGAGTTCACTCAAACTCACATCCATTGAGTCGGTGATGCCATCCAGCCATCTCATCCTCTGTCGTCCCCTTTTTCCTCCGGCCCCCAATCCCTCCCAGCATCAGAGTCTTTTCCAATGAGTCAACTCTTCACATGAGGTGGCCAAAGTACTGGAGTTTCAGCTTTAGCATCATTCCCTCCAAAGAACACCCAGGGCTGATCTTCTTCAGAATGGACTGGATGGATCTCCTAGCAGTCCAAGGGACTCTCAGGAGTCTTCTCCAACACCACAGTTCAAAAGCATCAATTCTTCAGTGCTCAGCCTTCTTCACAGTCCAACTCTTCACATCCATACATGATCACTGGAAAAACCATAGCCTTGACTAGATGGACCTTTGGTGGCAAAGTAATGTCTCTGCTTTTCAATATGCTATCTAGGTTTGTCATAACTTTCCTTCCAAGGAGTAAGGGTCTTTTAATTTCATGGCTACGGTCACCATCTGCAGTGATTTTGGAACCCCCCAAAATAAAGTCTGACACTGTTTCCCCATCTAGGTGCCATGAAGTGATGGGACCAGATGGCATGATCTTCGTTTTCTGAATGTTGAGCTTTAAGCCAACTTTTTCACTCTCCTCTTTCACTTTCATCAAGCAGCTTTTCAGTTCCTCTTCACTTTCTGCCATAAGGGTGATGTCATCTGCATATCTGAGGTTATTGATATTTCTCCTGGCAATCTTGATTCCAGCTTTGGTGTAATCAATAAAGTAGAATTAGATGTTTTTCTGGAATTCTCTTGCCTTTTCAATGATCTAAGGGAGGTTGCCAATTTGATCTGTGGTTCCTCTGCCTTTTCTAAATTCAGCTTGAACCTCTGGAAGTTCATAGTTCACATACTGTTGAAGCCAGGCTTAGAGACTTTTGAGCATTACTTTGCTAGCACATGAGATGAGTGGAATTATACAGTAGTCTGAACATTCTTTGACATTGCCCTTCTTTGGGATTGGAATGAAAACTGATCTTTTCCAGTCCTGTGGCCACTGCTATGTTTATGATTATATAGAGGAAGTGACAAATAGATTCAGTGGATTGGATCTGATAGATAGAGTGCCTGAAGATCTGTAAATGATACCACTCTAATGGCAGAAAGTTAAGAAGTATTAAAGAGTCTCTTGATAAGGGTGAAAAAGGAGAATGAAAAAAATTGGCTTAAAACTCAACATTCAAAGAATTAAAATCAAGGCATTTGGTCCCAACAATTCATGGTAAATATATAGGGAAAATGTGGGGAAAATGACAGATTTTATTTTCTTGAGCTCCAAAATCACTGCAGACTGTGAATGCAGCCAATGAAATTAAAAGACATTTTCTCCTTGGAAGAAAAGCTATGGCAAACCTAGACAGCATATTAAAAAGCAGAGACATCACTTTGCTGACAAAGGTCCATATACTTAAAGTTATGGTTTTTCCAGTATTCACATTGTACAGATGTGAGAGTTGGACAATAAAGAATCTTGAGCACAGAAGAATTGACACTTTCAAACTGTGGTGCTGGAGAAAACTCTTGAGGATGAACTGGACAGCAAGAAGATCAAACTAGTCAATCTTAAAGGAAGTCAACCCTGAATATTCATCAGAAGGACTGATGGTGAAGTGAAGCTTCAATAATTTGGCCACCTGATGAGAAGAGCTGACTTACTGGAAGAGATTCTTATGCTGGGAAAGATTGAAAACAAGAGGAGAAGCGTGCGACAGAGGATAAGATAGCTGGATGACAACACTGCCTCAATGGACATGAGTTTGAGAAAACTCTGAGAGGTAATGAAGGGCTGGGAGGCCTGATGTGCTCCAGTCATTGGGGTTGGAAACAGTTGGGTACGACTTAGTGACTAAACAACAACAAGGTGTTCTGCTTAAGACCTGTATTTCTAAGATATTAGATAAACAGTGGAATATCCACACAGCAGTATACAATGCAGTTATAATAAGAAAAATCTCTATAACTATTCTATATAAGATCCAAGAGACATTACTAAGTTGAAAAAGAAATATTAAGGAAAGAATGTATGGTATGAAAGTGAAAGTGAAGTTGCTCAGTCGTGTCCAACTCTTTGCGACCCCTTGGACTGTAGCCCACTAGGCTCCTCCATCCATGGGAGTCTCCAGGTAAGAATACTGGAGTGGGTTGCCATTTCCTTCTCCAGGGGATCTTCCCAACCCAGAGATTGAACCCGGGTCTCCCGCATTGCAGGCAGACCTTTAACCTCTGAGCCACCAGGGAAGCCCAAAATATAAGGAAGGAATGTATGGTATACTGTCACTTATTAGACAAATGGATATTTATTTATCTACTTTTTAAATGATATTAAAAATCAATGGATGGATAAGCTACAAAGTTTAAAAGATTGATATTCAGGAGAGAGGTGATTCAACATGGTAGGCACATACAGGAATAAATTTCTTGGAATATGCAGTACATTAGAGATTCGATCCTTGGAAATTCTAAGTATTTACATAATCACAAAATGAAACTGTGATTTAAAAGATTTAAAAAAGAAATCTCCAAAAGGTGAAATAAAACAAATGAAATATATTTGGTGACATATCAGTATAGAGGATCTATTCCAAGTGATTTAAGAAAATATGGTAATCTGACCACACATTGTCAGTGGATTACAGCATCAGTCAGTTAAGTCACTCAGTCATGTCTGACTCTTTGTGACCCCATGGACTGCAGCACTTCAGGCTTCCCTGTCCATCACCAACTCCCTCAGCTTGTTCAAACTCATGTCCATCGACTCAGTGATGCCATACAACCTTCTCATCCTCTGTCGTCCCCTTCTCCTCCTGCCTTCAGTCTTTCCCAGCATCAAGGTCTTTTCCAGTGAGTCAGTTCTTCACATCAGGTAGCCAAAGTACTCGATCTTCAACCTCAGCATCAGTCCTTCCAATGAATATTCATGACTGATTTCCTTTAGAATTGACTGGTTGGATCTCCTTTCAGTCCAAGGGACTCCCAAGAGTCTTCTCCAACACCACAGCTCAAAAGCATCAATTCTTTGGTGTTCAGCTTTCTTTATGGCCCAACTCTCACATCCATAAATGACTATGGGAAAAAATCATAGCATTGACTAGGTGGACCTTTGTCAGTAAAGTAATGTCTCTGCTTTTTAATATGCTGTCTAGGTTGGTCAAAGCTACTGGAAAAAAACATAGTTTTGACTAGACAGGCCTTTGTCTGGATTACAGCATAAAGACAGAAAAAACTAAAAAAAGAAAAAAAAAAAACTTTAGTAATCATGTTGTTTCTAGTGATGTAATTAATGGTATCATTATTTAAGGCTTTTGCCTGTAATGGAGAATAAAACGAATGAATAATTATACAATATATTGCACAGGAACTTGAAATGTTAGGTCCATGAATCCAGGCAAATTGGAAGTGGTCAAACAGGATGTGGCAACAGTGAACATCAACATTCTAGGAATCATTGAACTAAGATGGACTGGAATGGGTGAATTTAACTCAGATGACCATTACATCTACTACCGTGGGCAGGGATCCCTTAGAAGAAATGGAGTAGCCATCATCGTCAACAATAGAGTCCGAAACGCAGTACTTGGATGCAATCTCAAAAAAGAAAGAAAGATCTCTGTTTGTTTCCAGGCAAACCATTCAATAACACGGTAATTCAAGTCTATGCCCTGACAAGTAATGCTGAGGAGTCTGAAGCTGAACGGTTCTATGAAGCCCTAGAAGACCTTTTAGAACTAACACCAAAAAAAGATGTCCTTTTCATTATAGGGAACTGGAATGCAAAAGTAAGAAGTCATGAAACACCTGGAGTAACAGGCAAATTTGGCCTTGGTGTATGGAATGAAGTAGGGCAAAGGCTAATCGAGTTTTGCCAAGAGAATGCACTGGTCATAGCAAACACCCTCTTCCAACAACGCAGGAGAAGACTCTACACATGGATATCAACAGATGGTTAACACTGAAATCAGATTGATCATATTCTTTGCAGCCAAAGATGGAGAAGCTCTATAGAGTCAGCAAAAACAAGACTGGGAGCTGACTGTGGGTCAGATCTTCAACTCCTTATTGCCAAATTCAGACTGAAATTGAAAAAAGTTGAGAAAACCACTAGACCATTCAGGTATGACCTAAATCAAATTCCTTATATTAATAGAGTAGAAGTGAGAAAGAGATTTAAGGGACTATATTTGATAAACAGAGTGCCTGATGAACTATGGACAGAGGTTTGCAACATTGTAGAGAAGACAGGGAGCAAGAACATCCCCAAGAAAAAGAAATGCAAAAAAGCAAAATGGCTGTCTGAGGAGGCCTTACAAATAGCTGTGAAAAGAAGAGAAGTGAAAAGCAAAGGAGAAAAGGAAAGATATACTCATTTGAATGCAGATTTCCAAAGAATAGCAAGGAGAGATAAGAAAGCCTTCCTCAGTGATCATTGCAAAGAAATAGAGGAAAACAATAGAATGGGAAAGACTAGAGATCTCTTCAAGAAAATTTGAGATACCAATGGAACATTTCATGCAAAGATGGGCTCTATAAAGGACAGAAATGGTATGGACCTAACAGAAGCAGAAGATATTAAGAAGAGGTGGCAAGAATACACAGAAGAACTATACAAAAGATCTTCATGATCTAGATAATCACCATGGTGTGATCACTGACCTAAAGCCAGACATCCTGGAATGTGAAGTCAAGTGGGCCTTAGAAAGCATCACTACGAACAAAGCTAGTGGAGGTGATGGAATTCCAGTTGAGCTATTCAAATCCTAAAAGATGATGCTGTGAAAGTGATGCACTCAATATGCTAGCAACTTTGGAAAACTCAGCAGTGGCCACAGGACTGGAAAAGGTCAGTTTTCATTCCAATCCCAAAGAAAGGCAATGCCAAAGAATGCTCAAACTACCACACAATTGCACTCATCTCACTTGCTAGTAATGTTCAAAATTCTCCAAGCCAGGCTTCAGCAATACGTGAACCATGAACTTCCAGTTGATCAAGCTGGCTTTAGAAAAGGCAGAGGAACCAGAAATCAAATCACCGACATCTGCTGGAACATCGAAAAAGCAAGAGAGTTCCAGAAAAACATCTATTTCTGCTTTATTGACTATGCCAAAGCCTTTGACTGTGTGGATCACAATAAACTGTGGAAAATTCTGAAAGAGATGGGAATACAAGACCACCTGATCTGCCTCTTGAGAAACCTGTATGCAGGTCAGGAAGCAACAGTTAGAACTGGACAAGGAACAACAGACTGGTTCCAAATAGGAAAAGGAGTATGTCAAGGCTGTATATTGTCACCCTGCTTATTTAACTTATATGCAGAGTACATCATGAGAAAGTCTAGGCTGGAAGAAGCACAAACTGGAATCAAGATTGCCAGGAGAAATATCAATAACCTCAGGTATGCAGATGACACCACCCTCATGGCAGAAAGAGAAGAAGAACTATAGAGCCTCTTGATGAAAATGAAAGAGGAGAGTGAAAAAGTTGGCTTAAAGCTCAGCATTTGTAAGACTAAGATCATGGCACCCAGTCCCATCACTTCATAGCAAATAGAGAGGGAAACAGTGGAAACTGTGACTTTATCTTTGGGGGCTCCAAAGTCACTGCAGATGGTGACTGCAGCCATGAAATTAAAAGACGCTTACTCCTTGGAAGGAAAATTATGACCAACCTATACAGCATATTAAAAAGCAGAAACATTACTTTGTCAACAAAGTTCCATCTAGTCATGGCTATGATTTTCTAGTAGTCATGTATGGATATGAGAGTTGGACTGTAAAGAAAGCTGAGTGCTGTAAAATTGATGCTTTGTGGTGTTGGAGAAGAATTGATGCTCTATGGTGTTGGAGAAGACCCTTGAGATTTCCTTGGACTTCCAGGAGATCCAGCCAGTCCATCCTAAAGGAGATCAGACCTGGGTGTTCATTGGAAGGACTGATGTTGAACCTGGACTCCAATACTTTGGCGTCCTGGTGCAAAGAGCTGACTCATTTGAAAAGACCTTGATGCTGGGAAAGACTGAGGGCAGGAGAAGAAGGAGATGGTAGAGGATGAGGTGGTTGGATGGCATTACTGACTCAATGGACATGAGTTTGGGTAAACTCCGGGAGTTGGTGATGGACAGGGAAACCTGGCGTACTGCGGTTCATTTGGTGGCAATGAGTCAGACATGACTGAGTGACTGAACTGAACTGAATCCTATTTTTTGGTAAAGAGGCTCTCAATGGTGTTAGTATTAATAGTAACTACAATAGTTGCAACACATCATATATTATCAAATCCATGAGTTAGTAAAATATTACATTGTATATCTAATTGGTTCCCATTGAAAAATCCTAGGGAAAAAATACATTATTTTGCAAACCGCTAATAGAAAAATTTAATTTCATCCTGCTTTCCTATACATCTTCTGTCACTGGAGAGGAGAAAAGTTGCACTTTATAGAACTATCTCAGCTAGTAAGGTAAGAATTAATGTTAGACTTTGACAATGACCATTTTACAATTCCTATTAAATGAATGAATCTAGTCATTGAGCATGAACAGCTGTTAACATTATAAAAATAGAGACAACCAGACATTATGTGTCTCCAGATGGAAGAACATTACATTACATATAAAATATTCTTGTCAAAAAATTGAACCCAAATCAGATCAAGGCTGTGGATCCAATTTAACAGGAAATAGAGACGTCAGAGCAATAAGTTAAACTAAATTGTATGAAACTACACAGCACAAATGACCCAGTTTCTATTTTCTTTAAAAAGCTACACTTTTATTAAAATATAACAAATATGGAAAATATGTGTTTTATTTCTATGCTTTAATATGTATAATATGTTTTAAATATATGCTTTTATATCTATAAATTATAAAGAACTGAATATTTGATGATATTGAGATATCATTAATAATTAAAGGACAGTTAAATTATTGATGATTTTAAGAAATACAAAAATAATTTTGGGTGAAATAATTTCCAATGTGGAATTGTTCAAAATATTATACGTGCTGGCATACAAACTAAATAATATTGCTGTGATTGGATGATGAGTGTACAGATATTAATCTATATTTTGCTTATTTTTAAGGTTTCAAACATATGACACTCTGTGTTTTAAAATGTTTAGTTTTGTCATATAGATCCAGCACATTTATTTTAATTTTATTCCTAGATATTTTAGGGCTTCCCAGGTGGCATAGTAGTAAAGAATCCACCTGTCAATGCAGGAGATTCAAGCCATGTGGGTTCGATCCCTGGTTCAAGAAGACCCCCTGGAGAAGGGACTGGTAACCCACTCTGGTATTCTTGCCTGGGAAAATCCCATGGACAGAGGAGCCTGGCAGGCTACAGTCCATGGCATCACAAAGAGTCAGACAAGACTGAGCACACATGCTGATGTCTGCTGCTGCTGCTAAGTCGCTTCAGTCGTGTCCGACTCTGTGTGACCCCATGGAGCCCTACCAGGCTCCCCAATCCCTGGGATTCTCCAGGCAAGAACACTGGAGTGGGTTGCCATTTCCTTCTCCAATGCATGAAAGTGAAAAGTGAAAGTGAAGTTGCTCAGTCGTATCCGACTTAGCGACCCCATACACTGCAGCCTACCAGGCTCCTCCTTCCATGGGGTTTTCCAGGCAAGAGTACTGGAGTGAGGTGCCATTGCCTTCTCCGATGTTGATGTCTAGGTATTTTAATTATATAATGCTATCTTAAAACCTTTTCTTCCATTATATTTTCAAACCATCTCTTGTGTTTGTAAAGATGAAGAATAGTGTTTTAATAATAATCTTATAATACCAACACATTTTAATCTCTCAATATTTATAATTAGGCTCTAATTAACTCCATGGGTTTTTCTAGGTCAACAAACACATCATGGACAAATCATATTTTGTCTTATTTTCAACTGTATGCTTCTTATTTCTTTCTTCTACCTAATCATGTCATTTGGATTCATTTGAGCAATGGTAAATAATAGTGTGACAAAGGTGATTCCCACCTTATTTTTACCTTGTTGACAAAGCTTCTATTTATTCACTCACTTCTGTCCCATCATTTTTTAAATAGTTGATAGTTTTATTTTTGGCTGTGCCATGTGGATGCGGGATCTCAGTTTCCCAATCAGGTGTCGAACCCCACACCCTAGCAGTGATGGCACCTAGTCCTAACCAATGGACCTCTAGGGAATTCACAAGCCCCACTATTAGGCATGACACTTGGTGTATATGTGTGTGTGTGTGAGTTACACATGCGTGTGCAAACTGGATTCCTATTATCATGAGCTTTAATTAAGAATAGATATCAAATTTTAATAAACAGCTTTCCAAAATCTATGGAAATAATAAAACCAATCATTAAATGAGTAACCAATATGCTCATACTGCTTGTGCCTTTTCATTGAATAATATTCTTCCATTTCTTTCAACTTCATAAACAGCCTGATCTAGGTCACATATTATAATATGACAAAGTTCTTCTTTTCCTCCTCATCTTCTACTTTTTTCTCTTTCCTCTAACTTTTAAATCCATATTTCAGTTTGCTGTATTTAAAAGTTTAGGTTTTAAACTCTAGCTACAGTTGCCCTAACAATAACTCATAAATCCAGCTTCTCTCTCCAGGTTATTATACCTAAGTTTGGCCCTCATTCTTTCTGTTTGGTATCTTCAATGTTCTACCAGCTGGTTCTCCTACCATTACACTGCTTGCTCCTCCCATCCCCTATCCACACAGCTACCATACCACAAAGTGTGTAAAAAACACTGTGGATTGCTATCGCCATGCTTCAGAACCAATGCTAGTTTCTTAAGAATTGCAGAATAAAATATAAAGTCTCTCACAACTTGTTCACAATCAACCCTCTCAGCGTTCTTGATCATATTCCACTGCTCTCTCTCTTTTTTTTTTAATAAAGTTTCCTTTCTACAAAGCAGACTCAGTTAATTTTTGTTCTAAATTCCTAAAACATAATTTCTAAATCTGTGTAGTTTCAATTGCCATTTTGTATTTTACTTTGTTCATATTCATATGTCTCTCACACCAGAGTAGGAATTATATAAAAATTGAATATGATTCTTAGGCTTCTTTTTATCCCCCAAACATTGCAAAGTCAGTCAAATAACAGTCAGTAAAAATATCATGATTAGTTAACTGTCACATAAGAGACACTCAGTAAATACTTGTTGATTTAATGCACAAATGGCACCTAAAGGTTTATGTACCTTAAATATTTCTTGTAATAGCAAAAGATCCATTAGCTTGATTATCCATTATAAGCCCAGAGTGTAGCACAGTGGTTAGTATGTAAGCATACCTTCAATGAATGAACCAATAAATTATTAATGATGGTCTTCTAACTCTTAGATTTTTGACTGTGCTTTAATGTCTCCTTATAATATAATTTAGATCTTTTGTTCTGAGACTTCTGCATACTCCTTGAGTCCCTCATTCTGCCTATTCTCTCCATAGCTTTTACTGCCATCCTTGTTAAGACAATCCAGGTTTTCTGGGTCAAACTCTGATCTTCCTTGTTTAGACTTCATCACTGACAAAGGTTTCTTTCCTTTTGTTGGTTTTCTTTTCTTCTTCCTTGAAAGAAGTTCTGTTTGTCAGTGTAATGGAAACACATCTTTTACCTTATGATTTAAACTTATTTTTATACTCTCCCCAAATTTCCACCATCAATAATATTCTCCTCCCGCATCTAGTCTCTTGCATGGCTGTAACTTATGCTCTGTGCCTGCTCAGTCACTAAGTCGCGTATGACTCTTTGTGGCCCCATAGACTGCAGCCCTCCAGATTATTCTGGTCAAGGGATTTCCCAGGCAAGAATACTGGAGTGGCTTGCCATTTCTTCCTCCAGGGGATCTTTCTGGCCCAATGATCAAACTTTCGTCTCCTGCATTGGCTGGCAGGTTCTTTAGCACCCAGTCACCAGGGAAGCCCACTGACTTATACTACTGTACTCTAAAATGGTGTTAGTCACTCAACTGTGCCTGACTCTTTGTGATCCCATAGACTGCAGCTTGCCAGAAGTCCCAGAATTCTCCCAGCAAAAATTCTGGAGTGGGTAGCCATTCCCTTCTCCAGGGGACCTTCCTAACCCAGGAACCAAACTCAGGTCTCCTCTTAAATATTGTAAATTCTTTGCCTCCATAAAAGTCAAATAATTTCTTCCCTCAAGTCAAGGACTTCACATAGAAGAAATGGCCCCTGAGACTTTGGAAAGAGGTATCTGAGTGAATGTGTCTCATATTCTTAAACCTCACATTAGCTACAACCTTGTAGATAAAAAGAAGCATCTTTTTCTCCCTTGCTAAGTTGTTTAACCTTCTGAAAGACAGACCTTATGTCAGGTAGCTGCCTTACAATGTGATGCTCATTTCCCCCAAGATCCTCCCCTGCCTTTCCTCTTTACCTGCAGCCCAGTAACTATGACCACTATTTAGCATTTCTTCAGAGGGAAAACTTGGTCTCTGCTTTTCCTACCGAAAGTACCATACAACCTGACTAAAATATACTAGCAGAACACATGGGAAAGTGTAGTTGACTATGCTGGACTAGGATGGGGTGTGGGCAGGATAGGGGAGAATTTACTGACATGCAAACACTCTCTTACGACTCAGGACATAGCCCTAGCCCAGACACTTGGAACTTGTCATGATACACTCCTGATATGGACTTGCTAAAACTTGGAAATGATAATGACCCTAATAAATAATGTGACAATTCTGGACTGCTTTGTAAAGTATTTTAAAGGGGTCAAAAGACTCAGGGATTAAGCATGGTCAAATAAAATTACACAGTATGGAGAAATACTACTTAATTCTGTTTCTTGAGAGGATCAGAGGAAACTCCTTTCATTAAGGCCTTGAGGAATTCCTTGGTGAAGTAGGTCACTGGCATCCCTGAAAATTTCATAAAAATCATCTAAAGGTCAAGTTTGACTGTAACAAATGCCACCATGGAACTGAATATGCTAGTGTCTATAAGGATGACAAGATTATAGAATAGCAGAACCAAAGAGGATGTCATTACCATACCAGGCACTTGGTAACCAGGATGTATTTGCCATAGGGGTCAGTACACAAGGGCAAATAGGCCATGATGCTATTAGGGCAAGAAAAATGGACAGCAACTTGTGTATACTTTAGCTTACATAACTAGAAAAAAAAAGTCAAGGTGTGGAAAGCAAAACACTGTTTTCAGCTGCTTGTGAAAAGCAGTTCCTTTCTGAAACTTCACTAAAAAAAAAAAAAAAAAAGATATTGATTCTTCTTTAGTTATAGCCCTATCTATGAACACATTATTATTATAGGCAGTTAAAACCCATTCCAATGAATCAGTGACAGCTTTGCCTCAGTACTTATGCCTCTGAATTCAGTCAATCAGTAGCAGCCTACAGTTCTTAAAGCCAGACAATCAACAAAGGCTGTTCCAGGAGCTGTGCTTCCTTGACTGAAAAATGACCACTCCCTGAATGTTTCCTTGATGGAATGTCAGCTGACTCCTGAACTCTATGCTTCTCAAAATCCTACACAGAATCATTGTTTGGAGACAATGCTTTACAAAACCAGCCATTCCTTGGTGAGTAAATGATAAATTCAGCTTTTATGCTTGTTTCAAATTCTTTGGGGCCAGGGGTTGAGGAAGGAACTTGCTTTCACACACTGCAATGGGAAAGTTGTATCTCTCACCGTGTTTCCTGATCTGAGCTGGTGGTTACACACAGAACTCACCAGTTCAGGAGATGCCAGGTCTTCTTTAGATAGGATAGGACCTTGTAATGCCATGGTTTCTTTACATGATGAATACTCTCCCAATACTTCCCCCAATGAAACCTGAAGCTGTTTATCAGAGTAGGTATAGACTACAATAAGGAAGATGTGAGAGACCACAAAGGCCCCCAGTAAGAGCAGGGTTTATGAAAACCATTATAAATGAAATCTTGGTCCAGGCTTCTTTCATAGGAGGCCAAATAAGTTCAGGGATTCAGTATATATCCATTTCCTCAAAAAAAGTCTTCTCTGACTTTTGTAATAAGAATCATTAATGTAGGAAGGGCTGTGTAGAACATTGTCCCTATCTAAATAGTAAATTTGGAGACAGCAACGGCAACCCACTCCAGTGTTCTTGCCTGAAGAATCCCAGGGACGGGGGAGCCTGGTGGGCTGCCGTTTATGGGGTCGCACAGAGTCAGACACGACTGAAGCGACTTAGCAGTAGCAGCAGCAGCAAACAGTAAATTACAGTCAATATTTCATCATAGGTAAATTCCACAGGTTAGCACCTCCTCAAATAATTGAAGTATGCAAGGGTTAAGCCTCCTAGCATCTGCCATGTTTCTCTGTGTGAAAAATTAAAAAACTAAAACAGATAGATCATAGAAGATAATGGCAGAAAAAAAAATCAATAAATGGTAGCTCCAATAACCCTGAATATTCATTGGAAGGACAGTTGCTGGAGCTGAAACTCCAATACATTGGCCACCTGATGCAAAGAGTCAACTCACTGGAAAAACCCGGATACTGGGAAAGATTGAAGGCAGAAGGAGAAGGGGGCATCAGAAGATGAGATGGTAGGATGGCATCACTGACTCAGTGGACATGATTTTGAGCAAACTCCAGGAGATGATGAAGGACAGGGAAGCCTGGCATGCTTTAGTCCATGGGGTCCCAAAGAGTCAGACATGACCTAGTGACTGACCAACAACAACAAGCCTCAATAACAGTTGCTATGAAGATGTGAGATCTTTACTAGAGCAGATCAACATAGCTCAGGAACCCTATGTGTAGCTACTATGGCAAGTGCATTCTTTCCTATCTTTATTTGTAAAAAGGAGTAAAGGAGTTTGTTTTTACAAGGAGGTTACAGTTCATTGTCATGTTCCAGGGACATAATAACTTTATTGTTCTCTGTGACATATAATCTTCAAGGACTTCAATGTCCTAAAAGCACAGGACTGAGACACCAAATGACCATAAATGAAAGCTGTCCACAGTATGCTGGTACTGTTAGATCTTCCAACTCACATTTTTGAGCAAGGGCAGCACCGATCTGCTGTATGCTAAAAATAATACATTTGACATAGAGTCTATGCCGTCCAGAAGCCAAGAAAAAACTATATAGTTGGCCCAAACAAATCAATTGTCCACTGGTATTGCATATAACATCTCTTTCAGCATATACCTATGGCTTCATGGAATTTGAATGGTCAAAGTGGTAGGGAGGTATCCTCAAACAATGGATGGAGAATAAAACTCTTGTCTGGTTCACAAGTGAGTCATCTCTATATGATGGTGTGAATAAAACTATACTGCTGCTTCATTCAGCTTCACTTGTAGGTAGAGGGATACATACTCAAAGGACAACAGCTGAGAACAGTCCTCTCATAAAGTAGAAAAACATACTTGTTCATTATTTTTATGTAAGTGGAGAAGCAAAAATAAAACTGTCTTCAGTATATACTGAAGATATACATGTATCTCCATATATGTAATGATAAATATATATTTTATAATATATATTAATAATATTAATTAATATTAATATATGAAGGTTTCTGTTACAAAATTGAGGAATAGAAGAATATCTCTGGAAATCAGTAGATTCAGTAATGTAATTGTCCTATTTTTAGTGATAAAAGTAAATGGGTAATTGTGTCAGCACACATTCCTACTATCCACCTAATTTCAGCACAATACACAGCCAGCACTGCACCTCAAATGGGTAACATAACCTTTCTTTTTTTAAATTTCAGCCTCACATCGTTCTCTAGCTATTCAAGTGGATAAAATCCTTATCTAGAAGTCCAGGGCAGTTAACACTCATGAGACAATCCTCAACAGTGCTATTATTTATGTATTTTCCAAATAGGATTTTCTGTGACTTATAGCCTTAAGAAAGTGAACTATTATTATCAAAATTTCCTACTTTCTCTTCTTAAACTTTTCCTGTATTTTATAGAGCAACATAGTTATACTTGACTTCTAAGACACTCAAATAGTAAAATGCCATTGTTTTCCTCTATAAGAAATAATATATAAAAATCTAAGGCCTTATGTATGTAATTCTTGTAGAATAAGTATGAATGGAATATATAATTAGGAAATATAATATGGAAAAAATTGTGATATAACCAAAACTTACTTTATACAGCAAAATTATCAAGGGACTTTTAATTTCAGAATACAGTTGACTTTCACAATGTGATTCTTTTCTTTTTAGACAACCTAGTATGTTTTCTTGGGTATGGTTCTTACATATGGAATTATGCAAGGTTTTCCATTAAAATGGAAAACAAAGATTTAGAAGATTTAGAAGCCAAAGACTATTACCCAGAGTAAGGCTTCCTTTTTGTGTCATTGAGCCTTTTCATGGTCACATTCAGTGCCCTTTGGGTTAAAGCATCTAGAGTAATGGCAGTGTTGCAAGCGGTAGAATCATCTAGATGTGTCACTGAAAGCTAGTCTCTAAGTGTCACCAAGTTTTACCTCTTATAAAATGTGAGTTTTAATACTTTGCAGTGTTGAACCTAGTTTCCTAAACCTTATATTTAGTCTTTACAAAGAAGCAATAACCAGATTGTCATATTGTGATAAGTATGTGAAAAACACCACAGTATCATAATGTGTTGTCTGTAATATAACATAAATATGTTTTAAATATTATATAATTTCTCTCACTATATCTGACATAGGCTATAGATGAACCACTGTGCATGGCTAGGTGGGTTGCTCAACTGAATTAAGACTAATTATTAACTAACAAGCACTTCAGATATATTTGTAATGATATGCAAGGGAGATCCAGAACTAACAAATTTATTTGCTACTCTAAGGGCTTCCTAGGTGACACAGTGGTAAAGAATCTGCTTGCCAATGCAGGAGACACAAGAGACTTCACTAGGTGGGGAAGGTCCTCTGAAGGAGGGCATGGCAACCCACTTCAGCATCCTTGTTTGGAAGATTCCACAGACAGAGGAGCCTGGTGGGCTATTGTCCACAGGGTCTCAAAGAATCAGACATGACTGACACATGAACAAAGGAAGGTGTTGGAATAAATATCCCCAAAGAAATAAGAAATAAACCATTTTAATTTGTTATTTTACATATGGTGTCCAATTTTTAATTTGTGAATAATGTCTGCTAGAAGTAAGTACTGAAGAATTAAAAAAAATTATTCTCATAATGTTAAAATACACATTTGAAAATTATTTTCTGCCAAATAATATTATAAGTGAAACACTCACTAATTTCTATGAAAGTGACCATGTACCAGGTAAGCAATTACAATAACTGTAAGATAATTTTTGTAATTAAAAAATTCTTATAATCTTTATAAGATTCCAAATCAGTATAATTCAGTATAATTAAACGCTGATATTATAATGCAGTCTGTAAATAATCATGGTTTTTTACAAACATTTATTGGTATGAAATTATATTTCAGAAATTTCATGTAGCCAAAATGTAGAAATGATTATATGTCAAGGCTTAAAATCTTTACCTTAAGTGGCAGCATAAGAGGACTAAACCAGTGCCACTCAGCAACTGATCCACAGACCACACTTTGAATAGAAAAGGTTTTAAAAGGTAGTTGAAAGTACCTCAGTTCAGTTCAGTTGCTCAGTCATATCCGACTCTTTGTGACCCCATGAATCGCAGCACGCCAGGCCTCCCTGTCCATCACCAACTCCTGGAGTTCACTCAGACTCATGTCCATCAAGTCCGTGGTGCCATCCAGCCATCTCATCCTCTGTTGTCCCCTTTTCCTCCTGCCCTCAATCCCTGCCAGCATCAGAGTCTTTTCCAATGAGTCAACTCTTCGCATGAGGTGGCCAAAGTACTGGAGTTTCAGCTTTAGCATCATTCCTTCCAAAGCACACCCAGGGCTTATCTCCTTTAGAATGGACTGGTTGGATCTCCTTGCAGTCCAAGGGACTCTCAAGAGTCTTCTCCAACACCACAGTTCAAAAGCATCAGTTCTTTGGCACTCAGCTTTCTTCACAGTCCAACTCTTACATCCGTACATGACCACAGGAAAAACCATAGCCTTGACTAGATGGACCTTTGTTGGCAAAGTAATGTCTCTGCTTTTGAATATTCTACCTAGGTTGGTCATAACTTTCCTTCCAAGGAGTAAGCGTCGTTTAATTTCATGGCTGCAGTCACCATCTGCAGTGATTTACCTAGATAAAGTTAAAACTTAAGTTTGTTTGTGATAGACTTGGGCATGTTTTTATTTAATAATTACAAAGTGTAAAAGACCTAAAGAAAACAGTGACAAGTCTACAGCCACCATTGAGAATAGTGTGGAGATTCCTTTAAAAATTGGAAACAGAACTGCCATATGACCTAGCAATCTCACTGCTAAGCATATACACCAAGGAAACTAGAATTGAAAGAGACACATGTACCCCAATGTTCATTGCAGCACTGTTTACAATACCTAGGACATGGAAGCAACCTAGATGTTCATCGGCAGATGGATAAATAAGGACATTGCGGTACACATACACAATGGAATATCACTCAGCTATAAAAAAGAACACATTTGAGCCAGTTCTAATGAGGTAGATGAAACTGGAGCCCATTATACAGAGTGAAGTAAGTCAGAAAGAGAAACACCAATATATTAACGCATATATATGGAATTTAGAAAGATGGTAACGACAACCCTATATGCAAGACAGCAAAAGAGACACAGATGTAAAGAACAGATTTTTGGACCATATGGGAGAAGGAAAGGGCGGGATGATTTGAGAGAATACCACTGAAACATGTATATTACCATATATGAAATAGATGACCAGTGCAAGTTCAATGCATGAATCGGAGCATTGAAAGCCAGTGTGGGACAACCCAGAGGGATGGGGTGGGGAGAGAGGTGTGAAGGTGTTCAGAATGTGGGGACTCATGTACACCCGTGGCTGACTCATGTCGATATATGAAAAAAACCACCACAATATTGTAAAGTAATTAGCCTTCAATTAAAATAAATTAATTAATTAAAAAAATAAACACTACTGATAATAGCAGTGACAAGTCAGTGAATCTTTCATAAAGCAAAACTGAATTATATATATAGATATATATAGACATATATTGGAGAAGGCAATGGCACCCCACTCCAGTACTCTTGCCTGGAAAATCCCATGGACAAAGGAGCCTGGTGGGCTGCAGTTCATGGGGTCGCTAAGAGTTGGATACGACTGAGTGACTTCACTTTCACTTTTCACTTTCATGTATTGGAGAAGGAAATGGCAACCCACTCCAGTATTCTTGCCTGGAGAATCCCAGGGACGGGGGAGCCTGATGGGCTGCTGTCTATGGGGTCGCACAGAGTCGGACATGACTGAAGCAACTTAGAGCAGTAGCAGCATAGACATATATACACATTTATATAATTATGATGCATAATATTACCAATAACATAGTCCAGAGAAAGGAAAGGAGAGAAATCCTGAAGGACCATCTTCCAGACAAAGAAGCTTAAACATTGGAAGATCTCAAAGGATACATTCTTGTTGTGATGGTTAACTTTATGTCAATTTGGCTGCACCACATTGTCCAGATATTTGGTCAAACATTATTTTGTTTCTGTGAGAATGTTTTTGGATGAGATAACATTAAAATCAGTTGACCTTGACTAAAGTAGATTGCTGTCCATAATGTGGGTTTAAGTAAGTAAGTAAAGTCGCTCAGTCGTGTCCGACTCTGCGACCCCGTGGACTGTAGTCCACCAGGCTCCTCCATCCATGGGATTCTCCAGGCAAGAATGCTGGAGTGGGTTGCCATTTCCTTCTCCAGGGGATCTTCCTGACCCTGGGATCGAACCCAGGTCTTCCGCATTGCAGGCAGATGGTTTAACCTCTGAGCCACCAGGGATGCATTGTGTTATATATGTATTTATTCTAATATTAGTTTCCTTGCATTAAATGTCTGTTTCTTTCAGTAGGTTGAGAGTTCTTAGAGGCCAGAAATTGTATCTTACTGTTTTCTGTAATCTCAACTATGATTAGTACTATAGCACCTGATTTATATTACAGACTCAGTTCAGTTCAGTTCAGTCACTCAGTTGTGTCTGACTCTTTGTGACCCCATGGACTGCAGCACATCAGGCTTCCCTGTGCAACACCAACTCCCAGAGTTACAGACTCAGTAGACACTTCTTAATGGAATTAAGTGAATGAATAACTGAGATAAAAATTAAATAGATTTTGTGGAATGTGTGGTAGGAATAGGACTAGAACATGGTTCTAGTAAACTGTTGATCAAAGAGGATAATTTTCCTAATGCTTCCCTAATGCTTATGGGAAGTCTGCCAGAGAGTAGAAAAGGAAGTCTGTGGGCTTGGAAGCGACTGGTGGAAACTTGAATGTGGGTTTGTCCTATTTCTGGAATATCTTTGTGGAGTGCTTACAAAATTAAGTAACTTTCAAATAAAGTGTCAACAAATAAAATTGTTGACACTTTATTTATTATGCACTTCTGTGCTTCATTCTGACTTCCCGTATCTTTTCCTGACACATCAGCACAATCTCCATTTTCTATATATGGTGTATTTTGCTTCCTCTTCTGGTCCCCAATTAAACCTGTTCTATTCATCCATGTGTATAGTTCATTATGCATAGAATCCCACTTGCCAGAGGCTGGTTATTTCTCCAAGGTTGGCAAGCAGTTATATTCTATGGACCCTCGGGCAGATGAAGAATATAAAATAACTCAAATGTTCTGATGGGTTAGAGGAAAGAAGGAGGACAAATCATAGAGAAAGAACAGAAAAACAGATACATGATAAATAGCTATAGAAGAGGAAATAATACATGAGGAGAATCAAAAAGGAAAACTGAGGGGTAAAAAGAAGTTAGCAATGTTGTCTGATCCGAGAATAGACTACTTTCTCGCCTGGTTGTCACTGCTTCCTTAACAGACCCATTTTTACATTTATTCATACTGCTTTTTCCCCACTGACAGTGGAAAGTATTTAGGAAAAGAAGAAATGATCATCCAGACATGTTCATCCAGAGAAACTCATTCTGTTTTATCCCAAATGGTCATTTTCCCCTTTCATAGAATCCTGAAGCTAGAGATGCTTAAATCATCTCCACACTACTCACCACCTCCCATTCCCAAAGTGATGACCATGTATTTTCTAAAATATCTCAAGTGAGAGCAAACTCACTACTTATAGCTATTTGAAGCTTTTCTTTCCATCAAGCAAAAAGCTGATTTTCTATAGCTTCCTCTTATTGATCTTTGGATTAATTACTGACATCCTTCCAATATCTATAGACAGTTGTAATATTCTCTTTAATTTTATCTTATCCAGGCTAAATATCTCCTTTTCCCTCAACCTTTCCTCATAAGATACGCCTTTTAGTCCACTTGCCATGTTGGTCACTTTCCTTTGAAATGTTTCCTTTTTTTCATTCTATTAATGACCAGTACCCAGCACTGAACACAACTCTTCAGATATGATCTGATAGTGAAGTACTTCATTCTTGGCAAATGGCTACCTGTCATTTAATGCCTGCTCTACTTTTTTTTTTTTTTTAAACATAGAAATGATAGGACTCTTACATGTTTTTCTTCAAACTGGTCTCCACCAAAAGCTGCCACACAGGGTTTGATACTTCCTGTCCCCAAAGCTATTAGACTCAGGCCAACCATTAACAGGACTCTGAAATGGAAATGTGAGAGTACTAATCATACTGATACTAAACACAACTGTAGAAATGGAATATAGAGCTATAAGAGACAACATATGTGTACAAGGGCATGACCTCCTTCACATTTCTGTACTAGGAGAGACTCAGGAGCATTTACAATCTTCATAATCCTGAGTTTCTGCCAGAAAGTATCATTGCATGGGAAGATTTTGTCCCTGATACTTTCATTTACCTCATGTGTGCAACATATAGAAGCAGATACTCAAGAACTCCAGAGTTAAGGCACTGGTTCTCAGTTTCCAATTAGCTGAAGGTCTGAATACAATCAAACACAAACCTAGCAAGAAGAAATGCTCCAGTATATGGTCTTTGGACTTGGAATTGCATCATCATCATTTGCTTGAGTGTCCAGACTACCATCCCACTCTGCATACTTTGCATCTCCATAATTACATGGGACAATTTATTAAATCAATCTCTCTCTCTCGCTGCTGCTGCTGCTGCTAAGTCGCTTCAGTCATGTCTGATTCTGTGCGACCCCATGGACTGTAGCCTACCAGGCTTCTCCGTCCATGGGATTCTCCAGGCAAGAACACTGGAGTGGGTTGCCATTTCCTTCTCCAATGCATGAAAGTGGAAAGTGAAAGTGAAGTCGCTCAGTCATGTCCGCTCTTAGCGACCCCAAGGACTGCAGCCTACAGGCTCCTCCATCCATGGTATTTTCCAGGCAACAGTACTTGAGTGGGGTGCCATTGCCTTCTCTCTCTCTCTCTCTCTCTCTCTCTCTCTTTCTATATATATATATATATATATATATATATAGTCATCCTGCTTATTTAACTTATATGCAGAGTACATCAGGTAAAATGCTAAGATGGACAGATCACAAACTGGAATCAAGACTGCTGGGAGAAATATCAACAACCTCACTATGTAGATGATACCACTTTAATGGCACAAATTGAAGGGGAACTGAAGAGCATATTGGTGAGGAAGAAAGAGTAGAGTGAAAAAGCTGGCTTAAAACACAACATTCAAAAAACTAAGATCATGGCATCCAGTCCCATCACTTCAAGGCAAATAGATGGGTACAAAGTAGAAATAGTGACAGATGTTGGGTTTTTTGGGGCTCCAAAATCACTGCTGTTGGTGACTAAAGCCATGAAATTAAAAGATGCCTGCTCCTTGGAAGAAATGCTATGATGAACCTAGGCAGTGTATTAAAATGCAGAGACATCACTTTGCCAACAAAGGTCCGTCTGGTCAAGACTACGGTTTTTCCAGTAGTCATGTATGGATGTGAGAGTTGAACCATAAAAAAAATGAAAAATTTATGCTTTCTAACTGTGGTGTTGGAGAAGCCTCTTGAGAGTCCCTTGGACTGCAAGGAGATCCAACCAGTCCATCCTAAAGGAGATCAGTCCTGGGTGTTCATTGGAAGAACTGATGTTGAAGCTGAAACTCCAATACTTTGGCCACCTGATGTGAAGAACTGACTTATTTGAAATGACCCTGATGCTGGGAAAGATTGAGAGCAGGAGGAGAAGGGGATGACAGAGGATGAGATGGTCGGATGGCATCATCGATTCAATGGACATGAGTTTGGGTGAACTTCAGGAGTTGGTGATGGATAAGGAGGCCTGGCATGCTGCGGTTCAATGGTTGCAAAGAGTCGGATACGACTGAGTGACTGAAGTGAACTGAAATGAACTAAACTGTGGAAAAGACTCTTGAGAGTCCCTTGGACTGCAAATATATATCTATATATATATAGATATACATATACACATAGCTTCCATTCTCTGGAGAACCTAGACTAATATACCTATAGTTAAAATTTTCTTCTCTATTTATAATATATAGCTCAATTAAATATAATCTAAAAAGTCCTTAAAGTGCCCTTGTTTTACATACTCAGAAGACATATGGCAAAAATGAGCCTTATAGGTAGGGAAATCAGTATTCATGAGAGGAAAGGAATAATTGTAAGACTAAAATAAAACAGCACCCATACTCCATGTTGTGCTATACACTATTTCCTTAGGATATTGATAGTGAGTGGTTTTTATTCAAGAAGATGATCGAATTGGTGGTGGATCATGAGGCAGAGTAATTTATCATCCCTTTGGACATCACAGCTTCCTTTTACAGAATTTCTAATCTATCATATTACTGATAAATTATAAAGAATGATGAAGATTGTCAGTGAAAAATGTCACAGAGGAAGAAAGATCAACGTGAAACCATTTAATGACCAGATCAGATTCATAGAAACTTGGTGGCTTAGTCCTTAAAATATTCTAATGATAGAATCTTTAAGAAACGTTAAAGATATTTTGTTCTGTTAATTTTATTTGGTACTTGAGTTCTATCTGTAACATCTCTTCTAAGACTCTGCTTGTCATGCTTAAGATAACCACCCTAGGAGAAATCTGGTTAATACAGTAAAATTCATCTCCTTTTCTCCACTGATTCTACTGTATCTCTTTTGAGATACATACATATATTATCTTCAAATGTTCAAATATTTGAAGACAATCTGAAGAAGGTTCAAAAGAGATAATGCAGGCAAATGTTTCTAGTTTTCCATTTTCAAAAAATGTTCTCAATGTGGTCTTATGGATTGTGGATTTCTGTCACACATTTAGCTTTTATAAGACAGCAGTCCTATGAATGCTTTTCTGATACTTAGGGATGTGGGATCTTAGGGATGTGAACAAAATTTCTTTTTAATAGTGAATGAGATTATGTATACAAAAATTGGGGCACTAGATGCCCCAGTTAACTAGAGGCATTCTAGTTAATATTACCTGACAGAAAATAATGGCAGATACAGGACAAAGTGTGGGAGAAAGGTAGATCCTATAGAGAAATACAAATTACTTCAGTTGAAACTCAAAAGGGCATCTTTGACAGTTTTTAATTCTTTAGAAGAAATTTTCTCTAGTCTCAAAGGGGTTATTAAATAACAATGTATGTGTTTTGCACAAGAAAGATAACACCTCTAATGGGATTTAATTGTAAATAAATGTTCCCAATGTTCTAAAGATTAACTCAGAATAAAATCATGCCTCCCACTGAATGAGCACTGTCCTTTTCTAATACAGCTAAGAGGGTCTTCTACATTTCTCTTATTGGTAGATTTCAACCCACAACTTCAAGTTAGCTGTACAACAGAAGAGTAGCACAATTATAAGTTTAACTAGACTATATCTGATGTTACTTTTTTTGAACAGGACTGAATCTTATTTCCTTTTTATTTAATATTTGTGTGTTCATATTTCATGATACAAATGTAACCAGACAAATCACAGCTTCAGCAGCCAAACATCAGTCTAACATTTATAAAAGAATATTGTGATTGAGTTATGTGTACATTTGCAAAGAGATAACCAACCAGATTACAGACTGAGGAATCACAGCAACAGCCTGGAAAGCCCCTGGGAACAACTGAACATTCAGCAGAACATCTTCTCTCCTGTCACTGCTAGACAGTCACTCAATTTAGTGCATGTGCATGTGCGAAATTTATGGAAAAAGCTGCACTCAGCCTAAATGCGACAGATTGTAACAAAAAGGAAATTACCTAAAGAAAATAAAATATGATCTTAAAATGTTAGTGAATTTTTTAAAAAGTGAGACATTTATTTTCTTTCCAAAGCTAATCTCTCTTAATATAACTACTGCATTACAGGACTCTAATGAAAAACTAACAGCTATATACATTTAAGGCATGGGGAGAAAAATGTTTAATATGATCATTTTTGATACCAAAGCCCCCTCAAATTGTAAAAGCAAAGACTACAGGGGACAAAGAAAGATTTTATCACAGTTAAGGTATTTCTTCTTTCATTCAATGGGACTTTTTGATTCCACAAATGCTATTTTCATCTTATTTTCCTTCCAGGCTTAACTGCCTATTTTATGGATTAAAAAACTCGTAAAACAGTAAATCACATGAAGGAAAGCAATACAGAAAAAGCATAATCACAAAGGTTATGAAAGTTTTAACTATGTAAGGAGAGAATACTGTGATTGAATATAGGAATAATTAAAAAATACCTTTCACCTTTCCCCTCATCAGGTAACGTCTGCTTATTAGTATTATTCCTATCCTCATATTTGTTTTTTAAAAAATTAAAGAATAAATACATCAGATTTCCTCATCCATTTCTAGTGTAATGTTGTGATAAAGTGAAAAAAAAAAAAAAGAGGTATTTGTAAAGAAAAGTAAGGCCAGTACAATGAGGATTATGCATCTGGAAGGAACAGAGTAAGTATATGACAGAAGTTTCATTCAGATCTCCAGGATCTGTTGTTTCCAATCTGTGCTGGACTCTACTGATGGGGCTTGATAACAGATGAGACCAGGGAGGAAGAACCATATCCCAGAAAGACCCAGAGTCTAAATATAATTACAACAGACACTCAACTCTTGGTACAGACATGCTATCTCTCCTGTAGAAGCATAATTGTGAGTCACATTATACCTTCATCAGAGCCTTTATCATATTTTTAAATCTGAAGAGGCACAGATATAGTAAGGTTAAGATTCTTGTGGAGAAATGTTTCATATAGAAGTTAAATATTTTTGTGTATGGTGTTAGAAAGTGTTCTAGTTTCATTCTTTTACAAGTGGTTGACCAGATTTCCCAGCACCACTTGTTAAAGAGATTGTCTTAAATCCATTGTATATTCTTGCCTCCTTTGTCAAAGATAAGGTGTCCATATGTGCGTGGATTTATCTCTGGGCTTTCTATTTTATTCCATTGATCAATATTTCTGTCTTTGTGCCAGTACCATACTGTCTTGATAACTGTGGCTTTGTAGTAGAGCCTGAAGTCAGGTAGGCACGATACTGGATACTTGGGGCTAGTGCACTGGGACGACCCAGAGGGATGGTATGGGGAGGGAGGAGGGAGGAGGGTTCAGGATGGGGAACACATGTATACCTGTGGTGGATTCAATTTGATATTTGAAAAAACTAATACAATTATGTAAAGTTTAAAAATAAAATAAAATTAAAAAAAAAAAAAGTTAAATATGAGCTGAAGTTTAAAGTAGGGAATGGAGATGAGTATGAAGGGCATTCTGGAAAGAAGGAACAGGAAAATTGAAGGCATAGAGACTGCTGATCAAAATGCTTATTTGGAAAGGTAGGGCAAGTGAAAGATAAATGAAATTAATATTTACTGAGTGCCTACAATGTGCTAAAAATTGCAATAACTGCTCCCATGGGTCATATAATTTAATACTCACGAAAACTTTCAAGTATCATTATCCCCTGTAATAGTAAAGACAGTTGTACACCAGTCAGTTGCTTAATATTTGCATTTTGTAGATAAGAATCCTGACTATTTAGAAAATAGTCTTGTGTGACATGCATGCTTACTAAGTTGCTTTAGTCATGTCCAACTCTTTGAAACCCCATGGACTGTAGCCTGCCAGGCTCCTCTGTCCAAGGGATTTTCCAGGCAAGAATGCTGGAGTGGGTTCCCATGCTCTCCTTCAGAGGGTCTTCCAGACCCAGGGATCAAACCTGCATCTCTTAGTCCCCTGCATTGGCAAGTAGGCTCTTTACCACTAGTGCCACTTTGTGCGACAGGTATCAGAAATACACACATGAACATAAAAAGCAGCTAAAAATGTAACTAAATTATAGAAGTCTTTGCTTTTTGTATTAGTTTTCCATAGATGTGTAATAAATCACTACAACGCTAGTGCTTAAAACAGTTCACATTCATTATCACAAAATTTCTGTGGTTCAGGAATCTGGGCACTGTTTAACTGGGTTCTCTGTTTATGGTCTCACAGGCTGCAATCAAGGTATTGATCAGCTGTGTTCTCATCTGGAGGCTCAACTGGAGAAGAGACCACTTTGCTACTCAAAGAATTGGTGTAATTTAGTCTCTTGCAGCTGTAAAACTGCGTATAAGTTGCTTTTCCCAGTTGTTGGTTAGAAGCAACTCTCACCTCCTTGCTGCTGTGCAAAGTTTCTAGAGGCCCGCAACAGTTTCCTGCCACGTAATCCTATTGATTAGCAGCAAGTTGCAGATTCTTCCCATGTTCAAGTACAGAAGATAATACAAGGCATAAATAAAGCCACTCTAGAGCCTATCTGTGATACCCAGGTAATTCAGTGGTAAAGAATCTGCTTGCCAATGCAGGAGACATGGGTTTAATCCCTGAGTTAGAAAGATCCCTTGGAGGAGGAAATGGTAACCCACTCCAGTATTCTTGCCTGGAAAATCCCATGGATGGAGGAATCTGGCGGGCTACAGTCTGTGGAGTGGCAAAAGAGTCAGACTGAGCACACAGACATTCATACGCCATGATTGCTATGTTGCAGAAAATTTAAATTCCATCTGCTATGACTAAGATTTCATTAAAGACTTTAAGTAGGGGAGGGAAATAATCAAAGGTGTGTTGAAAGAAGGAGAAAACTCAGCTTTACCTCCAAAATATGGGAACATTAAGGAAATAGAACTTGCAGGCATTTCCTCGATTGCCTTTCTCTTAGGCCACAGTTCATGAAGTGCTCCAGAAACCACTCTCCTCTCGTCATTTACAAGTTGAGAGGCCCATGAGTTGCCTATGAGAAGCCCACTCCATGTGAAGAATGAATACTATCTCCTCCCTGTGTGCATCCTCATGACCATGAATAATGAGATTAAGAAAAGCAGTAGAGAAAACCAGCTCCCTTGAGACTCCTAGTTGCTAAGATGCATGATGCCTTGGGAAACTGAGCATTGATTGAATCTTGTACAGCGGTACTGTTTGCAGATTGGTCTACAGGGTCAAACAGGATCTAGGGAAAACAGAAATTTGCAGCAAAGATGACCTATGAGATCTAACCAGGAAACAACCAAAAATAAATTCAATGTCCAGGTCCTCCAAAAAAGAGAGTAAAGTGTTCAAGTGTTCCAGAAGAATATACAGAGTGAAACCAGTTAAGGAACTGATTAACCTAATCATAAACCGAGCATGTGGAAACTGCACTGATAATTGCACTCTAGTGACTCACTTATAATGCCATTACAGTGCACATTAGTCACCCTGCTGCCCTACTTGCCCAAAATATACTGCAGACTGCCAGGGTAACAGCTGTTTTCTGCTTTGTAGAGGTTATAAATGTTGTGGCAACAAAGGAGAACAAAGTACATACCTTCTTGCATTCTGCTGGCTTTACTGCTAAGTACAGCTCACTATTTTCTATCTAATAAATAAATATACATTCCATGGAAAGACCATTAATTTTTACAGATGTTCAGGATGTAAAAAAAAAAAAAAATGTTTCCCAAGCACTAATTAGAATATTTAGTTTCAGTTTCCCAGGGTAACCTTTCAGTGACAGGAATTATAGTGAGACTAATGAAAAATCACTATGTAATGGGGGTGATGATGGGCATTTAAAACACCCTGTCTTGGAAGAGATTTCTTGATGAAACTGCTGATGTGAAAATAAGACAAGGATCTAGAATCCTCAGAAATATGATATAAGAGCCTAGATGATTCTGCAAGAGATGTGAAATAACTGTAAGATGGAACCTCTATCTGAGAAATAACTGAGTTTTGCAAATAAAAGTCCTTTCATTCAATATTATTTCTTGTGGGATAAACTTTTATACACTATATTATACCTGGGAGTTTCAAAAGAATGAAACAGTATCTTTGCCCTCAGGGATTCATAATTTAGTGGCAAGGATAAACATAAATAAATAATGAAAATAAACTGTTTTTCATGAAGTATGTACCCTAATACACCAAAATAAAATGTTTCTGCTACAGATAGGAAGATTTCAGAAAAGAGGTGATATTGGACCTGGATTTGAAGGAGAAGATAGGTTTGATAGACACAAGAGGAAGGAGGAAGGAAGGTAAAAGTTTATCATGCACTCATTTAATGGGACTCCAACCAGGATACTTACTACATGTGCTGTGCTAAGTCACTCAGTTGTGTCCACTGCTTTGCTATCCTATAGGCTGTAACCTGCTTCTCTGTTTATGGGATTCTCCAGGCAAGAATACTGGAGTGTATGGCCATGCCCTCCTCCTGGGGATTTTCCCAACCCAGGGACCTAATCCACATTTCATATTTCTTGCACTGGCAGGCAAATTCTTTACCACCAGCCCCACCTGGCAAGTTCATATTTATATAATCTCACTTAATTCTTATATCAGACTGTCAGGATCTACTTTTAGTCCTTTCTTGGCTAACTTCCAACTGTCAATTTTTGCACTGCTATGTCTGAGACCTTTATGCCACAACTGGGAAGGAAAGTTCTTTCTCCTCATTGGAAGGAAATGAAAACTAAGAGGAGCAGACCTCAATTGAAAGGAGGTCTTTCAATTGAGGAAAACGTGGGAAAAGGTGTCTATAGCTCAGTTCACTGTACTTTTAGATGGTATAACCATGAGGTATATATATTTTTTAACAAAATGTGTACCAATTCCTCAACCTGCTGTAACAAATTGAATCAAAGGTATTGGAGCATCAAGAAACACAGGCTTATTATCTTAGACCTCTGGAGTTCAAAAATCCACAATTTAGTTCAGTTCAATTCAGTTGCTCAGTCATGTCCTTCTCTTTACGATCCCATGGACTGCAGCATGTCAGGCCTCCCTGTCCAACTCCTGGAGTTTATCCAAACTCATGTCCATTGATTCGGTTATGTCATCCAACCATCTCATCCTCTGTTGTCCCCTTCTCCTCCCACCTTCACTATTTCCCAGCATCAGGGTCTTTTCCAGTGAGTCAGTTCTTTGCATCAGGTGGCCAAACTATTGGAGTTTCAGCTTCAGCATCAGTCCTTCCAACGAATATTCAGGATTGATTCCCTTTAGGATGGACTGGTTGGATCCCCTTGCTGTCTAAGGGGCTCTCAAGAGTCTTCTACAACACCACAGTTCAAAAGCATCAGTTCTTTGCCACTCAGCTTTCTTGATAGTCCAACTCTCACATCCATACATGACTGGAAAAACCATCGCTTTGACTACACAGACCTTTGTTGGCAAAGTAATGTCTCTGCTTTCTAATATGCTGTCTAGATGGGTCATAGCTTTTTTTTTAAGGAGCAAGTGTCTTTTAATTTCATGGCTGCAGTCATCACCTGCAGTGATTTTGGAGCCCAGGAAAACAAAGTCAGCCACTGTTTCCATTGTTTCCCCAATTATTTGCCATGACGTGATGGGACCGGATGCCATTATCTTAGGTTTCTTAATGTTGAGTTTTAAGCCAACTTTTTCACTCTCGTCTTTCACTTTCATCAAGAGGCTCTTAAGTTCTTCTTAACTTTCTGAAATATGGGTGGTGGCATCTGTGTATCTGAGGTTATTGATATTTCTCCTGGCAATTTTGATTCCAGCTTGTGTTTCACCCAGGTGAAATATATACAGCTTATATATAAGGGTGACAATATACAGCTTAGATGTACTCTTTTCCCAATTTGGAATTAGTCCATTGTTCCATGTACAGTTCTAACTGTTGCTTCTTGACACTCATACAGATTTCTCAGGAGGCAGGTAAGGTGGTCTGGTATTCCCATATCTTGAAGAATTTTCCACAGTTTGTTGTGATCCACACAGTCAAAGGCTTTGACATACTCAACAAAGCAGAAGTAAATGTTTTTCTGGAACTCTCTTGCTTTTTTGATGATCCAGCGATGTTGGCAATTTGATCTCTGGTTCCTCTGCCTTTTCTAATTTCAGCTTGAACATCTGAAATTTCTCAGTTTACGTACTGTTGAAGCCTCACTTAGAGAGCTTTTTCATTACTTTGCTAGCGTGTGAGATGAGTGCAGTTGTGTGGTAGTTTGAGCATTCTTTGGCATTGCCTTTCTTTGGGATTGGAATGAAAACTGATCTCTTCCAGTCCTGTGGCCACTGCTGAGTTTTCCAAAGTTACTGGCATATTGAATGCAGCACTTTCATGGCATCATCTTTTAGGATTTGAAATAGCTCAACTGGAATTCCATCACCTCCACTAGCTTTGTTCATAGTGATGCTTCTTAAGGCCCACTTGACTTCACACTCCAGGATATCTGTCTCTAGGTGAGTGATCACACCATCATGGTTATTTGGGTCATGAAAATCTTTTTTGTATAGTTCTTCTATGTATTCTTTCCACCTCTTAATATCTTCTGCTTCTGTTAGGTCCATATTGTTTTTGTCCTTTATTGTACCCATCTTTACATGAAATGTTCCCCTGGTATCTGTAATTTTCTTGAAGAGATCTCTTGTCTTTCCCATTCTATTGCTTTCATCTATTACTTTGCATTGATCATTGAGGAAGGCTTTCTTATCTCTTCTTCCTCTTCTCTGGAACTTTGCATTCAAATGGGTATGTCTTTCCTTTTCTCCTTTGCCTTTAGCTTCTCTTCTTTTCTCAGTTACTTTTGAGGCCTCCTCATGCAACCATTTTGACTTTTTGCATTTCCTTTTCTTTTGGAAAATTCACAGTAGGTCTCGCTGAACTATACTTGAGGTGTCAAACTGGGACACACACCTCTGGAAGCTCCTGAGGAAAACTCCTGCCATGTCTTTTCCTTCTAGAGGCGGTCTGCTTTTTTTTTTTTTTTGGTTTGTGGTTACACCACTTCTGCTTCCATCACCACATTGACAAGCAATCCCCTGCAGGATTAAGTTCTGGTTGCCCACTGTGATAGCTGACTTAATACTGTAATCCTTATTCACAGCTTTCCATTCTAGTGTTCCTTACATTTTTCTCCCATTTTAACTCCTTGTACTGGTCAATTCTTACTTCTGGATAAACCCAAACAAAGACCAAAATCTATATTTGCAGAACATTACAAATGTCTTTATAGTGATCTAGGGGGAAAATGTAGAACAATTAAATAGTTTCTTTAATTCTTGATAGCTGGAAGCTGTGAAGCTTACTTCAAGCATTTACTCTATTATCATATCATTCTGGTTATTATTAATACAATTGTAATTACAGCAGTGACTTCAATAGTAATAATAACAATGATATTATTTGTAATTACAACTGCTATTAATATAATATTAATTAATATAAAATAATAACAAACACAATAATTACAATAATTTTTTTTTTAAATCTAGCACCTTAAAATGAAATAGGTCTTCAGAATTTACAAGATCCTTTCATATATACCATCTTATTTGGGATTTTGCAAGAAGTGTAATGATACCACCAGATGCCTCTTTAAGGGAAGGAAATAGCACATATTCTGATGGTTTAAATTATGTGGCTTCAAAGACACAGAGGCATGAAAGAGGACTTTGTCCTTTTCTGTTTTGTATTATCTTAAGAAACCTAGCCAAAATGCAGAATATGCAGTTGCTTGTGGCAAATAATTAGGCTGAAAACACACAAAACCAATAGAGCAGTGTAATGGAAGGCCCTGGGCATGCAATTAGTCCACAGTGCAGAGTACTTGGGACACAGAAAACTTCCCCAAACCTCTTCCTCAGAACCTCTTGAATATTTGATATCTCTCCAATAGCCAACTAATTTTGGGGATTAAAATTAATAAGGAAAATCAAGTTCTACTCTAATCACATTGGTCTAGTTTATTCTAAATGTAAGAAATTTCATTTTTAAAAAAGTAGAATATGTGTCTTTCAGTTTGTTAGAACAGTTTGTCTTGGAGCTTCCATGGACCTCAGTTTAAATCTAGAATTAGAGCACATGATTCCTGAGATACTTCTCTTATTCTAACATTGTAGAGACATGTTTGGTATATTCGATTTGGCTCTTTATTTCTAGCCCCAGGGAATGACTAATGTGATCAGAAATCACATCTTCCAGGGGCCCTGAGATGCTATTTCTTAAACTTTATTGTATGTACACTGGGATCAGTTGGACATCTGTTAAGATGCAGATTCTTACCAGTAAGACTCTGATGGGCACTCAATTCTGCCCTGGTCATAATGATTGTTGCAGATCAAGGATGATGCTTTGCATAGCAAGATTCTGGAATGCTGGCAAACATATGTTCATCCAGAGCCCTCATGTGGCCTTCTTAATTTTGCTCCTAGTCTGTGTTCTAAATTCAGAAAAAGGCTTCAGCTTATCCTAAGCAGGGAACTAAGGGGCGGGGAGGGGAGGGGGCGGGGAATGTAGTAGTTGGAGGATAGAAAGAGTGCCTTCAGAGCAATGACCCTGGGCAGAATGGAACCTTTTTATATTTGCTTATAATGAGTCATGACCAAGACAGAAAACACCTGAGAGATGTCTGGAAACCCCTGGCATCAGAAACCACCAAACACAGCACAGGGTGACCCAGAGCAATCACAGAATCCCTCCAACAATGTGACTGTTGGACCTATGTCCTGCTCCTCCAGCACCTAGGCATGCTGTCAGCCTAAGAACTGCATCCACTGTGGTATACCTATTCACTGCTTGTTGACGTACATGTTTATCAAGCACACTTACTAGTAGCTGTGCCGTGTTTGCCTTGATGCAGTTCACAGTTCAATCCTCAATGTCTGAGGGGGTGTGTATGCAAATTCACTGTCCTCCTGTACAAAGGCTGACATGCCACTAAGTGTGAAACTAAAAGTTAATTCACTGTGTAAAAAACTAACTGCTTCTTCATAACCACCTTTCATGTATGCCCAAGTAGTGACATTTTAGCAATCAACAAGTAATAATATGCTATCACTGATATTATTCAGTAAATAAGAATATGTGAGTGACCTCTACAAAACTATTATCATTTCAAATGGGAAAAACTGTGCCCAGTGTATATCATTTTTCCCCAAAATTATCCTCTCTGTAAAAAAGATTCTTCACCACTGTACTATCAAATCTTGGTTTCCATGGTGCCATAAAGATACTTAGTAGGAAAGCTATATTTTTTATGACCATGCAGATGCTTTAATCATAGGCAATTTTTTTCTCAGGTGGCTATCAGTGGTATATACTCCAAAGCAGAAATAAATGAACATTTGATCCAGGAAAGTCTGGTTACAATATTAAATAAAAGAGCCTAAAAACAGCTCCATGTCTTCTTGTGTCTAATTAGAACTTGCTCTCTGGAATACAAAGATTGGCTCCTTTATGAATATTACTCTTGGTCTTCAGATCTCTGAGCTTCTCTGGATCCCAAAAACTTGATTCCCTTCAATTTCAAATATCTAAATATCTTCTCTATCCTTTAGTTGTGCTCTCTCTACACTGATTCCTCACTTAGTCAACAAATAAGATTTACATTCAGTCAATGGTAAGAAAAACAATCGTTTTAAAACTGAACAATAAAGTTCTGGAGATGGTGTGGAGAAAAGGGAACCCTCTTGCACTGCTGGTGGGAATGTAAATTGATACAACCACTATGGAAGACAGTATGGAGATTCCTTAAAAAACTGGGAATAAAAACCACCATATGACCCAGCAATACCACTTCTAGACATATACCCTAAGGAAAACAAAACGGAAAAAGACACATGTACTTCAGTGTTCACTGCAGAACTATTTACAATAACTAGGACAAGGAAACAACCTAGATATTTACCGACAGATGAAGGGATAAATAATCTGTGGTACATATATACAATGGAATACCACTCAGCCCTAAAAAGGAACACATTTGAGTCAGTTCTAATGAGGTGGATGAACCTACAGCTGACTTACAGTGAAGTAAGTCAGAAAGTAAAAAAATATATATATCATACATTAATGCATATATATGGAACCTAGAAAGATGATACCAATGAACCTATCACAGGGCATCAGTGGAGACATAGACATAGAGAACAGACTTATGGACAAGGGCTGGAGAGAGGAAGGAGACAGTGAGATGAGTGGATAGAGGAGCATGGAAGCATATACACTAATATATGTAAAATAGATATCAATGGAAATTTGCTGTATGACTCAGGGAACTCAAACTGGGCTCTGTAAAAACCTAGAGGGGTAAGAAAGGGTGGCAGGTGGAAGGGAGGTTCAGGAGGAAGGGGACATGTATACACCTATGGCTAATTCATGTTGATGTATGGCAGAAATCAAACCAATACTGCAAAGCAATCATTAATTAAAAATAAATATAGTTATTAAAAAAGCAGAACAATAAGCATGGTAAGGATACATTTATTCATCCATTCATCCTAATGTTCATTCAAATTGTACTACATTTAAAACATTGATAAGTTCTGTGTGGAATAAAAATATGCAGAAGGGTTGTTCCATGTCATCTATACATATTGCCTATCAGACAGTCAAAAGGAAATACTGTTGAAGTGCAGTGGTGCAATATTTGGGAGCTTCCTTGTTTTGAATATTTAATTTTACCTGTTGTGATGCAAAAAATAAATTATTAACATGAAAAGAAAATGATAAAGACTTAGCAATTGCAACTTTCCCAGATAATAGTAATAGCTATATCAGTAACACTAGTCAAGTCTTATGGTAGTCATTTCTCATTGCAATGACTTTTCATACCTCAGTCTTTATTCATTATGTGTTTATTTTATAACATGACCTTTGGAGAACAAGTCTTTTTCTAAAGTCTATCTTTTACTTGACAAACTCTTCCTGAGACATTGTAAGAGTAGGTGATATTTATTGAGTTCTTTCAGGTGCCAGTTATTGTTCTATGAATTCATTCATTAATGTATTACAGGTATCATCTCAAATATCCCTTACATGTAAATGATGACCAACTCAGACCTCAGTTCTATAACCACACTTAACCTTTTCTATCCTTATTGGACGTCTCTACAAGATATTCCACAGGCCTTTCAATTATATGGCACTTAAAAGAGATTTATCATCTCTGAAAAATTTTCCCTCTTCCTTTAGTACTATCTTGGGGAAGGATTTTGTCATTATTTACCTGACCTATGACTCACTTAGGCTTCTTTCTCCCCTTATAAATTTGCATCCAATCATCAATCAGCAATTTTTATAGATTATAGTTATTAAAAGTCCCCTGAATTTGCCAACAAAGGTCTGTCTAGTCAAAGCTATGGTTTTTCCAGTAGTCATGTATGGATGTGAGAGTTGGACCATAAAGAAAGATGAGCACCAAAGAATTGATGCTTTTGAACTGTGGTGTTGGAGAAGACTCTTGGGAGTCCCTTGGACTGCAAGGAGATCCAACCAGTCCATCCTAAATTAAATCAGTCCTAAATATTCATTGGAAGGACTGATGCTGAAGCTGAAGCTCCAATACTTTGGCCACCTGATACAAAGAACTGACTCACTGGAAAGATTGAAGGAAGAAGGAGAAGGGGAAGACAGAGGATGAGATGGTTGGATGGCATTATTGACTTGATGGACATGAGTTTGAGAAAGCTCCAGGAGTTAGTGATGGACAAAGAGGCCTGGTGTGCTGCTGTCCATGGGGTCACAAAGAGTCGGACATGACTAAGTGACTGAACTGAACTGAAAGAAGCTAAGACAGTAAAAAGAGACATTATAAAATTTATTTCATATCTCTTTCTAAATTGAAAAGTACATTCACGAAGAAATATAAAAAGATAACTTTGAATTGAGATTTTTTAAAATGAGGAATTATTTTCTGAATAGTGAATGATAGTGACTTATTTAGGATAACCCATAGGGTTTTTTTTAATGTTATTATAGTTTTATATAAGATCTTCCTATAATGCACAAGAAGAAATTGCATCCCCTTAAGATATAATGCAACCTGTGAATCTCTTGAATTTCTATCCCTTTTTCTTTAATAACATAGGCTGCTAAACTGTGTTGCATTCGGATGTGTGCCCCGTTCCTTAACTCACAATTCTTAATTCCAATCAAGTTCTCTCTACTTTATTTTAAAAGCATTTCAATGAAAGTTCCATTGGTAGAAGCTTGCTTCATAATTTCTCTAATGCTCATAAAAACTCATATCTTCCTCTGACTTTGAGAATAGATTGTTCATGTTCCCCTTATCCAAAGTTCTCCCACTGCCAATGTTTGACTGCCCAGCGCCAAACACAGCAAGTTGAACACAAAATTGTTGTCACTGTTGTCATTTAAATACTCAGTTGTGTCTGACTCTTTTGCGACCCCATGGACCGTATCCCACTAGGCTCCTCTGTCCATGGAATTTCCCAAATGAGAATATTGGGAGTGGATTGCCTTTTCCTTTCTCCAGGTGATCTTCCCGACTTAGGGATCAAACCCATATCTCCTGCATTGCAGATGGATTCTTTAATGCTGAGCCACCAGGGAAGCCCCCAAAATAACTTTAAGATTAGGCTCAAAGAACAGAAAAATTAGGACTGGAAGTCAAAGCAAATACTGTTATTATAGCTGGTGTTGGGTGGGGGGACTGTGTGTATATGTATCTATCTAATCTCTCTCAGCTGTCTATCTATGCATCTATCTAATCTTCCCTAGTAGCTCAGCTGGTAAGGAACCCGCCTGCAATGAAGGAGATCCCAGTTCAGTTCCTGGAATGGTAAGATCAACTGGAGAAGTGATAGGCTACCCACTCCAGTATTCTTGGGCTTCCCTGGTGGTTCTGACAGTAAAGAATCCACCCGCAATGTGAGAGACCTGGGTCTAATCCCAGGTCCAATCCCTGGTTGGAAAAATCCCCTGGAGGAGGGCACAGCAACCCACTACAGTATCCTTATCTGGAGAATCCCCGAAGACTGAGGAGACTGGTGGGCTACCATGGTGTCCATGGTGTCCCAAAGAGTCAAACATGACTGAGTGACTAAGTACACATACATTTATTGAGAGGGATAATGGAAGAGAAAGAAAGAGAAGACATACAGAGAGGAAGACAGACAGATTAAGATATTTAATATTAAGATGCACACACACACACATATATATCTACTATTAAGAAATTACAGGCAAAATAATCCCATATAATATTCAAAGATTCATCTATGATGTGTAGAGAGTGAATTATGGGGTGGAGGGAGGAAAAACAATAAAGCCCTTTTGGAACACGTCTATCTATGGAAAGGTATATCCTATTTGATAACTGAAGAATCTTCCCATGTTGAAATGAAGCCAAAGTACTCTTCTACATTGGTTTCTCTCTCTCTCTCTTTCTCTCTCTCTCCCTCTCTTTGTATTCAAATGCTTAGTACTGTCTGATACTTTGCAACCCCATGGACTATAGCTGCCAGGCTCCCCTGTATATGGGATTTCTCAGGAAAGAATACTGGAGTGGGTTGTCATTTCCTTCTCCAAGGGTTCTTCCCAACCCAGGGATCAAACCAAGATCTCTTTTGTCTCCTGAATTGCCAGGTGGATTCCTTACCACTATTACCACCTGGGAAGCCTACAGTGGTTACTATATAGATTTCTGTTTGTTTCAGTTCAGTCGCTCAGTAGTGTCCAACACTTTGTGACCCCATGGTCTGAAGCATGCCAGGCCTACTTGTTTCATATCAATGCCTGGAGTTTATTCAAACTCATATCCATCTCATCCTCCGTTATCCCCTTCTGCTCTAGCCTTCAATCTTTCCCAGCAACAGGGTCTTTTCCAATGAGTCAGTTCTTCGCATCAGGTAGCCAAAGTATTAGAACTTCAGCTTCAGCATCAGTCCTTCCAATGAATATTCAGGACTGATTTCCTTTAGGATGGGCTGGTTGGATCTCCTTGCTGGCCAAGAGACTCTCAAGAGTCTTCTCCAACACCACAATTCAAAAGCATCAGTTCTTCAGCAATCAGCTTTCTTTATAGTCCAACTCTCACATCCATACATGACTACTGGAAAAACCATACCTTTGACTAGATGGACCTTGTTGGCAAAGTAATGTCTCTGCTTTTTAATATGCTATCTAGGTTGGTCATAGCTTTTCTTCCAAGGAGCAAGCATCTTTTGATTTCATGGCTGCAGTCACCATCTGCAATGATTTTGGAGCCCCCAGAATAAAATCAGTCACTGTTTCCATTGTTTCCCCAATTATTTGCCATAAAGTGATGGGACCAGATGCCATGATCTTAAGGTTTCTTAATGTTGAGTTTTTTTTTTTTTTTTTTCATTTTTTTCTAGGGTTTTATTTGGGTCTTTTGTTTGGAACATACTCTTCTGTCTCCTATTTTGACTTTCAGTTTCTGTTTCTTTCTTTTTTTTAAATTTTATTTTATTTTAAAACTTTACATAATTGTATTATTTTTGCCAAATATCAAAATGAATCTGCCACAGGTATACATGTGTTCCCCATCCTGAACCCTCCTCCCTCCTCCCTCCCCATACCATCCCTCTTAATGTTGAGTTTTAAGCCAACTTTTTCACTCTCCTCTTTCACTTTCATCAAGAGGCTTTTTAGTTTTTCTTCACTTTCTGCCATAAAGGTGGTGTCATCTGCATATCTGAGGTTATTGATATTTCTCGTGGCAATCTTGATTCCAGCTTGTGCTTCTTCCAGTCCAGCGTTTCTCATGATGTACTCTGCATTGTAAGTTAAATAATCAGGGTGACAATATGCAGCCTTGATGTACTCTTTTCCCTATTTGGAACCAGTCTGTTGTCCCATGTCCAGTTTTAACTATTGCTTCCTGACTTGCATAGAGATTTCTCAAGAGGCAGGTCAGGTGGTCTGGTATTCCCATCTCTTGAAGAATTTAAATGGCAACCCACTCCAGTATTCCTGCCTGGAAAATCCCATGGACAGAGAAGCCTGATGGTCTATAGTCCATCATGATTAGTCAGACATGATTGAAGCAACTCAGCATACAGTCAAAGGCTTTGGCATAGTCAATAAAGCAGAAGTAGATATTTTTTCTGGAGCTCTCTTGCTTTTTCAAAGATCCAAGAGATGTTGGGAATTTGATCTCTTGTTCCTCTACCTTTTTCAAATTCAGCTTAAACATCTGAAAGTTCACAGTTCGCATACTTTTGAAGCCTGGCTTGGAGAATTTTGAACATTACTTTGCTAGCCTGTGAAATAAGTGCAATTTTGTGGTAGTTTGAGCATGCTTTGGCATTACCTTTATTAGGGACTGGAAGGAAAACTGAACTTTTCCAGTCCTGTGGCCACTGTTGAGTTTTCCAAAGTTGCTGACATATTGAGTGCAGCACTTTCATGGCATCATCTTTTAGGATTTGGAATAGCTCAACTGGAATTCCATCACCTCCACCAGCTTTGTTCATAGTGATGCTTCCTAAGGCCCACTTGACTTCACATTCCAGGATGTCTGGCTCTAGGTGAGTGTTCATACCATCATAATTATCTGGGTCATGAAGGTATTTTTTTGTATAGTTCTTCTGTGTATTCTTGCCACAGCTTCTTAATATCTTCTGCTTCTGCTAGGTCCATATTATTTCTGTCCTTTACTGTGCCCATCCTTTCATGAAATGTTCCCTTGGTATCTCTAATTTTCTTAAAGAGATCTTTATTCTTTCCCATTCTATTGGCTTCCTGTGTAGATCTCTAGTCTTCCCCATTCCTTTGTTTCCTATGTAGATCTCCAGTCTTTACCATTCTATTGTTTTCCTATGTATGTATAAACTGTGTAGGTTTTTAAGGTTTGTATTCCCCAAGAATTATGGTCACTTTCTTCTGTAAAAGCCACTGGGATACTGGGTGTGGGTGACCCAGGGGAGCAGCATGGAACTTATGGTTGTAATTCCATATGTTGGATGTTGGGTGAAGAAGGAACAAGAAAAAGAACTCGACTCAATCTGGTTTGTCCATTTAAAATTTAAAAAATTATAATTTCATTGTGAAAAAATTCCCTATGTGTGGGAAAATGGTTTAACAAAGTAAGCATAATTTTATTCATTGTTCCTAGGGGATTTTTATATTATCTTTAGTGTTCCTTAACTACTGTATGTCTTTTAATTTTTACCTTTCTTGGTTATGTCTGTAAAAATGATTTCTGTGTGTTTTTAAATGCAAGGTTTAATTTTAATGAAGTAAATCTACACTGAAAACCTTTGTGCCATGTTTTCACCTGATTTGAATTGAATGCGATTTCAGTTGATTTGTGACTTTCATTACTTCTGCTACCACAATCACTTGAGAAATAATGGTTTTAAATGTTGTGATTCTATTCAGATATGTATTAATAGTGTTTCATAGTGTACGTGGGCCTTCCAGATAGTGCAGTGATATCGAATCCACCAGCCAATGCAAAAGAGATGCAGAAGATGTGGGTTTGATCCCTGGGTTGGAAAGATCCCATGGAGGAGGGTATAGCAACTCACTCCAGTATTCTTGCCTGGAGAATCCCATGGACAGAGGAGCCTGGTGGACTACAGTTTGCATGGTGGCAGAGTGTCAGACTTGACTGAATGAGAACACACAGAACACATAATTTCAAAGCTGTTTTTATAAATTACTTCATCCTCACTTGAGTTCATTGAGGTGGATAAGATTTATTATTTCCCTTTTATAGAAAATATACCAAAGATATATAAAGATTAAGTAGCTTGGATAATGTAAAAGGCAATGGCACTTCACTCCAGTACTCTTGCCTGGAAAATCCCATGGACAAAGGAGCCTGGTGGGCTGCAGTCCATGAGGTCACAAAGAGTCAGACACAACTAGGCGACTTCACTTTCACTTTCATGCATTGGAGAAGGAAATGGCAACCCACTCCAGTGTTCTTGCCTGGAGAATCCCAGGGATGGGGGAGCCTGGTGGGCTGCCATCTCTGGGGTCGCACAGAGTTGGGCATGACTAAAGTGACTTAGCAGCAGCAGCAACTTGGATACATTTTTCAGGGTCAGAGTAAAGCTTTGATGTTGGGAAAGATTGAAGGCAGAAGGAGAAGGGTATGACAGCGGACAAAATGGTTGGATGGCATCATCAACTCAATGCATTTGAATTTGAGCAAGTTCCAGGAGATGGTGATGGACAGGGAAGCCTGGAGTGCTACAGTCCATGGGGTAGCAAAGAGTCGGACATGACTGAGTGACTGAACAACAACAACAAAAGAGTGAAGCTTTAATAATAGGATTAGTGATCACTAGACAATGGCAATGTGATTTTTGTGGAAAGAGTCTGAGAAACTTAGATTCAGAGTCATATTTTGAAAGTTACTGTGTGATCTTGGTCAGGTAACTAAACCCAGTGAACCCAAGTTTTACTAACTATCAAATAGAGATAATAATAATTACCTCACTGAAATATCATGAAATACATGCTATATGTAGAAATAACATACTTAAAGCAAATAGTAAGAAAATGGTGCTTATTATATGGTCAGTGAACTGCAGTTCATATTACTGTTACATCTCTTCCTATTGAACATATACTAATGTGTCTTTCTTCACATTCAAAAAGCATACATGTCAGGTTTCTCATTTGTGAATGTCTATCCCTCCCAGTGCATGCTCAGTCACTTCAGTCATGTCCACCTCTTTGGAACCCTATGGACTGTAGCCTGCCAGTCTCCTCTATCCACAGGATTTTCCAGGCAAAAATACTAGGGTGGGTTACCATGCTCTCCTACATGGGATCTTCCCGGCCCAGGGATCAAATCCATGTCTCCTGCATCTCCTTCATTGCAGACAGATTCTTTATTGCTGAGCCACTGGGGAAGCCCCTCTCAGTACTGGGGTTTAATCAAATAAACCTAGAGGAAAATCTTGGGTTTGACAATTTCATAGCAAAAGAACAACTTTTCTGAAAACCTTCAGCTGAAAAATCTATAACTAAATGGACAGGGGTAAATTCTCATTTTTTTTTATACCAAAAAAGAGAAATAGGCCAATCTTACTCTTAGATGTGTTAAAGGCCTCAGACATCCTGAACTTGTTTGGTTCCAAAGCTGCTCATAGATGTATCTTGTGGAGGAACAGGGTTCCCAGACCCTGCTAGACAATGGCAAACCAGTGGTGAAGTCCCATAAACTTAATGGAGAGAGGATCACATGCCTGTGAGTTTCAGAGCAAAACCTCTGCCCAAAGCTGTAGTGTTGCTGGGGGAAAATGGAAGGTACTGTCTTTTCTTTTAATAAACAGTCCTTAGTAGGCATTGTACACAACATGTTTGAAAAGAGAACTGTTGTCTTCCTCCCTGGCTATGTAGAAGAAGGAATTCTGCATGCTTCTGAAACATAGAAAAGCTGATAAGAATACTTCATGACAAAACCATTTATTATTTTTAATTAATCAATTAATGTTGAAAAGCCAACCAGCAGGAGAGAGCTGAAATAAAGAAGTTGAATATCTAGTGAAAGAGAAATCCTCCTTTAGCTACAGTGAATCGCACCATATAAACACAGTAAAAAATTCAAACATTAACAGCCCCAGATATTCAACAAAAACAACAGAAGAAAAATCTAAAAATGCATTGTTTTGATATTCTGAAGAGTTTTCCCAGGTAGAGCTGGCAACTTTGGACTGAAAAGACCTTCATTTAACTGTCTCAGATCTTAGCATATATTCATTAATCTTAGAAAAAGAATTGAAAAAAAGTAAACTTTTACTCTTCTGTAACATCTTATTTCTTTATATACTCCCTGCTCTAGATTCTGCTTTAGATACTGTCATCCTACAAATCATTTGTACGCTGTCTCCTTAATATCTTCACTAGTATATTACATCATGCCATTATTTAATTAAAGAATAATAATAAGACACAGACATAATAAATCACTCAGATGAATGAGCAATTCACTTTCAAGTGAAAAGCATTTGAACTCAGCTGTGCAATGGAAAGTAATCTCTTTCAATAACACCACAGACTTGGGAATGATAGTTATCTAAAGAAACATTATAAACACATTTGACTTTGAAAGGTTAGAAACACCCAGAATATCTTTCTCATTTGCAGGGTAAAAGAAATACCTAATTATAAACATAATTTATATGTGCCGTGTTGACTTAAATATGAATGTTCAAGATCTTTTATATGCTTTAAAATGACGAAGCAGGGAATATAGAAACAGAAAATAAAATTACAGAGCAAAAAGTGATCTGTTGCAAGAAGGTTAGCAGACACCACGTATACACTGGCAATTAGGGATTTAGAGTTTTATACACACACACACTAAACAAAGCCTTGCTGTATATGTGAGTTGAAAATTTTTGTGTCAGAAGCAGAGATTCCAACATAGTGGAGAGAATACTTGACAAAGTACTGGAGGAAATCATACATGTTCATCAGATTTTAAGCACTAGAGTGTTAAGAGATCTATATTGTGCCTTTGGAACTGAAGGCAGGATTAGAGTTTGAAGAATACAACTGGCAAGAATATTTCAGGATTCAAAAATTAACCACATTCTGGAAGAAATAGACAAATTCTTAGAAAAGTACAACTTTCCAAAACTCGACCAGGAAGAAATAGAAAATCTTAACAGACCCATCACAAGCACAGAAATTGAAACTGTAATCAAAAATCTTCCAGCAAACAAAAGCCCCGGTCCAGACGGCTTCACAGCTGAATTCTACCAAAAATTTAGAGAAGAGCTAACACCTATCCTGCTCAAACTCTTCCAGAAAATTGCAGAGGAAGGTAAACTTCCAAACTCATTCTATGAGGCCACCATCACCCTAATACCAAAACCTGACAAAGATCCCACAAAAAAAGAAAACTACAGGCCAATATCACTGATGAACATAGATGCAAAAATCCTTAACAAAATTCTAGCAATCAGAATCCAACAACATATTAAAAAGATCATACACCATGATCAAGTGGGCTTTATCTCAGGGATACAAGGATTCTTCAATATCTGCAAATCAATCAATGTAATACACCACATTAACAAATTGAAAAAGAAAAACCATATGATTATCTCAATAGATGCAGAGAAAGCCTTTGACAAAATTCAACATCCATTTATGATAAAAACTCTCCAGAAAGCAGGAATAGAAGGAACATACCTCAACATAATAAAAGCTATATATGACAAACCCACAGCAAACATTATCCTCAATGGTGAAAAATTGAAAGCATTTCCTCTAAAGTCAGGAACAAGACAAGGGTGCCCACTTTCACCATTACTATTCAACATAGTTTTGGAAGTTTTGGCCACAGCAATCAGAGCACAAAAAGAAATAAAAGGAATCCAAATTGGAAAAGAAGAAGTAAAACTCTCACTATTTGCAGATGACATGATCCTCTACATAGAAAACCCTAAAGACTCCACCAGAAAATTACTAGAACTAATCAATGACTATAGTAAAGTTGCAGGATATAAAATCAACACACAGAAATCCCTTGCATTCCTATACACTAATAATGAGAAAACAGAAAGAGAAATTAAGGAAACAATTCCATTCACCATTGCAACGGAAAGAATAAAATACTTAGGAATATATCTACCTAAAGAAACTAAAGACCTATATATAGAAAACTATAACACACTGGTGAAAGAAATCAAAGAGGACACTAATAGATGGAGAAATATACCATGTTCATGGATTGGAAGAATCAATATAGTGAAAATGAGTATACTACCCAAAGCAATTTATAGATTCAGTGCAATCCCTATCAAGCTACCAACAGTATTCTTCACAGAGCTAGAACAAATAATTTCACAATTTGTATGGAAATACAAAAAACCTCGAATAGCCAAAGCGATCTTGAGAAAGAAGAATGGAACTGGAGGAATCAACCTACCTGACTTCAGGCTCTACTACAAAGCCACAGTTATCAAGACAGTATGGTACTGGCACAAAGACAGAAATATAGATCAATGGAATAAAATAGAAGGCCCAGAGATAAATCCACACACATATGGACACCTTATCGTTGACAAAGGAGGCAAGAATATACAATGGATTAAAGACAATCTCTTTAACAAGTGGTGCTGGGAAATCTGGTCAACCACTTGTAAAAGAATGAAACTAGACCACTTTCTAACACCATACACAAAAATAAACTCAAAATGGATTAAAGATCTAAATGTAAGACCAGAAACTATAAAACTCCTAGAGGAGAATATAGGCAAAACACTCTCTGACATACATCACAGCAGGATCCTCTATGACCCACCTCCCAGAATATTGGAAATAAAATCAAAAATAAACAAATGGGACCTAATTAACCTTAAAAGCTTCTGCACATCAAAGGAAACTATTAGCAAGGTGAAAAGACAGCCTTCAGAATGGGAGAAAATAATAGCAAATGAAGCAATGGACAAACAACTAATCTCAAAAATATACAAGCAACTCCTACAGCTCAACTCCAGAAAAATAAACGACCCAATCAAAAAATGGGCCAAAGAACTAAATAGACATTTCTCCAAAGAAGACATACAGATGGCTAACAAACACATGAAAAGATGCTCAACATCACTCATTATCAGAGAAATGCAAATCAAAACCACTATGAGGTACCATTTCACACCAGTCAGAATGGCTGCGATCCAAAAGTCTACAAATAATAAATGCTGGAGAGGGTGTGGAGAAAAGGGAACCCTCTTACACTGTTGGTGGGAATGCAAACTAGTACAGCCACTATGGAGAACAGTGTGGAGATTCCTTAAAAAACTGGAAATAGAACTGCCTTATGATCCAGCAATCCCACTGCTGGGCATACACACTGAGGAAACCAGAAGGGAAAGAGACACGTGTACCCCAATGTTCATCGCAGCACTGTTTATAATAGCCAGGACATGGAAGCAATCTAGATGTCCATTAGCAGATGAATGGATAAGAAAGCTGTGGTACATATACACAATGGAGTATTAGTCAGCCATTAAAAAGAATACATTTGAATCAGTTCTAATGAGGTGGATGAAACTGGAGCCTATTATACAGAGTGAAGTAAGCCAAAAGGAAAAACACTAATACAGTAAACTTAACGCATATATATGGAATTTAGAAAGATGGTAACAATAACCCTGTGTACGAGACAGCAAAAGAGACACTGATGTATAGAACAGTCTTATGGACTCTGTGGGAGAGGGATAGGGTGGGAAGATTTGGGAGAATGGCATTGAAACATGTAAAATATCATGTATGAAATGAGATGCCAGTCCAGGTTTGATGCACGATACTGGATGCTTGGGGCTAGTGCACTGGGACGACCCAGAGGGATGGTATGCGGAGGGAGGTGGGAGGAGGGTTCAGGATGGGGAACACATGTGTACCTGTGGTGGATTCATTTTGATATTTGGCAAAACTAATACAATTATGTAAAGTTTAAAAATAAAATAAAATTAAAAAAAAATTAACCACATTCTTTGATGTTAGTTCAGGGTTGGGTCCTAATTAATCAAATTGGTATCAAAGATGGCTATTTAATAGTTTCTAAGTAGTTTCACTTTTAAAATAAAATGCATGTTCTATTTCAGTAAGCTCATGAATGTGGTCACAATTCCATTCCTTATGATGTAATAGTGAATTTCTGTTTTGAGATAAGAATAAAATAATCTCCATTTTCCTCACCATCAAAGAGTGAATGAACCCAGAGAATAACATCATAGTCTATAAACAAGATTCAACTAAAGTAATGATGCTATAGTTATCTAACTGTTAAAGTATAAGGTATAATACAAACTTTTGTCATTTCTAAATAGCCTTCTCTAATTTTTACTGTTTGTCATACTGCTTTGGAATCAACATTAAAAATCAAGTGTGCTGTACTGCCAAGTCACCTCAGTCATGTCCAACTCTGTGTGACCCCATAGACTGCAGCCCATCAGGCTCCCCTGTCCCTGGGATTCTCCATACAAGAACAATGGAGTGGGTTGCCATTTCCTTCTCCAATGCATGAAAGTGAAAAGTGAAAGTGAAGTTGCTCAGTCATGTCTGACTCTTCGTGACCCCATGGACTGCAGCTTACCAGGCTCCTCCATCCATGGGATTTTCCAGGCAAGAGTACTCGAGTGGGTTGCCATGGCCTTCTCCAAAAATCAAGTGTAAATATCTTTAAAACCAATTCCAACTTGATGGAGGTCAGACAGGTCTTAAGTCATAAATCAAACAGCAGAAGAGTCACAGAGAGAAATAACTACATAATCTTTGTCCGCTTAGGAACAAATTCCTTCTGTGTCTAAATTTCAGCTTACTATTAGTGTACCTAATGTTACTGAATGACTGACAGTTTAGAATAGTGCACCCTACATTGTACTCTGACAGCCTAACATAAGTCCTGGACCCTTTTTCATGGCCAGTGTTCCTCCCACCTCCAGACTCCCTCTCTTCTATCTACCAAACAATTTTGGCAAGTAGGACTCAGGACAACAGTGAGCCAGGAGAAGGGCAAGAAATACATGGTGCAAAGACAAAGAATATATAAAATTTATACCTTAATTAAGCTTATGTGCTATGATAAAGGCAAAAGAGAAAAGGAAAGATATAGCCATTTAAATGCAGAGTTCCAAAGAAAAGCAAAGAAAGATAAGAAAGCCTTCCTCAGTGATCAATGCAAAGAAATGGAGGAAAACAATAAAATGGAAAAGACTAGAGCTCTCTTCAAAAAAAGTAGAGATACCAAGAGAATATTTCATGAAAACATAGGCACAATAAAGGACAGAAACGGTATGGACCTAACAGAAGCAGAAGATATTAAGAAGTAGCAAGAATACACAGAAGAACTATATAAAAAAGATCTTCATGACCCAATAAACACAATGGTGTGATTACTCACCTAGAGCCAGACATCCTGGAATGTGAAGTCAAGTGGGCCTTAAGGAAGCATCACTATGAACAAAGCTAGTGGAGGTGATGGAATTCCAGTTGAGCTATTTCAAATCCTAAAAGATGATGCTACTGAAGTGCTGCACTCAATATGCCAGCAAATTTAGAAAACTCGGCAGTGGCCACAGGACTGGAAAAGGTCAATTTTCATTCCAATCCCAAAGCAAGGTAATGCCAAAGAAGGTTCAGACTACCACACAACTGTAGTCATGTCATACACTAGCAGAGTAATGAACAAGACTCTCCAAGAGAGGCTTCAACAGTACATGAACTGAGAACTTCCAGATGTTCAAACTGGATTTAGAAAAGACAGAGGAATCAGAGATCAAATTGCCAGTATCTGTTGGATCATCAAAAAAGCAAGAGAGTTTCAGAGAAATATCTATTTCTGCTTTATTGAGTACGCCAAAGCCTTGACTGTGGGGATCACAACAAACTGTGGAAAATTCTTCAAGAGATGGGAATACTAGACCACCTGATCTCCCTCTTGAGAAATCTGTATGCAGGTCAGGAAGCAACAGTTAGAACTGGACATGGAACAATGGACTGGTTCCATATAGGAAAAGGAGTACATCAAGGCTGTATATTGTCACCTTGCTTATTTAACTTATATGCAGAGTAAATCATGTGAAATGCTGGACTGGATGAAGCACAAGCTGGAATGAAGATTGCCAGGAGAAATATCAGTAACCTCAGATACACACAGATGGCACCACCCTTATGGCAGAAAGCAAAGAGGAACTAAATAACCTCTTAATGAAAGTGAATGAGGAGAGTGAAAAAGCTGACTTAAAACTCAACATTCAAAAAACAAAGATCATGGTATCTAGTCCCATCACTTCATGCCAACTAGATGGGGAAATAATGGAAACAATGACAGAGTTTTATTTACTTGGGCTCCCAAATCACTGCAGATGGTGACTGCAGCCATAAAATTAAAAGACACTTGCTCCTTGGAAGAAAAGCTATGACCAAACTAGACAGCATATTAAAAAGCAGAGACATTACTTTGCTGACAAAGGTCCATCTAGTCAAGGCTATGGTTTTTCCAGTAGTCATGTATGGATGTGCAAGTTGGACTATCACGAAAGCTGAGTGTCAAAGAATTGATGTTTTTGAACTGTGGTGTTGGAAAAAACTCTTGAGAGTCCCTTGGACTGCAAGGAGAGCCAACCAGTCTATCCTATAAGGAAATCATCCCTGAATATTCATTGGAAGGACTGATGTTGAAGCTGAAGCTCCAATACTTTGGCCACCTGATGCTAAGAGCTGATTCATTGGAAAAGACCCTGATGTTGGGAAAGAGTGAAGGCAGGAGGAGAAGGGGATGGCAGAGGTTGAGATGGTTGGATGGCATCACTGACTCAATGTACGTGAGTTTGAGCAAGATATGGGAATTGGTGATGGACAGAGAAGCCTGGCGTGCTGCAGTCCATGGGGTTGCAGAGTCAGACCCAAGTGAGCGACTGAACTGAACTGACGTACTGGATACAAACTTTTATCATATTATTATTTGGTAACTTAAATATTATAATGTAAATGGTTTATTATTTAATATCCTCATTTAACAGAAGAAAATATTGAACATAGACGCACTGAATGATCTAAGATCCCACATCTAGGAAGTTCATGAGCTCAGATCAAGCCCTGAAATATGACTCTAAAACTCCAACTCACCACTCTGCTATCTTGAAAATATCACAGTCAATTTTTAAAACAGCCTGAAAAAAGAGAGCATTTGGTTAATGAAGTGATTTACCAAAGCCGGCATGGCAATCCTCTCTGGCATTCTTGCCTGGAGAATCCCATGGACACAGGAGCCTGGTAGGGTACAGTCCCCATGAGATACATAGGTGTATCCCCAATGGGATACAAAGAGTTGGACATGACTGAAGTGACTTACACACACCCACACATACAAAAAGGTTTTGATCCTTTCAGTTATATGGTATACTTAAGAAGAGATCTAAAGAAACCTAAAATGTTTCTTTCTTAAAATTGAAAAAAGAATAGTTGAGTAGCTTCCACTCAGTACAATAAAAATATATTTATTTATTCAACAAATATACTTTTTACGTCTATCCCATGCGAAACGCCATTCTAGGTACTTGAGATAGAGTAGTGGATAAACAGACAAAAGCCCCTGCCTTTGTACAGTGACATTATACTGGAGAAAGACAGATATTATGATATGTTAGAAAATATTAAATTTTATAGAGAAAAGAAAAATATCAGGAAAGAGTGATGAAGAATTGTATTCTAAGTAGTACAGTCTGTAATATCTTTACAAAATGTGGCATTTAAGCAAAAAGTTGGAAATGATAGAGTCAGCTTTAGAAGTACTGGGAGGAAGGGTATATAAAGCAGAGGAAGCATTAAAAAGCACTGATGGGGAAGGATGGCTGGCATGTACAAGGTGCTGGGAGACTAGCATGGTAGGAGCAGGAATGGCCAGGGGAATGACGGGAAAAATAGAGCCAGAAAGGTATGAGGAGACAGATATTACAAAGTGTATAGAGCATGAAAAATGCTTTAATTTTTATTGTAAATGAGATGAAGAGACATCAGAGGGTTTTGAACAAGAAAGAGACATAATCACATTTACTTTTAACATTATCACTCTGGCTTCTCTGTTGAGCATAGGCTACAAGACAGAAATTGAGGAGAAAGTAGGAAATCAATGGCAATGATTTTGTTGAGAAATAAAGAAGGTAATCCATGAATATGGCAGTGAGGGTGGTTACAAGTGGTACAATTTAAGATATACTTTAGAAGTAGAGCTGAAAGAATTTTTCAGTGGGTTCAGTGTGAGCCATGAGAGCTTCTTTTTGGACAGGTTGAGTTAGAGATGTCTATTACATATCCAATAGAGATGAAAAGAAGGCTGAACACACAGATTTGGTGTTCAGGAGAAGGTGAAGCTGGAGGGGAAATTTTAGGGATCATCAGCACATGAACATTATTTAAAGTCATAGCACTGGATAAGTAAGTGTAGGCTGAGAAATGAAAAGGTCAAAGGACTGAATCTTGGGCTATTCTAAAGAAGTTTAGAGATCAGGAAAAAGAAAAAGAAACACTAAAGAAAATGTAAAGGAGGGACTAGTTGGTCGTGGAAAGATGGGAATATGCACCATGAAAAAAAGGATCACTTACTAAAAGTGTAAGTATGATACTGAGCAGGAACAACTGACTTCAGTAACATGGTCATCTTCAATTATGTACATTAGTTTCAGTGGAGTGATGGGAATGGAATGTTTATTGTAGTGAATTTAAGGGAGTTTGGAAATAAAAGAATTGCTGGTAGTGAGTAGTATTACTTTCTGGGCATTTTTCTATAAGAATAAATCATTAAATGGGATATTAAGTACAATGGGCTTGGGATCAAAACAAATTTTTTAAGATATAAATATTGATGGTCAGTGGTTAATGGTCTCAATCCAGGAAGAGATAATTTTGCTAATAAAGGAGGGATAAGTTTGCTCATGCAAGATCCTTGAGTAAGAGAGAGGAATGGGATCTCATAGTGGAGAATTTAGCCTTAAAGAGTAACAGAGAGAATTGATAATAACAAGAGGGAAATGAGAGTATGTAGGCTTGGATGTTGGTAGGAGACTAGATGTGGTCATGGGCACTCAGTGCCTTGAGTTTTCCAGCAAGGTAGAAAGCAAGGACACCCTGAAAGGAAAATAATTATTTGACCTCAACACATAAGGCAACATTTTTTATTTTCTTTTTATCTATTTATTTTCTTTTTATAGAGTTTACTGACTGTATTGCTATATCTGTTGGTTTTTTCCCTCATCCACTTCAGTTTGAAATCCTGTTAACATCTTTCTAAAGGATTGGAATGCTTTAGGTCTTTTGGCAGTAATTCATCATTGGGAACTGGAGCAACAGAGAAATCTACAGTAATACTGGAATTCAGCCATAAGCACCTGGAAACCCTCTTAAATCTCTGACTCTACATTCTTTTCAACAGTAGCAACTTCCAACAGAGGATGAACACAGGGTGCCTGGCAATAGCTGCTTAACTGGATCATAACAAAGAAGTCAGGAAAGTAAAGTTAGGAGAGGAACTGCTGCTCAACAGGAGGTGCCTCTCCAAAAATTTCCCTTTTTTGCATCTGTGTTGGTCAAGTTGGCAGAAATACCAAAATAGCATTATAACCTAAGATAGATGCTGTGCTATTTTATTTATTCACGTGATTAACAGTGTAGGGTTAACTCTTCTGACCTTAGAAGTAACTTCAACTGCCAATGGAAATTATCAAGTTTTCAATTCAGTTCAGTCGCTTAGTTGTGTCTGACTCTTTGAGACCCCATGAACTGCAGCACACCAGGCCTCCCTGTACATCACTAACTCCCGGAGTCCACACAAACCCATGTCCATTGAGTCGGTGATGCCATTAACCATCATATCCTCTGTCGTCCCCTTCTCCTCCTGCCCTCGATCTTTCCCAGCATCAGGGGCTTCTCAAATGAGTCAGCTCTTCGCATCAGGTGGCCAAAGTACTGGAGTTTCAGCTTTAACATCAGTCCTTCCAGTGAACACCCAGGACTGATCTTTAGGATGGACTGGTTGGATATCATTGCTCAAGAAGTGAAGATAAAGACAAAATTCATTATTTTATATATTTGAAATAAATTTCAGAGGTAAGTATAGTGACTATTTCCTATGAAATAATCTACAGAAAATAAATCTTCCCCGTTTCTGTAAAGCTTCTAAGTGACAGGATAGTTTGAAATTATGGTGGACATTTTTGCTCTCAATTTAAGAAAAATAAATATCCTTTCTGTATGTACAAAATAGCCATTTTTCTAAGCATAAAGCTGAAAGATGATCTTCTATACAATTTTTTTTTTAAGTTTTCTTTAGGCTTTTTTTTGGGTATTATTATCTTTGGCCTGAGACAAGCCTTACTACAACCCACAATTATGCTCCATGTTAGAATAATTTGCTGTAAGGAGAGAAATGATATGCATCCTTACCCTTGACAACTATAAAGAAATGAAATGTATCTGTTAAATTCCCTTCTATTACTCCCTTACATTTGCATATTCTTAAATAACTGGCCTAATAGCAAGAGCATGGAAAATACTCTAATTCCATCTTTATTCATTTTTGGCCAATTTTTTAGCTTAACCACTGCATAGATATGGATGACCTCATATGACATATAATTAAGTATTCAATCTATAGTTCTTAATGTCAGAAAAGGTACAACTTGACTTACACTGGCCCATTACTTACCTTTAGTTTTATATTACTGGTATTTTTTAAAAGTTCAAATAAGTAATATTAAAAAAAAAAACACTGAAGTTCAAAAAAAGATTTAAAGAAATTTTACACCATAGTTGAGTTGAGTCAAAAGGAGAAAAAACAGTTTTACATTTACATAAAACACCTATGAATTATTAGTGACCTTTCAAAAATTGTGTTTCAAATATTTACTCTGAGACTCTTGGCTAAGCCATGATCAAAGAGCAGTAAACTATCTGAATGTACCAAACTATAAATTGAAGAATTTTAATAATTCCATTTAGATGCTAATCTGTCATCTAGATAAATTCATCACTACTTTGATGTGCCACATCAATATATGACCCTGGGAAACATCAGGATTAATTTATTATGTATGGTGTGATATTTCTTCTATATCAGTGCTAAAATATACATTAGACTTCTTCTCTATAAATTATGTTTTTAACACATATCCTACAATTTTCAATATCTGTTTATATACCTGTTTTTAAAATACTGGAAGAACTGCAATCACCAGTTGGATATATGGTATTTCACAAGTGTCCATTTATTCTTTTATTTTTTCGCACAACCCTCTAGATTGCTTTTGTTTTGTTTATCACAGATGCTCTGATGCAGTCTCTTACTTTGGTAGATGTGTTATACTTGTTGGTCTCCAGGTTTCCGGGAGGACTTATTTGAAACAGAGAAGAAAAATGATATTTCCCAATGACTTTATACAACTTTTGACAGAATCCTATGCAGTGTTTCTAAATGTTCTTAACAAACTAAGAGGCAAATGTTTTTCAATATACTGTAACTTCTCGTAACAGTTCCTTTATTTTTTTTTCCACATTTAGCCTTTTTCCTGTCTCAATTATTTTTCTTTACCATTTATCAATTATTTCCTTTGCTAACTCTTATGTCTTTAACATAATTTATATAAGGCATAATATGTTTTCAATAAACTCATTCTTAACTTCAGATCATCTATCTCTTCCCATTTTTTACACAGAGCTAATGTTCTCTTATTCCTTTTTTCTTTTAAACTCTATAACTATCATTTGCCATATGTTTCTTCTCTTTGCATCTCATTTGATAAAGAGAAAAAAGGGAGAAGAGAAAGAAAACCAACAGTCTGAACTCATTCAACCAGTAGAGCACGATGTTAGGTTCTTTATATCTATTGAGCAATTTAGTTTTCATAGCAAACAGATGTAGTATACATATATAATATGTAAACAAAGAATAAAAACTCATTTTCTGACCAACAAACACATGAGATGCTCAATACCACTACTTATTAGAGAAATACAAATCAAAGCTACAATGAGGTATCACCTCATATCATTAGAATGGCCATCATCAAAAAGCCTGTGAACAATAAATGCTGGAAATTATGTGGAGAAAAGGGAACCCTTCTACACTATTAGTGGAAATGTAATTTGGTACAGCTACTATGGAGAGCAATATGGAGGTTTGCCAAAAAAACTAAAAATAGAACTACCAAATGAACCAGCAATTCCACTCCTGAGCATATTCATGGAGAAAACCATAACTGAGAAAGATATAGTAATCCCTATGTTCACTGCAGCCAGAACATGAAAGGAACCTAAATGTTCATCAACAGAGGAATGGATAAGAAGATGTGGTACCTATATACAATGGAATATTACTCAGACATAAAAGTAACGCAATTGTGCCATTTGCACAGATGTGGATAGACATAGAGATTTTCATACAGTGAAGTAAGTCAGAAAGAGAAAAACAAATAGCAATAATATCACTTATATGTAGAATCTAGAAAAATGGTATAGATGAACTAATCTGTAAAGCAGAAATAGACTCAAATGTAGAGAACAAAGTTAGAACAAGCAGGGGATGAACTGGGAGGTTGGGATTGACATATATATGCTACTCTATATAAAACAGATAACTAATGAGAACATACTGTATAGCACAGGGAACTCTACTCGATGTTCTATAGTGACCTAAATGAGGAGGAACTAAAAAAGAGAGGGTATATGTATACATATAATGGATACACTTTGCTGTACAGCAGACACTAACACAACACTGTAAAACAACTATAATAAAAACTTAAAAAAAAAAGTCTCAAAAATATAACTTAGCCAAGCTATATATTTATTAAGTGGATAAAAGAGAATTAAAACTCAGGTCATGTACTGTCAGTTTGTTCATCTCACTTTGCCATTCCCTACCACTATTACTGGGAAGGATTTAATCATAAACCACTTGTCATGAGTATTTCTGTTCCCAACAGTGTCTGCCTGCCTGTTGAGTACCATAAGCATCTCTTTTTCCAGACATTGCTCCTGCTGGGCAGGACATCCAAAGAGTATTGCTATGCCCTAATATTGTTAGTATAATATTATACTTTTCTTTTAGTATATAAGACTAAAACAAAAGCCCATATAGATTTGGGCCTGGCAACAAATCTGAATTACCATGCTTCCATGTTGGAAGCTAAGATTTTGCTGGAGTTATATTTGTTCACTTCTCTCTTGTGGTGTATTTTCTTCTAAAAGACACATAAAAATTATTTATACTAAAAACTATTAATAACACATATAAAATTAAGTGACAGCTACAGTTATAAATCATAAAGTAGGGAGATATAGTTCCTAGATATGAAAAATCTCTTGTATATCCAGAAAAGACTACAGAACTTAAATATATCTAAGATCCACAGATCAAAACCAATCTAGGCCCATTCTGTGTGAGAAATATATGAATAATCTCTCTTCTCTCAGAGCTGGAAATCAGTAAGCACCTTATTATTCTGTTATTTTCAAGGTGAATAAAACCCACTTTATGAAATCAGAAGGATAAAACAATCAACCAAATTTTAAAAGAAACTGAATAATGCCACATGTATAACACATAAGTATTTGGTAGCATTTTTTTTTTAAATTAAGTCATTGATTTCAAGCCCTGACAACTCCACAGCTGATTTTCCTGTGTAACAATCAAAGAACAATTAAGCCATCCTTGTAAGAAATGATATATCATATGGTTGTCCACATGGCTCAAGAATTATCAGCATAATTGACAAAAAAAATTCTAAATATCAGATACACAAAATTGATGGAACAATGACTAGGGCTAAGAAATCACAGGGGTCAAAGACAGTCAAATACAACTGTACTTGGAGAAAGGCACCATGATCAAAGAATTACATTGGTGTCTTCTAAAGCCACAATTCACATACCTTCATATGACTTTTTCACACTTTTCCTACAACTTTCTGCAAGAAAGCACTACGCCTTTGCATTGTATGTGCAAACTATTGGATATGAGCACAAAGATTCTTCTTTCATCTGAAGCTAATGTATGTCAGTGCATATGGAACACACACATAAGTGATGGTGGAGATGCAAACCCTGCAGCTCCATATGTGCTAAAGGAATCAAAATGTGTTGCCACATTATTAAATTTGTGAGACATTTTTCACACATTTTAAAACCAATTTTCAGGTATTATCTTGTGAAATAAGTCTCTTAAAGGATGTTTCATCAAACTTATGGTTGGAACTGTCAGAAATAGCTGTACCTACTGGAATGAGTGCAAGGTTATGGGAAATAATAAATGAAGACAGAAGATGAGATCTTTGCAACCTCTCAGAGAATGCCCCAGATTGCAAGGGATGAGGAAGGAGAGGCTATAGATATCGATGGAGGAAAGAGTCAAGGTGTGTTAGCTCCATCCTTGCAGAATTCATGAAGAATAATATTAAATGGGACATGGTGATGATACCAGGCTATCACTTAAATAGCTTCATATCCAAATACAAGGAAACCTTCATAAGTTCATTAGTTCAGTTCAGTTCAGTCACACAGTTGTGTCTGACTTTTTGCGACCCCATGAAATGCAAGACGCCAGGCCTCCTGGTCCACTACCAACTTCCGGAGTCCACCCAAACCCATGTCCACTGAATCAGTGATAACATCAAACCATCTCATCCTCTGTCATCCCTAACTCCTCCTGCCCTCAAGCTTTCCCAGCATCAGGGTCATTTCAAATGAGTCAGTGCTTCGCATCAGGTGGCCAAGGTACTGGAGCTTCAGCTTCAACATCAGTCTTACCAATGAACACCCAGGACTGATTGCCTTTAGAATGGACTGGTTGGATCTCCTTGCAGTCCAAGGGACTCTCAAGAGTCTTCTCCAACACCACAGTTCAAAAGCATCAATTCTTTGGTGCTCAGCTTTCTTCAGAGTCCAACTCTCACATCCATACATGACCACTGGGAAAACCATGGCCTTGACTAGATGGACCTTTGTTGACAAAGTAATGTCTCAGCTTTTTCATATGCTGTCTGATTGGTTATAACTTTCCTTCCAAGGAGTAAGCATCTTTTAATTTCATGGCTGCAATCACCATCTGCAGTGATTTTGGAACTCAGAAAAATAAAGTCAGCAACTGATTCCACTGTTTTCCCATCTATTTGCCATGAAGTGATGGACCGGATGCCATGATCTTAGTTTTCTGAATGTTGAGCTTTAAGCCAACTTCTTCACTCTCCTCTTTCATTTTCATCAAGAGCCTCTTTAGTTCCTCTTCACTTTCTGGCATAAGGGTGGTGTCATCTGCATACCTGAGATTATTGATATTTCTCCTGGCAATCTTGATTCCAGCTTGTGCTTCCTCCAGCCCAGCATTGCTCATGATGTACTCTGCATAGAAGTTAAATAAGCAGGGTGACAATATACAGGCTTGACATACTCCTTTTCCTATTTGGAACCAGTCTGTTGTTCCATGTCCAGTTCTAACCATTGCTTCCTGACCTGCATACAGGTTTCTCAAGAGGCAGGTCAGGTGGTCTGGTATTCCCATCTCTTTCAGAATTTTCCACAGTTTATTGTGATCCACACAGTCAAAGGCCTTGGCATAGTCAATAAAGCAGAAATAGATGCTTTCTGGACTCTCTTGCTCTTTTGATGATCTAGTGAATGTGGGCAATTTAATCTCTGGTTCCTCTGCCTTTTCTAAAACCAGCTTGAGTATCTGAAAGTTTACAGTTCACCTATTGCTGAAGCCTGGCTTGGAGAATTCTGGGCATTACATTACTAGCATGTGAGATGAGTGCAGTTGTGCAGTAGTTTGAGCATTCTTTGTCATTGCCTTTCTCTGAGATTGGAATGAAAACTGACTTTTTCCAGTCCCATGGCCACTGCTGAGTTTTCCAAATTTGCTAGCATATTGAGTGCGTGCTTTCACAGCACCATCTTTTAGGATTTGAAATAGCTCAACTGGAATTCCAACACCATCACAAGCTTTGTTCATAGTGATGCTTCCTAAGGCCCACTTGACTTCACATTCCAGGATGTCTGGCTCTAGGTGAGTGATCACACCATTGTGATTATCTGGGTCATGAAGATCTTTTTTTGTACAGTTCTTCTGTGTATTCTTGCCACCTCTTCTTCATATCTTCTGTTTCTGTTAAATCCCTCCCATTTCCATCCTTTATTGAGCCCATCTTTGCATGAAATGTTTCCTTGGTATCTCTAATTTTCTTGAAGAGATCTCTAGTCTTTCCCATTCTATTGTTTTCCTCTGTTTCTTTGAATTGATCACTGAGGAAGGCTTTCTTATCTCTCCTTGCTATTCTTTGGAACTCTGCATTCAAATGGATATATCTTTCCTTTTCTCCTTTGCTTTTCACTTCCCTTCTTTTCACAGCTATTTGTAAGGCCTCCTCAGACAGCCATTTTGCCTTTTTGCATTTCTTTTTCTTGGGGATGGTCTTGATTCCTGTCTCCTGTACAGTGTCACAAACCTCCATCCATAGTTCATCAGGCACTCTGTCTGTCAGATCTAGTCCCTTAAATCTATTTCTCACTTCCACTGTATAGTCATAAGGGATTTGATTTAGGCCATACATGAATGGTCTAGTGGTTTTCCCTACTTTCTTCAATTTCAGTCTGAATTTGGCAATAAGGAGGTCATGGTCTGAACCACAGTCAGCTCCTGGTCTTGCTTTTGCTGACTGTATAGAGCTTCTCCATCTTTGACTGCAAAGAATATAATCAATCTGATTTCGGTGTTGACCATCTGGTGATGTCCATGTGAAGAGTCTTCTCTTGTGTTGTTGGAAGAGGGTGTTTGCCATGACCAGTGCATTCTCTTGGCAGAACTCTATTAGCCTTTGCCCTGCTTCATTCTGTACTCCAAGGCTAAATTTTCCTGTTACCCCAGGTGTTTCTTGACTTCCTACTTTTGCATTCCAGTCCCGTATAATGAAAAGGACATCTTTTTTGGGTGTTAGTTCTAAAAGGTTTTGTAGGTCTTCATAGAACTGTTCAGATTCAGCATCTTCAGTGTTACTGGTCAGGACATAGACTTGGATCACCATGATATTGAATGGTTTGCCTTGGAAACGAACAGAGATCGTTCTGTCGTTTTTGAGATTGCATCCAACTACTGTATTTCAGACTCTTTTGTTGACTATGATGGCTCCTCCATTTCTTCTAAAGGATTCCTGCCCACAGTAGTAGATATAATGGTCATCTGAGTTAAATTCACCCATTCCAGCTCATCTTAGTTCAATGATTCATAGACTGTCGATGTTCACTGTTGCCATCTCCTGTTTGACCACTTCCAATTTGCCTTGATTCATGGGCCTAACATTCCAGGTTCCTTCATTAATAATACCATTCATTTATATATTCACTCACTCATTTTTCTCATGAACTCACTGTCTCAGTAGATCACAAAGCAAACCACATCTTTTCCCAATCTAAAAACTAGGTGCCATTCTAGATTCTTTTCTCTCCCTTACTTTCCCCTGCATTCAATTTTCTAGTTTCTACCTCTACTCACCTAAAATATTCCACCTCCTCAAGGGAATGTCAGTCATTACCCTGACCTAGAATAGCCTCCCACTATTTTTATTTCTATAACATATATTTGTTTATGTATTTCCTTCTAATTTTTATCACCATCTGTCATATCATATTTATTCCTATTCACATCCTTATTCCCCAAAGTGACCTAACTACAAACTTACGTATTATGGCTAATGTATACATATTTATTGATTAAATATTTTTTTTCTAAATGTTTTAAATTCTCAAGTTCTTTAAGAAAGGGCTGAAATGTTCTTTTGGGAGACTAGTAAACATGAGTAAATCTCTTGAGGGAAAAGCCCTCTGCCTCCTCAGTGACACAATACTTGGATCAACATACAGAGAGATGATACCACATTAGATCCCAGTAGCTATGTTGTGTTTATTTTTGAATGATAGTAGCAAAGTCAGTGGCAACTGCATATTGAAATGCAGCCTTATGAATTTAATGTGTTATATATGACAGAAGAAGTGAAAGATGATGGCAATCATGGGACAATTATGAAAATCATGGACAGTCAAGACCCTCCTGGGGAAGAAAAGTCCACAAATTCATAACAATTTCACTAGAGGGGGACTTAGAGGAAAAGACATTTCATCACTTTGTGATCTACACAAGAGTTACACTTGAGAATATTTACTCAACAAATTTTTAAATAATTTGTATACTATTTATTTTATTTCTAGTATTTAGGTGATATCATGAGGCATAGTTCCTGTCTGGAAGGAATGTATAACTTTGTTTACCATCTGCATTTTTTGCTCAGTTTTCAACTAAATATCAGTTCAATTCAGTTCAGTTGCTCAGTCGTGTCTGACTCTTTGCAACCCCATGAATCACAGCACGCCAGGCCTCCCTGTCCATCACCAACTCCCGGAGTTCACTCAGACTCACATCCATCGAGTCAGTGATGCTATTCAGCCATCTCATCCTCTGTCGTCCCCTTCTCCTCCTGCCCCCAATCCCTCCCAGCATCAGAGTCTTTTCCAATGAGTCAGCTCTTCACATGAGGTGGCCAAAGTACTGGAGTTTCAGCTTTAGCATCATTCCTTCCAAAGAAATCCCAGGGCTGATCTCCTTCAGAATGGACTGGTTGGATCTCCTTGCAGTCCAAGGGACTCTCAAGAGTCTTCTCCAACACCACTGTTCAAAAGCATCAATTCTTTGGTGCTCAGCCTTCTTCACAGTCCAACTCTCACATCCATACATGACCACAGGAAAAACCATAGCCTTGACTAGATGGACCTTTGTTGCCAAAGTAATGTCTCTGCTTTTGAATATGCTATCTAAGTTGGACATAACTTTCCTTCTAAGGAGTAAGCGTCTTTTAATTTCATGGCTGCAGTCACCATCCTCAGTGATTTTGGAGCCCCCAAAAAATAAAGTCTGTCACTGTTTCCACTGTTTCCCCATCTATTTCCCATGAAGTGATGGGACCAGATGCCATGATCTTCGTTTTCTGAATGTTGAGCTTTAAGCCAACTTTTTCACTCTCCACTTTCACTTTCATCAAGAAGCTTTTGAGTTCCTCTTCACTTTCTGCCATAAGGGTGGTGTCATCTGCATATCTGAGGTTATTGATATTTCTCCCGGCAATCTTGATTCCAGCTTGTGCTTCTTCCAGTCCAGCGTTTCTCATGATGTACTCTGCATATAAGTTAAATAAGCAGGGTGACAATATACAGCCTTGACGTACTCCTTTTCCTTGGCTGGCAAAAGGAAACGATGTTGCAAAAAGGAAAGGAAAGGCAAAAGGAAACAGACTATATAATCCATGAATAGCAAAGCTTGTTCCTGACAAAAGTAAACCCCTGATAAATTTTTACATAATTTTATAGTACAGATGATTTATAGTAAAATTTGTATACATCTAATTGGACCCTTAATTTTTACATAGGTCTCTTTGGTAGATTCCAAATTTATAAAATCTTAGGAATACATATATGCAATAACTCAGCTTCTGATTTGTCAGACTCAAAGGACAATTATAATTATCAATTCAGAAGTGAAAAGCAGACAGTTTCTAGTCTAATGGAATGAGCTAGTGCTTCTCAATGTTTAATATACAATATATCACCTCAGCATCTTATTAAAATGCATATTCAGTGGGGCCAGAGACTCTAAATTTCTTACAGCCTCAAAGGTTATGTCCATGCTGCTGTGACAGGACCACAAAGTGGCTTGGAATTCAGGTACTGACTATTGATTTAGAAACTAAGAAGTTCAGAGGTGGAAACTTTTTTGCTCATCTGGATAAAGAAATTGTTAAAAACTGTTGAAAATATGTTAAGAAAGAACATAATACAAGCAAACAACAATAAAAAAGTACCTGGATCCACTCTTACAGGACAGGCCTCCTTTTCATCACAAGAAAAGTGGTCGTAGATTAGTTTATATCCAGAAACTAAATGTTTTAGACAATTCACTAGTGCCTTATCTGAGTAATTTTCCTATGGATCTACTTGGATTTCATCTCTGATGAAATTTAGGCTAGCATGAGTGATGCAGAAAGCCCACAAATGTATAAAGCAACCTAAACTGATCATAGTTCTCACTGAATACCTGCTTCTCCTGAAGAACAGTGACCTGCCTGCAGTCACTTCTCTTCCCAAGTTTGTGTATGCTGTCACTCAGCTTTCCCACCAGAGGGGTTCTGTTAAAAGATCCCTGTTTAATGACAAATCTCTGTGACAATATAGGGAGGGATGCATTACTAAAATAGAAAAAAAAAAAAAAAATAATATACTGCCAGAACACTGGGCTAGCATTTTAACATAAAAGAACTAGGGTGTTCTGTTTTCATAATGTGGTATGGGGTTAAATTCTCTGTCCAAAACTAATATATAAACATGTATATTGCTTGGATTAGGGAATCCATTCATTCTTCTTCAGAAGCCATAGGTATACTTATGCTGTAACTTGAGCACTGGCCTCACAGTGGAAAGTTAATGGGGTTTAAAATATGATTTGACAAGAGATTTCTGTTCTGTTTTTGCCTCACTCTGAGATGATTCAGATTCCTCCTTAGAGAGAAAAACATGGCATCCCAAGAGATCCTGAGTGAAACAACTTCTTTGTAAAAAATCCTCTTGCATTAAGGGCCATGCTTTCTATGTCCTTGGGGGCCATTCCTGAGCCATTACAATTTTTTGCTCACTGTTTTAATAACATTACTGTGGTACAAAAGCACATAGAGGTATTGCCTATGGACTCACAAGGACTATTGTGGTTTACAAGTATTCAGAGTACTTACCAAAATATTCAACTACCCATTTTACTTTAAAAGGATTTCAGACTAAAGGCAAGAATTCTGAGTAGAGAACAAATACACTAGCTTCTCATTTATTATATCATTTTATTATTTGATAAGAGGAAAAAACCCTTCCAATTTGCTCTTCTGAAGAGTATTTTTAGATTTTTCTCTTAACTGATAAAGACTTTATTTATCAAAGCTCAATGATAATCCTTATATCATAGTTCTTCACTTTTTCCAGCAAACCAAATGGTATCTTCATATTTAAAATAGTAAGCAAATATCTGTGCCTTTGTACCAAGACAGTAAAATGTTTCCACATATTAATATTATCAAAAACTCCTATAATGAAAACATAATAATAATACAAAATAAATTTTAAAAGAGATTATCCTACTTCCCTTGTGGCTCAGATGGTAAAGCGTCTGCCTACAATGTGGGAGACCCCGGTTTGATCCCTGGGTCAGGAAGATCCTCTGGAGAAGGAAATAGCAACCCACTCCAGTACTCTTGCCTGGAAAATCCCATGGATGGAGGAGAGTGGTAGGCTACAGTCCATGGGGTTGCAAAGAGTCGGACATGACTGAGCAACTTCACTCACTCACTATCCCACTTTTAGGCATTAGAAAAGTGAAAGTGAAATTCACTCTGTTGTGTCAGACTCTTTGTGACCCCATGGACTGTATAGTCCATGGAATTCTCCAGGCCAGAATGGAGTGGGTGGCTGTTCCCTTCACCAGAGGATCTTCCCAGTCCAGGGATAGAACCCAGGTCTCCCACATTGCAGGCAGATTCTTTACCAGCTGAGCCACCAGGGAAGACTAAGTGTGCAGAAGTAGGTAGTCTATCCCTTCTCCAGCAGATCTTCCTGACCCAAGAATCAAACTGGGATCTCTTGCATTGCAGGCTGACTTTACCAGCTGAACCACCAGAGAAGACTAAGGTAATTAACTGGCCAAAGTTGTAGAGGTGAATCAGTATCAACTTGAAGCAAAACACAATGCTTGACTCATAATCAGTTTCAAAAATATTTATTTTCTAGATTTTGGGGAACTGACTGGAGCCCAAATTCATGCCTTGATAGTCTTTTGATTGTTGTTGTTAATTCATATCACCCTTACTTAGGAAAGATTTTATTTCCTGGGTGCCAGTAGATTCTAATGAGGCTTAGTTTTCTAAGCTTCAGGCTATGTCTCATTTAGACTTTTCTTTCAGAAAGGCTGTCTTTCCATGGGTACTTTCATCTTAACCCATGGATTTATATACAGCTTTAATGGAATTTCGCATTTTCCCACAACTTCTCTCTTCTGGTTTTTGCAAGTTATGGTTGCCAAATCATAATAGAATAACTGTTACATTTTTATGTTATTTAAATATCAAAACACTGTCTTGTCTTGATAGAGTACTGTCAAAAGTCCATGCTTATTAGAAATATCTAATGCAAATTTGTATGAGCTCTGTTGCTGATGTAAACTTTCTAAAGAACAGTTCAAGTGATTGACAATTTAATTCACTGCCATTTTGGGGGATCTTTTCTGCTTAAGGCCCATTAATATTACTAAATATTAAGATAAGAATATTTACTTCGATTCAGTTCAGTTCAGTCACTCAGTCGTGTCCGACTCTTTGCGATCCCATGAATCGCAGCAGGCCAGGCTTCCCTGTCCATCACCAACTCCCAGAGTTCATTCAAACTTATATCCATCGAGTCGGTGATGCGATCCAGCCATCTCATCCTCTGTCGTCCCCTTTTCCTCCTGCCCTCAATCCCTCTCAGCATCAGTCTTTTCCAATGAGTCAACTCTTCACATGAGGTGGCCAAAGTACTGGAGTTTCAGCTTTAGCATCATTCCTTCCAAAGAACTCCCAGGGCTGATCTCCTTTAGAATGGACTGGTTGGATCTACTTGCAGTCCAAGGGACTCTCAAGAGTCTTTACTTAGACAAGTGCAAATCTTTAGCAATAATATAAAATAAAAATACTGGAACCTAACTTGTTTTGTTAACTAGACAACATCTACTTTGATAGGAATATACTGTGCTTTGGAAAGAAAAAAGAAGGGACCTTAGTTCCAATAAAAATTTTTCTATTAATCAACTTATGGAACTAGGAAAAGTTAACAAGCCTTTTTTTCTCATGTTAAATTTAGAGAGAAAACTTGCAAAAACAATACAGAAACTTAAAAAAATAGTGCTGCATAACTCTCATTCTGCTTTGTCTAACATTTTGTGTGTGTGTGCTCAGTCATGTCCAACTCTTTAGCACCACATAAAAGCATAACACAATTTTAAAAACCAGAAAACATTGATATGATATTATAACCCCACACAGATCATAATTTTTAGAGGTGCAAAAACACCATAGAAATGATATTGTCTCATTTATTCCATTGTGCAAACAAGATGAATTTTTTAAAATTTTTTATTAATCTTCTACTAATTTATTCTGCTTTGCTATTATTTTCTTATACTGTTAAATAATTCTCCATTGGAAGAGAAAATGACACAAGGAAAACATATTTTATGTTATTATTTCCTTCTGTTGAAGACACACTACGTAATTATTTAACTCCACCTGTGCTTAACACACTACAGGAGATTTTTTTAAACAAAAATGACGTTTTTCAAGAAACTCAACTTTAATGAACTCAAAATTTTTATGGGGTATTATTGATTTGCAATGTTGTGTTAGTTTCAAGTGTACAGGAAAGTGATTGAATCAGTTACACACATGCACATATCCACTCTGTTTTTAGATTCTTCACCCATATAGGCCATTATAGTGTATTAAGTAGAGTTCTAAGTTCTATACAATAGATCTTCATTAGTTGTCTATATTATATATAGTAATGTACATGTCAATCCCAATCTTCAAATTTATTCTACCCCTTCCTTATCCTTGCTAATCATAAATTTGTTTTCTACATCTGTAATTCTATTTCTGTTTTGTAGGTAAGTTCATTTGTATCCTTTATTTTTTAGATTCCACATATAAGTGATATCATATGATATTTGTCTTTCTCTGACTTACTTCATACAGTTGACAATCTCTAGGTTCATCCATGTTGCTGGAAATGGCTAACATTCCATTATATATATGTACCACTTCTTCTTTATCCATTTCTCTGCTGACTCTTAGAAAACATATCCAAATATTTTAGGAGCTATATCATAAAAGAAAGATAGCTTGGTTCACCTAAATTAAGCTTTATAGGCTTCTTCTAAATAATCACTGTGTATACCATTTCTATTTTTAAATGGACCTTTGGCCAGTGTCAGTTTGGTCTTATATCACTTAATTTAGTATATTTGAAATGAATATTATTTACAATTATATCTCAACGAATATCTTTTGGAGAGAGATACAGGTATGGCTGCAGTCCATGGGGTCGCGAAGAGTCGGACATGACTTAGCGACTTCACTTTCAATTTTCACTTTCATGCATTGGAGAAGGAAATGGCAACCCACTCCAGTGTTCTTGCCTGGAGAATCCTAGGGATGGCGGAGCCTGGTGGGCTGCCATCTATGGGGTCACACAGAGTTGGACACGACTGAAGCGACTTAGCAGCAGCAGCAGCAGCAGCAGGCAAGAATTGTTAATACTAACAAGAATTGAGTAGTAAGAAATTTTCAAAGGATATGAATAAGCCTATAAATAATTATATAATTATAGGCATTACAGATTCTTGCCTAATATGAATGATACCTAAATAACAATTTTGTAAATCTAAACAGAAATCCAAAGTGCCCCATGCATCTGTGTCTAATCTTAGTGAGGTAACACCTCACACCAGTCAGAATGGTTATCATCAAAAAGTCTACAAATAATAAATTCTAGAGGGTTTGTGGAAAAAAAGGGAGCCAACCTCCACACTGTTGGCTGGAATGTAAATTGGTGCTGCCACTATGGAAAGCAGTATGGAAGGACCTAAAAAAAAACTAAAAATAAGGCTACCATATGATCCAGCAACACCATTCCTGGGCATATATCTGAAAAAGACAAAAATTTGTATTCAAAAGGATACATGCACTCCAGTGTTCATATAAGCACTATTTAAAATAACCAAAACATGGAAAGAACCCAAATGCCCACCAACAGATGGTTGGTTTAAGAAGATGTGATACACATGTGCTCAGCTGTGTCCAATTCTTTGTGACCCCATGGACTGTAGCCCATCAGGCTTCCCTGTCCATGGGATTTCCTAGGCAGGAATATTGGAGTGGATTGTCATATCCTCCACATATATATACACAAAATGATGCAATGGGATATTACTTAGCCATAAAAAAGAATGAAATAATGTCATTTGCAATAACATAGTCTTTGAGATTGTCATACTGAATGAAGTAAGTCAGACACAGAAATACAAGTAACATATGATATTTATATGTGGAATCTTGTCAAGGCTGTATATTATCACCCTGCTTATTTAACTTATATGCAGAGTACATCATGAGAAACACTGGGCTGGAAGAAACACAAGCTGGAATCAAGATTGCCGGGAGAAATATCAATAACCTCAGATATGCAGATGACACCACCCTTATGGCAGAAAGTGAAGAGGAACTCAAAAGCCTCTTGATGAAAGTGAAAGTGGAGAGTGAAAAAGTTGCCTTAAAGCTCAACATTCAGAAAACGAAGATCATGGCATCCGGTCCCATCACTTCATGGGAAATAGATGGGGAAACAGTGGAAACAGTGTCAGACTATTTTTGTGGGCTCCAAAATCACTGCAGATGGTGATTGCAGCCTTAAAATTAAAAGACACTTACTCCTTGGAAGGAAAGTTATGACCAACCTAGATAGCATATTCATAAGCAGAGACATTACTTTGCCAACAAAGGTCCATCTAGTCAAGGCTATGGTTTTTCCTGTGGTCATGTATGGATGTGAGAGTTGGACTGTGAAGAAGGCTCAGTGCTGAAGAATTGAAGCTTTTGAACTGTGGTGTTTGAGAAGACTCTTGAGAGTCCCTTGGACTGCAAGGAGATCCAACCAGTCCATTCTGAAGGAGATCAGCCCTGGGATTTCTTTGGAAGGAATGATGCTAAAGCTGAAACTCCAGTACTTTGGCTACCTCATGCGAAGAGTTGACTCATTGGAAAAGACTCTGATACTGGGAGGGATTGGGGGCAGGAGAAGAAGGGGATGACAGAGGATGAGATGGCTGGATGGCATCACTGACTCGATGGAGGTGAGTCTGAGTGAACTCTGAGAGTTTGTGATGGACAGGGAGGCCTGGCATGCTGCGATTCATGGGGTCGCAAAGAGTCGGACACGACTGAGCAACTGAAATGAACTGATTCAAAACCAACACAGACCCACAGACGTTAAAAAAAAAAAAAAAAACATGGTTACCAAATGGGAAAGGGATGGGGGAGAGACATAAATTAGAAGTATTGGATTAATAGATACAAATTACTATGTGTAAAATAGCTAAGCAACAAGGATTTACTGTACAGCACAGAAACTATAATCAGTATCTTATAATAACCTATAATGGGAGATAATCTAGAAATCATACATTTCCACATAACTGAATCACTTTACTATATATCTGAACTTAACAAAATCCTGTAAATTAACTATACTTGAATTAAAGAAGAAAAGTATTTATAAAAAATAAAGAGGATAAATAAATTTGCATTAGAGAATTCAAAAGTCAAAATCTCACTTTAGTATGATTGATTTACTTTCCATTTTTAAGTTCTCAATATGCAGGCTGTTCAGGATTTGTCTATGCAATTTTAGGAGGAGCTCAGAGAACATCATTAACTCTCAAAATGATAATTAGCAGAAGATCACTCAATTTTCATGCATGCATATATTTTTCATGTGAAAGCATGTAATCATTCCATGCTTCATCATCAAATACTTAAGTATTAGAGTGAAATTCTCCCTTTGCCCAGAATGCAAAGATAAAAAGTAAAGCCATACTTCCTCATCACCAGCTTGTGAATGTCATGCAGTTCACACAAGGCATAGTGTTCTTAGGGTCAATAGTGGTGCATGGGCGTAGTTGCTCCACAGCAGGTGGGATCTTCCTGGACCAAGGATTGAACCTGTATCTCCTGTATTGGCAGGCGGATTCTTTACCACTGAGCCACCAGGAAAGCCTATGTGCTGGTTTTTGAGCTTCCCAGGTGGCACTAGTAGTAAAGAACCCACCTGCCACTTCAGGAGATTTAAGAAATGTAGGTTCAATCCCTGAGTGGGGAAGAGCCCTAGAAGGAGGGCACCACAACTCACTCCAGTATTCTTGCCTAGAGAATCACATGGGCAGAAGAGTCTGGCGGGCTATGGCCCACAGAGGCACGGAGTCAGACATGACTGAAGCGACTTAGCATGCACACAAAAACGGTTCCTTGTTCCTTCTCATTGGGAGAAGACCGCCTTCCCATTATTTGCATACATGATTTGTATTAGTGAGAAAGAAATGGCTTGAACTTCTCTAAAGTAGATGAACAGCTAGTTTGAAAAGATAATTCAGGATTCATGACACATTTAAACCCCAGGCTTTTTATTTGGCCCTGCAAGTTGAAAGACCTTTATATTTGCAAGAACCATTTTTTTCTAGGAATCCATTCAAATCATCCAATATCCTATGCCCTTAGATCAAACACATATGGAACAATATTAAAAATTCCTTGGAAAAAAAAAAAAAAACCTTTAGGAGAAATAAATTGATTTAAACCATCAATAAATAAAAATATTACAACCAGAAATAGACGACATACTCATTTATTGGATTTCATGTCAAATCTAAACTTTGCTGTAATTTCTTATCTTATGGCTTCATTCAGACTATAGGTTACCTTCATATCTATGTTTAAGTTATTACACATTTACAGATTACCTACTCCATGACTTTGCTATACATGGATTAAATAGATAAGTAAAATTATTTTATTTACCAGCACAAAGCTTACTATGGAATGAGGTTCGTGACATTGCACAGGAGACAGGGATCAAGACCGTTCCCATAGAAAAGAAATGCAAAAAAGCAAAATGGCTGTCTGGGGAGGCCTTACAAATAGCTGTGAAAGGAAGAGAAGCGAAAAGCAAAGGAGAAAAGGAAAGATATAAGCATCTGAATGCAGAGTTCCAAAGAATAGCAAGAAGAGATAAGAAAGCCTTCTTCAGTGATCAATCCAAAGAAATAGAGGAAAACAACAGAATGGAAAAGACTAGGGATCTCTTCAAGAAAATCAGAGATGCCAAAGGAACATTTCATGCAAAGATGAGCTCGATAAAGGACAGAAATGGTATGGACTTAACAGAAGCAGAAGATATTAAGAAGAGATGGCAAGAATACACAGAAGAACTGTACAAAAAAGATCTTCATGACCCAGATAATCACAATGGTGTGATCACTGACCTAGAGCCAGACATCCTGGAATGTGAAGTCAAGTGGGCCTTAGAAAGCATCACTACGAACAAAGCTAGTGGAGGTGATGGAATTCCAGTTGAACTATTCCAAATCCTGAAAGATGATGCTGTGAAAGTGCTGCACTCAATATGCCAGCAAATTTGGAAAACTCAGCAGTGACCACAGGACTGGAAAAGATCAGTTTTCATTCCAATCCAAAGAAAGGTAATGCCAAAGAATGCTCAAACTACTGCATAATTGTACTCATCTCACACGCTAGTAAAGTAATGCTCAATATTCTCCAAGCCAGGCTTCAGCAATAGGTGAACCGTGAACTTCCTGATGTTCAAGCTGGTTTTAGAAAAGGCAGAGGAACTAGAGATCAAATTGCCAACATCCGCTGGATCATGGAAAAAGCAAGAGAGTTCCAGAAAAACATCTATTTCTGCTTTATTGACTATGCCAAAGCCTTTGACTGTGTGGATCACAATAAACTGTGGAAAATTCTGAAAGAGATGGGAATACCAGACCACCTGACCTGCCTCTTGAGAAATTTGTATGCAGGTCAGGAAGCAACAGTTAGAACTGGACATGGAACAACAGACTGGTTCCAAATAGGAAAAGGAGTTCATCAAGGCTGTATATTGTCACCCTGTTTATTTAACTTCTATGCAGAGTACATCATGAGAAACGCTGGACTGGAAGAAACACAAGCTGGAATCCAGATTGCCGGGAGAAATATCAATCACCTCAGATATGTAGATGACACACCCTTATGGCAGAAAGTGAATAGGAACTAAAAAGCTTCTTGATGAAAGTGAAAGTGGAGAGTGAAAAAGTTGGCTTAAAGCTCAACATTCAGAAAACGAAGATCATGGCATCCGGTCCCACCACTTAATGGGAAATAGATGGGGAAACAGTGGAAATAGTGTCAAACTTTATTTTTCTGGGCTCCAAAATCACTACAGATGGTGACTGCAGCCATGAAATTAAAAGACACTTACTCCTTGGAAGGAAAGTTATGACCAACCTAGATAGCATATTCAAAAGTAGAGACATTAATTTGCCAACAAAGGTTCGTCTAGTCAAGGCTATGGTTTTTCCTGTGGTCATGTATGGATGTGAGAGTTGGACTGTGAAGAAGGCTGAGCGCTGAAGAATTGATGCTTTTGAACTGTGGTGTTGGAGAAGACTCTTGAGGGTCCCTTGGACTGCAAGGAGATCCAACCAGTCCATTCTGAAGGAGATCAGCCCTGGGATTTCTTTGGAAGGAATGATGCTAAAGCTGAAACTCCAGTACTTTGGCCACCTCATGTGAAGAGTTGACTCATTGGAAAAGACTCTGATGCTGGGAGGGATTGGGAGCAGGAGGCGAAGGGGATGACAAAGGATGAGATGGCTGGATGGCATCACTGACTCGATGAATGTGAGTCTGAGTGAACTCTGGGAGTTGGTGATGGACAGGGAGGCCTGGCGTGCTGCGATTCATGGGGTCGCAAAGAGTCGGAGACGACTGAGCGAATGATCTGATCTGATCTGATCTGAGAAATAACAAGACAGATACACAAAATGCAAAGATGGTAAATGCCTTAAGAGAAATCCAAATAAAGAATAATCTAAATATATAGAGATAGAAGCAAAGAGAAAAACAGAAGCTTGTTGTAACTGTAAGAAACTTCCTGAATAAGGAGGTGTTTAAGATAAAATTTAATGTATTTTGACAAGAAAGAAGGGAAGAGATTTTAGAGAACAGAAAAGGAAGACAGAAAAGTAAAAAAGTACAGACTATAGTATGTTCACATCCTTTGAAGAATAGGTGATAAAGTTAAAAAGGGATTAGTAATAATTTATAGGACTTGGTAGCTGATAATGTAGAAAGAAAAATTAAAAGTGAATTTGTGATTTAAAACTCACATGTGTAATGGTGGTTTATTAGACAAAGAAACAAGACAGAATAATGCACAGCTTTTAGGGGCAGGAAAGTGATATATACTTTTATGAAAATGCTGATAAAAGTAATGGCTTGAACATTTGGGCTTCTGAATTATGATTTAGACCTTTAAAAAGATTATGAAGTATATAAGAGTTGGAGTTATAGGACTTGGTATCAAATTCTGGATCTTCTCATTTGTATGACCTTGATTTTTTGTGCGTTCAGTCACATCTGAGTCCTTGTGGCCCCATGGACTATAGCCCACTAGGCTCCCCTGTCCATGGAATTTTCCCGGCAAGAATGCTGGAGTGGGTTGCCATTTCCTACCTCGGGGGATAGTCCCAACACAGGAATTGAACCTGCGTCTCTTACATTTCCTGCATCGGCAGGCAAATTCTTTACCACTAGCACCACCTAAGTGTCACAAACTCTTTGAGCATCCTGTTATTCACTGTTAAAAATAGAGATTAAAAGTGTTTTTCAACCTACAAACTCAAACACGTCTGAGATATTCCTAATATCTGCATAAAAGTAATCATTGAAACTATTACTATTAAAGAAAGGACAGCATATAGGAGGTCTGAAGAGGCGTTAGTGCAACTTGCCCTGTTTGATAAATGAAAAAAAAAAAAAAAAGGAATGCTAAACATCACATAAAATTTTTTTGATTGATAGTTGATTTTATAGTTTATGACACATATGCATATCTGCACATTATATTGCTTGACTTTATCGGTTTTTGAACTTTTTATTTTTTTTTTGAACTTTTTAAAATGCGTGCCATAACTTATGTAGTCCTCTAAGATTTATTTTATCCAATTCAGATTGTGATGCTAAGATTCTCATAATTTTTAATTATAGATAATTTTTATTGTCACATGGTATGATGGTAATTCATTTTATAAAAATTCCATAGTTATCCATTCCACTATTTATAGATATTTTTTGTTGTTTTCAGCATTTTTTTGCTACTATCAACAGTGACACAGTGAACATTTTTGCTATGTCTTTCAGCAAGAGCCATATGGCTGGGAATGTTCAACTCTAGAAAACAATGTTAAATTGACTCCTAAGATAGTTTTGTCATGTTACACTCCTGGCAGCAATGTGTAAAAGATCTATATCTTCTCCAAACCACAGATCCATCAAATTTCTTCAGTTCTATTGATGAGTGATGAACAATGGCAACTCACTGTGTTTATCAACATTCCACCAATTACCAGTAAAATTTAGTGACTAGTTATATTTTATTAGCTATATACATCTTTGGTGACATGTCTTTTAATATTTTGACCATTTTATTGTTACTGTTTTTATATTTTCATTTATAGGATCTTTTTATGTATACTTGATTTTACTCTTTGCTGGTTATTAGAACTTGAAATAACTTTTTAACTCTATTCACTGTCTAAAGTGCCTTGTGAGAAACAAATATTTAATTCACACATCATCTGTTTGTTCATTTTTAAAACTATTTTTGTGCTTATGAGTCATATAGAATATTCTGTCAACCGAGGTCAGAAAGATGTGTGTCTATATTTTCTTCTGAAAGTTTTAAAGTTCAGCTTTCACTCTTTAAATTTTTTAATCCACATAAAGCTGATTTTTATATACTGTGTGAGGTAGAAAACCAGCCATTGTTTTCCAATATTTTCATCATTATTAATGATCCATCTCTAGCTCTATTTATTGAATAGCTCTTCTCTTTTTCAATGACCCATCTCTCGCTCTATTTATTGAATACTTTTTCTCTTTCTCTGTCATCCATCAGTGTTCAGTCTAATCCAGAGTCTTTCATGGATCCCTCTTTTGTTCCTGTTGCTGATTTTATCTTCTCCTCACAGCACCACCATTCTGCCATAATTGAAGTGTGACATATAAGGCAATTCCTCCCTACTTAATCTTTTCTTTTTTTTTTTTTCATTAACATAAGTGTATCTATTTTGTATTGCTATTCTTTGAAGCCCTTTGCAATATTAACTCATTTAATGCTTAAAATAAACTTAAAGGTAGGTACTTTGCCCCAATTCTACAGAAGAGGAAAGTGAGGCATAAAGGATTTAAGTAACATTTCTAAGGTCATACAGTGAGTAACTGCACAGTAGGAATCATAAACCAGCAGTTTGGCTTCAGAGTCAAGTATTATCATTAATCATTGTATATTAATGATATCATTAGATTATCATTAGTATCATTTTCAAATGATATAATAACCTGAAGACACTTACTGTTAGCTCAGCATTCTATGGAAGTAAGTAACCACATACTTTGCAAAGGTCTTTTCTTTGATCCATTTCAATTACACCTCATAGGTGTTTGAGGGGAATCGATGGAAAAAACAGTTTTGTTTGGATAATGCATTTATCTAAGAATGATTCTGAATCTGAATAGTTTAAGAATATTTGACAACTCCTTTTAACAGCTGAGTCATAAAATGCAATGTTTACTGTGGAATAGGACTCCAAAAACATACTTGTGGAAATTCACCATAAATACAAGAGAAAACTGAGAAAATCAGTAAAGGTTTTTTGAAATATATACCTTTGCTGACAGACTAGAATCTTCTGGAAATATACAGCATTCACTTCCCGTCTGTTGTCTCTCAACATTGTTTAACCATCAAGTGTTAGAATAAACAGCATGAACTTGTCTCATTTCATACTTTCATTTGCTATGATTTCAAAAGCCTGTGAACAGACCCACAAAAAGGGAATTTCTAGTCCCATGATGACATTCTTACCCACACGTGGCTTCAGGTGATTCAGCTCTGCCAGGGATGCTGTGAGAGCCATTCACAGTGCCTCTGCTCTCATTCACAGGGAGCATCATCAGTCCTGGAACTGACATAGCTCACTGCAAAGTGGAGAAAATTTCATGCTTCTTTCACAGTACTTTTCCCTTTGTCTGATTTTTATTAGATCCCAGAGCCATTTTAAAAATTGGCAAAAGCCAATGAGAAAATGATTCAGATAATAGGTATTCTTCTTTTACCTTTTCTTCTCAGGATTTGTCTATTTCACAAAGTACCTATATCACCTGCTGAAAGGACTTCCTTCATTCATCTCACTAAAGTTTAGTCTATGTTCTATGTCTTTTCCAAAATCTCAAAGCTACTCTCTGAGTAAGTTAAAATACTGATATTCAGATAGGATAGATATATTCAGGATACTTAGTCTGTAATATATGGATATGAGTTTACATCATTCATAAGATTTACCCATTAAATTTCAGGTACGTTTTAACAACTACATGACATGTTATATTCTAAACATTTTCAAATTTATTATTACCTTTAATAATCAAACTAACTCTGGATGTATGTATGCTTGAGTACACATGGAAAATACATATAGATAAGTAAACAGGTTCAGGAAGGTTTCATCATTTACCTAAAGTTACTCTGTTGGTAAGAGGCATATTAACAATTTAATTCCAGATTTTCTCACTCCAGTGGAAAATGCAGTCCAAAATGCCATATGTTAATGCAATCTCAAAAATGAGAGAATGATCTGTTTCCAAGGCAACTATTCAATATCAGAGTAATCCATGTCTATGCCCCGATCTGTAATGCTGAAGAAGCTGAAGTTGAATAGTTCTAGGAAGATTTACAAGACCTTCTAGAACTAACACCCAAAAAAGATGTCCTTTTCATTGTAGGGTACTGGAATGCAAAAGTAGGAAGTCAAGAGATACCTGGAGTAACAGGCAAATTTGGCCTTGGAGAAGAGAATGAAGTAGGGCAAAGGCTAATAGAGTTTTGCCAAGAGAATGCACTGGTCATAGAAAACACCCTCTTCCAACAACACAAGAGAAGACTCTACACATGGACATCACCAGATGGTCAATACTGAAATCAGATTGATTATATTCTTTGCAGCCAAAGGTGGAAAAGCTCTATACAGTCAGCAAAAACAAGACCAGGAGCTGACTGTGGCTCAGATCATGAACTCCTCATTGTCAAATTCAGACTGAATTGAAGAAAGAAGGGAAAACCACTAGACCATTCAGGTATGACCTAAATCAAATCCCTTGTGAATATACAGTGGAAGTGACAAATAGATTCAAGGGATTATATCTGATAGACAGAGTGCCTGAAGAACTATGAGTGGAGGTTAGAAAGTTGTACAGGAGGAAGTAATCAATACCATCCCCAAGAAAAAGAAATGCAAAAAGGCAAAAATGGTTGTCTGTGGAGGCCTTACAAATAGCTGATAAAATAAGAGAAGCTAAAGGCAAAGGAGAAAAGTTGCTAACAAAGGTTTGTCGAGTCAAGGCTATGGTTTTTCCTGTGGTCATGTATGGATGTGAGAGTTGGACTGTGAAGAAGACTGAGCGCCAAAGAATTGATGCTTTTGAACTGTGGTGTTGGAGAAGACTCTTGAGAGTCCCTTGGACTTCAAGGAGATCCAACCAGTCCATTCTGAAGGAGATCAGCCCTGGGATTTCTTTGGAAGGAATGATGCTAAAGCTGAAACTCCAGTACTTTGGCCACCTCATGCAAAGAGTTGACTCATTGGAAAAGACTCTGATACTGGGAGGGATTGGGGGCAGGAGGAGAAGGGGACGACAGAGGATGAGATGGCTGGATGGCATCACTGACTCGATGGACGTGAGTCTGAGTGAACTCTGGGAGTTGGTGATGGACAGGGAGGCCTGGCATGCTGTGATTCATGGGGTCGCAAAGAGTCGGACACGACTGAGAGACTGATCTGATCTGATCTGATCTGAAAGATATCACCATTTGAATGTAGAGTTCCAAAGAATAATAAGGAGAGATAAGAAAGATTTCCTCCATGATCAATCGAAAGAAATAGAGGGAAACAATAGAATGGGAAAGACTCGAGATCTCTTCAATAAAGCTAGAGATACCAAGGGAACATTTCATGCAAAGATGGGCACAAAAAGGACAGATATAGTATGACCCTAACAGAAGCAGAAGATATTAAGAAGAGGTGGCAAGAGTATGCAGAAGAATTGTACAAAAAAAGATCTTCATGACCCAGATAATCATGATGGTGTGATCACTCACCTAGAGCCAGACATCCTGGAATGCGAAGTCAAGTGGGCCTTAGGAAGCATCACTACAAACAAAGCTAGTGGAGGTGATGGAATTCCAGTTGAGCTATTTCCCACCCTAAAAGATGATGCTGTGAAAGTGCTGCACTCAATATGCTAGCAAATTTGGAAAACTCAGCAGTGGCCACAGGACTGGAAAAGGTCAGTTTTCATTCCAATCCCAAAGAAAGGCAATGCCAAAGAATGCTCAAACTACCATACAATTGCACTCATCCCACATGCTAGCAAAACGATGCTCAAAATTCTCATAACCAGGCTTCAACAATACATGAACAGTGAACTACCAGATGTTCAAACTGGACTTGGAAAAGGCACAGGAACCAGAGATCAAATTGCCAACATCCTCCAGATCATTGAAAAAGCAAGAGAGTTCCATGAAAACATCCATTTCTTCTTTACTACCTATGCCAAAGCCTTTGTGTGGATCACAATAAACTGTGGAAAATTCTTAAAGAGATGACCACTGACCTGCATCCTGAAAAATCTGTATGCAGATCAAGAAGGAACAGTTAGAACTGGACAAGGAACAACAGACTGGTTCCAAATCGGGAAAGGAATATGTCAGGGCTGTATATTGTCACCTTGATTATTTAACTTATATGCAGAGTACATCATGAGAAATGCTGGACTGGATGAAGCAAAAGCTGGAATCAAGATTGCTGGGAGAAATATCAGTTCCACCTAGTTCAGCTCATTCAGTCACTCAGTAGTGTCGGACTCTTTGTGACCCCATGAACCACAGCACGCCAGGCCTCCCTGTCCATCATCAACTCCTAGAGCCCACCCAAACCCATGTCCATTGAGTCGGTGATGCCATCCAATCATCTTATCCTCTGTCGTCCCCTTCTACTCCTGCCCTCAAGCTTTCCTCAGGTGCCCAAATTATTGGAGTTTCACCTTCAACATCAGTCTTACCAATGAACACCCAGGACTGATCTCCTTTAGGATGGACTGGTTGGATCTCCTTGCAGTCCAAGGGACTCTCAAGAGTATTCTCCAACACCACAGTTCAAAAGCATCAATTCTTTGATGCTCAGCTTTCTTTATAGTCCAATTCTCACATCCATATATGATCACTGGAAAAACCATAGCCTTGATTAGACGGACCTTTGTCAACAAAGTAATGTCTCTGCTTTGTAATATGCTATCTAGGTTGGTCATAACTTTCCTTCCAAGGAGTAAGCATCTTTTAATTTCATGGCTGCAATCACCATCTGCAGTGATTTTGGAGACCAGAAAAACAAAGTCAGCTACTGTTTCCACTGTTTCCCCATCTATTTGCCATGAAGTTATGGGACCGGATGCCATGATCTTAGTTTTCTGAATGTTGAGCTTTAAGCCAAATTTTTCACTCTCCTCTTTCACTTTCATCAAGAGGCTCTTTAGTTCGTCCTCACCTTCTGTCATAAGGGTGGTGTCATCTGCATATCTGAGTGAGTGAGTGAAGTCATTCAGTCGTGTCCAACTCTCTGCGAACCCATGGACTGTAGCCCACCGGGCTCCTCCGTCCATGGGATTCTCCAGACAAGAATATTGTAATGGGTTGCCACTTCTTTCTCCAGGGGATCTTTCCAACTCAGGGATGAAACCCAGGTCTGCTGCATTGCAGGCAGACGCACCCTGAGCCACCAGGGAAGCCCACATATCTGGCGTTATTGATATTTCTCCCGGCAATCTTGATTATAGCTTGTGCTTCCTCCAGCCCAGTGTCTTTCATGATGTACTCTGCATATAAGTTAAATAAGCAGGGTGACAATATACAATCTTGACGTACTCCTTTTCCTATTTGTTAAATTTGTTAAATTTTTCCATCCAGTTAAAGCTTTGGTTTTTCCAGTAGTCATGTATGGATGTTGGACTATAAAGAAAGCTGATTGCCAAATTATTGATGCTTTTGCACTGTGGTGTTGGGGAAAACTCTTGAGAGTCCCTTGGACTGCAAGGAGATCCAACCAGTCCATCCTAAAGGAAATCAGTCCTGAATATTCATTGGAAGGATTGATCCTGAAGATGAAACTCCAATACTTTGGTCACCTGATGCAAAGAACTGACTTATTTGAAAAAAATCCTGATGCTGGGAAAGATTGAAGGTGAAAAGAGAAGGGGATTACAGAGGATGAGATGGTTGGATAGCATCACCAACTCAGTGCACATGAGTTTGAGCAACCTCTGGGAGTTGATGATGGACAGTGAGGTCTGGCGTGCTGCAGTCCCTGGGGTCACAAAGAGTTATACATGACAGAGCAACTGAACTGAACTGAACTTTCTCACTCCAAGTCTATGACTTCCTTCTCTTCTTTCTAACTTCCTTCATATTGCAATGTTGATAATAAAGAATAGCAGATGAATTTATCTTTACCATTCTAAAATGCAGGGCCTTGCCCACTGGTGTTGTCTAAATTAAAGAAATACATTTCCATAGCTATGTGCTGTGTCCATTTTTATTTGAATTCAGGTATTAACATTTAGATAATTGCTAATTCTTTCCCAGACTTTGCTTCATGGCAAAGGCCCAAATTTGAGTTAATGACTTGAAAGTGTGATGTCATGGATTTATAGAAGAATTGATAAAAAGAAGCTGGATTGAACAAGATAAGGTTAACCATTGTTTTAAAAAAGTCATCGTTTAAAAGCAGGAATCCTGGCCCCCTAATATAAAAATTAAGTGAGAATTTAGATTTTAATTATAGACTTCTTCAAAGTTCACTCTTTGTGTAACCCAATAAGAGGCAGCTTTTTATAGATACCAGTTTTTTCACTTTCTTTAACACACCAAACTGAACAATCAGTTTCATGATTTTTTTCTACTATTAAAAGAAGTTTCCTTTTGAGCCTCTGCTCTAAGTAAGGTAATGCTTCAAATGAATTGAAAGTTATAGAACAAGCTAAACCCCTTGGGCTCTGGCCTCAAGGTGTTTAACTTACTGTGAATAGTGAGGGTCAGAGTGACACAGAGGAATACACAAAAGAAAAGGTAACCATGGAGCCCAGAACACCAGCAATTCCATTTGTCTTGATCTAGAAATTGGTACATAATGGTCTGGAAGTTATCTGGAGAGGTTCCACTCCCAGCTGTCCTATGAGTCACTGTGTAACCTTTTCAAAGACATGCTTTCCTCTGGGCTTTGGTTTCCCTCATCTGTAAAGTGACAATTGATCTATAAGGACTCTAAGATTCCTTACAGTGCTAAAAGTCTAAGATCCCAAATGCTTATGAAGAAATTAATTTAAAAAGAACTCAGTAATAAACAAATGGGACTGATCAAACTTAACAACCTTATGCACAGCAAAGGAAACCATAAACAAAGTGAGGAAACAACCTATGAATGGGAGAAAATATTTGCAAAATATGTGACTGAGAAGGGCTTAATTTTCAAAATATACTAACAGCTCATACAACTCAACAAGAATAAAAACAAACAATCCAATAAAAAAAATGGGCAAAAGACCTAAATAGTCATTTTTCCAAAGCAAAAATGCAGGTGGCCACTTCATATTGGTCAGAATGGCCATCATTAAAAAGTCTACAAATAACAAGTGTTGAAGAGGGTGTAGAGAAAAGGCAAACTTCCTGCCCCTTCGGTGGGAATATAGGTTGGTGCAGCCATTATAGAAAACAGTATGGAAGTTCCTCAGAAAACTAAAAATAGAATTAGTGTTGATCTAGCAATCCCACTTCTGGGCATATATCCAGACAAAACTATAATTCAAAAAGATACATGTACCCCTATGTTAATAGCACCCCTATTCACAGCAGCCAAGATATACAAACAATCTGAAAGTCTATCGATAGATGAATTGATAAAGGAGATGTGTACATACATGAAATAGAATATTATACAGCCACAAGAAAGAACAAGATATCACCATTTGCAGCAACATAGGTGCAACTAAAGATTGCAAGTGAAGTCAAAAAGAGAAAGACAAATTCCATATGATATCACTTATATGTGGAATCTAAAATATGATGTAAGTGAACCTATCTATGAAACAGAAACAGAATCACAGACATAAAGAACAGATTGGTGGTTGCCAAGGGGGAGAGCTGCCAAGCAGATGTAAACTTTTATATAAAGATTGAATAAACAACAAGGTCTTACTGTGTAACACAAGTGACTATTTTCAATATCCTGTGATAAACCATAACATTTAAAAAGAGAATGTAAATATATGGATAACTAAATCACTTTTCTCCACAGCAGAAATTAATACAACATAGTAAATCAACTATACTTCAATTTTAGAATTATATTGATTGATTGAAAAATAAAAAGATCTCAGTAGTGATTAAACAATGCAGAAAAAAACAGTATCATGTATTGGTATCAATTAGGTCTAACTGGTTATTGTATCATTTAGAGTTTGTGTTTCTCTGTTGGGGAGGGAGGTGGAAGGGGGGGTTCAGGATGGGAGCACGTGTACACCCATGGCAGATGCATGTTGATGTATGGCAAAACCAATACAATATTGTAAAGTAAAAAAACAATGATAATAATAAAAAAATAAATAAAATCTATCACTTTTTCCTTAAAAAAAACAAACAAACAGTATCATGGAAGCTGGGAGTATACAATCTCAGATGTGAAGTCCTTTAAAAATGTATTTTTCCCTATGAGTAGGGCTGGTGTTGCAAAGGAAGTATTTGTCAGACTCCAGGCATAATTTCAATTTGATTAAATGTTTGTAATCATTCTTGAAATCACCCTACTTATCTAGTCTGATTTGATTGTCTGGTTGCTTAACACTTAGGAAAGTGTATCATGGTGCTATTTCATGGGCTGGATTTTTAAAAGACACAGAAATTCTATACATGCATTACTCTGCAAGAACACTGTATTTTTGAGAGCTCAGTATCTAGTATATTGTGATGAATCCATTAAAAATATTTGGCAAAGTAAATGATGTAATACATGATTTCCTGCATAGATGGGATCTATATTCTACAGGTGTCTTTTTTAATTACTACAGTTTGGTGATTATTCATGTTGGACTTACTATGATAACTTGATAACCATTGCTACATATTATTATCAACCTGAAGTCAACAATGCTAAGAGCTCCTTTTAGGCTTTCAACTATTTATAATCTAAGCATAAAAATGAAAAGATTACTGAATGGAGGCTACAGATAAAAGAGAATATCTTCTATGTTGTTTCCAATAGAAAAGTAACATCATTTTTATTAGTCACCTTTCTTTTTTAGTTTATGTTTTTGGGATGAGTAGTGGAAAGAACACGGTTCTAGAAATCACAATATCATAGCTTTAATCCATCCAGGGTTTCTACCAAATTGAATGTGTGAAAAATGTCATTTAGAGATTCTGAAATTCAGTTTCCTCATGGTATACTGCATGATTAATTCTACAACTTTTTCATTTCATTTATTATTTTATAATTAGCTTGAATCCCTTTCCCAAATTCTTGAATGTAGGTTCTTAGAAATCTAAACAAAAAAATTCATTTTGAAATTGATACTTAGTGTGTAATAGTTGACTCTGACATGGTTCCTCCATCTCTCTAAAAATCACTTTATTGACAAGTAACATTTAAAAAGTCATTCTGAAAAGGTACAAAGACATATAGTCACCATCAGTAAGACTTGCCTTTGGAAAAGAGAGGGTTGAACGCATGTTATTATATATTCACGGGGTGCGAGAAGAACTGTCATTGTGCCATTGATATTCTTCATGCTTAAGAACTGAAACAAAAGAAATGGCAGATTTACCATAAAACTGTCACACAGATTTCCTGCTTGTGATATATAGGGAATTCTATGCTTCATACTGCTTATTTATATAAATGTTAGGGTATATTACAGTATATATTTATAAACATAAATGTCCCATAAATATACTGATATTACTATGATGATTTAACAATGGTATGTGTGTGTATACATGTATGTATGTTGTGTGTGCATGCTCACACACAGATTTATGTCTATTAGGAAAGAGAAAACAATGGAAAAAGAAATAAAGGAATTGAAGTAATCTAAATTGAAATATAATTATATTGAATGTATTAAAGGCAGCGATCTTTTAAAATAGTAAGCTGTATACTGGATGAAAAGGCTATAATTAATCTGAATTGGAATTTATTTCCATTTAGCAGTGGAGATAGTACAGCATGATCTCATTGTGAAAGAAAACCACATAGTGTGAAAATCTTACACTGAATAGTAAAGGGAAAAAAGAAGTTATTAGTGTGCTGGACAGTTGAACTGAATTACTGTCTTACAGTCTAAAGTAATTTACATATCAGAATGTAAGCTTGTATTCAGAGCAAATTCATAAATTAGACCTGATCTGACGGAAAACAAATAAACATAAAACTGTATTCACATATAAAAGCCTGGGTTGTTTCAGAATAAAGAAACTCTTCAGTTGTGGAAGGACATAATATAAAAAATGTATCTGCATCTTTGCAACAAATATCATTGTTATAGTACAGGAACTAAAATACTTAAATATAATAGAAAAACAACACTATTTATAGCTCATTTTCAAGAGTAGGCAGCTAGCCAAGTCTATATTTACCACTTGTGAAATATTCTGCCTGAAGAAAGCAGTTCTTTTCTGGTAATGAGGTTTCCTGAGTCAGTGTTTCTTCAAGAAGCATCAGTACCACCTGGGAACTTCTTAGAAATGCAAATTCTGACCCCACCCAAAATCAGTGGAATCAGAAAATAAGGGGGAAGACTACCTTCCATGTGATTCTCATGTACATGAGAATTTGAGAAGCAACAGCTTAGTGATAAAGTAGAGAAATTGGATAGTAACTATTTTCCGTCATCATGAAATCACTATGAACTAGATTTCATACTTCTGTTTCTTAACAACCTTCAAAAGGTTCTACTGAAGTCACTAGACAAATATATCTTTAGATTTTAATAAGTTTTTACCATATAAATATCTAAGAGGCTTATTATTGCCAAACAATAGTCAATAGTTCAGTGAAATAAAATATGTGCAAATGACATCTTATATGCCAGACTTTAAGCCTTGTTTGCAACCAAATATCCTATCCCCTCACTTCATAGTATAAACACCATTAAACTGGCCAAGGAAAGGAAAGGAATGGAGATAAAGTAGGTAGTGAACTTGAGTTCATCTAAATTTATTTCTTCTGCTATAAAAAGTGAAAGTCAAGTAACCTTAAGCTTCCTTCACACATTTTCTTGTGCTGCTGCTGCTGCTAAGTCACTTCAGTCATGTCCGACTCTGTGCGACCCCATAGAGGGCAGCCCACCAAGCTTCCCCGTCCCTGGGATTCTCCAGGCAAGAGTACTGGAGTGGGTTGCCATTGCCTTCTCCAATGCATGAAAGTGAAAAGTGAAGTTGCCATTCATGTCCGACTTTTAGCGACCCCATGGACTGCAGCCTACCAGGCTCCTCCTCCCATGGGATTTTCCAGGCAAGAGTACTGGAATGCCGTGCCATTGCCTTCTCCATTTTCTTGTGCATCTATTCATAATATATACAACTAGAGAGGAACAATGAGACCAAGAATCTTATGAGAGAATCTAGTAACAGAATCTAGAATCTAGTAACAATAATAGAAAATGGTGACATCAATTTGTATGACAGTTGAATTCCTCACTCAGAACTCTTACCCATCTACATTATGTTTTGCAATAATGACTATGCAGCATATAAAGAAACCTTTATAGTCACATCTGGAGTTCAGCAACATATGGTGCTTCTAGTAGAAAAAGAGAAAGTAAAAAATATACAAGGAATTGTTTTTATGGTTCAAAGGGAATTTAACTTGTAGTCCTTAAAAAACTGTTTTTATTGAGAGGGATTAAGGCCAGTGAGAGTATGTAGAGAAATGAGATAAGTATGAGTCAAAAAGTTTCCATTAAAAACAAATGTTTATCTTTTGAAGACTAACTTATTCTTTGCATCTTATTATACACTTCAGTATATCTTCAAATTTTTATTTTTAGAACAGACTTTGCTAAGGATTATGGGTGAAGGCATTACATCATTTGCTAGGTCTTTCTAAGGATGAGTATGTACTTTTATTTGTCTTCAAGGATTCTCCACATTTTATATATATGAATGTATACATGTACATGTGTATTTAGCATCATGATGTTTGAAGGTATATAGAAGTGTTCATTCCAGTTACTCTTACTCTGAACACCTTCTACTGAAAAATTTCACTTTGACTTGAGAAAAAAAATAGACACAGAGCTCCAACTAGAACTGGGCACTATTTGGTAGGATTTTTGAGAGTATCCTTTAAAGACTTAGCAGATCAGGGATTTAATTTTTTAATGAAGTCACTAAGAAAGAATGATGGTATAGCCTACATTTTATTTTTTAGATATCTATTTCAAATTTGAACTTGTTAGTCTATTGGAGAGTGTCTACCTGAACTCTGATGGACTAACTGGCACTGGACTTGCCCTCTTACTGGGCAAGTTTGTGACATCTACAAACTGGATAAAATATATAGTTGCTGTTTGGATACACTGGGTAACAAGCAGCAAATGGCTGTGACAACTAAGAGAAGGGAAATCAGTTAGATGAGCCCAAAACTCAACCAGATTTTCCATGTGGAGACACTTTCTGAACTGAAGACAATTTCTGGACAGAGATCTAAGCAGAAAACATGAAATTTTCACAGTGAATACACAAGAGTGTTCCAAAGTGGTAGAGGCAATACTATTAGTATCTTATTCTCAAGTGATTTAAGAATTAAAAAAAAAAATCTTGAAGATGCAGATATTGGATTTCAGGAAGAAGTGGCTGGAATTTATAAGACAGAGCACTTCACAGGAGAGAACACCAAAGAAAACACTAACAAATTTTGCAGGGGAATCCCATTGACTTTCTTGCTGAATATACAAAGATTTTTTGGTAAAGGCACAAAAAAAAACAACAAATATGCACAATATAAAATTGAATTAGACTTCATCAAAGTCAAAAATTTCAGTTCTCCCAAAGACACCTAAAGGAAAATTAAAAGACCATAAAATGGGAGAAAATACTTGCATATACACGGTTAAGGAATTGTACTTCAAATATGAAATGAATTCTTATAGATCAATAAGAAGAAAATGAACAACACAATAAAAAATGAACAAACCATTTGAAAGGATATAACACAAAGGGATATATATGCATAGCTAATAAATACATTAAAAATGCTTCAATCACCAAAGAAATGCAAGTTAAAAACATGATATACCATTACACATCCACTAAACTGGCAAAAATTAAAAAGTCTAATAATATCAAGTATTGATGAGGATACAATACATCTATATGCTCACATATTCCTGCAAGAAAAATTAAATTGTATGGTCATACTGAAAAACATTTGGGCGGTTTAGAATAGAGTTCAGTTCAGTTCAGTCTCTCAATCATGTCCGACTATTTGCGACCCCAAAAACCACAGCATGCCAGGTCTCCCTGTCCATCACTAACTCCCAGAGTTCACCCAAACTCATGTGCATTGAGTCGGTGATGCCATCCAACCATCTCATCCTCTGTTGTCCCCTTCTCCTCCTGCCCTCAATCTTTCCCAATCAGGGTCTTCTTGAATGAGTCAGCTCTTTGAATCAGGTGGTCAAATTATGGGAGTTGCAGCTTCTACATCAGTCCTACCAATGAACACCCAGGACCAATCTCCTTCAGAATGGACTGGTTGGATCTCCTTGTAGTCCAAGGGACTGTCAAGAGTCTTCTCCAGCACCACAGTTCAAAACATCAATTCTTCAGCACTCAGCTTTCTTCACAGTTCACCTCTCACATCCATACATGACCACTGGAAAAAACATAGCCTTGACTAGACAGACCTTTGCTGACCAAGTAACATCTCTGCTTTTTAATATGCTGTCTAGGTTGGTCATAACTTTCCTTCCAAGGAGTAAGCAACTTTTAATTTCATGGCTGCAATCACCATCTACAGTGATTTTGTAGCCCAAAAAAATAAAGTCTGACACTGTGTCCACTCTTTCCCCATCTATTTCCCATGACGTGATGGAACCAGATGCCATGATCTTCGTTTTCTGAATGTTGAGCTTTAAGCCAATGTTTTCACTCTCCACTTTCACTTTCATCAAGAGGCTTTTTAGTTCCTCTTCACTTTCTGCCATAAGGGTGGTATCATCTGCATATCTGAGGTTATTGATATTTCTCCCGGCAATCTTGATTCCAGCTTGTGTTTCTTCCAGTCCAGCGTTTCTCATGATGTACTCTGCATATAAGCTAAATAAGCAGGGTGACAATATACAGCCTTGATATACTCCTTTTCCTATTTGGAACCAGTCTGTTGTTCCATGTCCAGTTCTAACTGTTGCTTCCTGACCTGCATACAAATTTCTCAAGAGGCAGATCAGGTGGTCTGGTATTCCCACCTCTTTCAGAATTTTCCACAGTTTCTTGTGATCCACACAGTCAAAGGCTTTGGCATAGTCAATAAAGCAGAAATAGATGTTTTTCTGGAACTCTCTTGCATTTTCCATGATCCAGCAGATGTTGGCAATTTGATCTCTGGTTCCTCTGCCTTTTCTAAAACCAGCTTGAACATCAGGAAGTTCACAGTTCACATATTGCTGAAGCCTGGCTTGGAGAATTTTGAGCATTACTTTACTAGCATGTGAGATGACTGCAATTGTGAGGTAGTTTGAGCATTCTTTGGCATTGCCTTTCTTTGGGATTGGAATGAAAACTGATCTTTTCCAGTCCTGTGGCCACTGCTGAGTTTTCCAAATTTGCTGGCATATTGAGTGCAGCACTTTCACAGCATCATCTTTCAGGATTTGGAATAGCTCAACTGGAATTCTATCACCTCCACTAGCTTTGTTCGTAGTGATGCTTTCTAAGGCCCACTTGACTTCACATTCCAGGATGTCTGGCTCTAGGTCAGTGATCACACCATCATGATTATCTGGGTCATGAAGATCTTTTTTGTACAATTCCTCTGTGTATTCTTGCCATCTCTTCTTAATGTCTTCTGCTTTTTTTTAGGTCCATACCATTTCTGTCCTTTATCGAGCCCATCTTTGCATGAAATGTTCCTTTGGTATCTCTGATTTTCTTGAAGAGATCTCTAGTCTTTCCCATTCTGTTGTTTTCCTCTATTTCTTTGCATTGATCACTGAAAAAGGCTTTCTTATGTCTTCTTACTATTCTTTGGAACTCTGTATTCAGATGTTTATATCTTCCCTTTTCTCCTTTGCTTTTCATTTCTCTTCATTTCACAGCTATTTGTAAGGCCTCCCCAGACAGCCATTTTGCTTTTTTACATTTCTTTTCCCTGGGGATGGTCTTGATCCCTGTCTCCCGTACAGTGTCACGAACCTCATTCCATAGTTCATCAGGCACTCTATCAGATCTAGGCCCTTAAATCTATTTCTCACTTCCACTGTATAATCATAGGGATTTGATTTAGGTCATACCTGAATGTTCTGGTGGTTTTCCCTACTTTCTTCAATTTAAGTCTGAATTTGGCAATAAGGCGTTCATGGTCTGAGCCACAGTCAGCTCCTGGTCTTGTTTTTGCTGACTGTATAGAGCTTCTCCATCTTTGGCTGCAAAAAATATAATCAATCTGATTTCGGTGTTGACCATCTGGTGATGAAATGATACTCACAGAAAACTAGTCAATCTAATCACACTGGGACCATAGCCTTGTCTAACTCAATGAAACTAAGCCATGCCCATGGGGCTACCCAAGATGGGCAGGTCATGGTGGAGAGATCTGACAGAACTGTACTTTAGAGATTAAAAAATAATAACAGTAAGTGTGCTGTGACCATGTGATGTGGGTGGAGAGACTGACTTCAAAGGAACATGAGGAGACATCTTAAGGTTAAATAAGCGTTTTATATCTTGATTGGTTTGCTAGTTACACATGCATATACATTTGTCAAAACTCAGAGCAATATACTTAAAATGATTTCCTTTTATTGTAACTAAATTATATTAAAAAAAGTTGATTTTAAAGCAAAATAGACAAATAACAATAGTTACTAATTTTAGCTCATTAAATAATGTAGGAATCCAAGAGACTCCACTGACATTAAATAATTAGTTAATTAATTAAAAGTGGAGAAACTCACAGTAGAATGTCAATGTCTAAAGACAGAAGGAATCTGGAAAATCACCACTTAGAAACCTTATTCAAAATAATTAACTCAGCCAAGAAGTATCAATAAATGTTAAATGAGTAAGTAAATGTTTGCTGGGAAATGTGATATTTACATATTTTCAAATACCTCCAAATAAAATACATATTGAATACATACAAAAGAAAGTGATTTATAGTCAAGAAACATGACAAACCCTACTTTAAGTGATGAAAGTCCACAAACTGCATACTACCTGATAAGATACCTTCATTTCAGGATATTCCTGGCAAAAGTACACACCCTAAATCTAATTCCAAAGAAACATAAATGTAAGTTAAAGAATATTTACAAAATCATTGGAGGAATCTAAAGAAACATGATAAATAAATGAAGCACATGATCAATGATTGGATTATTTGATATAAAGGACATTATTGGTACAACTGGCAACACTTGAGTGGAATCTGATTATCAGATAATAGCATGTATCAGAGTTAATTTTCCAATTCTGATGGTTGTAATCTGGTTATATAAGCGAATATCCTGATTCAAGAAAATATATTCTAGTATTCTGAAATACTGGCATACCTTTTAAGTAAAGTAAGTGAAGTGAAGTCACTCAGTCCTGTCTGGCTCTTTGCGACCCCATGGACTGTAGCCTATCAGGCTCCTCCATCCATGGGATTTTCCAGGCAAGACTTACTGGAGTGGGTTGCCATTTCCTTCTCCAGGAGATCTTCCCCACCCCGGGACCGAACCCGGGTCTCCCACATTGTAAACAGACGCTTTACCATCTGAGCCACCAGGGAAGTCTAATTTACTCTCAAATTATTCAAGAATAAAGGGAGTAAGAAAATCTCTCAGTACTATTTATGCTTAAATTTTACTAACTTCTTAGAGGGTTCATTAGAGCCATAAAATGAAGAAACTAATATTTCCCCAGCCTGATAAAAACCACATATCCATTTTTACTAGACACAGAATAGCATTATCTTTACAAAATGCATATGGAAGTCCTGCGTGTCAGTATAAAGCTAATAGCACTTACCAAACATGATTGGAAAAATAATATTGTATATATATATATATATATATATATATATATATATATATATTACACAAAAATCATTATTTAAACAATATTCACCAGGATGTTCAAAACCCTCATATTTTAAAGCAATTATTGTTGATTATCATTTTCAGAGATTTTGGTTAGCCAGTTTTTTAATTTAGTCTCCACCACAAAAAAATTAGGGCTTCCCTGGTGGCTCAAACAGTAAAGAATCCACCTGCAATGCAAGTGACCTGGGTTCAATCTCTGGGTCAGGAAGATCCCTTGGAGAAGGAAATGGCTACCCACTCCAGCATTCTTGCCTGAAGATCACTTTCCACCCCTTTTCCTGGCCCATTTAATATAGCTTAAATAGTTGAGTATGCAAACCACTGAACTATTATTATCTTTCAAGGTGACATGCTTACTTTACACTCTTAATTTTTCTGATTTTTATTCTGAGATTCTACACTTCAGCTCCAAATACTGTATTAATACCTCCAACTTTCCAAAGCCTTGATCTAATTCAAATTCAGACATTACATTTTAAGACATTTTCATATTTTCAGAGTAATGTGTTAAACTATAAAGTCACTGATCATGAACTTTTCAAAACAAACAAACAAAGTATAGCCAGGGTCATCAGTACACATAAGTACATCAAGCCAGCTGTTAAAATATTGAGATATTTCCATTCTCCTTGATATTTGGGCTTCCCTGGTGGCTCAAGTGATAAGGAATCTGCCTGCAATGTGGGAGACCTGAGTTCAGTCCCTGGGTTGGGAAGACCCCTTGGATGAGGGTGTGGAAACCCACTCCAGTATTCTCGCCCAGAGAATCCCCTTGGACAGAGGAGTGTGGCAGGCTATAGTCAATGGGGTTGCAAAGAGTTGGACACAACTAAGTGACAAAGCACAGCACTTGATACTTAGCTGCGTTTCTGAACCAGAAATATTCACTGTGGTCTTTTCACTGTGATCTTTGCCAAACCTGATGCCATGTCAGGATCCCTCCTCTGAACTCATTATCCTGAAACTAAAGACATTAGGATAGGAATACCAGAGGGCCTCCAGAATTCATTTTCAGAACCATGGCCAGTGTCTTCAAGGACTTGCCCATGAGTCACAGGTCACAGTACTGTGTTGTGTATTTGAAAGCTTTTAAAGGAACAGATCTTAAAAGTTCTCATAACAAGCAAAAAATAAATAAAAATAGTAACTGTATGAGGTGATGAATATTAACTAAACTTACCATGGAAGTCATTCTGCAATATATATTTATACCAAATCATTTTGTTATACACCTTAAACTTATATAATGTAATCTATCAATTATGTCTCAATAAAAGTGGAAGAAAAAGTATTTTTAACATCACCTGGGGAATGTCCACTTATCCACACAAATCAGTTTCTTACATTTGTCTGTACTGATCATTTCCTCTAAATTTTATTTATGTTACTATTGTCTCAAACAAAATCTCTAAAGTGAAATTATTTACCTTATTCATAAATACCTTAAAAGGTAAACATACACTAGTATTGAACACTTTGAATTCTTATACTAATTTTATTCATTTTACAAAAGTCACTACATTATTAGTTTTATTTTAGGGAGATGACCCAATATAAATCTACTTTTCCCTATTAAGTTCCCAGGTGATGATAATACTGCAGAACTAAGGATCACACATTGAGAACCATTGGTATAGATAGGAACAGTCATTCTAAACTCTTGCTATGACAATACAGTTATTCAAAATAACTTTATTCTTCCGTGGATTTTTATTTACTTTAATTGTGATAAAATACAGATACAAAATTTATTACCTTAGCCATTTTTAACTGTGCAGTTCAGTAGTATTATATATATTCACAGGTGGATTCTTTACTGACTGAGCTACCAGGAACCATTCCATATATATTCACACTATTGTGCAACCAATCTCCAGAAGAGCTCTTTTCAATTTGTTGAACTCTGTATCCTTTAAACAATACCGAATTCTCTACTCATTAGCAATCTAATTTCTGTTTCTATGAATCTGACTACACTATATACTTCATATAAGTGGAATCACATAGGATTTGTCTTTTTGCAATTGGCAGGTCAAAAAGCAACAGTTAGAACTGGACATGGAACAACAGACTGGTTCCATTTGCAAAAGGAGTACATCAAAGCTGTATATTGTCACTTTGCATACTTAACTTATATGCAGAGTACATCATGTGAAATGCTGGGCTGGATAAGTACAAGCTGGAATTAAGATTGAAGGGAGAAATATCAATAACCTCAAATATGCAGGTGACACCACCCTTAAGGCAGAAAGTGAGGAGGAACTAAAGAGCCTCTTGATGAAAGTGAGAGAGGAGAGTGAAAAAGCCGGCTTAAAACTTAATCAAAAAAACAAATATCATAGCATCCAGTCCCATCACTTCTTGGCAAATAGATGGGAAAACAATGGAAATAATGACAGACTTTATTTTGGGGGGCTCCAAAATCACTTCAGATGGTGACGGCAGCCATAAAATTAAAAGACACTTGTCCCTTGGAAGAAAAACTATGACCATCCTAGACAGCATATTAAAAAGCAGAGACATTACTTTTCTGACAAAGGTCCATCTAGTCAAGGCTGTGGTTTTTCCAGTAGTTGTGTATGGATGTGAGAGTTGGACTGTGAAGAAAGCTGAGTGCCGAAGAACTGATGCTTTTGAGCCTTGAACTGAAAGGAGATCCAACTAGTCCATCCTAAAGGAAATCAATTCTGAATATTCATTGAAAGGACTGATGCTGAAGTTGAAACTTCAGTACTTTAGCCACCTGACGAGAAGAACTGATTCACTGGAAAAGACCCTGATGTTGGGAAAGATGGAAGATGGGAGGAGAAGGGGATGACAGAGGATGAGATGGTTGGATGGCATCACTGATGCGATGGACATGAGTTTGAGCAGGCTCCAGGAATTGGTGATGGATAGGGAAGCCTGGTGTGCTGCAGTCCATGGGGTTGCAAAGAGTTGGACAAGACTGAATAACTGAACTGACTAACTGAATGTTGTCAAGTTTCATTCATGATGCAGCAGGTATCAGGATTTTCTTCCTTTTTAAAGTTGAATACTAGGCTATTGTACAGAGTATGTGCTCAGTCGCTGAGTCACATCTGACTGTGACTCCATGGACTGTAGCCTGCCAGGCTCCCCTCTCCATGGCATTTCTCCAGCACTGGAGCAGGTTGCCATCTCCCTTCTCCAGGGCTTCCCAACCCAGAAATTGAACTCATGTCTCCTGCACTGGTAGGAGGATTCTCTACCACTGGGTCACCAGGAAAGCCCATGCTATTGTACATATACACCACATTTTATTTATCCATGTATCCATTGAGGGACACATGGGTTTCTTCCACCTTTTGACTATTGTGATTAATGCTTGCTATGAACACATGTATACAAATATCTTTGTGATCTCGCTTTCAACTCTTTTAAAGTTGAAAAATTGGATCACATTGTAATTTTATTTTTAATTTTTTGAGAAACTGCCACGTGGATTTCCATAGTGACAGCACCATTTTGCATTGCCACCAATAGTATACAGGGGTTACAATTTCTCCACATCAACAACACTTTTTCTTTTATATTATATATATAGTTTTCCATATTGACTGAACCATTTTCATTTCTACCAATAGTACACTGTGGTTATAATTTCTCCACATTCTCAACCAACACTTTTTCTTTTTTTATACATATATAAAGTAGCCATCCTAATGGGTATAAATTACATACTATTTAAAAAAATATAAAACCAAAGCATATTAAAGTTACGTAACTTATGAAAAATGTTTCTCAAGGATTTTCTCTGGTGTCTTTGATCTTTTTCTTTTTTCCTGAGTTAAATATTCAAGGTTAGAATCTTATTTTAGCTATATAGTTATTTTGAGATATTATACATAATTTCTTAACTATAATCTTTATTTTAACATGAAAAAGTCACTATTGACTAAAATAATACTTTTACAATGTTACTAAAATGGTGATGGTTATTAATGTCACTAATGATTCACCCTGGATAACAAAAACCATAGGGACATAGAAGTTAGACTTTTTTCTGGTCTCATTTTTACAAATTCTGAATGTTGTATTAAATAGCATTTCCCCAGTAAATCTCATGGACCTAGTTCCAATACTAATTAGCTGTTCTGGCTTTTAACCCATCTCCAGGGAACTTTCCACTTCCTTTTTTTAGCATTAGTATAGAACATTTTTTGCCCTTTCTGTTTTTGCATGTAGTTTATTCTTTCTATTTCTATATTTTTATCTATAAACAAACCCGTTTTATCTTTTTATAATGAGATATATTGGCATATAATATTAGTACTAGTTTTATCTAACTCCCATTTTGATGATCTGTGACTTAAATTATCCTGGGATATTTTACCTGCAAGAGTCTTAAGACAAAAAAATCCCAATCCACAGAGGACAACAAATTACTATCGGAATCCCACAGTCCTCTGGGCCAGCAAACAAATTTCAAAAAGAGTTTCTATGTACACAGGTAAACCTACTCCTTTAGGATACTCTTCCCATTATGAACTACTTCTTACATCAATACAGTTTCTTCTTAAGTAGTCATTGGGTGGAGAATGGATATTCTTAGCAAAAAAGAATTAAATATAAAGGACTTACCATGCAGAAGTTCAAATTTTGATATGGGGTCTGAAAAAATGCATGTGAATAAACTAGTAAGCACTATTTCCCATCTAATTTGTAACCTAAAGTTGTATCTCTTTTCTTTAGACATTTAAGATCCAATTTTTAAAGTGCTTTAAAATAATATAAAGTACACACACATATTGGTAAACAATTCACTTTGGAGATGGTTATTGCAAAATTAATTTTTAAAATAAAAGTCCATGGCTGGGTTGTCTGTTTGAGTATATGTTTGAAAGACAAAACTGTATGTAGAAAAGTTTAGAGGAGATTACTTATTAAAAAGTAAGAATTACATGAAAATATTTATTAAATTATATTAAAATATTACATCAAAGTTTAGTGAGTATATTTCATCCACCTAGAGACAAGATTGGCCTCTGCATCAAATGATTACTAATTACAAGAGGCAGTGGACTGGATTTATTAAGCATTCAGACCAGATACCCTGTGTTCAAATTCTGATTCTCCCACTTGCCTGCTCTGTGCTGTGCTTAGTTGCTCAGTTGTGTCCTACTCTTTGTGACCCCATGGGCTTAAGTTCACAACGCTCCTCTGTCCATGGGGATTCTCCAGGCAAGAATACTGGAGTGGGTTTCCAGGCCCCCCTCCAGGGCCTGCTTTCTAATCCCTAGCAAATTATTATATTTATTTGTTCCTTCTTGGTGTTTTCTCATCTGTAAAACAGGAGTAAAAAATCTACACTATAGTTATTCCAAAGAATCAGTTTTTCTAAATTTTCTATAATATTAATACATAATAGATATATACATAATTTTCTGGAGCTCAGATGCTTATGTTTAAAAGTGAGATCTCCAAAATTTCCTGGGACTCCAAAGATCCCATTAGAAAGTTGCAGATCTACAGCCTCAATCCCTTAAAATCAGTATTTACCTTTTGGCGTCTATAGAAATTTGCTTAGAAAATCATACTTTTAATAAACAAAACATAATGTTTCAATTATTTCAAGTGATTATTTTAGTGTTGCCTGTAGGATAAATGTCAATTAGCATATTTCAACAAACTATTTATATTTGACTAGATGACACACAGCTTTCACCATTAGTCAGATTCCATATCTCATCAGCTTCATATCTTAGTCATTCTCTTTACTAGGTTAAAAAATATATCGTATTTCAGATTTTTCATTAAGGTGGCAGCAACTATTGGCAGCCTCCAAGTCTGTGCATTTCAATTTAAAGTAGATGTAGAAATTGTGAAGAGTTTTCTCATAGAAGACTATACACAGCCCTCTTTTGTATGTTTGAGACAGAAATTAGAGACAGCTACTATAAACCATGAAAATAATTTATTCCTTTAAGCAATGACCCACTTGCTAACCCAATATGTCCTCACTAAATGGACATAAGGTAAAGAATGTGTAGACCTAGTGGAGAGGAAATCTAAGCAAATTTTTGAACTATTTAAAACCTGAAATATTTTTTAAAGTTTCAATTTGGGGTTGTAGTGAATGGATACCCATTCCATTTTTTGTTTTATTCATCCTTAAGAACTATTTTTCTGCTTGTTATTTCTCTTAGTGATTTGGATGAAGTTTTTGACAGCTGACAATTCATATATAAATAACAAAGATAAAATTAATTAAAATTAACATTCAGCCCTTAAGACATGGCAGATATTCTGAGTTATTTTACATACATTTAATTTAAAGATATATAACTTACTTATATTATCTCTTTTGTCCATCACAACGACCTTTGAGATAAGTACTATTCTTGTCCTCATTAATTACAGATTATATAACTGATGCACAAAGAAGTTAAGAAAATTGTATGGGGCCACACAAAGAACAAATGATGGGGCTAGGATTTAAACTTACTTATCCTGACTCCTTATTGTCAAATTCAGGCTTAAATTGAAGAAAGTAGGAAAACCACTAGACCATTCAGGTATGACCTAAATCAAATTTGTAACAATTATAGAGTGGAAGTGACAAATAGATTTAAGAGACTAGATCGTATAGACAGAGTGCCTGATTGAACTATGGACAGAGGTTCATGACATTGTACAGGAGACAAGGAGCAAGAACATCCTCAAGAAAAAGAAACACAAAAAAGCAAAATGGCTGTCTGAAGGCTTACAAATAGCTGTGTAAAAAAGAGAAGCAAAAAGCAAAGGAGAAAAGGAAAGATATACCCATTTAAATGCAGAGTTCCAAAGAATAGCATGGAGATATAAGAAAGCCTTCCTCAACAATCAATGCAAAGAAATAGAAGAAATCCACAGAATGGGAAAGACTAGAGATCTCTTCAAGAAAATTAGAGATACCAAGGAAACATTTCATGCAAAGATGGGCTCGATAAAGGACAGAAATGGTATGGACCTAACAGAAGCAGAATATATTAAGAAGAGGTGGCAAGAATACACAGAAAAACTGTACAAAAAAGATCTTCATGACCCAGATAATCATGATGGTGTGATCACTGACCTAGAGCCAGACATCCTGGAATGTGAAGTCAAGTGGGCCTTAGGAAGCATCACTATGAACAAAGCTAGTGGAGGTGACAGAATTCCAGTTGAGCTATTTCAAATCCTGAAAGATAATGCTGTGAAAGTGCTGCACTCAATATGCTGGCAAATTTGGAAAGCTCAGCAGTGGCCACAGAACTGGAAAAGGTCAGTTTTCAATTCCAATCCCAAAGAAAGGCAATGCCAAGGAATGCTCAAACTACTGCACAATTGCACTCATCTCACACACTTGTTAAGTAATGCTCAAATTTCTCCAACCCAGGCTTCAACAATACATGAACCATGAACTTCCAGATGTTCAAGCTGGTTTTAGAAAAGGCAGAGGAATCAGAGATCCAATTGCCAACATCCTCTGGATCATCGAAAAAGCAAGAGAGTTCCAGAAAAACATCTATTTCTGCTTTATGGACTATGCCAAAGCATTTGACTGTGTGGATCACAATAAACTGGAAAATTCTGAAAAAGATAGGAATACCAGACCACCTGACCTGCGTCTTGAGAAATCCGTATGCAGGTCAGGAAGCACCAATTAGAACTGACATGGAACAACAGACTGGTTCCAAATAGGAAAAGGAGTATGTCAAGGCTGTATATTGTCACCCTTCTTATTTAACTTATATGCAGAGTACATCATGAGAAATGCTGGGCTGGAGGAAGCGCAAGCTGGAATCAAGATTGCTAGGAGAAATATCAATAACCTCAGATATGCAGATGACACCACCTTTATGGCAGAAAGTGAAGAAGAACTAAAGAGCCTCTTGAAAGTGAAAGAGGAGAGTGAAAAAATTGGCTTAAAGCTCAACATTCAGAAAATGAAGATCATGGCATCTGGTCTCATCACTCATTGCAAATAGATGGAGAAACAGTGGAAACAGTGGCAGACTTTATTTTGGGGGGCTCCAAAATCACCAAAGATGGTGACTGCAGCTATGAAATTAAAAGACACTTACTCCTTGGAAGGAAAGTTATGACCAACCTAGATAGCATATTCAAAAGCAGAGACATTACTTTGCCAACAAAGGTTCGTTTAGTCAAGGCTATGGTTTTTCCTGTGGTCATGTATGGATGTGAGAGTTGGACTGTGAAGAAAGCTGAGCGCCAAAGAATTGATGCTTCTGAACTGTCGTGTTGGAGAAGACTCTTGAGAGTCCCTTGCTCTGCAAAGAGATCCAACCAGTCCATCTTAATAGAAATCAATTCTGAATATTCATTGGAAGGACTGATGTTGAAGCTGAAACACCAATAATTTGGCCACCTGGTGCAAAGAGCTGACTCACTTGAAAAGACCCTGATACTGGGAAAGTTTGAAGGTGGGAGAAGGGGACAACAGAGAATGAGATGGTTGGATGGCATCACCGACTCAAAGGGCATGAGTTTGATTAAATTCCAGGAGTTGGTGATGGACAGGGAGACCTGGTGTGCTGCAGTCCATGGTGTCGCAAAGAGTTGGACAAGACTGAGCAACTGAAGTGAACTGAACTGATCCTGACTCCAGAATCTAGCCTCTAAGTTGCAACAATAATCTTTCTATTAGGATTCTTTCATTTTTAAATGACAAAATGTCACATTCAAAATAGCTTAAGACAAAAAAAATGCTAAAAATTTGACTTCTTTCACTATTAAATACATTCCAAGAAATATCTTTGGCACTTCTCCCTATATCAGGCCTGTCTCATTCTTTTTTTGGCTTCATTCTCAAGCAAAACTCTTTTAGAGTTGACAGTGGTTGAAATTTTATCCTATCAAAATTCCCATTAGAGGAGAGATATAAAGGTGTGGGTGGGGGCAGGAGAAGGGGGACTTATTTTCCCCAACAGTTTTAGGAAAATATTTGACTATATACTTAATTATATATTAAACAAATGATATTGCCTTGTAATCAATGAGTTTGAGTCACTGAGTCTTGATCACCTTCTTATACAGAGTTGAGTCAAAAGGCATACCTGAAAATGCATACACTGATACAGCTGTAATGGAAAATTATTCACATTTTTCATTATGTCTTTCCACTCTGAATCAAGATCTGTTGATGAGTGCCAGGTTTCTGAATAAATAAAGGAATTATGATGTGAATTATCATTTAGTTAATTAATTACCTAATTAGGTATCAATTATCATTTGAATAATATTTCAAAAATATGCCCATTACTCACCATCCTTGCTATATAGATAGCTGATTCTCTATTAGTTTGATGCCATTTCATTTGTTCTAGTCCACAAAATATCATTAAGGGGATCAATTAACAGTAAAACCCTTTTTTGTGTTATAGACGTTCTGTGATAAACAGATAAAAAGTGGTCAAGAAATTTTCTCCTGTCAACACAGATAATGTGAGATAATTCTTTATCAGTAAGTCAAATGATTTATTCAAATTTAAGTTAAATATATAACAGCAATTATCCTTTTATATTTCATATCATATGTTGATATTATGTTACTTCCAATATTGTAACCTGATAAAGTATTGTTTTATTTTTTACCATAATACTAAAGGTGCATTTCACTTTTCAATATTCTTAGCAGTTATTTGACTTGTGACAATTTTTTCATCTCAAAAGTATATCTTGAATTATGTTTTTGTGTTTTTTGGTCTATTCTCTGCCTTTCATGTCCAATAATTGATTTTCTGTGTTCTTGAAAAACTTGAAGTTTTCCCAAAAGTTTCATCTGTTATAGTTAAAAAGGACATGCCACTAATTAAGAGCATTTCATATTATAAGATACACTGATTAGTAAAAGCAAAAAATTATAAGCCTCTTAAATTTCAGTTTTCAGTTATTCATGAGGTTTTCCTATGATCACTCTCCTATCACTTAATGCCTATAGATTTATTTATTCCAGTACATAAAAATTAATGTTCTGTATTTGCACTGGAACAACAAACATTATTATCTTTTAAAATAAAATATTATTTATTTCAAGCTGTAATATTTACATAACCATTTTCATCTGACACACGCTTGGTCATTAAACCAATACAATTAAGCTTCTGCAAAAGTGACTGTCCCAATGTAAATGGACAGCATAAACTTGATCAAATTATTCAACAGGACATTAACACACTGACCACTAGGAATACAAGGCCTAAATTACCACTGGGAAAATGTGTACACTTAGAAAGTACTGAATGCATGGTTCCCTGATTCTCTTGCAATCTCTGTGGAAATGTCTCCTTGAGTCAAGCTTAACTTCATGAGCTGGAGGAAATATCTGGGGAGGTGTGGCCAAGATAGTGCTGTAAGAGAACCCTGGGATCACCCTCTCCCCCAGGTACACCAAATTATAACTATTTAAAGAGCAACTATCTATAAGAATCACATGAAGACTGGAAAAATAGATTTTCCACAACTAAATACATTAAAAATAAAAAGCACACAAGATGGGAGGAGGGGTAAAAAGACAAGGTAGAACCAAGATCCACCACAAAGAATATGCAACCCACCAATGGGAGAATAATCACAATTTCAGAGGCTCTTGCCAAGAAAGAATGACTCAAATTCCACATCAGGTGTACCAGCCCAGGAGTCATGCCTCAGAAAGACACACCTCTAGAACATCTGGCTCTGAAGACCAGTGGCTGGCTCTTGCATATGGCTGAGATTAGGGGGCTTCAGAAAATAGATACTCTGCTCTTAAATGGCTCACACAAAATCTCACATACTCAGAGATTACATGCAGAGGCAGTATGTTAAAAAAAGAGCCTGAGTCAGATACACTTGCTAATCTTAAACTTTCAAGAAAGTAAGAGGCAACTGGGACTCCACCCGGGAACATAAATGCTGGCAGAGGCCATTTTGAAAAAGTTCACTCTATCACAAGAAAACTAGTGCTGGAAAGAGCCATTTTGAAGTCTTCCTTCTAATTTATTAGTGCTGGGGGCTTACCTACCCACCAGCAGGCTAGCACCAGACCCAGGAATCCACAAGGTATGAAGCCAGCAGCATAATGTCCCAGCCCCTCATAGCAGGAGTTGAAGCCTCTGAAAGAGGCAAGGCCTGGCAGCTAACCAGGCTGACAGTCAGCCCCACCTAGCACCACACTCACAGCAGTCAGTCCCACCACAACAGAAGATACCACACAGCCCACACAGAGAGCACTCTGAGAGCATTTAGATTCAGTGACCACACAGGAATATGCTGCTGGGCCCCATAGGACATCTCCTGGGCTGTAAAATCAGAAAACATAACCAACTGACCTAACACATAAAGGTAAACACAAAGATTTCTGCAATATGAGAAGACAGAGGAGTATGTTTCAAATGAAGGAACATGACAAAACCTCAAAAATGAACTAATTAATGTGAGGATATGTAATATATCCATTAAGAAATCAAAGCAATTAATAATCATAAAGATGCCCAACCAATCAGGATAAGAATGAACACAGTGAGAAGTTCAGCAGAGAGTTAGAAAATATAAAAAGCCAAGTAGAAATTAACAATGGAATAGCTTAAATAAAAATTACACTAGAAGGAATCAGCAGTAGAGTAGATGATATAGAGGGACAGATCAGTGAACTGGAAGGCAGTAGTAGAGATCACCCAATTTGAACAACAACAACAAAAAAAAAAAATTAATAAGGACCATGGAAGAGAACTCTGAGACAACATCAAGCATAGTACCTTTTGCATTAGAGAAGTCCCAAAAGAAGAAGAGACAGATAAAGAGGCAGAGAACGTATTTGAAGACATAATAGCTGTAAACTTTCCTAACCTGGGAAAGGAAACAGACATCCAGGAAGAGGAGCCACATAGAATCCCATACAAGATAAACCCAAATAGATTCATAACATGACACTATAACTAAAATGACAAATACTAAAGATAAAGAGAATCTTAAGAGCATCAAGAAAAATTCAGTGAGTTATGTACAAGAAAACTACCATCAGACAATAATCTGACTTTCCAGCAGAAGTTTGCAGGCCAGAAGGGAGTGGAATGATATATTCAAAGTGATAAAAGAGAAAAATCTAAACCAAGTATACTCACCCTAGCAAAGCTACCATTCAGATTTTAAGGAGGGATAGTTTTACAGACAAGCAAAAGCTAACAGAGTTCAGAACCTCTAAACTGACTTTACAAAAAATGTTAAAATGACTTCACTAGTAGAAAACAAAAGACTACAGCTAGAAATACAAAAATTATGAAAGGAAAAGTCTTATTGATAAAGGCAAGCATACATTAAAGGTATTAGGTCAAACATTTGTACAACTAGCAGAAAGATTAAAAGATAAAAGTAGTGAAATCATCTATAATCATAATAAGTATCAATAGTAAAGGATACACAAAGGATGTAAAATATGATGTCAAAAATATTATACTTGGGAAGTGGGTAAAAATGCAGAGTTGTTAAAATGTGTTTGAATTTGAGAGTATCAATTTAAGATAATCACTATTATAGATAATATGTTTAATAAATAAGCATACTTACATATATATACATCTATTTATGATATATGGGTATATATGAATCTCATGGAAACCACAAACCAAAAACCTATAATAGACATATGCACAAAGTAGAGAAAGAAATCCAAATATAACATTAAAGAGTAGTCATTAAGTCACAAGGGAAGACAGCAAAAGAATAAGAAACAGAACTACAAAGACAACCAGAAAACATTAACAAAATGGCAATTGGTACACAGTCATCAATAACTGTTTTAAAGGTAATTGAACTATTATAGGCCAATAACTGTGATAAGGATGCAAAAATCCTCACAAAATATTAGCAAAGTGAATTCAATAGTATACAGGAAGGAACATACAGTATGTCCAGGTGGGAGACAGAACAGAAACCACAACAGAAAACTAAAAAATTGATCACATGGATCACAGTCTTGTCTCACTGAATGAAACTATGAGCCATGCTGTGTAGGGCCACCCCAGACAGACGGGTCACGGTGGAGAGTTCTGACAAAACATGGTCCACTGGCGAAGGGAATGGCAAACCACTTCAATATTCTTGCTTTGAGAACCCCATGAACAGTTTGAAAAGGCAAAAAGATATGACACTGAAAGGTCGGTAGGTGCCCAGTAAAGAACAATATTGCATAGGAACCTTGAATGTTAAGGCCATGAATAAAGGTAAATTGAAAGTGTTCAAAAAGAAGGTGGAAGAGTGGACATCGACATTTTAGGAATCAGTGAACTAAAATAGACCAGAATGAACGAATTTAATTCAGATGACCATTATATCTACTACTGTGGGCAAGAATCCTTTAGAAGAAATGGAGTAGCCCTAACGATCAACAAACGAGTCCGAAATGCAGTACTTGGGAACAGTCTCAAAAATGACAGGATGATTTCTATTTCTTTCCAAGGCAAAGTATTCAATACCACAGGAATCCAAGTCTACGCCCCAACCACTAACGCTGAAGAAGCTGAAGTTGAATGGTTCTAGGAAGACCTACAAGACCTTCTAGAACTAACACCCAAAAAAGATGTCCTTTTCATCATAGGGGACTGGAATGCAAAAGAAGGAAGTCAAGAAATACCTGGAGTAATAGGCAAATTTGGCCTTGGAGTACAAAATGAAACAGGGCAAAGACTAACAGAGTTTTGCCAAGAAAATTCACTGGTCATAGCAAATACCCTCTTCCAACAACACAAGACATGACTCTACACATGGACATGACCAGATAGTCAATATCAAAATCAGATTGACTATATTCTTTGCAGCCGAAGACAGAGAACTCTATACAGTCAGCAAAAAAAAAAAAAATTCCAGGATCTGAGTGTAGCTCAGATCATAAACTCCTTATTGTAAATTCTGTCTTAAATTGAAGGAAGTAGGGAAAACCAGTAGACCATTCAGGTATGACATAAGTCAAATCCCTTACGATTATGCAGTGGAAGTGACAAATAGATTCAAGAGATTAGATACGATAGATAGAGTGGTGCTTGAAAAACTATGGGTGGAGGTTTGTAACATTGTAAAGAGGCAGTGATCAAAAACATCCTGAAGAAGAAATGCAAAAGGCAAAATGGTTGTCTGAGGAGTCCTTACAAATGGCTGATAAAAGAAGAGAAGCTAAAGGTAAAGGAGAAAAGGAAAGATATATCCATCCATCTGAATGCAGAGTTCCAAAGAATAGCAAGGAGATATAAGAACGCCTTCCTTAGTGATTGATGCAAAGAAATAGAGGAAAAAAATAGAATGGGAAAGACTAGAGATCTCTTCAAGAAAATTAGAGATACCAAGGGAACATTTCATGAAAAGATAGGCACACTAAAGGACAGAAACAGTATGGACCTAACAGAAGCAGAAGATATTAAGAGGTGGCAAGAATACACAGAAGAACCACACACACACACACACACACACACACACACAAATTCTAATGACCCAGATACCAGAAAGGTGTGATCACTCACCTAGAGCCAGACATCTTGGAATGTGAAGTCAAGTGGGCTTTAGGCAGCATCACTACGAACAAAGCTAGTTAAGGTGATGGAATTCCAGCTATTTGAAATTAGAATTTCAAATTCTAAAGGTGATATTGTGAAAGTGTTGCACTCAATATGCCAGCAAACTTGGAAAACTGAGCAGTGGTCACGGGACTGGAAAGGGTCAGTTTTCATTCCAAAGAAAGGCAATGCCCCAAATGTTCAAACAATCACACAATTGCAATCATCTTACATGCTAGCAAAATAATGCTCAAAATAATGCTCAAAATTTGCCAAGCAAGGCTTCAACAATACATTAACTGAGAAGTCTGAGATGTTCAAGCTGGATTTTAAAAAGGCAAAGGAACCAGAGATCAAATTGCCAGCATTTGTTGTATCATAAAAAAAGCCACAGAATTTCAGAAAACCCATCTACTTCTTCTTCACTAACTACACTAAAGCCTTTGACTGTGTGGGATCACAATAAGCCTTTATTGTGGGATCACAATAAACTGCGGAAAATTCTTCCACAGTTGGAAGATGGGAATTGGAATTGGAGATAGGAATACCAGACCACCTTACTTGCCTCCTGAGAAATCTGTATGCAGGTCAAGAATCAATAGTTAGAACCGGACATGGAACAATCTATTGGTTCCAAATAGGAAAAGGAGTACATCAATGCTGTATATTGTCACCTTGCTTATTTAACTTCTATGCAGAGTACATCCTGCAAAATGCCTGGCTGGAATCAAGATTGCTGGGAGAAATATCAATAACTTCAGATATGCAGATGACACCACCCTTATGGCAGAAAATGAAGAAGAACTAAAGAGCTTCTTGATGAAAGTGAAAGAGGAGAGTGAAAACGTTGGCTTAATGCTCAACATTCAGAAAACGAAGATCATGGCATCTGGTCCCATCACTTAATGGCAAATAGATGAGGAAACAGTGGAAACAGTGTCAGACTTTATTTTCTTGGGTTCCAATATCACTGCAAATGGTGACTGCAGCCATGAAACTAAAAGATGCTTGGTCCTTGGAAGAAAAGCTATTACCAACCTAGACAGTATATTAAAAAGCAGAGACATTACTTTGCTGACAGAGGTCCATCTGGTCAAAGTTATGGTTTTTCCATTAGTCATGTATGGATGCAAGAGTTGGACTATAATGAAAGCTGAGCGCTGAAGAATTGATGCTTTTGAACTGTGGTGTTGGACAAGACTCTTAAGGGTCCCTTGGACTGCAAGGAGATCAAATCAGCCAATCTTAAAGGAAATCAGTCCTGAATATTCATTGGAAGGACTGATGTTGAAGCTGAAGCTCCAATACTTTGGCCACCTGATGCGAAGAACTGACTCCTTGGCAAAGACCCTGATGCTGGGAAAGACTGAGAGCAGGAGAAGAAGGGGATGACAAAGGATGAGATGGTTGGATGGCACCACCAATTTGATGGACACAAGTTTGAGCAAGCTCCGGGGGCTGGTTATGGACAGGAAAGCCTGGCGTGCTTCAATCCATGGGGACACAAAGAGTTGGACACAACTGAACAACTGAACTGAACTGAACCAATCCCATGTATCTCTTAAACCACCTACTTGCTTGTATTTTTTAATATTATTAGTAAATTTTACTCTTAATACGATTTCAGATTTGTCTGAGTTTTATTTGAAACATTTGTTCCTTATTTTTCCCAAAGCTCTTTTAACACACAAATGCACACTATACACACACACACAAATATCTTAGTCACATATAGAGATGAAATATAACTACAAAATTTAAACAGGTAATAAAGAACAGAGGATTCAGGATGATGGTTACCATCAGTAAGGGTGAAACAGGATGGGTTAATAAAAGGACAAAATCAGATGGCTAATTGATTATAGTCAATATCTTAGTTTTCATTTGAATTAGTGATTCCATGGGTGCTTACGGCATTATTAAAAATAACTATTAAGTTACAATCACAGTGAGATATTACAGCATGGCTGTTAGATTGGCTATCATCAAGAAGGTAAGAGGTAAGTATTGGTGAGGATGTGGAGAAAAAGGAATCATTATGCACTTTAGTGAAAATGTAAATTGGTGCAGTCAGAATGAAAAACAGGACAGAAGTTCTTTAAAAACTTAAAAAAGGAACTACCATCTGACCCTGCAATCCCACTTCTAGATACATATCTTAAGAAAATGAAAACAGGAACTTGAAGAAATATATGTACTTCAGTGTTCATTGTAGAGTTACTCATGAATAACCAAGATATGGAAATGACTCGTGTCCATCAACAGATGAATGGATAAAAAAGATATGATAAACATTGCTGGGGACCAGCCCCAGCTGATCCAGGGTATTCGAAAGGGAGATGGCGTCGGCGACTATTTACATACTCATCAAAGATATAAAGAGTAATAGAATGAGGATAGCTCAGTCGGAAAATTCAGTGGAGAAAAGAGGCTGAGTAGCTTGGTTTACGCGGAAAATCAATATAACCTGTGACACCAGGTTAGCTCTGACCACGGAGGCTGCAGGCGCCCTCTTGAACAGTGGAAGGTGCCCCACCTTAGACACCTTCTCGAGTGGGTCTTAGAAGCCCAGGCAAATAAATGGTCGCAGAGGACCTCCGCGCTCCAGATGGAGACTCAGCTGGAAATTGACGAGAAGAATGACATGGGGAGACCAAGCTTTGGTGAGCAAGGCCCCTAGCTTTATTTTCAACAGGGGCTTTTATACCCTAAGTTACACATAGAGGATAATAGGGGATGCAAAGTCAGCAGTCTTTGATTCTTATCAAAAACCAGGGTTTCTTTCCTGCAAATTTATCATATACAAATGGTTTAGGTGATTTACATCATCTTCTGGCCAGAAGGCCTATTAACATTTTATGACTCTTGACAAAGGTTTATCAACTGTAAGACTTATTTTCTCTAAGAGTAATTATTCTAAGGTTTGGCGCCATCTTCCGAAGGTGTTAGATAAAATTGCATTCCTATAGGGCAGAGGCGTAATGGGTTTACAACAAAGGAAATAATTTGTTACCTTAAGGGTCTAAAGTTGCTAACACCAAGGCCACTACTTATTTTTTCTACATACCAACTATATTAATTAATATACATTCAAGGATACAATACAGGGGATGTGGAAACTTGGCAGCAAGCATTGGCTCATCAATGAAATCTTTTACTAGTTTATTCTGACAATTTCGAACTCTCTGAGAGGCTCTAAGCTATTTGAATATCTTAAGCTTCCTGTGCCTTTCAAGGCTGGGAGACTGTAAACAATCGTATGCATAGCTGTAGGAGTCCGGGTAAACTTGTCAGGCAAGTTAGAGAGCTATCTGAGGGGTTTGGATTTAAACACTCCTAATTGACCAGGAACTTTATTAATTGGAGCTGTAAGTTAACTCTGACAGAAAGAGCAAGATATGGTGAGGGACAGCCCACAGTAAAGTCAGAGGTGAGAGCACAAAGCAATAAAGTAGGCAGACTCTGGTTTTTGGGGGGTAGATGCTCGAGAATATCCAGGGGGACTCCTGAGGCTCAATCCTGCCTTTGCGTATGCCGAGCCTCCTTCCTCATGACCTTTGTCACAAGTGGAATGCCTCACCAGCTCCCGGCACATACACACACATAAATATAAATATATACATATTTTTGTATATAGTGGAGCATTATTCAGCCATGAGAAAGAAGAAAATCCTGACATTTTCAACAACATGGAGGACATTGTGGACATCATGCTAAGTGAAATACTAAACCAGACATGAAAGTCAAATGTTGCATAATTCAATATGTGTAATTTAGAAGTTTAAAAGTCAAATTCATAGAATAGAAAAGTGTTTTTTTCAGGGGCTGCAGGGTGGGTGAAAGAGGGAAAGGCTGGCATAAGGGTACAAACTTTCAGTAATAAGGAATAAGATCTGAAGATATAATGTAAAACACAGTAATTATAGTTCATAATACTGTACTGTGTAACTGAAAATTTTCTAAGAGAGTCAAATTTAAATGTTCTCATACAAATAAATGATGAACATGTTAATTAGCTAGATGAGGGAGATCCTTTCACAATGTATGTGTGTGTGCTTAGTCACATCTGACTCTGCAACCCCACAGACTGTAGAGCACAAGGCTCTGCTATCCATGGAACTTTCCAGACAAGAATACTGGAGTGGGTTGCTATTTCCTACTGCAGGCACCTTCCCGACCCACAGTTCGAACCTGTGTCTCTTGTGTCTCCTGGATCGGCAGGTGGATTCTTTACCACTGCACGACCTGGGAAGCCCATACATCAAATCACTATGATGTACACTTTAAATATCTTATAATTTTATGAACAAATTAATCAATAAAACTGAAATTAAAAATAAAATAAAAATAGGAAGCATGCAGAAATAGTGCAATTTAAAAATATACATACATAAACACTTAGGTACATTAAAAAATGTCAAAAGTAGGTTCACCCCAATACTGTTATGCTGTCATATTTCAATAAATCAATGAAATGACTAAATAGAAATATGTTTCCAGAATAAACTACAAATAAATACAAAGGGATATAGAATAGAATATTAATTAAATTTTACTTCCTAATACTTATTATAGTAGCTGCTATTTGATATAAACTTCTTACATATATAATTGAATTTAAGGAACATTAAGTAGCAACTATCAAATTGTAGAAATATTCAGGGGATGGAAGGAACACATGCAATCTTCCTCCATCCTCAAATTCATTCAATAAAGCAACATGTAATAGCACAAAGAAGTTAAAATGAAGCAGTCAACTTTTAGTTAAGTATGACAAATTGACTGGGAAAAACACATTCCCTTCTGTTCCCTTTGGAGGCTATCCTTGAAATATAATAGCAGTCTGGCATGCTTTATACACTTTAAGATAGTGTTGGCAATTCAGAAAAAAATGATATCTGTATCTGGCATTTAGGATTACTCTCATGAACATCTTGTTAGGTAATGTAAGTAGAGATTTGAATATAATATTGCTCCAGTCTAGGGGAGAGAAAGACACATAAATATCTCTTTAAATCATATAGTCTATAATAAAAGTGTGATTCTGGTGATGTAGAAGATTTACAAGATAAATTAACCAACAAACTTAAGATTGCTACATAGACACTGAAATTGGCCAGTCTCAAATAAATGATTCATTTTATAATGAGCACATAAAATTTCGTAATTAAACAGATAACTTGGAAAAAATTCACACATGAAAATATTAGTTAGACAATGTGCATAATATGAAAAATAAAGAAAAACTTTAAAGAAAAACTTTCCACAATTAAATTTGCATAAAAAGAAACAAATAAAAAAATCACAATATTCAACATTTGCAAGAATGTGAAAAATAAACATTTATGCATTGCTGGTGGCAATACACATTCAAGTTTTTTTTTTTGGATGGCAATTTAGCAGTATTTTTTAAAATCGTAAAATCATTCAGATCTCTTATTCTAGAATCACAATCTGGGGAACATAGTCTATAAATATAGATTAACTATTTTTAATGCTAAGTTAAATAAGCATGTGGAAATTTCTAAAGTAACCATTCAAAGAATAACAATCAAATACTTAACTTCCAAAGCACTAAAGAAACAATAAAGGAAATTGAAATATAATTCAAAAGTCAACTCAAAAGAAGGTAAATGAATTACAGGGAAAAATGAATATAGAAAAATCTAAATGAAGAAAGAACAAAATAGAATGTCAGAAAAAATACAATTATATCTGTAATTACAGTGAATAAATTAAAATTTATGAATTAATGTCAGAAAAGCCTTATTAAAACAAAATCCACTTACACACCACACCCAAGAAGTATAGTGGTAAAAAGGCAAAAAGAGATAAGAAAAAAGATACAGACACAATGGAAAATGCCAAGAGAAAGCTCTAGTTGGTGTGTGTGTGTGTGTGTGTGAGTGTGCACACACACGCACGCGCTAAGTTGCTTCAGTTGTGTCCGACTCTGTGTTACCCTATGGACTGTAGCCCACCAGGCTCCTCTGTCCATGGGATTCTCCAGGCAAGAATTCTGGAGTGGGTTGCCATGACCTCCTTCAGAGGATCTTCCCGAACCAAGGATCAAACCCACATCTCTTTAACTCTCTTGCACTGGCAGGCAGGCTCTTTACCAGTAGTGCTACCTGGGAAGTCCGAGCTGGTATAGCTACACAGAAACTTTACAGATGGGCTTCAAGACAAAAATTCACAACTAGAAATAGTGTCACTAGGGAAAGAAATGACCTTTCTAAATTTGTTAAATACCTAATACATCCATGTAAATACAATTGTAAAGAAATCTGAGGGAAAGGTAACCAGAAACATCAGCATAGTAACTAGTTCTAGCATGAAAGGCGGGCAGCAGCAGTGTTTACACTGGCATTTGAAGATAAACAGTGGTGGCCCTGGTTTTATTATCCTTTATAAACTGAATATATATGTTAGCTAAATATATTCATTCTACATATATTTCATAAAATTAGCATAATATAATGCACAGTTAAACAAACAAATTTAAAGGTATGCGTAATAGTTACCAAGTTGTGTTAGAAAGGTAGAATTTTTGTCATATTCTTGAAAATATTTTCAACCACCTTCTTACTCAAACAAATTATGAAATATATGTTTAACACTAAATATGAGAATATAGATGAGTGACATATCTATTATTAAATAGTTAATGAACAGAGAGCTTTTAGAGCATAAGCATACCTTCTGCCATTGACTTGTTTGGAAATTGAAATTTATGTCACCCAATACAGAAACCAGAAGTTAAAGGAGATTAAGACCTTATAAAGCATAAAATAAAAGCCCAAAGTTAAATGATTCCCAAAAGCTTGTGTTGTAAATTTTCTAGTTTAAAAAATATCCACATAGCCTTTTCAGATCAGATCAGTCGCTCAGTCGTGTTCAACTCTTTGCGACCCCATGAATCGCAGCACGCCAGGCCTCCCTGTCCATCACAAACTCCCAGAGTTCACTCAGACTCACGTCCATTGAGTCAGTGATGCCATCCAGCCATCTCATCCTCTGTTGTCCCCTTCTCCTCCTGCCCTCAATCCCTCCCAGCATCAGAGTCTTTTCCAATGAGTCAACTCTTTGCATGAGGTGGCCAAAGTACTGGAGTTTCAGCTTTAGCATCATTCCTTCCAAAGAAATCCCAGGGCTGATCTCCTTCAGAATGGACTGGTTGGATCTCCTTGCAGTCCGAGGGACTCTCAAGAGTCTTCTCCAACACCACAGTTCAAAAGCATCAATTCTTTGGTGCTCAGCCTTCTTCACAGTCCAAATCTCACATCCATACATGACCACAGGAAAAACCATAGCCTTGACTAGACGAACCTTTGTTGGCAAAGTAATGTCTCTGCTTTTGAATATGCCATCTAGGTTGGTCATAACTTTCCTTCCAAGGAGTAAGCGTCTTTTAATTTCATGGCTGCAGTCACCATCTGCAGTGATTTTGGAGCCCAGAAAAATAAAGTCTGACACTGTTTCCACTGTTTCCCCATCTATTTCCCATGAAGTGATGGGACCGGATGCCATGATCTTCGTTTTCTGAATGTTGAGCTTTAAGCCAACTTTTTCACTCTCCACTTTCACTTTCATCAAGAGGCTTTTGAGTTCCTCTTCACTTTCTGCCGTAAGGGTGGTGTCATCTGCATATCTGAGGTTATTGATATTTCTCCTGGCAATCTTGATTCCAGCTTGTGTTTCTTCTAGTCCAGCGTTTCTCATGATGCACTCTGCATATAAGTTAAATAAACATAGCCTTTTACCCATAGTTAATGTTTAAATTCCTACTAAAAATAGTACAAACCAAACCATTCCAATTCAGATATATAAGATGGTGAATGTAGAAATGATTCTTCATAAAAGAAATCAAATACTTAAGTACAAATATTTAATTTTTTATTAATTAGTATTTTTAATTTTTCCTGAAAGCATTTACTTAGAGATATAAAATAAAGACATAATCAATTCTTTATAATGGCATTTTTCTCTTTTTGGTGCAAGGCAAAAGGCTCTTTAAAGTGCAACTTTGCTTGAGATATATAATTAATTATATTTCATTGAATTAATTATATTTAATATTATTTAGCAACAAATACTTAGACTGAATAGGTATATTTATTCACTTTACTTCCACTGAAAACACTAAGAAATATAAAGAACCAGAGAGTCTATGAATTTGTAACTACATATAAACACTGTTTTATGGGGGAAGGTAGCTTCGCACAGTACATTACTGAATACTTTATTAAATGTTGAATGGGTTTGGTGATGAATTAGCACAACTTAAGCGAGGGTTAAAGGTAGTAGTGCATTAACTGCAGAATGTCGTTATAAGCACTTTCTATTTTGGATTATTACTTTTTTACTTATTTGTCAGATGTGTGGACTTTGACCTCTGTTCTGAGTTCAGCGTAGTAAAATCTTCTAAAGGACAAAAAAATAGTAGAAAACTCTAACAGAGTAGTATAAAATATATTATGGCCTATCAGTAATTATAATTCTGTTGGAGAAAGCAATTCTATTACAGTTCTTATTGTTAGACACTTCTTTTAACTGTCTGGAAAAAAGAAAACTATTTCTGTTAGCTAGGATTTTTGTTTTTGGCATGTGCTCAAAAATAACTAATATTTCCTGACCATTTTTAAAGAAGAGAGAATACATTATACACACTCATACACACATCTGTATCTACACACACACACACACATATGTGACAGACACACATATATCTTTATGTTACGACAATTTTTCTTTAAAACATCAGTCTTGTCATTTTCATTCATAGAAACACAAGAACTTACCAGTTTACTAAATCTGAAAAGGAATCTCAAGAGTTCAAATGGAGCTCCTAGACAAAAGTGTGAGGGTGAGTAGGATTCTCATTTTATTTTTGGATAAAGATTCATGACATATGAATTCATTCATGATATATTCATATAATACAAATCAACCTCATTTTGGATTTTAAAAAATTGCTTCAAATTTACTCACTGAGTAATTTAGCACAGAATCAGTTCACATACCTTCTCATTTGCAATAAATTTTTCAAGAATCCTGAGGGGCCAAAACATACGATAAATAATGAGAATCTTCTCTTGTACTATGACAATTATATTTGACTTTCATACTGCTTTTGGTCAAAAATACTAAATGGTACTTGGGTGCCCCTAACTAGAACATTATACCAAGGATTTCCTTACTTAATCTGCCAAAATGTTCCCCTCCTAGGCAATGTGTTGATTACTTTTTAAAGCACAAATAAAATTTCCATTGTACCTCTGAGGAAAAGTATGTTCATTTAGAACACAGAGATGGCTTTGTGGATCTATTTCAGTGTGGTAAGTCTATGGAACATCTATAATTCTCTAAGATTATATTTGCAAAGATCCTATCAATGTTATCCTTTATGGGAACCCACTAACAACGTATCTTGTTCATTGGCTAACTTATGCCAAAGTTATTTATAAGTAACAATAATTAATGAATTTTGGCATTATTTTACATAACAGAAGTGCCATTTCCTAACAACTGGGTTAATGAATGTTACTGCAGTAGTTGATTACATTCTTTTCCTAAACTCTGCCTAACTACTCAGCAATAGTGGCCACCATAATTCAGCTACTTGGTAAAATACATCAAAAGATTGAAACTATTAAAGAAAATCAATATCTTTTTTTAAAAAATCTTCATCTTTTACAAAATTAACACATGGCAGCAGTGAGTCAAATTTATTAAACTTGGCAAAGAATCTTGTCAAATATCTAAGAACTATAGGCATCTATGAAATGCTACAATTTGCCTATTCCTATAAGGCATCTATAAAATAATTTTAAAAGCAGGGAATTTTGGCATCAGACCTGGAGAGAATCTGACTGATTTACTTAAAACAAGTTATACAACTTTCCTGAGTTCTGCTTTTACTCACTTATAAAATTAGATAATAATACATAGGACTAAATGAGAAAAATAAATGAGATAATACATACAAATTACAGGTCAAATACTAGGTGTTTGTCAGTAACTTAACTGACAATAAAGATGAAGAATTTAGTTTCTTAAAAATGAATGAAATAGAATAAGAAAGTATTAGAAAATCTTAAACTTGGAAGCTCATCCATGATGATTAATGAATAAAAATACTCTCTCCAAAAAAAAAGTTGAAAAGGAAAAATATCTTATGGAAAGAGATTATAAGTATATATTAGATGAAAATGAAAATAAAAATGACACAAATCTCTAAAGTAGGAGATGAGGCAAATAAAACTTAGAAATAAGAGGAAATAAAATTTGGAGCAAGTTATTGTCCCCAAACAACTGGAAGATAACATCAATTGAAATTAATTTCCTAAACATAAACAGATTTTGACATATTTTCCAAAAGTTTACCTCATATATCGATTCCTTGTGTTAAGGTAATTAAACTAGTTCTATAGACACATGTAAAATTATATCTCATTTCTTCTCATTTGTGTTTTATATTTTAAGGTAGTCATTTAATACTCAGAAGCAAAAAATGGGAAGGAGTAATGTACATGGACATCACCAGATGGTCAACACCGAAATCAGATATATTATATTCTTTGCAGCCAAAGATGGAGAAGCTTTATACAGTCAGCAAAAACAAGACTGGGAGCTGAGTCTGGCTCAGATCATGAACTCTTTATTGCCAAATTCAGACTGAAACTGAAGACAGTAGGGAAAACCACTAGACCATTCAGGTATGACCTAAATCAAATCCCTTATGATTATACAGTGGAAGTGAGAAATAGATTTAAGGGCCTAGATCTGATAGATAGAGTGCCCAATGAACTATGGACAGAGGATCATGACATGGTACAGGAGAAAGGGATCAAGACCATCCCCATGGAAAAGAAATGCAAGAAAGTAAGATGGCTGTCTGGGGAGGCCTTACAAATAGCTGTGAAAAGAAGAGAAGTGAAAAGCAAAGGAGAAAAGGAAAGATATAAGCATCTGAATGCAGAGTTCCAAAGAATAGCAAGAAGAGATAAGAAAGCCTTCTTCAGTGATCAATGCAAATAAATAGGGGGAAACAACAGAATGGGAAAGACTAGAGATCTCTTCAAGAAAATTAGAGATACCAAGGGAACATTTCATGCAAAGAGGGGCTCGATAAAGGACAGAAATGGTATGGACCTAACAGAAGCAGAAGATATCAAGAAGAGGTGGCAAGAATACACAGAAGAACTGTACAAAAAAAGATCTTCATGACCAAGATAATCACAATGGTGTGATCACTGACCTAGAGCCAGACATCCTGGAATGTGAAGTCAAGTGGGCCTTAGAAAGCATCACTAGGAACAAAGCTAGTGGAGGGATGGAATTCCAGTTGAGCTATTTCAAATCCTGAAAGATAATGCTGTGAAAGTGCTGCACTCAATATGCCAGCAAATTTAGAAAACTTAGCAGTGGCCACAGGACTGAAAAAGGTCAGTTTTCATTCCAATCCCAAAGAAAGGCAATGCCAAAGAATGCTCAAACTACCACACAATTGCACTCATCTCACATGCTAGTAAAGTAATGCTCAAAATTCTCCAAGCCGGGCTTCAGCAGTACATGAACCGTGAACTTCCAGATGTTCAAGCTGGTTTTAGAAAAGGCAGAGGACCAGAGATCAAATTGCCAACATCCGCTGGACCATGGAAAAAGCAAGAGAGTTCCAGAAAAACATCTATTTCTGCTTTATTGACTATGCCAAAGCTTTTGACTGTGTGAATCACAATAAACTGTGGAAAATTATGAAAGAGATGGGAATACCAGACAACCTGACCTGCCTCTTGAGAAACCTATATGCAGGTCAGGAAGCAACAGTTAGAACTGGACATGGAACAACAGACTAGTTCCAAATAGGAAAAGGAGAACGTCAAGGCTATATATTGCCACCCAGCTTATTTAACTTATATGCAGAGTACATTATGAGAAACGCTGGGCTGGAAGAAACACAAGCTGGAATGAAGATTGCCAGGAGAAATATCAATAACCTCAGATATGCAGATGACATAACCATTATGGCATAAAGTGAAGAGGAACTAAAAAGCCTTTTGATGAAAATGAAAGAGGAGAGTGGAAAAGTTGGCTTAAAACTCAACATTCAGAAAATGAAGATCATGGCATTTGGTCTTACCACTTCATGGGAAATAGATGGGGAAACAGTGGAAACAGTGTCGGACTTTATTTTTCTGGGCTCCAAAATCACTGCAGGTGGTGATAGCAGCCATGAAATTAATAGACCCTTACTCCTTGGAAGGAAGGTTATGATTGCATATAACTAGATTGCATATTCAAAAGCAGAGACATTACTTTGGCAACAAAGGTCCATCTAGTCAAGGCTATGGTTTCTCCTGTGGTCATGTATGGATGTGAGAGTTGGACTGTGAAGAAAACTGAGCACCGAAGAATTGATGCTTTTGAACTGTGGTGTTGGAGAAGACTCTTGAGAGTCCCTTGGACTGCAAGGAGATCCAACCAGCCCATTCTGAAGGAGATCAGCCCTGGGATTTCTTTGGAAGGACTGGTGCTAAAGCTGAAACTCCAGTTCTTTGGCCACCTCATGCGAAGAGTTGACTCATTGGAAAAGACTCTGATGCTGGGAGGGATTGGGGGCAAGAGGAGAAGGGGACGACAGAGGATGAGATGGCTGGATGGCATCACCGACTCGATGGACAAGGGTTTGGGTGAACTCCGGGAGTTGCTGATGGACAGGGAGGCCTGGCATGCTGCAATTCATGGGGTCGCAAAGAGTCGGATATGAATGAGCGACTGAACTGAACTGAAATGTATATATAAGAGTTCAACTGACTGATATATATAAAGTACTTGGGATACATGCAAAGTGAAATCTGCAGATAGAATTATCACAAGTAAACAGCCATCTTGATTAAGATGTAATTTGCTATTCAGTTGATAGTACAACCAGTGGCTTGTGATTAAGCCTGGTGTAATTCTCACCATTGGGATTAATACTGAGGAACACCATCACAGGACAGAAGATAATTCCTCCACAAAAAGTGACTACTGTAGCTTTAAAAGCCAACATGAAGCCTACCATTTACAGGTTTTATATTTGAACCTAATGGCCAGTGCTAAGCAGAGAGCATGAAGGATGCTAAAACTGCTCATGGGTGTTTTTCTATAAGCTAATGACAGTGAAAGTACATCTTCACAAGTATGAGAAAGGTTCATTCAGTCTCAAGTGAATATAATTTCTCTTTGTGATTGAATTTAACTCCAGAAACTCATCTAAAAGTGGGAAAATTATCTTGCTGTTAATTTGTTGAATAACATACTGAATTTAGTCACCAGATCACATAGCATTGATGAGATTTATTATTTAATTAATTATACTTTGTGACTAGCCCAACTCAAAAATACAAAGAAAAGTGGCATTGTTATCTTCTATGTGAGAGAAGCAGCAAAAAATGCCCTGCTTTGAAGATAGGGTATCACTAGATTTGAGTAACTTTGGTGCACTAGGTCATAAGCAGTGTCACTGAAGAGTTCAGCATCCAGTTTTGGATAACAGGTATATAACAGTGTTATTATGATATGCTGTCTAATATATAAGAATAGACAGAATAGCATAAGTAACTGAACAAGTTGTGTAGATAATTGCTAAACAGATTTGAATGAACAGAGAATCCATGAAGAGGTAAATATAGTAATTTAGTCTTAAAAGCTGAAGTGTTGAACTTTTAATCCTAGGAAGGTATTTAAATAAGAATCAAAAACTGAATATGACAGATGGAATCACTCTAACATAAATCTCCAAGGTTTAAAATAATGACTCAGTTCAGTTCAGTTCAGTTCAGTCACTCAGTCGTGTCCGACTCTTTTTGACCCCATGAATCGCAGCACACCAGGCCTCCCTGTCCATCACTAGCTCTTGGAGTTCACTCAGACTCACATCCATCGAGTCAGTGATGCCATCCAGCCATCTCATCCTCTGTCGTCCCCTTCTTCTCCTGCTCCCAAGCCCTCCCAGCATCAGAGTCTTTTCCAATGAGTCAACTCTTCGCATGAGGTGGCCAAAGTATTGGAGTTTCAGCTTTAGCATCATTCCTTCCAAAGAAATCCCAGGGCTGATCTCCTTCAGAATGGACTAGTGGGGGATCTCCTTGCAGTCCAAAGGACTCTCAAGAGTCTTCTCCAGCACCACAGTTCAAAAGCATCAGTGACTAGTGCTGTTTAAAAACAAGAGAAGAAAAGATAAATTAAAAATTTTAAAAGCCAGAAACATTTTTGTATGTTATAGGAAATAGACACTAGAAATGAATAGGCCTTTGCAATAAGATAGGTTTGGATTTATATCTGAAGAATTTGAGATGCCCTACAAGCAATTAGGAATATGGGTTAACTTAAGACTCAAAACAAATAAGTGGGCAGGTCATGAGAGATTTAAAAGGTAGACCTTTTGAGAATAAGACTATGCTAAAACTTTGGGATGTCCACAGTCAGGAGCCAAGAGAAGAAAGATCCAGCAAGTTTTACAGTGATGTCAAAGAAAAGGAGGGCTAAAGTTTAGTTTTTCAAGGGACTGTGGAATAATAACCAAAAAGGAAGCAGGAATATAGCAGTGTAGAATTGTGCTTGCGTGCTCAGTAGCTCAAATGTGTCTGACTCTGCGATGCCATAGACTGTAGCCCTCCAGGCTCCTCCATCTATGGGATTCTCCAGGCAAGAATACTGCCATTTCCTTCTCCAAGGGATCTTCTCAACCCAGGGATCAAACATACATCTCCTGCATTGGCAGGCAGATTCTTTACCACTGAGCTACCAGGGAAGTACCCAAGGACTTGTCAGCAATAGAATTAAAGGACACAGAAAACTCTAAGCTAGTTATAAGTTAGCTTCTGCTGGAGACAAAAAGGTGCACATAATCACAGTAATTTAGTGCAGTTCATATCAGCTTATAGAAATGTTTAATTAAAACAAAATGACATACAGTGTGTATGTGTGCATGTGTATATCCTTATGTACATGCACACATTATCTTACCAGAAATCTTAGGGGAAAGAAGAGACAGAAAATGAGGGAAATAACAAAAATGTGTACTTTGTTAGCTAGAATCTTTTAGAACCTAGTATGTCAGTCATCCATCCTTCTAGCCCCAATACAAATATTTGTTGGAGAAGCCTAATCAGAGAAACAGCTCACCGTAACTCAGCTGGAACGCTACTTAGAGACGAGTAAGAAGAAATGGCTGCTGCGAGGGGCGGAGAAGGGGTGCTCTCCCAGCACAGCCCCCACTTTGGCCTTGAAGACACTGCTCAGGACCTTCTTTCCTACAGCAAGGATGAAATCCTGCCCTGTCACTACTTTTGTGACTACCAACGACAAAGCGAAGCCAGAGGCTGTCCTACAGCTTCTACAGAAATACAAAGGCGATGACCCCTTGTGGAGCACTTTTCACACTTGCTGTGTACTAAACCTGGATTGTCCCCTTTCATCCTTAATAATACACTGTATGGTGACTGGGATTAGAGGAGGAGATTGAGTTTAAAGAGGTTTATGTAATGTCCAAGAGAAATAGTCAAAGGCAGAGCTGAAATTCAAAACCAAGTTTTTCTGTCTTATTAAATGTCCTTTTAAAAGACTTATTTCAATGACATGAATTCCAGAGCCCCTTCCAGGCACAAGATGAAAGCAGCAGCAATAACAGGGTAACCATTTGTAAACTGCAGTGCTTAACTATCTCTTTTCCAAGTCTTTAGGTTCAGCACTTGATTAATTATGTAAGTTAACAAGTGTCATAGACTGTCATTATTTCCTAACATTTCTAAAATTCTAAAGTCCTTACAAATTACTCTTGCTTTCAGTGGGTTAAAATACCTTTTCTAAGGACAAGCCAGAATAGCTGCATAAATGTTAGAATGTATGCATCCTTTTTCGATAACACCTCCTCCACTGGGAAGTTTATATGTCATGCTGCTGCTGCTGCTAAGTCGCTTCAGTCGTGTCCGACTCTGTGCGACCCCATAGATGGCAGCCTACTAGGCTCTCCCGTCCCTGGGATTCTCCAGGCAAGAACACTGGAGTGGGTTGCCATTTCCTTCTCCTATGCATGAAAGTGAAAAGTGAAAGGGAAGTTGCTCAGTCTTGTCTGACTCTTAGCGACCCCATGGACTGCAGCCTACCAGGCTCCTCCATCCATGGGATTTTCCAGGCAAGAGTACTGGAGTGGGGTGCCATTTCCTTCTGCGGAATATGTCATGCTAGTAGCCTGTAACTGCATTATAAATATATCGGAAAGAAAACACTTAGAGGTAACAACACTTAGATAACACCTTGGCCATCCTAGGATAAAGAAAAAACAAATGTGCAAATTGCACTTTATAATTTAGAATTCTTCCCCAAATGAATTTAAAATCTCAGATTTTACAACTCTGTCTTCATAAAGCTAAGAGTAATTAGATTTCAAACATCACTATAAACAGAGACAGATTTTGTTACTGAGATACCTGAAATGTGATACTTGATAACAACAGACAAGCAATCCAGTAGCTAGCCAGACACCACTGATCAATAAGCCGAGTGTATTATAAAGCAGAAGAGTAACAGTATTAAGAGATCCAGATTAGCAATCATGAGATGCTCTATCCATCCCACTTGGGAAACCCAGTGCTCACTCAACAACCTGGCACAGGGCAGGGGTTCATGCTAAAGCAACAGGAGTATCTTTAAATAGACTATAATTAATTCAACATCCCTGAAGCTCTAACATTTTGGATGAGGGTAGTATGTTAGATGGTACTGTATGTCTTTTTTATGTACATATTTATGTATGTATTGGTTTGTTTTAAATGCTGATACATATTTGAGTAACAGTAATTATTTACATAAATGTAAAGGTAAAGCAAGTTTGTCTGTGTTCAGCTGATACGGATTTAATTTATACTAATTTACAGAGTTGACGTTAAAACTTCTGGGGCTAGATACTACTCAGTCCTGAATCGGTAGGCTGAGGCTGCCATAACAGAATACCACAGACTATGTGGTTTAAACAGAAGAAATTTATTTTCTCCCAACTCTAGAGACTTATAGGCTAGGATCGAGGTTCCAGCAAAGTTGGTTTCTGTGATACTTCTTGACTTGTAGAAGGTTGCCTTTTTACTATGTCATCACATGACCTTTCCTCTTTGTAGGTGTACTTGTGGTATCTCTTCTACTCCTTATAAGGACACTGGTCCTATTTGATTAAGGCCCCACCTTTATGATCTCAGTTAACTCTTTAAAGGCTCTATCTCCAATATGGTTCCATTGGGTATTAGAGCTTAAACATATGGATTCTGAAGGAACACAATTCAGTCCCTAGGAGACATCTTCCTGTCTTTCGGTTTAAATCTCCTTTATGACTGCTTGATGCTTTAACTTTTCAGTCCAAATACAGATGGAAAAGTACTTACAGCAGCAGACACAGTGGTACAGATAAAAAATGAGAAAAAATATTTTGTTTTCTTTTTTCTCTGCAGGTTTCCCTTTTTACAACTGCATAAATTATTATAATTACTCTCCTTTTATTAGATAACCAACAAATGATTATTTACTAATTTATAATATCTATATAAAAACAATCCCTATAATTTTGAAACCTGTCCTTAGACACAGCTAGCCCTCTTTGAAAGGGAGTATGACCCTTTCCACAGAATGAAAGACTGTAAATAACATTAAACAAAGCATATGAAGATTATTAAGCTATGATGGGGTACTCTGCAATTACAAACAATTTCTCTTAATTATATGCTGCTCTGACACTCAATAGAAAATGCAGATGAACCATTTAATGCTTGTGTAAGTAAGACCAAATTTGAATATTCCCACTAAAGACACCACTGGTATCTGTTATTACCTCCTTGTTTGGGTCTTGTTGTCTTCCTCACCTTTGGCATAAACTTATTATTAGAACAGAAATACTGGCTTCAGACTTTCAACGCTGCAAAGCAGTCAAGAGGGAAAACTAGAACATCATTCAGATAATCATTTTTGAATTGTAAGCCTAACCTGACTGACATTATTAGAGTCAGGCCAATAGAGTTTTGCTCCAAGATGACTTTCTTTAATACAAAGTCCACATATGGTAACTTGTACATTCTTAATTATGAAATTAAAACATGGGAGGCATTGGCCTGATTAAGACAACTGTATAATCATGGAAAGAGACAAATCCAAATTAAGGCTAATTTTTTTTTTTCTTTAATGTCTGCCGGGGTCCAGCCCCGGCTGATCCAGGGTATTTGAAGGGTAGACGGCATAGGAGACCTATTTATTTAAATATTTATCAAAGATATAAAGAGTAATAGAATAAGGATAGCTCAGTGAGGAAATTCAGTGGAGAAAAGAGGCTGAATAATTCAGCCAGAATGTAAGAGAAAGAACGACATGGTGAGACCAAGTTTCGGTGAACAAGGCCCGCACTTTATTTTCCAAAGTAGTTTTTATACCTTAAGTTGTGCATAGAGAATAATGGGGGAAGGGGTGGAGTCATGCAAGGACAGCAGTTCCTGGTCCTAATCGAAGCCAGGCTTTCAAACTTATCATATGCAAAAGTTCAGGTGATTTACATCATCTTCTGGCCAGGAGGCCTGTTAACATTTTAAGAAACTTATCTTTCTCTAAAGGTGATTATTCCAAAGTCAGGCACCAGCCTCCAAAAAAGCATTGGACAAAGCTGCATTCCTATAGGGCAAAGGTGAGGTGGGCTCAATCAAGAAAAGAATTAACTCAAGGGTCCAAGGTTACAAACATTGAGGCTACTACTTACATTTCTATACACCCATTATATCAATCAATACACTGCCAAGGACACAGTAGGTAAGGAGTATGGAGACGTAGCAGCAAACATTGGCCCAATAAGTGAAAAACCCTTCACCAATACAATTTCTAATCAATCTTTTAACTACTCAAAGGAATCTGTGTTTAGACAGTTTAGAAAATCTCCTGCCTCTCACAGTTGGGAGGCTCTGAACAATCACATGTGGCCAGAAAAACCTATTCAGGCAGGCTAGAGGATTTCCAAAGGAGTTTGTAGGTTGAAACACTGTCACACCCAGGAAATATTAACTGGAGCTGTAAGCTAACTCTTTTTTCAGAGAGGTAATGGGGGACAGCCCCCCGTAAAGTCAGAGGTGTAGGTGAAAGCACAAAGCAGAAAGTAGGCAGACTCTGGTTTTGGGTGTAAATGCTCGAGAATTTCCAGGGGGACTCCTGAGGCTTGATCCCACCTTGGCGTATGCCGAGCCTCCTTCCTCGTGACCTTTGTCATGGGTGGAGCTCCTCACGCTGGCTCCCGGCAGTGATAGAATTCCAGTTGAGCTATTCCAGGTCCTGAAAGATGATGCTGTGGAAAGTGCTGCACTCAATATGCAATATGCAATATGCACTCAATATGCAATATGCCGGCTCCCGGCAAATGTCTCCTTTTAAGAGTTGCCTATAGAAAGAGTCACACCAGCATATTTTACTGGTTCTCTGCTGCCTGAAAGTCAGGACAATTTGAAAGGAAAAACAGTCTTAGGATGATTTTGTTCAAGTGCAAACACACACACACACATGCACACATATGAAAACACATACACACTCACACTTCCTTGGAGAAGAATTATTAAAATATTTGATTTTTCACTTTAATTTTACTTTATACATACATATTTAGTTTAATTCCAATATGTTGTTTTCCTTGGAGTGTTTTTTGTTTTCTTTTTTTCTCTTAGCTGGCCATACTCCTATTTTTGAAAAGTCACTAAGGGTATAGTTTTAGAAATCCACATTGGAAAATAAATACTAGTTTTATTTACAAAATCTTTTCATCAAAGTTAAACAGTAGAACTGAATCATGTTGGTATTCCAAACATATTTTTGAAGAAAGATTATATCACACATATATTCTTAGAAATATTATATAATAGAAAACAAACATGAAGGTCTCAGTTCAGTTCAGTCACTCAGTAGTGTCTGACTCTTTGCAACCTCATGGAATGCAGCAGACCAGGCTTCCCAACTTCCCATCACCAACTCCTACAGCTTGCTCAAACTCATGTCCATCCAGTCAGTGATGTCATCCAACCATCTCATACTTTGTTGTCCCTTTCTCCTTCTGCCTTAAATCTTTCCCAGTATCAGGGTCTTCTCCAATTACTCAGTTCTTCACAACAGGTGGCCAAAGAATTGGAGATTCAGCTTTAGCATCAGTCTTTCCAATGAATATTCAGGACTGATTTCCTTTAGGATTGACTGGATTGATCCTTTGCAGTCCAAAGGACTCCCAAGAGTCTTCTCCAACACCACAGTTCAAAAGCATCAATTCTTTGATGCTTAGCTTTCTTTATGGTCCAACTCTCACATCCATGCATGACTACTGGAAAAACCATAGCTTTGACTAGACGGACCTTTGCCAGCAAAGTAATGTCTCTCCTTTTTAATATATTGTCTAGGTTTGCCATAGCTTTTCTTCCAAGGAGCAAAAGTCTTTTAATTTCATGACTGCAGTCACCATCTGCAGTGATTTTGGAGCTCCCTTAAATAAAGTCTCTCAGTGTTTCCATTGTGTCCCCATCTCCATGAAGTGATGGGACCAGATTCCATGACCTTAGTTTCTTGAATGTTGAGTTTTAAGACAACTTTTTCACTCCCCTCTTTAACTTTCATTAAGAAACTCTTTAGCTTCTCTTCGCTTTCTGCTATAAGGCTTGTGTCATCTGCATATCAGAAGTTATTGATATTTCTCCTGGCAATCATGAAGTTCTAGTCTTTGTTTTTCATGCGATGACATCTTTACAGATTAGGCTGACAAATTTACCTAGTGAATTTTTCCTTCTACTGCTTACTGTCAGCATAAGATTGAATGACAAATTGGTATTCATCAAATTTGAAAGATTCTGCTAATCAAAAACAAAACAAAACAAAACAAAACGCCATCAAGAAATAAACAGGTATAGAGGAAGAAAAGATAGCTCTTTCCTCCACACTTTTAAATTCTCAAATGAGATCCCTGTAACAAAAGGCAGATAAGCAAGAAAAAGCAAACACATTTGTTTAAGTTTTACATAACAAGAAACTTCATAATGAAATGAAGACTCAAAGAAACTGTTAAACATTTTCTATGCGGTCTGGGCTTCCTCACAACGTGGTGGCTGGTTCCAAGGTCAAGTGTCCAAGGAAGATCCGAGCAGAAATCTTATGCATATAATGATTTAGCTGAAGAAGTCAGTTGCATCACTTCACCATATTCTACTAATCAAGACATCTACAACAGCCCATCAGTTTCAAAGGTAGGTAATAAAGACCCTCCACCACTCGATGATGGCCAGGAAAGCCTGGTGTGCTGCAGTTCTTGAAGTCACAAAGAATCAGACATGACTGAGCAACTGAACTGACCTGAACTGAACCACCTGATGAAGGTATGTCAGTCTCGAATTTGGAGAAAAGTATGTGTGTGTGCTAAATCACTTCAGTTGTGCCTGACTCTTTGAGACCCCATGAACTGTAGCCCTCCAGGCTCCTCTGTCCATGGGATTCTCCAGGCAAGAATACTGGAGTGGGTTGCCATGCCCTTCTCTAGGGTGTCTTCCTGACCCAGGGATCAAATCCATGTCTCTTAGGTATCCTGCATTGGTAGGCAGGTTCTTTACCACTATCACCACATAGGAAGCCTTGAGAAAAGTATATTGGATGAGATACATACACACACACTTATTTGAAAAAACAGTCTTCCATGGACATCACATAAATCACAAATTCCCTAGTACAAATTTTACGAAGCAATCTCTACATTAAACACATATAAGGAAAACAACTGAAAGGAAGTACAGGGCATCTAAAGAAGAACAGGTAAATCAAAGACCAACTTCACTCACTTTTGGCCAGCCCTCCGAAAGCATGTAGTTGAGAATACACCATTAAATGTTAACATCTCAAAATAAAGTGCAATTTCAATCCTAGAAAAATTACATATGTTTATTAAACACTTTCATTTAAATACAGTTACTTTCTTTCAATCATAATAACTGTCATTTATTGATTATTGAGCTTTCAAAGTGATAAGAATTTTGCATGAATGCACTCATTATATTTTGTCCTTAAGACTCTATGACATAGGCTTATTTTAATCCCCATCTTATGGGTGAGAAAAGCAAGCCTAAAAAGGTTGAGTGATTTCTCCAAGCTCATATAGCTTGTTAATTAAAGGCTGGGATCTTGACCTTTAAGTATACTGTAACTATTCCACTTTCCATGTTTTCTTTTTAACTCTAATTTTTCTTATGCACATGGTTAAGTTGAAAAGGCCCCATAGAAGAACGTATATTTGTATCCTAATAGCACATATGTCATAAACTCCAGTATCTATAAATTTGGCCATAAGTAAACCTGAGCTCAGCTTTTGTCTCTATCCACCTTCCACTTAAAGTTTCTGAGGAAAAGGGGATGAAACAAACATAAGACAGAAAATGAAAACCTAAAAACTCCTCAGGCAAAGTATTAAATCTAGGAAGAAAGGGAAACCTCTGGCTGTCCAGTGGTTAAGACTTCATGCTTAGAAGGCAATCCCTGGCTGGGGAACTAAGATTCCACATGTTACATGGCCAATAAATGAATACATAATGAAACTACTATTGCAGAAATATAAGCTCAATATAAAAAAATCATTCCCAAAGCAACAAAGATAAATTTTCATTTTAATAAATTACATATATATATATATAATAATATAAAGTCACTGGAAAAATATGGAAAAAATTTATAAGACCCTTTGGAGGAGATTTTAAAACATTATTGAGTAACATTAAGAATTAAATAAACAAAAAGTAGATGGGTAAGAATATTCAATATCATAACCATGTCATTCACCTAACATTGGCCCACAGAGATAATTCAATTCCCACCAAGATACCAATAGAGTTTGAAACATATCTGTAAAATTTTATTTTAAAACTTGTGTGGGAAAACAAAGACTAGAAATATTTAAGATACTAAAATTCTTCAAAAAAATTAAAGATGCATCAAACTTCCCTATTAATTTTTGTTTTGGTTATTAACTGCCTTGTAGAAAACTATCCCAAATTTCAGTGGCTTAAACAACATTTATCTATTAATATTAATCTCTTGATTCCATGAATTATGAATTTGGACAGGGCCTAGCTTGTGTATCAGTAAAAGTTCAATCAAAGAAGCAAAACCAGTAGGGTTTATTCCAAAGACTTATTTATTTCAAGGAACTGGCCTACATAATTGTGGGGGCTATCTAAGTAAGTCTGAATGGCAGAACATCAGGAACAGAAGATTATATTGAGGCCTAAATTCCATAGAAATAGGCAGAACTGCTGTCCAAAGGTGGAATTTCTTCTCTTCCTTACACAACATTCAAGCCTGCTTTTAAGGCCATCCAAAAGGCTTCCCTGGTGGCTCATATAGTAAGGAATCTGTTTGCAATGTGGGAGACCTGGGTTCAATCCTTGGTTGGGAAGATCCCCAGAAGACAGGAATGGCAACCCACTGCAGTATTCTTGCCTGGAGAATTCCATACAGAGGAGCCAGGCGAGCTCTAGTCCATGGCATTGCAAAGAGTCAGACATGACTAAGTGACTAACATACACAACCAATTTAATTAGGTCCAGCGAAATAACTGGAAATACCTATCCTCATTTAAAGTCAACTGAATAGGGGCCTTTGTTGTATCTGCCAAACCCTTCCATAGCAACCCCTAGAATAGTACTTGACCTAACAAAAACATAAAGTTGACATATCAGGATGGCATCACAGCTAGGTTTTCTTTCTTGATTCCATGTGGAGTCTGTTGTGTTCATTCATTGGTACTCAGCTCAATGCTCATTGGTCTGGAGTGCCCAAGACAACTTCACTGGAATGCCTGCGACCTTGGAAGGAATAGCCAGTAGACTGAATTAAGCTGGCCCCTCTCCCTCTCCATGCAGTCATAAAGGTCTCACCATGTGGCATCTCCAGCAGGCAAGTAGGCATCTTACTTGGTGGCACAGAGATTCCTAGAGCCTGACTGGAAACTACTAGATATCTAAAAAGTCGAGATCTGGAGTCATACTCCACTGGTCAAAGCAATCACAGGGCAGCACAACTTCTAGTAGAGGGGAACAGATTCTACTGTCTGATGGGAAATGTGTCAAAACTTTTCTGCCATTTTTAATCATCCACAAACATCCAGACATTTTAAAACAATAGTAGTAAAGAGAATGTGGTATGGGCATAGGGACAGAAAATGAGTAAAGGAAAAGAAAAAGGCCAGAAACAGACTTGCATGGACATGAAATTTGAAATAAAGTAGATGGCACTGAGGATCATTAGACAAGAGATGCACTAAACAATAAACAGCTCTGGATAATGATGTGAAAAACTGTAACTGAATCTCTACTTCAAACCACACATAAAAATCAATTCCACTTGGATTAAAGACTTAAAGGTGAAACAAAAAACTTTCAAATTTTTAGAACAAGTATAAGATGAAGGTATTTTTATAAACTTTGGGTAAAAAAGAATTTTTCACCTAAATCATTCAGTTCAGTTCAGTCACTCAGTCGTGTCCAACTCTTTGTGACGCATGGACTGCGGCACACCAGGCCTCCCTGTCCATCACAAACTCCCAGAGTTTACTCAGTCTCATGTCCATTGAGTCAGTGATGACATCCAACCATCTCATCCTCTGTCATCCCCTTCTCCTTGTGCCTTCAATCTTTCCCAGCATCAGGGTCTTTTCCAAGGAGTCAGTTCTTCGAATCAGGTGGCCAAAGCATTGGAGTTTCAGCCTCAGCGTCAGTCCTTCCAGTGAATATTCAGGACTGATCTCCTTTAGGATGGACTGGTTGGATCTCCTTGCTGGCCAAGAGACTCTCAAGAGTCTTCTCCAATACCACAGTTCAAAAGCATCAATTCTTTGATGCTCAGCCTTCTTTATGGTCCAACTCTCACATCCATACATGACCAATGGAAAAACCATAGCTTTGACTAGTGGACCTTTGTTGGCAAAGTAATGTCTCTGTTTTCTAATATGCTGTCTAGGTTGGTCATAACTTTCCTTCCAAGGAGTAAGCTTCTTTTAATTTCATGACTGCAATCACCATCTACAGCAATTTTGGAGCCCCCCAAAATAAAGTCTCTCACTGTTTCCATTGTTTCCCCATCTATTTGCCATGAAGTGATGGGACCAGATGCCATCTTGGTTTTCTGAATGTTGAGTTTTAAGCAAACATTTTCACTCTCCTCTTTCACTTTCATCAAGAGGCTCTTTAGTTCTTCTTCACTTTCTACCATAAGGGTGGTGTCATTCGCGTACCTGAAGTTATTGATATTTCTCCCAATAATCTTGATTCCAGCTTGTGCTTCATCCATCCCAGAATTTCGCATGATATACTCTTTATATAAGTTAAATAAGCAGGGTGACATATACAGCCTTGATGTACTCCTTTCACAATTTGGGAAAGTCTGTTGTTCCATGTCCAGTTCTAACTGTTGCTTCTTGACCTGCATACAGATTTCTCAAAAGGCAAATACAAAGCTCTAATCATAGAAGAAAATAATCAATTAGACTGCATTTAACTGAGAACTTGTGTTCATCAAAACATTCCATAAAGAATGTGAAAATATTAGCCAAAAACTGGAAGATATTTGCAACATGTTCAACAAATAAATCATTAAAATTTAGAATATATTTTAAGTCTCTACAAAATAGTAACAAAGGCAAACAATCCAGAAGGGCAAAAAGGTATGCATTAGCACTGCACAGAAGAGGAATCATGAGTTGGCAGTAAACAGAAGGACAGATGGGCTTCCGAGGTGAATCTAGTGGTAAAGAACCCACCTGTCAATGTAGGTGATGTAAGAGGCACAGGTTTGATCCCCGGGTGGGGAAGATTCCCCAGAGGAGGGCAAAGATCACCTGGAGGAGGGCATGGCAACCCATTCCAGTGCTCTTCCTGGAGAATCCCACAGACAGAGTAGTCGTGGGCTATAATCCATGGGGTTGCAGAGAGTCAGACACAACTGAAGCGATTTAGCACACAAGCATAAAGATAAATGTACAGCTTCATTAGTAAGTTAGTAATCACTGAAGTGCTATTTAACACCAAAGTGTAATGTAATTTTACATCTACTAGATTTGCTACGGAGAAGGCAATGGCACCCCACTCCAGTACTCTTGCCTGGAAAATCCCATGGATGGAGGAGCCTGGTAGGCTGCAGTCTATGGGGTCGCTAGGAGTTGGACACAACTGAGCGACTTCACTTTCACTTTTCACTTTCATGCATTGGAGAAGGAAATGGCAACCCACTCCAGTGTTCTTGCCTGGAGAATCCCAGGGATGGGGGAGCATGGTGGGCTGCCATCTATGGGGTCGCATAGAGTCGGACACGACTGAAGCGACTTAGCAGCGGCAGCAGCAGCAGCAGCAGCAAATTTCCTAAAGTTAGTAAATCTGGAAATAAGTAAATCTAGTAAAGATGTGGAGAAAATGAAAATCCCCATACCCTCTAGCTGTAGTGTCAATGTGAACAATTATTTGGATAAACAATTTAGCAGTTATTTTGTAAATACAAAAAGAAGGATATCCCATGACTGAGCAATCTATTCACAGGTAGTAGTATAGGCCAGAAGTCTTCCAATTGTGCATGTGTAACCCTGGGTACATGAGTTCCCTACAGACACAGATACATTTAAAGGAATAAATTGTTAGATTCCCATCTTCCCTGTGAAATGTATATATTTTGAAGTGATCTGAGAACATGCCTTTATTAGCAGTTAGACATTTCATGAGAATTATTTTTCACCTCTTTTCACAAAATCATCCTTTCTTACACTTAAAAAAAAAAAAAAGTAGCTCTCACTCATCTTTGATTTCATAATACATTATCCTAAACAGTATAAACTCCAAGGAAAGCAAATTATTGGAACAATTAAAATTACTGGTGACAGAGAATATTCTTTTAATGATGGGAGCATCCACAATGACTTTTTTGATCGCATGGGTTTGCATTTTTCCCAGTCTTGTATATAAATGTGTTTCTATCAAGGACAAAGTGGATATTAGAAATAATACCCACCTCCCACCACACACACACACACACTATATATTAGGTGGCAGTGAATATATATATATATATATATAGTGCAGAGTGAGAATAGGGTGTCTAATGACTACTTTCACTCAACAGCCTCACCTTCCCATGCCCTACAACTGTGGGAAAAGGTATTATACCTTTGATCATGATACTATACCTTGATCATGAAAGGAAAGCAAAAAAGGGTGAGGGTAAGAAATGTCAAAGACAACAACAAACAAGAGACAAGGTTACATGTCTTATCACTCTATTTATCAAATAACTAGAATATACAGAACGTTTGAAAATGCACCCTAGAATTAAAACAGTGTGCTTCAGATTGCATGCCCTGACTTTGTCTGAAAATGTTTCTGGATTGGATATTTTACATGATTTCAAAATTTTTAAATGAAAATGTTTATGTTATTTCTGACATCTCAACACACATCTTTGAGAAAATGGAACATATATTGGAGATTAAAAATGTTTTGTATCTTCTTGAACATCTATTATTCATAGGAGAAACATTTCCCAGCATTTTACCAAGAAAAAATATTATCAGACACTTTAAAAACATATTTTCTTTTGACTCAGTAATAAATATCCTTTCTGGCACTTATCAACCACTTTTCTGCTTGCTGAGTCCTTCCTATGGGAATAGAAAATTCTACTATGCACATGTATACTTAGCAATGATTACTCCAATACTTTGTATAAACTCTACACTTACTGGTGGCCTAGTATTTTCTCTTATCATGAATTTCCACTGAATTTGTCTCATTTCAGTAGTCAGTGACAGTCACCCTAGAACCAGAAACAAGTACAAATTAATAGTATTTAATTTGTATTAACTTAAATACATCTAAATACATTTTCAAATAAAGTTTTACTTTAAGTTCAATAATTTTTTTCCAAAATGGTTTTAACCAACTGTGTACTAATAACAATTGTTATAGCTAAATCCAGATAATAATTAACACTTAATGGTCTTCAAGGCAAAAAAAATTTTTTTTAAATCAAGTTTATATATGTAACTTTTATTTTAAAGTATAGCAGGGTGACTAATAAAAAGAATGTAACTGCAAATATATATTGCATTAGGATAAAATTCTGTGGAAGTAGTGAAATGAAATAATGACTCCAGGAGGAAAGAACATTAAATTTTTGACTTTTAAAAAAGACCTTTCCATCTGCATTTTTATATAAATGATAATGAGTTTAAAAAGTACAATGGTATTTGTATTCCATTGGATCTATTTTTTAAAAGAATATTACAGTGTTACTTTAAAAAGTAAAATTAAAAATATACCAGAAATTACATCACTTCAACTGTTGATTTTTTAAAAATTAGGTGCCAAGTTAAAAATGTATGAAGTCACAAAAGTTTTCAAAATTCTGTTGTAGGATATGTGAACAAAATTTTGACTATATATAAATATATATTTATGTGTATATAGATCTTCTTGATCCAGGGATCAAATCCAGGTCTCCTGCACTGTAGGCAGATTCTTTACCATCTGAGCCAGCAGAGAAGCCCCATAATATACAATATACAAATATATATATAAGAGGAAACCTTTTGCATAGGTACGTTTAGGAATCACATACAATATTTTTTGTTCTTTTTTCTTCTCAACAGTGACAAACATTTATTGAGTGTTCATTACATCAGGTAACTTTCTGGGCTAAAAAAAAAAAAAAATCAATATACAAACATCACTGTCCAGGCCAGGCGCAGTTTATACTTTAGAAGCATATTTATAGCAACATGGTAATACAAAAAAACAAATTAAACAAAGAAAAGAAACCAACGATAACCAAATCAAGCGTACATACAAAGAAGAAAGGATGATCACTGTGTTAACGTTAAACAGTGGTAAAAATAAATATACTTAACTATAGGCAACAGTTTAAGTCAAAAATATTACTTGTAGTATGACAGAATTTTTACAAAGTTCAAAAATCTTATAATAAAACAAACATTTGAAAACATTAACATGTGATAAAATTATCATTATGTGGCTTATAATATGTGGTGAAAAGACATAATTCTTACCCATATGGGACTGTCACAAGAATGGATTAATTAACAATGAAAACAATAGCTTCCAACATTAGAAATCAAGTTCTGGCCCTGAAGTTCTTTAGATCCAGTGACAGATTCAGAGGTGTTTATTTTCATGCCCCATTTTCTAAATATATCAGCTATTATATAAAAAGTGGATAAAGGCAGAAATTAACGTGGTTGAGTTTCTTTACAATTCTTTGCAACTATTCAGAAACTGAGAGACAAAGTAGGTTTACAGCCATCAAAGAGGCATTGTATCATTTCTCTCTAATGTCAAGCACTGCTCCCCATGACTCACATCAATCTGTTTCCTCATTCTGCCAGCTGTTCACACAACCACTCTCTTATTTGACATTAACTGATTGATCACTGTTTGCTGGACACCAGACCAATTATTAAAGAAAACATTTTTCTACACTATTCAAGACCAAGGAATCTGTCTGATACACAAATGCCTTTTTCGTACCATCCCATAGAACTATTTAGTGTCAAGATCATCTACATTTTGCCTTTATCTTAATAAAACAAACTGATAGGGATAATTTAAATAAAAAACAAGGTTTTAATTACCTATCACTAAAAAATTCACTCTAAGTCATTGAGGGACTGCTACTCCTTGTGACAAAGACCCTTTCTATTAATCTGTCTAATTGTCACCAGTAGCCTGATATATTGTTGTTTAGTCACTAAGTTGTGTCCTTTTCTTTGAGACCTCATGGACTGCAGCACGCCAGGTTCCTCTATCCATTGGATTTCCCAGGCAAGAAAAATTGAGTGGGTTGCCATTTCCTTCACCAGGGGTCTTCCCAACCCTGGGACTGAACTCGTTTCTCCTGCATTGCTTCCCTGATGGCTCAGTTAGTAAAGAATCCACCTGCAATGCAGGAGACTCCGGTTACATTCCTGGGCTGGGAAAATCCACTGGAAAAGGAATAGGCTACCCACTCCAGTTTTCTTGGGCTTCCCTCTGGCTCAGCTGGTAAAGAATCCGCCTGCAATGCAGAAAACCTGGGTTCCATCCCTGGTTTGGGAAGATCTCCTGGAGAAGAGAAAGGTTACCCACTCCAGTATTCTGGCCTGGAGAATTCGACGGACTGTATAGTCCATGGGGTCAGAAAGATTCGTACAGGACTGAGCAACTTTCACTTCACTTCACTCCTGTATTGCAAGTGGATTCGTTACCACTGAACCACCAGGGAAGCACAGGCCTGATATATGGCCTGAGCTATACATTACTTGTATGCCCCACCTCATTCCAAAACATATTTGAAATTCAGCAATTATTGAATAAACGATGAGACATAGAATTGAGCACTATTCCTCTCTGCCAGCTGGCATACAAATACCTTTTCACCAGCATATGCAGCATTTTGATTAGCGAAAGGATGCTCGTTAAACAGATATTTTTACTATTAAAATAGTTATTTTAGCAAAAAGAGACTTCTGTCTTTTTTTTTTTTTTTTTTTACATTTAAGGGTTTCATATTTGCTACAGAAAATTATAAAGGCAAAAAAGAAAAACCATGTACTTTAATTTCAGATTTTCAATAATAGTCATAATTTTAAATATTTTGTCTCCTACAGATTCATGTTTACTCATATGCAAATATGTGTTAATATGGGAATGTTAAAACCTATGCTCTACAGCTTCCTTACCACTTCTTCCTTCTCCTTTTCCTTCCCTGATTCAGCATTATCCAGAATATTCTCAACAGAATTTAGACTCATTCCATAGGAGCCATGTTTTTGTATTTAGACATTTTATAATGTATACATTTATTTGTGTACAGTAAAATTACTAACATTTTCAGTACAGCAATGTAGAAAACATGAGAGAAGCTGAGTTTTAGATTTGGAAAAGATGCAGTATTTAGAGTTTAGAGTGTTCATTAATTGAGACCATTTTCCCGTTATCAACAATATTATCTAGTTTCTTGTGATAAAGCGTCTCTTTATTCCAGCAATTACCACTTATCTGAGACAATATTCTTGAAAAAAACAAAAAATAAAAATCAATTGCAAATTTCCTGGTATTACAGTGTCTCAATCACTCCATTAATAACAGTATAAAGATATATGGTAAAAACAGAAGCTAAATGGCCATCCTTCATTATCCATCACAACAGAAACTCTAGGATGATCCTAATCAATGAGTTTTCTGAGTTAATTCCCATGTACAAATAGTATTCCAAGCTTAGTCCTTCTAATATAAACTATATGCTTTCCTGTTTTTATGTTGCTGTTGTTGCTGAATCACTAAGTGCTTCCTGACTATTATTAGACACCATGGACTGTAGCCCAGCAGGCTCCTTTTGTCCACAGGATTACCCAGGCAAGAATATTGGAGTGGGTTGCCATTTCCTTCTCCAGGGGATCTTCCTGACACAAGGTTCAAATTCCCGTCCTCTGCACTGGTAAGGCATCAGGGAAGCCCACTTTCTTGTTACATTTTCTTATGAATAGTACTTACATATTTCTACACAGAAAATGGAGAAAGAGTCCAGTATCTCAGTTATCAATTGGAGTTAGAATATCCTGCCTGTGATAGAATTTAAGAATAAAAGAATGGCAATAAGAAGTAGAACAGGAAAGAGGAGAGAGAAAGAGAGAAAGAGACAGAGACTGAGAGAGATGGATATGTTATTAGCTTTAGTTAAGTTCAGTTCAGTCTCTCAGTCGTGTCCGACTCTTTGCCACCCTATGGACATCAGCACACCAGACCTCCCTGTCCATCACAAATTCCCGGAGTTTACTCAAACTCACGTCCATCAAGTTGGTAATGCCATCCAACCACCTCATCCTCTGTCGTCCCCTTCTCCTCCTGCCTTCATCCAGCATCAGGGTCTTTTCAAATGAGTCAGCTCTTCACGTCAGGTGGCTAAAGTATTTTTGTTTCAGCTTCAACATCAGTCCTTCCAATGAACATTCAGGACTGATTTCCTCTAGGATGAACTGGTTGGATCTCCTTGCAGTCCGAGGGAATCTCCAGAGTCTTCTCCAACACCACAGTTCAAAAGCATCAGTTTTTCGGTGCTCAGCTTTCTTTATAGACCAACTCTCACATGCATACATGACTACTGGAAAACCATAGCCTTGACTAGATGGACCTTTGTTGGCAAAATTATGTCTCTGCTTTTTAATATGCTGTCTAGGTTGATCACCTGATGTGAAGAGTTGACTCATTGGAAAAGACCCTAAAGCTGGGAAGGATTAGGGGCAGGAGGAGATGGGGACCACGGAGGATGAGATGGCTGGATGGCATCACCGACTCAATGGACATGGGTTTGGATACATCGGGGTGTTGGTGATGGACAGAGAGGCCTGGCGTGCTGCAATTCATGGGGTTGCAAAGAGTCAGACACGACTGAGAGACTGAAGTGAACTGAAGTAGGTTAATCATAACTTTCCTTCCAAGGAGTAAGTGTCTTTTAATTTCATGGCTGCAGTCACCATCTTCAGTGATTTTGGAGTCCTCCCAAAAATAAAGTCAGCCGCTGTTTCCACTGTTTCCCCATCTATTTCCCATGAAGTAATGGGACTGGATGCCATGATCTTCGTTTTCTGAATGTTGAGCTTTAAGCCAACTTTTTCACTCTCCTCTTTCACTTTCATCAAGAGGCTCTTTAGTTCTTCACTTTCTGCCATAAGGGTGGTGTCATCTGCATATCTGAGGTTATTGATATTTCTTCAGGCAATTGATTACAGCTTGTGCTTCTTCCAGCCCAGTGTCTCTCATGATGTACTCTGCATATAAGTTAAATAAGCAGGGTGACAATATACAGCCTTGACGTTCACCTTTTCCTATTTGGAACCAGTCTGTTGTTCCATGTCCAGTTCTAACTGTTGCTTCCTGACCTGCATACAGATTTCTCAAGAGGAAGTTCAGGTGGTCTGGGATTCCCATCTTGTAAAGAATTTTCCACAGTTTATAGTGATCCACACATCAAAGGCTTTGGCAAAGTCAATAAAGCAGAAATAGATGTTTTTCTGGAACTCTCTTGCTTTTTTGATGATCTAGCAGATGCTGACAATTTGATCTCTGGTTCCTTGGCCTTTTCTAAAACTATCTTGAACATCTGGAATTTCACAGTTCACGTATTGTTGAAGCCTGGCTTGGAGAATTTTGAGTATTACTTTACTAGCATGTGAGATGAGTGCAATTGTGCAGTAGTTTGAACATTCCTTGGCATTGCCTTCCTTTGGGATTGGAATGACCTTTTCTAATCCTGTGGCTACTGCTGAGTTTCCAAATTTGCTGACATATTGAGTGCAGCACTTTCACAACATTATCTTATAGGATTTGAAATAGCTCAACTGGAATTCCATAACTTCCCCTAGCTTTGTTCGTAGTGATGCTTCCTAAGGCCCACTTGACTTCACATTCCAGGATGTCTGGCTCTAGGTGAGTGATCACACCATCATGATTATCTGGGTTGTGAAGCTTTTTTTTGTACACTTCTACTGTGTATTCTTGCCACATATTCTTAATATCTTCTGCTTCTCTTAGGTCCATACCATTTCTGTCCTTTATTGAGCACATCTTTGCATGAAATATTCCTTTGATATCTCTAATTTTCTTGAAAATATCTCTAGTCTTTCCTATTCTATTGTCTTCTTCTATTTCTTTGTGCTGATCACTGAGGAAGGCTTTCTTAACTCTCCTTGCTATTCTTTGGAACTCTGCATTCAAATGGGTATGTCTTTCCTTTTCTCCTTTGCTTTTTGTGTCTCTTCTTTTCATACCTATTTGTAAGGCCTCTTCACTCAGCCATTTTGCTTTTTTGCATTTCTTTCTCTTGGGGATGGTCTTGATCCCTGTCTCCTCTACAATGTCATGAACTCCATCCGTAGTTCATCAGGCACTCTGTCTATCAGATCTAGTCCCTTCTATCTATTTACACTTCCACTGTATAATTGTAAGGGATTTGCTTTAGGTCATACCTGAATGGTCCAGTGGTTTTCCCTACTTTCTTCAATTTAAGTCTGAGTTTGGCAATAAGGAGTTCATGATATGAGCCACAGTCAGCTCCCAAGGCAATGCCAAGGAATGTTCAAACTACCACACAATTGCACTCATCTCACATGCTGGTAAAGTAATGCTCAAAATTCTCCAAGCCAGGCTCAACAATACATGAACCATGAACTTCCAAATGTTCAAGCTGGTTTTAGAAAAGACAGAGGAACCAGAGATCAGATTGTCAACATCTGCTGGATCATTAAAAAAGCAAGAGAGTTCCAGAAAAACATCTATTTCTGATTTATTGACTTTGCCAAAGGCTTTGACTGTGTAGATCACTATAAACTGTGGAAAAGTCTTCAAGAGATAGAAATCCCAGACCACTTGACCTTCCCCTTGTTTTTGCTGACTGTATAGAGCTTTTCCATCTTTGGCTGCAAAGAATATAATCAATCTTATTTCAGTGTTGACCATCTGGTGATGTCCTTGTGTAGAGTCTTCACCTGTGTTGTTGGAAGTGAGTGTTTGCTATGACCAGTGTATTCCTATGGCAAAACTCTATTAGCCTTTGCTTCAAGTACTTCAAGGCCAAATTTGCCTGTTACTCCAGATGTTCCTTGACTTTGTAGTTTTGCATTCCAGTCCCCTATAATGAAAAGGACATATTTGGGGTGTTAGCTCTAGAAAGTCTTGTAGGTCTTCATAGAACTGTTTAACTTCAGCTTCTTCAGCATTACCCATCAGGGCATAGACTTGGATTACCATGATACTGAATTATTTGCCTTGGAAACAAACAGAAATCATTCTGTCATTTTTGAGATTGCATCCAAGTACTGCATTTTGGACTCTTTTGTTGGCTATGATGGCTACTCCATTTATTCTAAGGAATTCTTGTTCACAGTAGTTGATATAATGGTCATCTGAGTTAAATTCACCCATTCCAGTTCATTTTAGTTTGCTGATTCCTAAAATGTCTACATTCACTGTTGCCGTCTCCTGTTTGCTGCTGCTAAGTCACTTCAGTCGTGTCCGACTCTGCGCGACCCCATAGATGGCAGCTCACCAGGTTCCCCCGTCCCTGGGATTCTCCAGGCAAGAACACTGGAGTAGGTTGCCATTTCCTTTTCCAATGCATGAAAGTGAAAAGTGAAAGTGAAGTCGCTTAGTCATGTCTGACCCTCAGCGACCCCATGGACTGCAGCCTACCAGGCTCCTCCGTCCATAGGGTTTTCCAGGCAAGAGTACTGGAGTGGGGTGCCATTGCCTTCTCTGCATCTCCTGTTTGACCAATTCCAATTTGCCTTGATTCATGGACCTAACATTCCAGGTTCCTTTGCAATATTGCTCTTAAAGCATTGGACCTTGCTTTCATCACCAGTCACATCCACAATTGGGCATTGTTTTTGCTTTGGCTCCATCCCTTCATTCTTTCTGAAGTTATTTCTCCACTGATCTCCAGTAGAATATTTGGCACCTATGAGCTTATTATATATATATATATATATATATATATATATATATATATATATATTAAGCGCTCTGTTCTTGTGGCTAAAATATATTACTTTTACAAGCAACTCCGCAGCTTCTTAAAGACAATATTTTTGCTGAGAACACAGAAGAAAACAATACAAAAACAAATGAGATCACCAACAAATAAGGAATATTATTTAGTTTTCCTTCTTTGTTTTGTTTTGATTTGGCAGGGTGGCAGAAAGTGCAGTGAAAGGCAGGAAACGACTGATGTTAAAAAACTTCAATGGGTCAATATTAACAGATTTTTATATCTGATTTCTATACCTTAACTAAGCTAATACAAACTAATGCATTACACATAAAAAAAGAATAAATGAGAAAATTGTTTGATGCCTCTTCTCTGAATAGAATAAAGACTTCTGGAGTTTCACTGGACTTGCTACTTTGTTTTGTTGTGTGCAAGGTTCTTTATCTCTGTCCTTAAATGAGTTTGGGTAACAAACTAGAAGAAAATTACTAAAAAGGTGCCAGATAACCACAACCTAATAATACTCACAAGACCTTGACTGTTTCCTGAAGCAGGAAATGACAACCCACTTCAGTATTCTTGCCTGGAGAATCCCCTGAACAGAAGAGCCTGGTGGGTTTCAGTCCAAGGGGTCGCAAAGAGTTGGACACGACTGAGCAACTAAACAACTTGGATGTTTGGGATGGAGAATTAAGACATATGCCACCCATAGTCAAGTGGCTAGAGGGGAAATTTCCACTGCTTTGTGTATCAGGAATGCACTCTCAGTAATTAACTGAACCAGAAATCTTTATTACTAGGCAATTTTGTGTTTTCATAGTTCAGGAATAAATGATTCTGTAAGATAATCCTAAATACAATAAACATATTTCAAAAAAAACTAAGATCATCAAAGAAAGATTACAGTTACTTCTAATAGTTACATATTTAAGAATATGAGATCTAATACAGTGAGTCATCAGCACTTACTGTTGAATACTACAATGATCCATTTACCCCAAAATAGACCATTTTAAGAAAAGAGATTCTTAATTTCTTGGGACCAGGGATCCCTTCTTATTTTGTGTCCAATTGCTAATCAGGTAGGACAACTCTGACAAGTTTTTACTTAGCTAATATTAGACACTCAGTCCTTAATTCATAATTGTCAGGGAATGGACTATTGTGAACCATCAAGTTTTAACCTATTTCCAATAGCAACATACTTTGAATGAGAAAAACAAAAGAAAGCTATATACTCACATCAAAATAGAAACCAAGAAAATATAGCTAAAAAAAGAGAAGAAAGGAAAAAATACAAACTAGAACGTCAATTACAGAGTACTGGTGTCATGAGTGATTTTACTTCTATTTTCCAAGTAACGAATAGTTTCATCTATTTTTTTTTTTTAATTAATATTATCCAGCCTGTCTCCTTTAGGCCACCAGGCTCCTCTGTCCACAGGGTTTCTCAGGCAAGAATACTGGAGTGGGTTGCCACTTCCTTCTCCAGGGGATCTTCTCAATATAGGGATCAAACCCACATCTCCTGCATTAGCAGTCAGATTCTTTATGATTGAGGCACTATCAGTCAGTTCAGTTCAGTTCAGTCCCTCAGTCGTGTCCGACTTTTTGCGACCCCATGAATCGCAGCACGCCAGGCCTCCCTGTCCATCACCAACTCCTGGAGTTCACTCAGACTCACGTCCATCGAGTCTGATGCCATCCAGCCATCTCATCCTCTGTCGTCCCCTTCTCCTCTTGCCCCCAATCCCTCCCAGCATCAGAGTCTTTTCCAATGAGTCAACTCTTCGCATGAGGTGGCCAAAGTACTGGAGTTTCAGCTTTAGCATCATTCCTTCCAAAGGAATCCCAGGGCTGATCTCCTTCAGAATGGATTGGTTGGATTTCCTTGTAGTCCAAGGGACTCTCAAGAGTCTTCTCAAACATCACAGTTCAAAAGCATCAATTCTTCAGTGCTCAGCCTTCTTCACAGTCCAACTCTCACATCCATACATGACCACAGGAAAAACTATAGCCTTGACTAGACGGACCTTTGTTGGCAGAGTAATGTCTCTGCTTTTGAATATGCTATCTAAGTTGGTCATAACTTTCCTTCCAAGGAGTAAGCGTCTTTTAATTTCATGGTGGAGGAAGCATGTTGATGTATGGCAAAACCAATACAATATTGTAAAGTAAAAAAAATAAGAAGAAGAAATAGAAATACAAAAAAAAAAAAAAATTCATGGCTGCAGTCACCATCTGCAATGATTTTGGAGCCCAGAAAAATAAAGTCTGACACTGTTTCCTCATCTATTTCCCATGAAGTGATGGGACTGGATGCCATGATCTTCGTTTTCTGAATGTTGAGCTTTAAGCCAACTTTTTCACTCTCCACTTTCACTTTCATCAAGAGGCTTTTTAGTTCCTCTTCACTTTCTGCCATAAGGGTGGTGTTATCTGTATATCTGAGGTCATTGATATTTCTCCCAACAATCTTGATTCTAGCTTGTGTTTCTTCCAGTCTAGCATTTCTCATGATGTACTCTGCATATAAGCTAAATAAGCAGGGTGACAATATACAGCCTTGACGTACTCCTTTTCCTATTTGTAACAAGTCTGTTGTTCCATGTCCAGTTCTAACTGTTGCTTCCTGACCTGCATACAATTTCTCAAGAGGCAGATCAGGTGGTCTGATATTCCCGTCTCTTTCAGAATTTTCCAGTTTATTGTGATCCACACAGTCAAAGGCTTTGGCATAGTCAATAAAGCAGAAATAGATGTTTTTCTGGAACTCTCTTGCTTTTTTCCATGATCCAGCAGATGTTGGCAATTTGATCTCTGGTTCCTCTGCCTTTTCTAAAACCAGCTTGAACATCAGGAAGTTCACGGTTCACATATTGCTGAAGCCTGGCTTGGAGAATTTTGAGCATTACTTTACTAGCATGTGAGATGAGTGCAATTGTGTAGTAGTTTGAGCATTCTTTGGCATTGCCTTTCTTTGGGATTGGAGTGAAAACTGACCTTTTCCAGTCCTGTGGCCACTGCTGAGTTTTCCAAATTTGCTGGCATATTGAGTGCAGCACTTTCACAGCATTATCTTTCAGGATTTGAAATAGCTCAACTGGAATTCCATAACATCCACTAGCTTTGTTCGTAGTGATGCTTTCTAAGGCCCACTTGACTTCACATTCCAGGATGTCTGGCTCTAGGTCAGTGATCACACTATCGTGATTATCTGGGTCGTGAAGATCTTTTTTGTACAGTTCTTCTGTGCACCATAGTTGGGTATTTTTTTTATTATCCATCCTTTCCATTTTGTGCTTCCCTGGTGGCTCAGTGGTAAAGAACCCACCTGCCATGCAGGAAATGCAGGTTCCATCCCTGGCTTGGGAAGATCCCCTGGAGAAGGAAATGGCAACCCACTCCAGTATTCTTGCCAAAATCCCACGGACAGAGGAGCCTGGCAGGCAACAGTCCACGGAGTCCTAAAGAGTCAGACACAACTTAGAGACTAAACAACAAACTTGTCTTATCTTCTTAAAGAAGGACTTTTTCTCTGATAGCTGTCTTACAACATGATGCTCATCCCTCCCCCAAGATCCTTCCCTACCCTTCCTCTTTATTGCCAGACCAATTACTGGCCACTGTTCAGCATTTCTTGAGAGAGGAAATTTAGTCTCTGCTTTATCTACCAAAAGAATCACAGGAACTGGCTAAAATGTACCAGCAGGAACTAGCAGAACACATGGGAAAGTGGAATTGACTATGCTCGTAGGACCAGGATGGGGTGTGGGCAGGATAGGGGAAAATTTACTGACATAGGAACACTCTCCTATGATTCAGGACTCAGCACCCTAGCCCAGACACTTGGAGCTTGTCATGATACCCTCCTGAAATGGACTTGTTAAAATTTGGAGATGACAGTGATGCTAATAAATAATGTGACAATCCAGACTTCCTTTGCAAAGCATTTTAAATGGTTCAAAAGACTCAAGGATTAACCATGGCCAAAGCCATTTACCCAGTATAGAGAAATACTACTTAACTCGATTTCTTGTGAGGACCAGAGGAAACTTCCTTCATTAAGACCTTGAGAAATTCCTTGATGAAGTACGTCTTTGGCAACAACTCTCCCTTTTAAATCAGAGTGTTTAGATCATTAACATTTAATGTGATTACTGATATGGTTAGGTTTAAATCTATCAGCTTGATTTCTATTTGTTTCATCTGTTCTTAGTTCTCTCATCCCTCTTTTTCTGTTTTCTGGATTGATTATATTGAGTAATTCAATTTTTTGTCCTTAGCTGGATTATTAACTATAACTCCTTGTGCTATTTTAATGCTTGCTTTCAGATACATAGGACTTCCCTGGTGGCTCAGATGGTGGGAGACCTGGGTTGGAAAGATCCTTTGGAGAAGAAAATGGCAACCCACTCGAATACTCTCACCTGGAAAATCCCATGGACAGAGGAGTGTTGTAGCTTATAGTCTATGGGGTCGCAAAAAGTCAGACACGACTGAGCGACTTCACTTTATTTCTTTCTTTCTTTTTCTTTCAGATACATAATATACACCTTTAACTTATCTTTAATAATCTATACTTAAGTGATACAATCCCACTGCACATCTATATAGCAAACTTTTAATAGTATTTTTCATATGTTTGTTTTAGTACTATTGCTGTTATACATTTTACTTCTGCATGTGGTTTAAACTCTATAATGCATTGTTGCATTTGCTGTAAGCAAAAAATACTTTTTAAAAACATTTAAATAATAAAAAAAAACATTTATTGATATTTACCCTATACTTATAATTTCTGTCACAAAGTAGATGGCAAGATACAAAGATGTATTAAATTGCATATATATATTGCATAAAGACAATAGAGTGATGGGATTTTATCTTTCCTCTGTTTTACTTTAATAGACTTACATTAATTTTATAAGGAAAAAGCAGTTAATATGCCTTCAATTCATTCTGTTTATGGGAAGTATAAAAATTTTTGAGGTATAATAAAATATTTAGTGGAAAAGAAAGAATAAAGATATGTTATATGGCCATAACTACTATTATGTTCAAAATAAGAACAATCCTTATGAACTTATACATGAAGTCTGATTGGTACCACTTTACTGAGCTGCTGCAGACTGGGGCAGGACGGGGTGCAGTGGGACACCAGACTGCAGAAAGAGCATTGGCCATCTGCTGGGTATCTCATATCCTAAAGAGGAAATTACTCTTCCTGCCACAAAATATCTAAAACACCCACTTTTCCCTGATACACAGAATGAATGCTGATTGAGAAGAAACTAAAATGCCAACAATCAGAAAACAATGAGATTCGCGAGAGAGCTACAGCATTAACTGGATACGCAGATGTCACTAGGGTGTGCCAAGCACTACAAAATGCAGACGAGGGAGCGGACTAGTTAACTGAATGAAGATTTCTATGAGTACTTTGACTACAAATTGTTTAAAGACTAAGTGTGTGTGTGTTAAGTCACTTCAGCCATGTCTGACCCTTTGTGACCCTATGGACTGTAGCTCACCAGGCTCCTCTGTCCACGGGACTCTCCAGACAAGAATAGTGGAGTGGGTTGCCATGCTCTCCTCCAAGGGATTTTCCCAACCGAGGGATCGAACCTGCATCTTCTGCAACTCCTGCGTTGCAGGCAGATTCATTACCTCTGAGCCACTGGAGAAGCCCAAAGCCTAAGTAACATGGCCTTAAAATATTTTTCAAATAAAAATTTACTTCAGAGTGTGAATCAGCATAGTACACAAATGGTATAAACCATATCAAGAAAGATAAGCAACATTTGGAGGACTAGGAATCTAGAATGAGTTATGAATAAACAATGAGTACTTTTTAACCACAGTTCATGAGGTACTTCTACCTGTTCCTATTTTACACACCCATTATAGTTTATAAAATATATTTGTACCAATGTAATCTTCATAATAAACATATATAGACTCATTCCAGATTGGTATTCAATAATTTGCAATAGATTCTTTTGCTGTGGTTTTAAAATCCCACATTGAAGGAGCCTTTAAAATGCGACAGAAAGTTACTGGCTTGCTGGACTCCATGGGACTATGCAAACAAGAGTGTTTTTGCCCAGAGTGGGAGAAAGCAGATATGTTCTGTCCTTTACAGAACGCTGTTTTAATAAGATTGCTTTCCAAAATTAAAAAAAAAAATAGTAACAGCACAAAAAGCTGACAGAATTTGTTATTGAAAGATGAGCTTTTGAGTATTCTTTGCCTAATCTTTGCTTTTCCTCATATATTTCTAATAATTTGACTATGAAGACCTTTAAAAGTTGAACAGTTCCCTAATTTAAGGAGATTAAACACAATATATGTAAAGCTTCCTTTGGTGTCTAGGAGCCATCTTTATGATTCTCAATACATCTCTGGAGAAGTGGCTCTTCTCTTGGAATGACTAAAGTGTGTGGAATACAATTTGCAGACATCCTCTCAGGATACCGTGTTTTCTCTATCTTCTTCTTCCTCACAGTTGAGATAACCCACATGTCAATTTCTACTATCACCTTGTAATTTGGCACTTGTTATACAGTGTACCACTTCCCTGGTGTCCCAAGGGTAGAGAATCTGCCTGCTGGTGCAAGAAACATGGGTTTGATCCCTGGGTAGGGAAGATCCCCTGGAGAAGGAAATGACAACCCACTCCAGTGTTCTTGCCTGGAAAATCCCACGGACAAAGGAGCCTGCCAGGCCACAGTTTACGGGGTTGTGAAGAGTCAGACAGAACTTAGCAACTAAACAAAAACAAAAAAAATATATACAATATACAAAAATATCAGTTGTCTCCTGGAATCACTCAAGGTTCTTAAAATACCTTATTTTGCACATAACCCTAATCCAATAGTGCTTTCACTGAGATGTGCGAATACATACATATATAGCACCAGGAAATATTTTCCCTAGAGCTAAGGTTCCCACTCTGGCTCATGTGTGCATTTTTTCTCTCTTTCCCTCCCTGCTTTTACATCTCTCCCTTTCCTTCCCCCTGTCTTTCTCCCTTTCTACTTCTTCCCTCCCTCCCTTTCTCTTTTCCCCTTCTTATTGAAGTCATCAGTTTTGACTCCAATAAAGAGAAGCTGCTGCTAGTCTAAGAAATTATAGAAACATTCTACTTACCTTAAGATACATATTCCTTTAGCCTACTCCTGATTTAAGAACTGTATCAACAGGCCACAGGATCCCAGACACTCAGATCTAAGAAGCCCATTTGTAAGTTTTGACTAGCCAGCAACACAAGATTCACAGCACCTAACTATATTGGCCACCTGTTCTCATTGCTCCTTTGGCTGTGAATCCTAAAAGGCACAAAAGGAAAGGGCAGGAAGCTTGGGAGTCAGCTCCTTGTTCCCCAGGTATGCCAGCCTGCAGGCAGCTCCTAAGGATCATGGCCAGTTCTTAGAACCTGGCACTTAGTTCAAGGGCATTTTGGAGCTCAGAAGCATTTGGGTAAATAACAGTGGAAGCAACTGGCATAGTTTTCTTTATGGGAGCCACATTAGCTAAGACACGCTGAGATGCCTAAAAGTGAACTGTCTTCTCATACCACTGATGACTGTTTAACCCAGACCCTCCTGTTGCTCTCAATCCTCCATCCTTTTAATCATGAAGGTAGATTCCTCAGCTTTTGAGTATTTTCTTTTCAAGTATAAAACCACTGTATTTTCTAAGAGAATTTCCTCATATGTAACAACATGCCATTAAGAGACCAACGATTGCTTGTGACTTAGTTTTCAATGGGAGATATACCAGAATTACTAAAAAAAATTTTCAAAACTCGTATTTCCTGCACACAGATATGCCCTGTTGAAAAAGGAAGTAGGGGAAAAGGAAAATGTGGGCTGGTGACTGTGCATTCTGACTGAAATTCCTAAATGACTCATGCTCATTTGGGAATTCTCATCACTCATTGCTATGATAGAAAGAGACTGCCCTTCTGAATCAGGAAACCCAGATTTGAGTGAGAGCTCTGCCATTCTTCATTAATTTAGTCATTCAGCTAGTACTGAGTGAGTATTTCCTGTCAGGCACTGGGTTAAGTTCTAAGTATGGAGTGATAAACAAAACAGAGAAGCTCATTGACCTTTAGAAATTTAAAGTCTAGTTGGTGTGACAGACATTTAGCAAATGATCACCTTAAATATAATTAAATTTGAGATGCATATAAAGGGAAAATACTGTGTGCTCTGAGAATCTCAGCCACGTCACTGCAGAGAAGTAAACAGGGCTCTGTGTCTCAGCTTCACCATCTGCATGATGGCATAATAAAGACTTGGCAAATGACCATACTCAACATATGATGAGAATACTGAATGTTTGCTATAAGTTAGAGCATATATATATATATATATATATATATATATATATATATATATGTTTTCAATGCACAGTAATCTACATTTCAGAGAAGGCAATGGCACCCCACTCCAGTACTCTTGCCTGGAAAACCCCATGGACAGAGGAGCCTGGTGGGCTGGAGTCCATGGGGTCGTTAAGAGTCGGACATGACTGAGCAACTTCACTTTCACTTTTTTCTTTCATGCATTGGAGAAGGAAATGGCAACCCACTCCAGTGTTCTTGCCTGGAGAATCCCAGGGATTGGGGAGCCTGGTGGGCTGCCATCTATGGGGTCCCACAGAGTCAGACACAACTGAAGCGACTTAGCAGCAGCAGCAGCAACCCACATCTTCCCCTTTAGCTAGCATGCGTATTATGATGGCCCTGCCACCAGAGAGAAGGAAGGCACAGTGTATAGAGTTATCCTCAGTGAGTACTACAGTGGATGTGGACCCATTTAAAGTGACTGTTAAATTATGACTAAATACAAACTGTTCTAATTACATATTATGCTCAATAAACTACCTCAAGCTTTAGTGGATTAATACAGTTTAAGAATTCAGGAAGAGCTCATTTGGAAGACTATTTTGCTCCCAGAAGAATGCAGCATCATTGGTAGTCACTCAGTAATAATATTCAACTGGTGGCTGCACTGGAACAGAAGGTTCAAGTCTGGCTCCTTTCAAGTAAATCTTGAAGACTTGGCTCCATGGGCCCCTTTCTCCCCTCACACAGCCCTGCTCTTTTCATGGTCACCATGTTGGGCTTCTTACAGGGTAGATTAGGAATCTAGACTGAGAATTCTGAGAAATAAAGTAACAGCTATCAAAGTATTAGGGCTTCCCTGATAGCTCAGTTGGTAAAGAATCCACCTGCAATGCAGGAGACTCTGGTTTGATCCCTGGGTCTGGAAGATCCTCTGGAGAAGGGATAGGCTACCCACTCCTGTTGTTGGACTTCCCTTGTGGCTCAGCTGGTTAAAAAATCCACCTGCAATGTGGGAGACCTGGGTTTGATCCCTGGGTTGGGAAGATACCCTGGAGAAGGTAAAGGCTACCCACTCCAGTATTCTGGCCTGGAGAATGCCATGGACTGTATAGTCCATGGGGTTGCAAAGAGTCAGACACGACTAAGTGACATTCACTTATTGAAGTATTAAGCCTGGCCCCAGAAAGAAGTGTTGTGTCATAGTTACAGTACAGCATCAGTGAAAGCAGTCAGAGAGTCTGCCCAAATTCAAGAGAAGGAGAAATAAACCTCACTTCTCTAAGGAAAGAATGTTAAAGGATTTACAGCCATCTTTAATCTGCTATATAACTAGGAACAATCAATTGGTTCCTTTTCTCTGTTAGGTTAATTCTTTTCTCTGTTGGCTTCCACCCTGAATCATCCATCCTTGTTTTCACAATACATATAGACCTAAGAGCACTCCTGCATTTATATTAAATTTATAATAGGGAGATAACAGGAAAACAAATTTCTCCCCCTAAGCCCCCATTACAGGAGTGACTGGAGAAAGAAATCTGAAATTGCTCCTCAGATCCACAAGCACAGATGATGAAGAGTGTAGTTTGCATTGAAATCTTCTCCTTGCATTGAGTGCAAAAATTATTTTGTTTTTCCATTTGATAATTTATACAAAAGGAGAAAAGCAAAAAACCTTAAGTGACTTTTCTTATGTTCAATCCTGACTGAAAAAGGGATTTTTAATATGCTCATTATGATTAATTGACAAGTGAATTTGGAGATCTTAAGGAGTTTATGATGACAGAATTTAAATTGTAGTATATTTATATTTGCTATATAAAATGTACAAAAAGTTGAGCTTTATCCCCAAGGAAAAAGCCTGGCATAAAAGAGGAGCTTGGGTTTTGGAGTTACATAGATCTGAGTGAGCAAAGCATTTCTGCCACATAGGAACTGTGAGACTGTCAATATATACTTGAGCTTCCATTTCATTGACACCATTGTGGCTAGAGAAACTGAGAATTAACTGTGCCTGACACCAACTAAATTTTCGGAACTTTTGCCAAGAGAATGAATGAAATCACACTATCAAAATAATCATCTGAAAAAATAAAATTTCATCAAGAAAATTCTAAGATAATAGAAGAGAGTAACTGAGGTTTATTAAGTATCTGCTTATGATAGGCACCAAAGAAATTGCTGGAGGGAAATATGAAAAATACAGGCTTTCTTCTCAAAGAAAAGCATGTCACACAAGGGCTGCAAGAGAGGAAAACATGGTATGCCCTGGAAATACAGATGCCTCTGACCTGCAGGTCCTAGAGAGGGACAGGTGGGCTGGCACCTGGGTGTATTTTTAAGAACAGATGGAAATCAAGTGAAAAGTAGAAAGGAGAAGTGGCAGGCAGAAAGATTACTGTGCAAAAAGTTCCATTTAAACATTTTTGAGATTAGGGCTAAGATGTGGGGGGAAATGACCCTGTAAGTCTGTATTACTTTTTCATCTTTGGATCCTTGGCAATGAGCCTAGTTCCTGGCATATAGTGGATACTCTACATAATCTCAAAAAGGGAAACAGGGAAGGGGAATGTGAGGTACCTCATGAGTTTTGTACTCGTTCTAATGACTTCGGATATTACACTGAAGGCCCCGGGGACAGGATGAAGGATTTCAAGTGAGGCCAATGAGGTGACATCCCTCTTTTCTAACCACTCAGTTGACAACATTCTGGGGGGAAAAAACTGAAGCAAATCTAATACATGCAAGGAACAGTTAGGGATTATAGTAAACTTCCTTTTGTGGGCTGTTAAACTTCCACAAAGATTAAGGCAGATGTAAGATTGTCTGTTTCATCTAAATCAGAGAAAACTCAAATCTGCTTCCACAGTTGCCTTGACTATGAAATTCAGACATGGGTCAGAGTACCAGACAGCTCACAGCACATTTCTATTGACCGGCCTGGTGTTCTCCTGGCTAACAAAACTCTCCTGAAAAAGTGACAATTTGGTTTCTAAGCACGTTTTTGCTGTGAGAAGATGTGTGAAGAACAGACCAATAGAAAATGTCTTGTACAAAGGTCCTTTTTTTTTTTCAATGTCTTTTCAGCTTCTTTGGAGATTTTGCTCTAAGCTCTGGTTATTGGTAACTTCTCACACTCAAAGGTTTAATCGAAGAAAACACAAGTTTGTACATGATTCTCATCATGGCAAAATAGCATTATGTACTTGAGGCTGTAAGACTGCAGATGAAAGGGGACTGGACATCAAGTCACTAGTGTATCTGGCTGTCAGGTGGAAAATGGCAACTGGGCAGCTTGATGAAATGACTTATAAGCCTCCCTCACAAAGTCAAATATTTATCTAAATGTCCTCAGAATATAATCTTGACCCACCCAGTCTTATCTTTGGCTTTTCACTTACTTGAGTTACATCCATTCATTCATTCAACAAATAACTCTTGAGAGCCTATTTTACCAAAGGCCCCACTCTGGATGTGGGAAGTAAAATCATAACTAAATTTAAAAAGGCCCTGTTTTCACTGCACTACTTCTTGGAAATTTAGTTAGGGCAATCTTCTCATGACTTTTGAAATACAATCTAATTAGTCCTACTCTCACACTTGGTTTGTACCCTCATTCTCAGAATAAACAATTCCACAGTTCAAAGATATACCCTTTATCTCTTCTGTGAGTCTTCCTTATTATTCTGGCTCCAAATAATCACTTTGTTTCACAAATTTTAGCTCTTGGTTATATACTGTGTTACTCTCTCACTGATACATCACCTGAAAGAACATACACAGATACACTGATAAATAGATATCACAGCATAGCATGTTCTAAATATCCATTTACACTGCAAATAAAGAAGAGTGTTTACAATTGATAATGTCTCTGAAACTCCTTCAGCATGACTGAATTCCAACTAGTTCATATAAGCTTCAGAAAAGATGAACTTAAAGTGATTGTTTTATCTTTTAGGTCAGAATCCACTTAAGAAGTACGATTAGCTATGCCCCACGTTCAATGGGAGGATATTATTGGGACCTCAGTGTCACAAGTTACATATTTCAATTGTGAATTTTTGAAAGTTGGCATATAAAGAAATGAAGAAAAGAGAAGAAAAGAAATTCTACCGCTCATCATCCTCTAAAGAACATATAAAGCTGTCACAGAGGAGAACAATGGAACTGTTCTCTACCCTCCAGCTGAAATCCTCCAGAAATAGGAGATTAAAATGTGATTTGATCCTCAATGCCATGCCGGAAAGAAAGTATGCTGTGGGTTTTATGAAGAACCTGACAATAGGGTCAGGCTTAAGAGACAGTCTGAGAACCCTATCTATCATTATCATCTATAAATTGCGTAACACAAAGAGGAAGCAAAGTCAAATAGGACATAGAACCCTGAAAACACACTGAGACTTTTGTAGTGTAAAAATTTTTACTCCAGTTCCTCATCTCAGTTTCCCATCCACTGTCTGAACACTCCCCTTACCTCCCAAAAAGCCTGAAAATATGTATTCACTCTTCACAGGGTAAGATTTTCAATCTCCTTTCCTCTTATATCAAAATATCAAAGGAATTGCTGTCTTTCTACATTGCACTGTCATATGAACACTCAAGAGGAAAAAAGAGTGCTTCGCATTCTTTTAAGTAGTGAATTCCCCTCAGTCCATTAAGAGCTAAGCAGAGCATTTGCTTGAGAGTTGTCAAAAAGGTCAAATGTTATGAAGGCATACTGTAATGTATATGATTATAAAAGATTTCATTTAATCCAATCATTTGTAATCACAAAAATCCATTTTCCACAACCATCAATCAACTCAACTTAATATTATATAACCTATATACATACCATCACTGAAAAACAGAGCAAATTACTGTTATTTCAATTGCAACTCTAGGAATTTTCAAGTTATATGTAATATAAAAAAAACTTTTTAATATTGGCACTTATTAATAATGAGTTCATTTTTAATTAGAAATTGAATGTAAGAACTATTTAAGACTGTTCTAATTTTTAGAAGGTATGCCAGTAATTGTCAGTGGGGATGGGTGTTAAATTAAACATAAACTGAAATGCCCGGGATACATAGTAGTGTCTTAAAGTATTGAGTGAATGAATGTATAATTACTATTTTCAATAAGTTTTGATGGGAAGAAAATTGGACTAAAATTCTCTGGCACTGCTGAAGTTATCCCAAATGAACTTGTTTGTTCCTCAAGTTTCTCCTGAAAGAAAATGTCCCTGCCTTGAGTAGAATTCAGCCCAAAGCAAGACAATTCTTCAGGTAGGCACTTAATCATCAGCAGTGGCTGACCCCAGGCCATCCTAGCCAACTTGCAAAAGGGCAATGAAAGAAAAATTTATCTGAGGTTGGTTGAAGTGGGGAGTAGTATTACTTTGAGTTGCTTATTTGTTTGATTTCTATGCAAGGGTTAAAAAGCAAAAAACAAACTAAAACTCTCACTTCTTTACCATTCCAGTATTAATTGCGATATAATTGACATACAGCACTGTGTAAATTTAAGATGTGCAGCATAAAGATTTGCCTTACGTATATCATGAAATGATTATCACAGTAAGTTTAGAGAATATCCGTCATCTGATACAGATCCAAAATTAAAGCAACAGGATATATATTTTCCATTACGGTAAATCTTTAGGATTTACTCTTAACAACTTCATATGCAACATCTAGCAGTGTTAATTACCCTTATCTGTTGCACATTACATCCCTTATTTACCTTATAAATGGAATTTTGTACCTTCTGACTTCCTTTGTCCAATTCCCCACCACCTCACCTACTGCCTCTGGTAACAACAAATCTAATGTCTTTTTCTATGAGTTTGTTTACTTCTGAAGCATAAGTCACCTACAAAACCATGTTAGTTCTTGATACACAACATAGTGATTTGATAATTCTATATATTTCAAAATAATCATCATTCTAAATTTAGTTCCCATTTGTCACTATATAAAGGTATTACATAATCATTGACTACATTCCCTATACTATACATTTCATACGGGTGACATTTGTTTTTCAACTGGAAGTTTTTACCCCTTCAGTTCAGTTAGGTTCAGTCACTCAGTTGTGTCCGACTCTTTGTGACCCCATGAACCTCAGCATGCCAGGCCTCCCTGTCCATCACCAATTCCCAGAGTTCACCCAAATCCATGTCCATTGAGTCGGTGATGCCATCCAACCATCTCATGCTCTTTCATCCCCTTCTCCTCCTGCCCTCAATCTTTCCCAGCATCAGGGTCTTTTCAAATGAGTCAGCTCTTTGCATCAGGTGGCCAGAGTATTGGAGTTTCAGCTTCAACATCAGTCCTTCCAACAAACACCCAGGACTGATCTCCTTTAGGATGGACTGGCTGGATCTCCTTGCAGTCCAAGGGACTCTCAAGAGTCTTCTACAACACCACAGTTCAGAAGCATCAATTCTGCAGCACTCAGCTTTCTTTATAGTCCAACTCTCACATCCACACCTGACCACTGGAAAAACTATAGCTTTAACTAGACGGACCTTTGTGGACAAAGTAGTGTCTCTGCTTTTTAACATGCTGTCTAGGTTGGTCATAACTTTCCTTCCAAGGAGTAAATGTCTTTTAATTTCACGGCTGCAATCACCATCTGCAATGATTTTGGAGACCAGAAAAAATAAAGTCAGCCACTGTTTCCACTGTTTGCCCATCTATCTGCCATGAAGTGAGGGGACCAGATGCCATGAAGGCAACTTTTTCACTCTCTTTCACTTTCATCAAGAGGCTCTTAGTTCTTCTCCACTTTCTGCCATAAGGGTGGTGTCATCTGCATATCTGAGGTTACTGATATTTCTCCAGGCAATTTGATTCCAGCTTGTGCTTCCTCCAGCCCAGCATTTCTCATGATGTATTCTGCATATAAGTTAAATAAGCAGGGTGACAATATACAGCCTTGACATACTCCTTTTCCTATTTGGAACCAGTCTGTTGTTCCACGTCCAGTTCTAACTGTTGCTTCCTGACATGCATACAGATTTCTCAAGGGGCAGGTCAGGTGGTATTGTATTCCCATCTCTTTCACAATTTTCCACAGTTTATTGTGATCCACACAGTCAAAAGCTTTGGCATAGTCCATAAAGCAGAAATAGATGTTTTTCTGGAAGTCTCTTATCTTTTCCATGATCCAACAGATGCTGGCAATTTGATCTCTGCCTTTTCTAAAACCAGCTTGAACATCAGGAAGTTCATGGTTCACGTACTGCTGAAGCCTGGCTTGGAGAATTTTAAGCATTACTTTACTAGCGTGTGAGATGATTGCAATTGTGTGGTAGTTTGAGCATTCTTTGGCATTGCCTTCCTTTGAGATTGAAATGAAAGCTGACCTTTTCCAGTCCTGTGGCCACTGCTGATTTTTCTAAATTTGCTGGCATATTGAGTGCAGCACTTCCACAGTATCATCTTTTAGGATTTGAAATAGCTCAGCTGGAATTCCATCACCTCCACTAGCTTTGTTTATAGTGATGCCTTCTAAGGCCCACTTGACTTCACATTCCAGGATGTCTGGCTCTAGGTGAGTGATCACACCATCGTGATTATCTGGGTGGTGAAATCTTTCCCATTTATTACTGTCTTGCACCATGCACCCTCGTCTCCTTTGGCCAACATCTGTTTCTTCTCTGTATCTATGATTCTATTTCTGTTTTGCTATGCATGTTCACTTTTTTTTTTTTAGATTCCACATAAAAGTGAAATTATGTAATATTTTTCTTTCTCTGATTATTTCACTTAGCATAATACCTTCTAGGTTTATCCATGCTAATGCAAATGGTAAGATTTTATTCTTTTTATGGTTAAATATTATTCCATTTTATATGTATACCACATTATTTATAAATTCATCTATTGATGGACACTTAGGCTGCTTCCATATCTTGAAACTGAAATCAAAACATTTGCTTAGTTGTGTCTGACTCTTTGTGACCCCATGGACTGTAGCCCACCAGGCTCCTCTGTCCATGGGATTCTCCAGGCAAGAATACTTGAGTGGGTTGTCATTTTCTCTCCAGGGGACCTCTGGACTGGGATTGAACCTGGGTCTTCTGCATCACAGGCAGATTCTTTACCATCTGAGCCACCAGGGAAGCCCAGTTATTGTAAATAATGTTGTAATGAACATAGATGTGCAGTCATATTTTCAAATTAGTGTTTTCATTTTCTCCAGATAAATAGTCAGGAATAAAATTGTGGGATAATGCAATAGTACTGTTTTTTTTTTTAATTTTTTGAGAAACTGTCTTGCATAGTGGCTATATCAATTTATATTAACACCAACAGTGCACAAGGATTCCCCTCTTACCTGATCTTTGCCAATACTTGGTATTTTTTCTGTCTGATAACAGCCATTCTGATAGGTGTGTGATAATAATATTATGGTGCTAACTTGCATTTCCCTGATGTGTAGTGATAGTGGGAAGTTTTTTTCATGTCCATTGGCCATTTGCACATCTTCTTAAAAATATCATCTTTGATTTTTAAATTGTGTTGTCCATTTATATGATGTTTAATTGTATGAGTTTTTTTATATAAATTTATTTTTTTTAATTGGAGACTAATTACTTTGCAATATTGTATTGGTTTTGCCATAGATCAACATGAATCCGCCATGGGTGTACACGTGTTCCCCATCCTGAACCCCTCTCCCACCTCCCTCCCTGTACCATCCCTCTGGGTCATACCAGTTCACCAGCCCCGAGCATCCTGTATCATGCTTCGAACCTGGACTGGCGATTCATTTCACATATGATATTATACATGTTTCAATGCCATTCTCCCAAATCATCCTACCCTTGCCCTCTCCCACAGAGTCCCAAAGACTGTTCTATACATCTGTGTCTCTTTTGCTGTCTCACATACAGGGTTATCGTTACCATATTAAGCCTTCATCAGATATATAATTTGAAAATTATCACATTTGATAGGCAGAATTTGTCAGTATTTTTCTTGTATGAAAAAGTTTTTTCGTGTGATGTAGTCTCATTTGTTTATTTTTGGTTTTGTGTCCTCTGGTCTGAGAATACATTCACAAAATATATTTCTCAGACTGCTGTCAGAGAGCACACTGCTTATGTTTTATAATTTCAGGTCTTCCATTTAGGTGTTTACTCCACTTTTACTTTATTTTGGTATATGGTATGAGAAAGTATTACAGTTTAATTCTTTTGCAGGTAGCTGTCCAGTTTTATTAATACCATTTATTGAAGAGACTATCATTTACCCATTTTGTATTCTTGTTTCCTTTATTGCAGATTAATTGCCCATAAAAGTCTGGGTTAATTTCTGCACTTTCTATTCTGTCCCATTGATCCATGTGTCTATTTTTGTGCAAGTACAATATTATTTTGATTATTGTAGCTTTCTTATATTCAGAAATCAGGGAGCATGATACTTCCAGTTTTGTTCTTTTTTCTTAAGATTCTTTTGGTGATTTGGGAGTCTTTGTGTTTTCATATAAATTTTAGAACTATTTGTTTCAGTTCTGTGAAAAATGTCCTTGTTATTTGATAAGGATTACACTGAATCTGTAGACTGTCTTTGGTATTAATAGTATGGCCACTTTAATAATACTAATTCTTCTAATTAATGAGCAAGGTATGTTTCCACCTGTTTGTGTCTTCTTTAATTTCTTACATCAACATTTTACAGTTTTTAGAGGGCAGAGTTTTCATCTCCTTAATTAGATTTATTCCTAGGTATTTTACTTTTTTATGTGATTGTAAACAGGACTGTTTTCTAAATTTCTCTTCCTAATACTTCACTAAAAATGTATAGAAATATAACATATTTGTTTATTAACTTGTTTAATTAATGCATCTTGACCAAAACCATTGATGAGTTCAACTATTATTTTGGTGGTATATTTAAGATTCTCTATGTATAATGTCAGATTTCCCAGGTGGTGCTAGTGGTAAAGAACCCCCCTGCCAGTGCAGGAGACATAAGAGACTAGGGTTTGATCCCTGGGTCAAGAAGATCCCCTGGAGGAGATCATGGCAACCCACTCCAGCATTCTTGCCTGAAGAAACCAAAGGACAGAGGAGTCTGGCTATATTGAGTGCATAGGATCACAAAGTGCTGGACACGACTGAAGCGATATAGTATCAGTCTTCCCTTGTGGCTCAGATGATAAAGAATCCTCCTGGAATGCAGGAGACCCGGGTTGGATTATCCACAAACAGTGACAGTTTTATTTCTTCCAGACCAATTCGGACAGCTTTAATTTCTTTTTCTTATCTGAATGCTGCTTTAGGATTTCAAATATCACACTGAATAAAAATGGTGAGAATGAGAATCCCTGTCTTACTGCTAATATTAGAGAAGATGTTTTCAGGTTTTCATCCATTAGTATGTTAGCAGTGGGCTTGTCATACATGGTCTTTATTATGTTGAGGTATGTTCCCTCTATGCCCACATTGCTTAGAATTTTTATCATGAATGGATGTTGAATTTTGTCAAAAGCTTTTTTATTGAGATGATAATATGGTTTTTGTTCTTTAGTTGGTTAATGTGGTATATGACACTGATTGATATGTGTATATTGAACAATAACTTGCATGCCAGGGATTAAATCTCACTTGATTATGATGTATGGTCCTTTAAATGCATTATTGATTTTAGTTTCTTATATTTTATTGAGGATTTTTATATCTATGTTCATCAGTGTTATTGGCCTGTAATTGTCCTATATTTTAATATCTTTGTCTGATTTTAGTATCAGGTTGATGCTGGCTTTGTAAAATGAGTGCAAAAGCACTCCTTCCTCTGTAACTTTTTGGAATAGTTTGTGAAGTTTGGGTATCAACTTCTCTAAATGTTCAGTAGAATTCAGCTGTGAAGCTCTCTGGTGCTGAAAGCTTGTTTGTTAGTTTTTCCATTACTGACTCAACTTCACTACTGGTAACTGATCTGTTCGTATTTTCTATTTCTTCTTAATTTAGTCTTGGGAGACTGTACACTTCTGGGAATTTGTCTGTTTGTTCTAGGTTGTCCATTTTATTAGTGTATAATTATTTGCAGTATCACTTATAATCATTGGTATTTCTCTGATGTCAGTTATAACTTCTTTTTCATGTCTGATTTTATTTACTTGGACACAATTTTTTTCTAGATGAGACTGGTTAAAGTTTTATCCATTTTTTTAAGTTTTCAAAGAACCAGCCATTATTTTCATTCATCTTTTGTATTGTTTTTAGTCTCCATTTTATCTATTGCTCCACTGGTCTTTATGACTTTTTTCCTTCTACTAACCTTGGGTTTGTTTATTCTTCTCTTTCCAGTTCCTTTAAATGCATGATTAGGTTTCTTGAGATTTTTGTTTGTTTGTTTGTTTCCTAAGGTAGGCTTGTATCACTACCCTCTTAGAATTACTTTCACTATACCCCATAGATTTGGATTGTTGTATTTTCATTTTCATTTATCTCCAGGTATTTTTTAAATTTCCTCTTTGAATTCTATAGTGACACATTGGTCCTTTTATAACATATTGTTTAGTCTTAACATATTTCTGTTTTTTGCAGTTTTTTCCCCTTGTAGTTGCTTTCTTGTCTCATAGCATTATAGTCAGAAAACATGCTTAATATGATTTCAATCATCTTAAATTCATTGAGACTTATTTTGTGGACAAGTATATTATCTTTCCTATAGAATGTTATGTGCACTTTGAAAGAATGTATATTTTGTTGCTTTTGGATGGATTGTTCTATTTATATCTATTAAGCCAGATGATCTAATTTTAACTTTAAGGCCAGTGTTTTTTTGTTAATGTTCTGTCTGGATAATCTGTCCTTTGTTGTAAATGGGGTATTAAAGTCCCCTATTATTATTGTCAAGGCTGTATATTGTCACCCTGTTTATTTAACGTATATGCAGAGTACATCATGAGCAACGCTGGACTGGAAGAAACACAAGCTGGAATCAAGATTGCCGGGAGAAATATCAATAACCTCAGATTACTGCAGATGACAGATATCCAGATGACACCACCCTTATGGCAGAAAGTGAAGAGGAACTCAAAAGCCTCTTGATGAAAGTGAAAGTGGAGAGTGAAAAAGTTGGCTTAAAGCTCAACATTCAGAAAATGAAGATCATGGCATCCGGTCCCACCACTTCATGGGAAATAGATGGGGAAACAGTGGAAACAGTGTCAGACTTTATTTTTCTGGGCTCCAAAATCACTGCAGATGGTGACTGCAGCCATGAAATTAAAAGACGCTTACTCCTTGGAAGGAAAGTTATGACCAACCCAGATAGCATATTCAAAAGCAGAGACATTACTTTGCCAACAAAGGTTCGTCTAGTCAAGGCTATGGTTTTTCCTGTGGTCATGTATGGATGTGAGAGTTGGACTGTGAAGAAGGCTGAGCGCCGAAGAATTGATGCTTTTGAACTGTGGTGTTTGAGAAGACTCTTGAGAGTCCCTTGGACTGCAAGGAGATCCAACCAGTCCATTCTGAAGGAGATCAGCCCTGGGATTTCTTTGGAAGGAATGATGCTGAAGCTGAAACTCCAATACTTTGGCCACCTCATGCGAAGAGTTGACTCATTGGAAAAGACTCTGATGCTGGGAGGGATTGGGGGCAAGAGGAGAAGGGGACGACAGAGGATGAGATGGCTGGATGGCATCGCTGACTCGATGGACGTGAGTCTGAGTGAACTCTGGGAGTTGGTGAGGGACAGGGAGGCCTGGTGTGCTGCGATTCATGGGGTCTCAAAGAGTCGGACATGACTGAGCGACTGATCTGATCTGATTATTATTGTGTTACTGTCAATTTCTCTATGTCTGTTAATATTTTAGGTGCTTCTATGATGAGTGAATGTATATTTCAATTATTATATCTTCTTCCTGGATCAATTCCCTTGATCATTATGTAATAAATGTCCTTCTTTTTTTCTTGTTAAAGTCTTTGTTTTAAAGTTTATTTTGTCTAAGTATTGTTACCCACCTTTTTTGGTTTCTACTTGCAAAGAATAACTTCTTCCACCTCCTCACTTCAGTCTCTTGTGCATTTAAATCTGAAGTGAGTCTCTTACAGGCAGCATATACATATATGGGTCTTCTTTTAGTATTCTTTCAGTCACTATACATTTTGGCTGCAGCATTTAGTCCATTTACATTTAACATAATTATTGACAGGTATGTACTTATTGTCATTTTGTTAACTGTTTTCTGGTTGTTCTGCAGTTACTTTTTCCTTTCTTCTTTTACTCTCTTCCCTTGTGATTTAATGACTATCTTTATTGTTATGCTTGGATTCTTTTCTCTTTTTTGTGTTTCTGTCATAGATGTTTGGTTTGTGGTATACCTTGCTATATATAGGGGTGTGTATGTGTATAATTAGTATAAGTTGATGATCTACATATGAACACATTTTCACAACCCTATATTTTTATTATCTATCCTGATGTTTACAGTTTGTGACACCATGTTTATGTCCTTTTGTTTTGTATATATTTGTCTTTTAACCTTCCTACTCGCTTTATAAGTGATTCAATTTAGTTCAGTTCAGTCGCTCAGTCATGTCCGACTCTTTGCGGCCCCATGAATCGCAGCACGCCAGGCCTCCCTGTCCCTCACCAACTCCTGCAGTTCACCCAAACTCACATCCATCGAGTCGGTGATGCCATCCAGCCAACTCATCCTCTGTCGTCCCCTTCTTCTCCTACCCCTAATCCCTCCCAGCATCAGGGTTTTTTTCCAGTGAGTCAACTCTTCTCATGAGGTGGCCAAAGTACTGGAGTTTCAGCTTCAGCATCATTCCTTCCAAAGAAATCCCAGGGTTGATCTCCTTCAGAATGGACTGGTTGGATCTCCTTGCAGTCCAAGGGACTACTACCTTTATTTCGCATTTGTCTTTACCAATGAGATTTTACCTTTCATAATTTTGATATTTAGTTGTGGCCTTTTCTTTTTCATTTACAGAAGTCCCTTTAACATATCTTATAAAGCTGATTTGTGGTGCTGAGCTCTTTCAGCTTTTGCTGGTCTGTAAAACTTTACATATCCCTTCATATTTAAGTGATACCCTTGGTATTCTTGGTTGTAGCTTTCCTTTTTTTTTTTCTTTCATCACTTTAAATATATCTTCTGAGCAGCAAAGCATCTGCTTAAGTCAACTGATTATTTTATGGAAGTTTCCTGGCACGTAATGTGGTGCTTTCCCCTTGCTGCTTTTAATATTCTATCTTTTTTAAATTTTTATTTTAATTACAATATATCTTGGTTAGATCTTTGGGTTGATCCTGTTTAGAACTCTCTTTGATTCCTGGACCTGGATGTTTCTGTTCTTTCCCAAGTTAAGGAAGTTTTAGCTATTATGCCTTTAAATATGTTCTCTGCCCCGTATTCTCTCTCTCCTCCGTCAGGGACCCCTATAATGTGAATGTTAGTATGCTTAATGTTGCCTACAGATCTCTTACACACTCCTCTTTTTTGAATTCTTTTTTCTTTTTTGTGTCCACTTCAGTGATTTTTCCACTACTCTATTTATAGTTCACTAACCCATTCCTCTGTATTATCTAATACACCACTGATTCCTTTTAACATATTTTATTTCAGTTATTATATTCTTAAACTCTGTTTCATTCTCCCTTATATTTTCTAACATTTTGTTAAACTTCTCACTGTGTCTGTTCATTCTTCTCCCAAGTTCTCTGAGCATCTTTATGATCATTACCTTGAACTCTTCATGGTATAATTTGCTTATCTCCATTTCACTTAGTTCTTCTGGGGATTTATCTCATTCCTTCATTTAGAACATATTCCTCTGTTGCCTCATTTCACTTAATTTCTTGTTTTTATTTATATGTATTTGGTAAGTTGGTTATGTTTTCTGATCTTGGAGAAGTGGCCTTAGGTATGAGACTTGCCACATGTCCCAGCAATATACTGCCCTGTGGTCACCAGGGCTATATGCTCTAGGTGGGCTGCATGGGCCCTTCTGTTGTGGCAGAATGACTACTGTGGTTGGTCTGATAGGCATGGCTGATCTCTGGCCTATTTGGTTGCCAGGCCTTGCCTTGTTTAGAGGCTGCCATCTGTTAGTGAGCCTGGTCAGGTTATGAGTAGCTGACTCTGAAGCTTTAGGGGATACCAGAGCTAATGCTGGCCCACTGGTGGGTGGAGTCAGGTCCCAGGGTAACTGATTGTGGGGCCATTGATCCCAGACTAAAGAGAGCCTACTGCTGAGTGGAACTTGTTCCTGACATGGCTAGCTGTGGCATCCATTGTGTCCCAAAGCTGGTGTCAGCCTACTGGTGAATGGGGGTCAGGTTCCAGACAGCTGGCTGAATGGCCCAAGGTGTCCTGGAGCAGGTTTCAGTCTGCTACTGGTGGGATCTAGGCCCAGAGGGTTCTAGGGCTAGTGCTGACTCAATGGTAGGCATTGTAGTCTCTGACTGCAGGACCCTGGGGATCTCAGAGTTGGAGTCTGCCCACTTGTGGAAGAGTCAATTCCTCACATGGCTGGCTTGTCATCCATGGGGTTTCCAAAGCTGCTGTTAGCCCACTAGAGGGTGGCATCGTATCCTGGGATGACTGGCTGAGGTGGTCAAAGTATCTCAGACTGGTGTTGACAACCTGATGAGTAGGGCTAGAGCACAGAAGTTCTTTGGGCTTGAGCCAGCTTGCCATTGGATTAGTCAGTTCCTAAGACTGTAGACTGTGAGGCCCCAGTGGTCTTGGTGGGTATGACCAGGTTCCAGGGCACCTGGGGCTCAGGGGATTCTAAGGTAGCTGACCTGCAGTGTGTGCAGTTACATGTCTACTTGGCTAATGCTTGGCCTGCGATGTCCCAATGCCAGTACTAACAGGCTGGGATTAAAAAAAAAAAAAAAAAAAAAACACTAATTCAGGGAAACAAAAATAATTCATAATCTATATTTCTCCACTTTTGTAAAAAGAATTACCTGAAATTTCTGAGTTAACTGATCCTGCTATATATGTTTGTGTGCCACTTCTCCAACCCCTCCTTGGGTTTATGTTGAAATTCTATTCCCCAGTGTGGCTATACCTGGAGTTGGGGTTCCTCCTAGGGAAGTTGTTGTTCAGTTGCTCAGAATGGCAGTGTGCCAGGCTTCCCTGTCCTTCACTATCTCCTGGAGTTTGCTCAAACTCATGTCCATTGAGTCAATGATGCCATCCAATCATCTCATCTTCTGTCACCCGCTTCTCCATCTGTCCTCAATCTTTCCCAGCATCAGGGTCTTTTCCAATCAGCCAGTTCTTCACATCAGGTGGCCAAAGTATTAGAACTTTAGCTTCTACAGAAGTAATTAAGTTTAAATGAGGTCATAAGGGTGGGGTCCTAGTTTGATAGCATTAGTGTTCTTATAAGAAGGGGCATCTTTCCCCACATTCAAATACTGAGGAAAAGACAGGTGAGTACACAGCAAGAAGGTGGCTACCTGAAAAGAGCATTCACCAGAAACTGAGGCCCTGATCTTGGACTTTCAGCTTTAAAAAAAAAGGTAGGAAAATAAATTGTGTTTTCTAAGCCACTTGGTCTGATATATTTTGTTATGGCAGACCAAGCAAACTAATACACACCCATGGCTCCTCTTTACCCAGTGGAGTAGTGGCGGCCCTTGGAGACTGACATTGGTGATGCTGCCTGAATGACCCACACCTTCACCTGAATTTGCATTCAGGCAAAACAATGCTTTTGGCACCCAGATCACTAACAAATAGCTTGACTTCCCGCAGTAGATGCTTTGCTGTACCAGCCAGCTCTTCCTTCAGTACTGAAAAATTTACTTCTCCAGAAACTAGAAGAGGGTTAATAGTGCTCAGATCGTAATCTTTGCAAAAATCTGCCCTCAGCTTGAGAATGCTGCCACAACTAAGGCCCCACCTCCTTCCTGGAGTAGCTTTCATCCTGGCCCCTCACTACATCATGGACTAAGAAATGTCATCTCTGTTTCAGAGCAAACTGTGGGGCTGGCTGAGACATTCAGTAAGGCTGCATCAGGACCAAACTTCTCCCCCTGTGAATCATTCATCCATTCTTTCTCTTCAATAGTGTTGATTTCAAGACCACTACATAATAAATTTTTTCCAGTCTTACCTTCACATCAGAATCTGCTTCCTAGAGAACCCAACTGTAACTGCCCTCATCAAAATCACCTCTAGCTTTATTTTGCTTGTATAAAGTGGGTTTCCAATAAAAGACTACAGGGAAAAGGGGGGGGGGGGAATGTTGTAAATATAGCATAATCCAAAAAATTAGAAGGAAAGCTTGGAAGGAAAAAAGAAAAATCCTGGATTTTGTTTTTTCTCTTGCACATGTGTTACCAAGGTTTTCCTTCCTAACATTTTTTAGTGGCAATATAGTCATATCAGGCTTCTCAGGTGGCTCAGTGGTAAAGTATCCTCCTGCAACACAGGAGACAAGAGATGCAGGTTTGATTCCTGGTTCGGGAATATCCTATGGAAAAGGAAATGGCAACCCACTTCAGTATTCTTGCCCTGAAATTCCCACAGACAGAGCATCATGGTAGGCTACAGTCCATGATGTCACAAACAGTCGGACATGACTGAGCATACACACATACAATCACATCATTCCACAGAAGCACCATCAAATTAAAATGTGATCACTGTTAACAAACTTCATATAAGAAGAAATCAATGTTCCTCTTCAACCTAAAACAGATTTTCAGTAACTTCAATAACTTTGAATCTACAAGGTCTATTCCGGTCTCCTCAGTTGTGTTCTCTCTCCTCTTCTCAATTCACCTTAACCAAAACATAGTCAATACTACCCTTCCTTCAAGGCCCAACTTAGTTTCTATATAAAATCTTAGAGTCTCAATTTCTCTGTAAATTCTTCTTTGTCCAACCCTATCTCTTCAATCTGTAGAGTCTGAGTGTTCTATTCTATCAATGAACTGAAAGCTTTGGAGTTCTACAGTTTATACCTCCAAACATCTTATATGTTTTTAGAGATAGGGTGTAAGTGTTGTAGTTCTTTAGACCCCTTAATGAACCCATACCTTGAATATCACCTAGCAGACATCACATTTAAACGTATATAAAAACTTTAGAGTTAGGAGAATTTCCAATGAATGTTGGCAACAGTGATTTCTTCATTTTCAGCAGTATTTAAAATTCTGGTCATCTTTCTGTATTACTAAATGTTTTTAGTAATGGAGATTTTTTTGTGTGTGCTTTACAAGACACCATTTTAAATAGTAACTTCATATAGCTTTATTTGAATTTAAAATAGTAGTGTTATATACAGTATTTTCATTTATTAACCAAGCATGACAAGTTTTGTTCTATATGAGTGAATTAACATTTTGGAGATCATTCCTAATAATTGGATGGGCATTGCTTGCTATGTTTTAAGAAGAATAAAGCAATACTTTCTGACATTTTTCCTTCCAAAGTCTTAATGTCATACAAAACTCCTAGAGCAAAATATGTTTCAAATCTTTGTAAAAGAAAACACAGAATCTGTGAAATTAGGTGGTTAGAAGGAAAAGAGGAATAGGTATAAAGAAAACACATTAAAGTTTTATTTTTAAGTTCTACTGGGGCCTACTTGAATATGCTTTTTAGCTAGTTAAGGTTGTCACTGCTATAATAGGCCAAAAGAAAATTAAAATAGAGTGCAAATTATGCCTCATGAAGATGTACAGAAGAAATACCTAAAAAAAAAAAAAAGAAGAAGAAGAAGAAGAAGAAATACCTAATAGGAAAGATTTAGCAGACAATACCTCTGACAGTTGTTCCCACTGATGGTGTTGGGATAATAGTACCAGTATTATGGTACTGTAGCTAAAGTAGACAACACCTTAGTGTTAATATTGGGCAGGTTATTTAAGATATCTAATGCTCAATTTTCTCCTTTTCAAAGTGCACAATAAATATTTTTAAAATGGGGGTGTGTTTTTGCAAAAATTAAATCCTATAGATTAATATGCTGAGAAATTTTTCTTTTCACAAATTTGGATGTGTGAATCTAATAAATGTGCCTCCCTTTCATCAGGTTTGTTGGCCAGTGTTATATGGACTACTTGTTCCTACTTGCTCACTGGAGCTAACAAAGGACATGATGTTGATTTGACTAGGCAGCAACAAGCTTTATATGCCTAATTCTTAGAATATTGTAAGTTTCCAAAATAAATGGAATATTTACAAATAAATAAATAAATATTTATTATCCTTCCATAATAAATATTGTTGAATTAATTAATACCAAAAATTAAACCAGCCCTTCTTTATTGATTAGAACCACTTAAGGTTAACTTGTAAAATATCTGTATACTGCTTAAGGAATATCAGGTTTCTCCAAACTTCCCTGTTCAATATTAAATACAGATGAAGGTTACAGATAGAGATAAGCTATCTGTCCAATTTATGGATTAGAATGTTTCCCCTATTCTTTAGGTAGAAGACAATTTAGACATTCATGAAAGGATTACTTCTGCCTTTCTTTAAAAGTCTATATTGGAAGAAATTTGCCCCAAATGCTTTGAGAGTCTTAACTACTGGAGACACCTGGCACCAAAGAAGTGGGGTGGATGAGGACTGAAAGATAGACACTAACTGAAAAACTTTATAGAGGGAAGCTGGAACATCCCAGGTCTCTTTCTCCATGCTTGTAGTAATAAAATTATTCCCCACATCCCCTTTCTCCCCCGCCCCCCTGCACTGACAGGATAACAGTTGCCTATTTTCTGAAAGACTAGATTTTGTAACAGGAGCACAGTGGAGAGGAGGGTGTATAGGAGTGAAAACGAAATACAATGAAGTCTACATACTACACACCCTCTGCTTCTCTTGCCAGAAACTATACATAAAGATTATCTCTCCACTTTCTACCACAAGAAGCTGGAAAAGGGAGCACCCTGGATATAACTCTACAACTCAAGAAAAATCCTTATTGTGGCATTTTTGAGGTCCCTTGATCAAAAAGGTGGCTTGCTTTCAGCTCACATATGGTTAACTACTCTTCCAATTAAGAATCTACTCATCCATGAAGACACTCAGCTTCAATGAGCTGTTTGATATCTCTGGAATATGAATGGACAAATCAAGATCAGCTGTTATGTAAAAAGTGTTTTCAATGTCAAACAAAGAAGTCAAAGAAATTCAAGGCAAAACACAAAGAAGGAAGGAAGGAAGGAACTAAATAAGTGCAAAGAACAGATGGAAACCTAACTGTTATTAAGAAAGACAATACACCCGTGGCAGATTCATGTTGATGTATGGCAAAAACAATACAATATTGTAAAGTAAAAAAAAATAATAAATAAAAAATACATAAATAAATGCAAGGCCAAAAAAAGACAATAATAAATAAATCTCTAAATTAAATATAAATAGTAAATATGAAATACAATAAAAAATCAGAAGTGCTACTACATAAAGCCAAGTAAGCCTCTCAGAAAAGAACATAAAAGAGGTGAAGTAAACTATGATAATTCTTGAGAATCAATCTGGAAGGTACAAAATCCAACCGTTTTTTTGAAATTTCACCCCTACACCACCTCCAAAATAAAGAATTGAAAAATTAGAGAGAAATAAATTATGCATATGAAAATTTCTCAGAATCACCAGGCTAATGACTGAAATAAAAATTTCAGAACAATAAGTATAAGAGGAAACTCTAAAAGCTTCCAGAATATAATGCAAAAACAAGTACCCAAACACAATCAAAGGAAAAGGAATCACAGTAGCATTTGGAATTTTTATCAGTCACACTAGAAGCCAGAAGACTGAGGAATGATGCCTTCCAACAGTGAGAAAGAAATGAAAATGGTTCAATATTGCTAAGACAACTTGCTGAAGCAGAGCCAGGAGGCCATTTAGAAAGTATGACTTAAGCACACATCTCAGCCTGGATAGAGTCTGACCACTGACCTGATTAAGTCGTCTAGAACACCTGCCAGAAACTCAAACTCAAACTTGTTGGACCCTTACTCCAAAATAACTCATGACGATCTGTCTACTTCTCAGACCCTTAGATCTTAACGACAGATCTTAATGGCAAATATTTTCTGACTCTCATCAGTCACAATTCTTTCCAGATAACTTTTAGCAACCGTGGGACTTTTTGTATGTATAAGTTGCTTCCTCTGAACACTCTTTCAGGCTTACTCAAATCTGTGTCTCCTAAATTGCCATTCTTAAACCCTCAAATCAATTAGTTTTTACATTTGCAGCCTCCTGCATTACCTTTTTTTGGTTGACACACTTGTCAGGAAAAATGATTTTTACCCTACCTAAGCTACCAGTCAAGTGGGAAGGTAAAAATAAAGTTATTTTCAGACACCTGGTAATTCTAAAGGTAACTACCCACCTTCCTCTTCATGACAGGTTACTGGAGAACATACTTCAGCAAAATAAATGAAAGAGAGAAGAAGACATGATATGTAGAAAACTGGGGGTTCAGTGTAGGGAATTTACCAAGAAGTCCCAGGGCAGCAGCTATGCAGCAGGCCTGAAGAGCAACAATTCATGTCAGAACATTACCTTAGAGGGTTGGAAGAGGGCAGTTTCCAAGAAGAATGATAAACAGAACTATAGATTATTTGATAGCATTGAGTGTTTGGTGAAAATTATTACAAGGCATTGCCCAGACATGTTGGAACATTTAGTAAAGGATTATTGACAGACACATAGAAAACTAAGCAAAACAAAAGCAACTACCAACTCCAGGACAAACTAAAGGAAGCATACTATTGAAATAATAGTGCATTCTTAAGCTCAGTAATAATACTTACATAATCATAATAATGTAAATATGGACTATTTATCTAATGAAAGCTGTGATAAAATAATTTTTGGAAGACAGAGGGAGAAGAAGGACGGTGGTAATAGCCTAAAACTCAACTAGTCAATAGGCCATATTTAAAATGGATGCATCAAGAGAGAGCAGAATAAAAATATTACTTTAACATACAGAAGTGTAAAACAGAATCTATAGCTAGTAGAGTCAAATGAGAGTAGAGCTGCATATAGAAGGGGAAGGAAAGGGGTGACAGGCAAGGAACTGCTGACTTTCAGTGTAAGCCTTTGAGATCGATTTGGCTGTTTTTAATTGTATACTTGCATCACTCCACTTTAAAAAAAATTATAAAAAGATGTTTAGATGTTCAAAGAAAGAACTGAGGAAAACTGAAATGAATCAAAAGATATAATCAAAACATAACGAAAAAGTTCTATGATTAAAAAATAGGTATAGGGAATAAGGCAAAATTATTTCAAATAAATTCATCCTTAAATACAGTATTTTAATTAACAAGTTTTAAAAATCTTGAATATTTTAATTAACAAGTTTTTAAAAACCTCAAGTTTCCAAGCTAAAATATTCTCCAAGCCAGGCTTCAGCAATACGTGAACCGTGAACTTCCTGATGTTCAAGCTGGTTTTAGAAAAGGTAGAGGAACCAGAGATTAAGTTGCCAACATCCGCTGGATCATGGAAAAAGCAAGAGAGTTCCAGAAAAACATCTATTTCTGCTTTATTGACTATGCCAAAGCCTTTGACTGTGTGGATCACAATAAACTGTGGAAAACTCTGAAAGAGATGGGAATATCAGACCACCTGATCTGCCTCTTGAGAAATTTGTATGCAGATCAGGAAGCAACAGTTAGAACTGGACATGGAACAACAGGCTGGTTCCAAATAGGAAAAGGAGTATGTCAAGGCTGTATATTGTCACCCTGCTTATTTAACTTATATGCAGAGTACATCATGAGAAACGCTGGACTGGAAGAAACACAAGCTGGAATCAAGATTCCCAGGAGAAATATCAATAACCTCAGATTACTGCAGATGACACTACCCTTATGGCAGAAAGTGAAGAGGAACTCAAAAGCCTCTTGATGAAGGTAAAAGTCAAGAGTGAAAAAGTTGGCTTAAAGCTCAACATTCAGAAAATGAAGATCATGGCATCTGGTTCCATCACTTCATGGGAAATAGATGGGGAAACAGTGGAAACAGTGTCAGACTTTATTTTTCTGGGCTCCAAAATCACTGCAGATGGTGACTGCAGCCATGAAATTAAAAGACGCTTACTCCTTGGAAGGAAAGTTATGACCAACCTAGATAGCATATTCAAAAGCAGAGACATTACTTTGCCAACAAAGGTTCGTCTAGTCAAGGCTATAGTTTTTCCTGTGGTCATGTATGGATGTGAGAGTTGGACTGTGAAGAAGGCTGAGTGCCGAAGAATTGATGCTTTTGAACTGTGGTGTTGGAGAAGACTGTTGAGAGTCCCTTGGACTGCAAGGAGATCCAACCAGTCCATTCTGAAGATCAGCCCTGGGATTTCTTTGGAAGGGATGATGCTGAGTCTGAAACTCCAGTACTTTGGCCACCTCATGCGAAGAGTTGACTCATTGGAAAAGACTCTGATGCTGGGAGGTACTGGGGGCAAGAGGAGAAGGGGACGACAGAGGATGAGATGGCTGGATGGCATCACTGACTCGATGAACATGAGTCTGAGTGAACCCGGGAGTTGGTGTGGACAGGGAGGCCTGGCGTGCTGCAATTCATGGGGTCGCAAAGAGTCGGACACGACTGAGCGACTGATCTGATCTGATATATATAATATTATACAACTTTAAAGATAAAGGCTATAATTCAATAATATTGAAAGAAATTCTTGTGTTATGTATGAAAGCAAACTAAGTATATTTTCAGTCAACTTTAAAGTTATCAGAACTAAAATATTAGCTACCTCTATAGCATTTTTAAAAGAAATTGTGTAGTTTTCAGATGATCCAAAAATGATCCAAAATTAAGCTGAACAGAATAGAGGTGCTATGTATTAAAAAAAAAAAAAAAAAAAATTCTTGCTTCACTGTGGGAAAATCAATAGACAGTATGAAAATTAATTATAAGATTCCTGAAGGTAGTGGCTCCCTAAACAATCTTTTCAAAAACGATAGCAAAACTGAAAAAAATATGGACGGGATTTTCCCACCCTTCCCTGGGACATCTGGCTGAAACTTAAAAGCAGAAAGTTTTATTAAGCTTTAGTTCTTGTAATTACAAGAGCTCTGTGGTTAGAACAAGAAATCCCAAGGGAAATATCTACACTTTTTGAAGTCCAACTAAAATTAATTTTCATCTCTTTTTTAAAAAAGCAAATAGAAATCTAAGACATGGTGGAATGATTTTTTTGTTTGTTTGTTTATCTTGCTTATATTTTCTAAATCTTCCTTAACAATGAGATTTATTTTACTTATGAAAGAAAAAAAATGTATATTGGAAAGAAAAAAAATGTATATTGTAAAGAAAAATTCAGATATAGAAACAAGCTGAAAAAAAATTGAAAATTATGTGCTTTTAAATGCACGGTTACAAAAAAATTCATTTAAATATTCATAAATAACTACTGTGTGTCAGGCACTGAGGCTACAGAATACATATGTGTTCCCCGATTTCCTGAAACTTTTAGTCTAGTGAGAAAGACAGGCATTTACTACATACTCATGAAAAACATTAATAAAAAATTTAAAACTCAATTCATGCTTGCCACTGCTGCTGCTACCAAGTTGCTTCAGTCGTGTCCGACTCTGTGCAACCCCATAGACGGCAGCCCACCAAGCTCCCCCATCCTTGGGATTCTCCAGGCAAGAACACTGGAGTGGGTTGCCATTTCCTTTTCCAATGCATGGAAGTGAAAAGTGAAAGTGAAGTCGCTCAGTCGTGTCCGACCCTCAGCGACCCTCAGCGACTCCATGGACTGCAGCCTACCAGGCTCTTCCATTCATGGGATTTTCCAGGCAAGAGTACTGGAGTGGGGTGCCATTGCCTTCTCCACTAACGCATGTTTAATAATGATAAAGAGGTATTTATCAAAGTGTCAATCTTAGTTCAATTTTTATTTGTTTCCTTTACTTCTGACATACGAACTATGAAAAAATGGACACCATATCTACCCCAGAGGTGTCTGAGATATGGATTTGAAGTGTTGGAAAAGATTTGAAAATTCTGAAATATATTTGCTTTGATAAGTAAAAGCCTATTTGGCCATCGTGGTTACTCTTTTTTTTTTTTTTTTTACTTAACACAGGAATGTAGAGAAATCATATCACTACTCTGAACCTCAGATTCTTCTTTTATGAAACACAGACATCTTTCTCATACTGTGTATATAAGGATGAAATAAAACAGAGCATCTATATCTGGCTAGACACTTTGCATAGGTTACATCACTAATTCTTACAATAACTTCAAGTTATTATTATCCCCATTTTCCAGATGAGGAAAGTGTGATTCATAATGATTAAAAAAATATATTACACAGATGGTACACAGGATCAGAGATGGAGCTGAGGAATGAAACAAAGTTTTTTCTGATTCCAGATCCTTTTCTCTTTCCATTAAACTTGACCTTATCTCACAGCTATTTAGATTTTAGAAGACTATTTTTTTACAAACAAAACATAATCCAAGACACGAGACTCTGGGAGTGAAATGGCTATTGCCATGACTTGTAAATAAATATCTCCCAGGAGTAGGTATAATTATGTTTGAGAACTGGGGGAGGGGGTTATGACTTAATATTATTTGAAATCCCTTTCAAACCTAAGAATTTACATGTGTGTGTGTGTGTGTGTGTGTGTGTGTGATTTAGACATAACCACTCTTTCCCTCAACTACTGGTGAGACCTGCAAAAAGTGAAAGTTACTTAGTCATGTCCAACTCTTTGGAACCCTATGGACTATAGTCTGCCAGGCTCCTCTGTCCATGGGATTGTCCAGACAAGAATATTGGAGTGAGTAGCCATTCTCTTCTCTAAGGGATCTTTCTGATCCAGGGATCGAACTCGGGTCTCCTACATTGCACATGGATTCTTTACCTTCTGAGCCACGAGGGAAGCCCAAGTTCCTCTTAAAAAAGCCAAAAGCAGTAGTAGTTGCCAGAACATATCTTGCATTCTAATGCAGGTGGTTGAAACTTGAGTAGTGCTGAGACACAATAGCAATTTATGTGTTGGAAAGCTCCCATGTCTGTCAAAACATGTTAGATACTGCATCAACAGCAAGCTGCTTAAACTGTCACAGTGAATTTCTGAGCTATTTGCAAACTGTTTGGAAGTATGAAAAGGAAGAGTGTAAACAATTCATGAAATTTACAAAACCATTTCAGCATCTTGGAAATATAGCTGTTTAAAAGTGTGTGTGTCTTTTAACATTAAAGTACAAGGAAATGTTAAATTTAAAATAACCAGACTCCAAGTCATCAGAAGACTAAAGCTGGATTTGGCAGCCATGGGGAACTACCTTATGTTGTCTTCCCATTGCAATGAACTGGGTAAGGAAGCAAAGATCATGGCCATGAAATCTGCCATTTGTAAACTTCTCTTTCTCAGAATAATTTGTTTTTGGTTTGACCCACAGAAAAGAAAGCAACATGCAAAATTTGTATTAAAAAAGATTTTCTCTTACTCCTTTTTTTTAATCAAACTAGCTCTGTCAAACAAAACAAAACAAAACAAAAGGGGAAGGCATTTCCCCCTCCTCCCTGGCCTAGGACAATCACTGTCCTCCTGTGATTTCTCATTGTTGTTTCTCATAAGTCGTGTCTGACTCTGCGACCCCATGGACTGCAACCCGCCAGGCTCCTCTGTCCGTGGTATTTCCCAGACAAGAATATTGGAGTGGGTTGCCATTTCCTTATCCAAGGGATCTTCCCAACCCAGGGATCAAACCAGTGTCTCCTACATAGCAAGTGGATTGTTTACCACTGAGCCACCAAGTGTTTATTGAGGGTGTTAAAATATGGCTAGAAAGCAGATAAGCTGATTAAGATCAAAGAAATGTAGTAGATATATCTTTTGGACAAAGGATATTCTACCTCCAGTGTAGATACTGGGCCTAAAATTAGGAATTCTAATCCTGGTTTCCTGGCTTTTTGAAGTCATTATACTGTTCAAAATTTCAGTTTCTCTATCTCTAAAATAAAGACAGTAGTATTTGTGTGTTCTATAATTTACACAGGAGTAGAGAAGAAAATATCTGGATAATACATTCTCTAAATCTCTTTAAAAGCAAGGGATGATTTATGCAAATCATCATCACCATTATTACTAGACGAAAGAATAAATTTCATTCCAATTTTGATATTCACAGCTTATGTAAATTTAAATTAACAAGAAAAGAACTTCTGAAATTGTAAGTCATTTGGATATCTTTTTTTTAATTTAAATTTATTTATTTTAATTGGAGGCTAATTACTTTACAATATTGTATTGGTTTTGCCATACATCAACATGAATTCGCCACAGGTGTACACGTGTTCCCCATCCTGAAGCCCCCTCCCATCTCCCTCCCCATACCATCCCTCTGGGTCATCCCAGTGCACCAGCCCCAAGCTTCCTGTATCCTGCATCAAACCTGGACTGGCGATTCATTTCTTATATGATATTATACATGTTTCAATGCCATTCTCCCAAATCATTCCACCCTCTCCCTCTCCCACAGAGTCCAAAAGACTGTTCTATACATCTGTGTCTCTTTTGCTGTCTTGCATACAGGGTTATCATTACCATCTTTCTAAATTCCATATATATGCATTAGTATACTGTATTGGTGATCTTATTTCTGGCTTACTTCACTGTATAATCGGCTCCAGTTTCATCCACCTCATTAGAACTGATTCAAATGTATTCTTTTTAATGGCTGAGTAATACTCCATTGTGTATATGTACCACAGCTTGCTTATCCATTCATCTGCTGATGGACATCTAGGTTGCTTCCATGTCCTGGCTATTATAAACAGTGCTGCAATGAACATTGGGGTACACGTGTCTCTTTCAATTCTGGTTTCCTCAGTGTGTATGCCCAGCAGTGGGATTGCTGGGTCATAAGGCAGTTCTATTCTCAGTTTTTTAAGGAATCTCCACACCGTTTTCCATAGTGGCTGTACTAGTTTGCATTCCCACCAACAGTATAAGAGGGTTCCCTTTTCTCCACACCCTTTCCAGCATTTATTGCTTGTGGACTTTTGGATCACAGCCATTCTGACTGGCGTGAAATGGTACCTCATTGTGATTTTGATTTGCATTTCTCTGATAATGAGTGATTTTGAGCATCTTTTCATGTGTTTGTAAGCCATCTGTATGTCTTCTTTGCAGAAATGTCTATTTAGTTCTTTGGCCCATTTTTTGATTGGGTCGTTTATTTTTCTGGAATTGAGTTGCAGGAGTTGCTTGTATATTTTTGAGATTAGTTGTTTGTCTGTTGCTTCATTTGCTATTATTTTCTCCCATTCTGAAGGCTGTCTTTTCACCTTGCTTATAGTCTTTTGTTGTGCAGAAGCTTTTAATTTTAATTAGGTCCGATTTGTTTATTTTTGCTTTTATTTCCAATATTCTGGGAGGTGGGTCCTAGAGGATCCTGCTGTGATGTATGTCAGAGAGTGTTTTGCCTATGTTCTCCTCTAGGAGTTTTATAGTTTCGGTCTTACATTTAGATCTTTAGTCCATTTTGAGTTTATTTTTGTGTATGGTGTTAGAAAGTGTTCTAGTTTCATTCTTTTACAAGTGGTTGACCAGTTTTCCCAGCACCACTTGTTAAAGAGATTGTCTTTTCTCCATTGTATATTCTTGCCTCCTTTGTCAAAGATAAGGTGTCCATAGGTGTGTGGGTTTATCTCTGGGCTTTCTATTTGTTCCATTAATCTATATTTCTGTCTTTGTGCCAGTACCATACTGTCTTGATGACTGTGGCTTTGTAGTAGAGCCTGAAGTCAGGCAGGTCGATTCCTCCAGTTCCATTCTTCTTTCTCAAGATTGCTTTGGCTATTCGAGGTTTTTTGTATTTCCATACAAATTGTGAAATTATTTTATGCAGTACGTCTGGTTGCAGAGAGAAGCAGGAGAGTGTGTGTGTGTGCACATGCTCGAATGTGTGTTAATGCTGAGTGGCACAAAGAACCAGTCATCTGGGAAGATCCACCCGATAGCACCTTCACTACAGTTCTCTGGTATCCAGGTATTGCTCAGGATCCTGTCTACCTACCTTATGCTGTAATGCGACCCTGAATCCCAAGACTTGCTATTTTTAGTGTCTTTATTTAGTTATACCTCCAGGTGTATTTTGTGTGGCTAATTTCTAATCTAGATGACTAAACAAATCACTCTGAGAGATACAATTGTGTTTTCAAGGTGATGAAAACAAAAGCAGAGGCCAGGTTTTATATTCATCTCCTATCTCCCATCAACACCTAATGCAATGTCTGGCACCCAATAAATGTTTGCTGAAAGGAAATTAAATACTAACCAGAGATTGAGATTGTGAGTATGGAGGGGAAAGGCAGCTGATGGTGGGGGCCAGAATCCCAACTAGGAAAACTGCTTTTGTGTTCATTCAATTTCTGTTTAAATCTGCAGACTGACTGATAGACAACTTAACAGCAGACTGCAACCAGAAAGAGATCTTTTCTGCCTGTTTTCCATTAGGCAGAAACTAAAAACCACTGAGACTTCCCCAACAGATTCTGATCACGGAGATTCCCGAACAAAGGATGTGGGACACAGTGTCTTCCTGTGAGTCCCAAATACCTGATATTTATCAAAGCTGCACCTTCAAAATCCCATCCACCCCTGCTGCCATCACCTCCTTTTAGTGCTAATCACACTATCATGAGTCCAAAAGTAAAGAAAACCAATAAAAGAGTCTAGGGTTGCTAATCTATATAAAAGTCCTAAACAAAGCAAATACAGTTAATACCATGTCTTATTAAATTCATCCCTTCCTTACCAGAGTGATAAAAGTGATAGGATCTATAAGACTGAATTCATTTTACACACCACTATTCAAACTAAGCCTCCCTGTGGTTCAGGGAACAAAGAATCCTGCAATGGGAAAAACAGGGGTCCTGCTTTTTATTCCCTAACTCTCCTGTTCTAGCTGGTCAAAGCAAAAGCCATTAATCTAATACTCTGCACTATATTCAGTGACACAGCATCGTAAAGCAATTGGTGGTCTGGCCAACTAGCTATTAAAAAACATTCAGTCTTTTTAGCTTTAGAATCTTCTCGCATACACATCATGACCACCGAGAAAGCATCAGCAAAAGGTAATAACTGGGCTGAGAGAACTTCTATTTTGTATCTCTGGCTTAGTCTTGAATTTAGCTAAAGCTCTTTGAAAAGTTTTAATACTTTGAAAGGTGAATTTTCTCTCCCTTATGGAGCTATCCCAATCAGTATTATTTTAACCTTTAAGTCATTTTCAAAAGAGTTACAATAAATCTGTCTATTAAAGCAAGGTCAAACTTTTTCCCAGTATTGACTATGAATCAATGTGTACAAAAGAGTACAGATGGGATAGTTATAAGTTATTATACAGAAAAACATCAGTATTATTCCAAACAGTAAATTTTCAAGACACTATTATGTATGAGACTTCTAAAAATTTTTCAACTTCCTTAAAAGTGTATGTCCTTGGTCAGTCAGCCATGTCTGACTCTATGTGACCCTATGAACCACAGCCCACCAGACTCCTCTGTCCATGGGATTCTCCAGGCAAAAATAATGGAGTGGATTGTCATGCCCTCCTCCAGGAGATCTTCCCAATCCAGGGATCAAACCCAAGTCTCTTGCATTGCAAGCAGATTCTTTACTGTCTGAGCCACCAGGGAAGCCCTTAAAAGTGAAAGGAAATCCTTAAAAGCATCCCTGTCATATTCACTTGACTCCTTAAATTAAGTGTAATAAAGCTGAAATTAACCTTTTGCTAATTACCAATTATTGTGATGTGCTAAAGGTATGCTCACAGAAGCAGAAGAAAAAGGACAGGAATAAACATAATGTATATCAGAGATCCAGAGGTACTGACCCCAAGAGAACCACGACTGCAGTACCAGTTTTTCCATTCATTCATTAATGATTATTTACCTTCATATTACTTTTACAACTGTGTGTAAAATTCAAATGTGAGTTCCTGACAGAGAGGGAGAAGGGGATGGGAAAAGGGGGAGGGAAAGAAATGAGTGATACAGTATCCATTATTTAGTGAAAGACATTTTGAGAAAGACAGTTAGTGAACTACCATTTTTTCTAAGGAAAAAAAGTTTATTTATTGGAAAAATTAAAAAAAAAAAAAAGAAAAGTATATTGGAATCCAAGCAAAGGATCAATATGGAAGAATAGTGATGTTACTGCAGGGAAGATAAACACCCCCATCCAAGTGGAAGATGTCCAGAACCCAAGCAGACTACGGAAAAAGAGTAAAGCTGTATTTATAAAACTGGGACTCACCAGCAGAGATGTGAGAAACTACACTCATCACACTCATCACAGGGGTAAATGTAAAGAGTATAGCAGCAACTTAAGGGTTGGCTTTTACAATTAACTAGCTTCATCAATTCCTTTCTTGGTCATTGCCATTTATCTTCATTGGCAGTGGTCCCAAACCTCTCTGGTACCAGGAACCAGTTTAGTGGAAGATAATTTTTCCAGGGAGCAGAGTTGGAGGTGTGGTTTTGGGATAACTCGAGCACATTACCTTTATTGTGCATTTTGTTTCTATTATTATTACATCAGGTCCACCACAGATCAACAGACATTAAATCCTGGAGGTTAGGGACCCCCCTGCTTTTTGGTACTCAGTGTTCAAACATTTGCTGATCTGTTGTTTTCCAGATTCTGTGGAGCACTGGAAAAGCACTGGTGAAAAAACTGAATGGTTCTAGTTTTCAAAGAGTTTCCAGTATGGTGAGGATGACAAATGTAAAATACACCATTGCTATGGAACCCCAGAAGGACAAGAGCAAGTACAGCAGAAGGTCAGGAAAGCTTCCTGGAGGAAGTGAATGCAAACTGAGTTCTAAGTGAGGAGTAAGAGCCCCAAATAAGGGGAGTTAAGTTTCAGAATGGATGAAGGCAGTGCTGCCCAGAAAGAGGAAACAAGGTAAAAAAGACACAAAAGTATAAAACACCAAGTATTAATATTTGTGTAGGAGAGGGTAGATGCATAAAACAAGGAGGATTGCAAGCAATTCATTATTCCTAAAGCTTTGAGTCAGGAAATGGAAGCATATGTGAGATACTGGACTAAATCATTGAGGGGTTTGTATGCCCCACTGAGAAAGCTGTATCAACAGATATATAACTTCAGCCATGATACAGGCTGAACTAGATGGGTAAAGATAAGAGCAAGGAAAACAGGAAGATACTAAGGCCCAAAGGAAAGCTGTGACAATGGTGATGGGGATACAGGGCAGCAATGTGTTCAGGAACAAAATCTATGAACTTACAGCAGATGCTGACTGCAGCCATGAAATGAAAAGATGCTTACTCCTTGGAAGAAAAGTTATGACCAATATAGATAGTATATTAAAAAGCAGAGACATTACTTTGCCAACAAAGGTCCGTCTAGTCAAGACTATGGCTTTTCCAGTGGTCATGTATGGATGTGAGAGTTGGACTATAAAGAAAGCTGAGCACCAAGGAATTGATGCTTTTGAACTGTGGTGTTGGAGAAGACTCTTGAGAGTCCCATGGACAGCAAGGAGATCCAACCAGGCCATCCTAAAGGATATCAGTCCTGAATATTCATTGGAAGGACTGATGTTGAAGCTGAAACTCCAATACTTTGGCCACCTGATACAAAGAACTGACTCATTTGAAAAGACCCTGATGCTAGGAAAGATTGAACGTGGGAAGATAAGGGGATAACAGAGGATGAGATGGTTGGATTGCATCACCAACTCAATGGGCATGAGTTTGAGTAAACTCTGGAAGTTGATGTTGGACAGGGAGGCCTAGCGTACTGCAGTCTATGGGGTTGCAAAGAGTCAGGCACGACTGAGTGACTGAACTGACAGAACTGACTACTTAATGTTGAAGGAAATTTGAAGGAGAAGCTAAGAATGGCTACAGAATTTCAGGCTGAATCACTATTTAAATGTCTATGTGATTAGCTGAAATAAAGAATTCAGAAGAAGTAGGTTTGTTGATATTGTCTTAGGATGACAGAGGCAAAAGATAAGATGCTATGGAAAAATCTAAACAAACTTTTTGGCCAACATAGTATAACGAACTCTAGAAAATAAAAGTTAAATGATGTAATGGTTTATTTGTGCTGATTCCTATGGCATTTCTACATGATGAATCCAGTAGCAGTTCTTTAATAGCATAAATTTTGTGATTTTCTTTTTGTAGCTTTCCCTCTAATGAACTTAATATATTTCTCAGGCATTATAGTCATTCTGTAAAGTCTGTAGATGGTTTTTCCACTGTTGTCTAAGTTCTTAACTATGTATTAAGTGGCTTTCTTGGTGGCTCAGATGGTAACAAATCTGCCTGCAATGCAGGAAACTTGGGTTCAATCCCTGATTTGGGAAGATCCCCTGGAGAAGGGAATGTCTACCCACTCCAGGATTCTTGCCTGGAGAATTCCATGGACAGAGGAGCCTAGCAGGCTTCAGTCCATGAGGTCACAAAGAGTTAGACAGGACTGAGCAGCTAACACACAAGGTCCTTGAGAATCCCTTGGGCTGCAAGGAGATCAAACCAGCCAATCCTAAAGGAAATAAGTCTTGAATATTCATTAGAAGAACTGATGCTGAAGCTCCAGTACTTTGGCCACCTGATGCAAAGAGCCAATTCATTAGAAAAGACTCTGATGCTGGAAAAGATTGAAGGCAAAAGGACAAGGGGACAACAGAGGATGAGATGGTTGAGTGGCATCACTGACTCAATGAACATGAGTTTGAGCAACCTCCAGAAAATGTTAAAGGACAGAGAAGCCAGGCAATCTGTAGTCCATGGGGTCACAAAGAGTCAGACACAATTGAGCAATTGAGCAACTGATAACCTAAACCAACTGTATTCAAGAAAAGGGAATATTGGTTTTATTTTCTCCTAATCTCTGGGAAAAAATTTCCATCTGTCTGTCTAACTGTCTTTGTTCATCAACATCCTTATTCATCCAAGCATCTTTACCCTATCAATTTTCATATTCTGACTTTGTATTATTACTTAAAGATGTCATAAATATTTTTTAAGTGATAGTTATTCTTCAGAATTTGCAGATGATGAACAACAGGTCATATTTTAGTAGAGCAGGTAAATATACTATTGCTGTTTTTTTGTTCTGGTATTTCATGATAAAATGAAAAAGAGTAGAGAAGGGAGTAGACAGACTATCAACTCTCATGAGCTGGTAGAAGTATTAAGGAAGGCAGTGCTAGGTGAGCTTTTTCAGAGGTGATGATAAAGAGTGCCCAATGCTATTGAAAATTAGTCCTCATGCCATCTTTAATATATATTTCATAGGTCTGATTGCTATTTCACATTTAAAATACATTTTTAAACTTACTAGAGTGTGTTTTTTTTTTTAATATATACAATAAACTGTGGGAAAATCTGAAAGAGATGGGAATATCAGACCACCTGATCTGCCTCTTGAGAAACCTATATGCAGGTCAGGAAGCAATAGTTAGAACTAGACATGGATCAACAGACTGGTTCCAAATAGGAAAAGGACTACATCAAGGCTATATATTGTCACCCTGCTTATTTAACTTATATGCAGAGTACATCATGAAAAACCCTGGGCTAGAAGAAGCACAAGCTGGAATCAAGATTGCCAGGAGAAATATCAATAACCTCAGATATGCAGATGACACTACCCTTATGGCAGAAAGTGAAGAGGAACTCAAAAGCCTCTTGATGAAGGTGAAAGTTGAGAGTGAAAAAGTTGGCTTAAAGCTCAACATTCAGAAAACAAAGATCATGGAATCTGGTCCCATAACTTCATGGGTAATAGATGGGGAAACAGTGGAAACAGTATCAGACTTTATTTTTCTGGGCTCCAAAATCACTGCAGATGGTGACTGCAGCCATGAAATTAAAAGATGCTTACTCCTTGGAAGGAAAGTTATGACCAACCTGGATAGCATATTCAAAAGCAGAGACATTACTTTGCCAACAAAGCTCCATCTAGTCAAGTCTATGGTTTTTCCAGTAGTCATGTATAGATGTGAGAGTTGGACTATGAAGAAAGCTGAGCGCCGAAGAATTGATGCTTTTGAACTGTGGTGTTGGAGAAGACTCTTGAGAGTCCCTTGGACTGCCTGGAGATCCAACCAGTCCATCCTAAAGGAGATCGTTTCTGGGTGTTCATTGAAAGGACTGATGCTGAAGCTGAAACTCCAAAACTTTGGCCACCTCATGGGAAGAGTTGACTCATGGAAAAGACCCTGATGCTGGGAGGGATTGGGGGCAGGAGGAGAAGGGGACGATAGAGGATGAGATGGCTGGATGGCATCACCGACTCGATACACATGAGTTTGGGTGAACTCTGAGAGTTGGTGATGGACAGGGAGGCCTGATGTGCTGCGATTCATGGGGTCGCAAAGAGTTGGACACGACTGAGCTACTGAACTGAATCTCTTTCTGGCTTGTAACAGTTGGATGTAATACAAAGTAAAATAATAAAATACTGGTCTTAAATACCTACTCATAATTTATATACATTTTTTCCTATCAAAGTTTCTTTGCAGATGAAAATTATTTTGCTTATTTTGAGGAATTAAAAATCAGCTCTGGTTTAAGTTCCAGCTCTAAAATAGAAAGATGTATCTAGGTCAGACCTGGTAAACATTTAGCTGTCATTGACTATGTTGCAAATAATGGTTTTGTTAAAGATATAAAATTGAAACACTTCATAATGGTATTTAGTGAAACTTTAGCATTACCTTTGTTTTTAGCCTACAGATATTTGCTTTAGAAACTAAATAATAGAAAAGAGAGAGAGCACAAAGCAAATAACCTTATTTGGTATTACTTCTGAAAAGCTATCAAAATCTTATTTTTAAAATTGGCAAAATCTTTTTTAAGCTTAGAAAATCTCTGTTGATGTTTATTGAAATACTACAGCTAAAATCAATAAATTTCTTATGAGGTACTGCAGGAAACACTCGGGGAATTTATGGAGGAATTTTTCTGAATTTGGGAAGGAGTGTTGGCTATTATGAATTGACGCAAATATAGAACTGTAATTAGTTTCTGATTCCTGTTTCTATTTCTTCTACTGTAGGTCAAGAGCTGATTCTTTATAGTACTCTGGAGTCCAGGGACACAGTGACAAATTCTTTTAGACAACAGCTGCTGTGGGTTATAGCAATAGTAATGGCAATGCCCACACGAACAATTTCACCCACTGTTCTTCTTTCTTATGTGAAACTAATAATGGAAACACATTTTAAAAAATCAAATATGATTATGGTCCATTTACTAGCTATTCATGCAGATCATTCCAAACTGTATTTTCTGATTGAATGGCTATTCCATGAGGAAGGAAGGGAAGAAGGAAGGAAGAAGAAAAAAGGGAGGGAGGGTGTGAACCAGCCCTATAAAATTGCATCGATGCTTTGAACTGGTATTACAAACAGGCAGAATTGGATCATTATAAAGAAATCAGAACAGGAACCCTAGTTAGCATTTCTTTTTATATCTAGTATGAGAAAAACAAACATATTCAGATATCCAGACAGTTGGACCATGAGTGCCATGGAAATTGTCATCAGTTTATAGAGCTTCAGAAATTAAAAAGAACTAAAGAAATGACAAGAAGTGTGGGGTACAGAGAAAACACTGTAATCAATGGGAATTAAAAACGAGCCCTATGAGGACCAGCGAAAGTTAAAACTGTCATCACAGGGAGTACAGCAGCCATTCAACCTTTTAACAAATACATATTAAATACTTCCTGCATGCCAGAGACCATCCTAATGTTAGGAATTCAACAGTGAACTATACAAAGTCATTGTTCCCAGGAACTTAATCTAATGGAGTAAGCCCAATGCAACTGGTAAATAAATAGATATATAATATAGATTTTAGGCATTTTAAGTGTTATGAAGAAAAACAGATACATTAAGGAACTGAAGAAGAACTGAGGCAGATTTTAAGTGAAACGATTAAAAAGGCCTCTTTGATGAGATGAGACTAGGGGCAGATTTGAATGAAACAAGGGATGGATCTATGCAAAGATGAAGGGGAAGAGAATTCCAATAAGAGGGAAGAGGATGTATACAGTCCTGGACAGGCAGGAAGGAATCTGGTAGGAGAGGACATCAAAGATAGAGTATGGAGCATCTGTCATTTATTCTAAGAATGATGGAAATCCACTGGAGAGTTTTGAAGAAGGGGAGACTGATTGATCATGATGAGATTGATCTGTTTTCTGAATGAGGAATGCATTTTTAGAAAGACAAGAGTGAAAGAGGGAAACCAGTTAGATAGTTACTGCAGAAATCAGGGAGACAAATAATGGCTTGAACTAGAAAGGTGGTGATGGAGCTATGGTGAGACATGACTGGATTCTGGATATATCTTGGGGATGGAGTTCACTTCTGAACATGTTAAATTTGGATGAAATTAAAATGATGATGATGCCATATGAGATATTGCAATACAATCATCATACTTCACTTATTTTTCATCCTAAGCACACAGCTAAACTGCACTTCCTAATTCTTCCTGCAGTCAGGTGGGGTCATGTGACTGAATACCCATCAATGGGATGAAGACACAGCTGATATACAGCACTTCTAGTCTTAGCTCTGAAAACGGTTCTACATACTCTTCCATGTGCAGGCTCTCTTTCCTCATCTACCAGAGGCTGCAGAGGACTGCCTCAAAGACTCTAAGAAAAGGAGTGGACTGCATATGATTTTGGTATTAATAGCCATAATAACAATGATGATAATAAACATTTTCATGGCTACTGTAAGGTATTGTTTTATTTGATACTTCTGATGGCATTATGAGGAACATAGCATCATTATCCTCATTTTATAGATGAAGTTATCTTTGTGACAATGTCTGGCAGACAGTTTCTAGATGCAGAATGTAAGCAGTGGAGCACACTACTCCACTGTGGCTTGGAGCACAAGTGGCTTCGAGCTTGAACCACAGAAGCACACAGATGTGAGCTCTGATCCTGGTTCCAGTGCTATGATCTTATGCATATTATTTAACTTTTCTAGTTCTCAGGGATTTTTGTACCTGTAAAATGAGTACAATAATATTTACATAAGTTGTGAGGATGGAATGATTTTTAAGCATACTGTACATTATTTGCCACAATTGCTGTATAAATAATAACTGATATTGTTATTGTTATTTTATAAATTGGAGATGCCGTTAAGAACAAAGCAAAAACTGAACGATAAGATTTAGGCCAAAATGACATAACTAAGAAGTCACTTGACTATATGACCTTAAAATAACGCTGTCCCACAGGGAAGTATCAGCTCGAAGCATATGACATGGACTCATGAGAATCAGGGAAACAGGAACACATATGCTTCCAGGTGGCAACCTAACAGTTTCCTATTTCTGCCACTTAAGAAAAAAAAAGCTTGTCTTAATTTGGTTTCCCCAAAGAGAGGACCCTGAGATGAGGATTCAGCTTATTGGGGAAATGATCTCAGGAAGCAGAAGGTGAGAAAGGAATGGGAAGTAACCTAATAAAATGTAAGTTGCTGAGCTGGTTCTACCATATGCAAATGAACTCAATCCCAATGAAGAACCTCTACAGAATGGTGTGGTCTGCTCCCAGGATTATCTATCCAAAAGAGAGAGTCTGAGGAGTTCATCTTTCATGTTACTGGCTGAGATTTGCTGCTCAGAGTTTAATGCCTCCTTCCAGGCTCTCTACCTCAGTACTTTCAGAATGCCCTGTGTTTGGGGTGAGTGACCTACCAGACTTCACAAACAGTCCTGAAGTAGGGATGTGGAGAAGGCAGGCAGGAACTTGGAATGCAATGTGGTCAGCACACAAATGAGCTGCCAACCAGGGCCACAGCCAATGTCAGGGTTGTGCCAAAAGACAAGTTTTGGGTGGATGTGGAAAATCAGCTTCTCCTTAGGATCATCTGTCTCTAAGTATAAAACTTTTCATACTCAACACCATACCAATAATAGGTGAAAGATAATGAGACTCAGTGAGTTGGATCCAAGAGGAAACTAGTAATTCACTTAGATCCAGACTTCTGAATGCCTTTGCACAAGAAGGTGGAAGTTGTGCCATATCAGAAAGATTCCTTAATCATATACATTTTGGAAATCTTAACTTAAAAGTGTTAAACAGCTACCACTGGTCTGGAATTTTTCTCATTCTTCACTATGGGAATAAGTTACAGTGACTATTCAAAGGGATATACAGCATTTGGCATTTTAAAAATTTACTTAAATACTTGTTAACTTTTCATGATACCCTATTGACGTTTCCCAGAACAGTGTTTTGAAGAATCTAATTGAGGAAGTGTTCAATAGAACTGTATGGTCTGACAGAATACTAAAGATAACATTCCTTATGATGTAAGTGGAAGGAGTTCTAAGAGACTCACTACAAAATTATTAGGCTTGATAAAGCTAGTCTCTGGAAACAGGGGCTTCTGTCCTACAACCACCTCAGAAGAGGACACCTTTCTACTTTCCTGTTTAGGTTTGGCCTGGGTGTGAGGGGTGTGGAGAACGCATGCATGGAGGCTACTGCTTTACTCTTAACCTCTCTCTTCTTCTTCACTTAGGCTTTAACTCAACACCGGAGCTGATGACTCTCAAATTTTCACCTTGCCAGAATCTCTTGAGGTGTATGGGAATCAGACTGCCCCTTACTCCAGGAATTCAATTCTCTTTAGATCAGTTTTTAAATAAATATAATAAGGTTTGAAATGATACAAAATGTGAAAATGAGACAAAGTAAAAAAGACCAGAAGGTTCTAACAGAGAGTCTAAAGAGGACTTTAAAATGTAATTCAGCTTGGAAAACAGATAATTAATACAATGAAGAGAAATTGAGCAATATGCTAAGTTTCAAATATCAGAAGAAACTTCAGCTTAGTTCAATTCAGTCACTCAGTTGTGTCCGACTCTTTGTGACTCCATGAGTCACAGCACGCCAGGCCTCCCTGTCCATCAACAACTCCCAAAGTTTACCCCAACTCATGTCCATCCAGTTGGTGATGCCATCCAACCGTCTCATCCTCTGTAGTCCCCTTCTCCTCCTGCCCCCAATCCCTCCCAGAATCAGGGTCTTTTCCAATGAGTCAACTCTTCACATAAGGTGGCCAAAGTATTGGAGTTTCAGTCTCATCATCAGTCCTTCCAATGAACACCCAGGACTGATCTCCTTCAGAATGGACTGGTTGGATCTCCTTGCAGTCCAAGAGACTTTCAAGAGTCTTCTCCAACACCACAGTTCAAAAGCATTAATTATTTGGCACTCAGCTTTCTTCACAGTCCAACTCTCATATCCATACATGACCACTGGAAAAACCATAGACTTGATTAGATGGAGCTTTGTTGGCAAAGTAATGTCTCTGCTTTTTAATATGCTATCTAGGTTGGTCATTGGAGAAGGCAGTGGCACCGTACTCCAGTACTCTTGCCTGGAAAATCCCATGGACGGAGGAGCCTGGTAGGCTGCAGTCCATGGGGTCGTTTAGAGTCTGACACGACTGAGCGGCTTCACTTTCACTTTCCACTTTCATGCATTGGAGAAGGAAATGGCAACCCACTCCAGTGTTCTTGCCTGGAGAATCTCAGGGATGGAGGAGCCTGGTGGGCTGTCATCTATGGGGTCACACAGGGTCGGACACGACTGAAGCGACTTAGCAGTAGCAGTGTACTTCTTCCAGCCCAGCATTTCTCATGATGTACTCTGCATAGAAGTTAAATAAGCAGTGTGACAATATACAGCCTTGACATACTCCTTTTCCTATTTGGAACAGTCTGTTTTTCCATGTCCAGTTCTAACTATTGCTTCTTGACCTGCATATAGGTTTCTCAAGAGGCAGGTCAGGTGGTCTGGTATTCCCATCTCTTTCAGAATTTCCCACAGTTTATTGTGATAGATATCAGTAAAATTAAAGAGAAATGTGTGTGTAGCAAAGGAATAATAGAAACAGTTTACAGCTTGATACGAAAATTCTTCACCAAGGTTACTTTGACCACTGTGAAAGGAATAACATAATGAAGAACATTTGTGTGATTGGACGTTCTGTGTTAATGATCAAGCTAAATAAACAACTTTGAGATTATAACTATATGGAATAGTCATGCAGCTTAAGCTCATGTGTCCATACATTTGTCAATAACATCAGTTCTGGTAGGGAAAAATCACTTACAATTTAATGCAACTTAAATAAACAATGGAAGTCTAAATTAGCAAGGTAGAGCCTAAAATCAAGGAGAAAAGCAAATTATAACAAAGCACGGTATTTGAAACCTGGTCAAGGAACAGGTCTAGAAGGAACCTTGGAAGTCTGAAAATAAAGGATTCTATGCTATCTAGAAACCTTTCAGTGAGGATCAAGTTTTTTTTGTTGTTGCTGTTTTTTGTTTCTTGGTTTTTGTTTTTTAGCGTGTTTCAACTAAATGAAAGCCCGTTATGAAAACAATTGAGGACAAACCTCATCACCATTATTTCTACCACCTGGAATGCTATTCCTTCCTAATCTGACAAAAAGCCAACATCCCTGGTGCTTTGGTGCTACCTTCTCAGCAGCCCTGAACTTGGCTTCCACTGCTCTCAGAGGTCTCTCCCCTCTATCACAGAACTTAACTATTTTTCATTTTTCTCATTAAGTTATTTAACTACTTAAACACAGGGACTGTAGGTTTTCACCTTTTGCACATCTGGGAATCAATACAGACTTAAGGCTCTTAGAAAGTGAAAGTGAAGTCGCTCAGTCGTGTCTGACTCTTAGCGACCTCATGGACTACAGCCCACCAGGCCTTCCGTCCATGGGATTTTTCAGGCAAGAGTACTGGAGTGGGGTGGCTCTTAGTAGGTATTTAATAACTGATAAGTGACAGAGTAAAAGAATAATGGATGTACAATTTAGTGGCGATTGGAATTAAAGTTAGACTTTGGGAAACATGTGAGAGATACTAGCTTTTGAAACAGAATCAATTAAGCTAATTTAAGTCCAAACCTTTACTTCCCTTTACAAGCCCTTTACTTCCCTGGTGGCTCAGACAGTAAAGCGTCTGCCTACAATGCAGGAGACTTGGGTTCAATCCCTGGGTTGGGAAGATCTCCTGGACAAGGCACTGGTACCCCACTCCAGTACTCTTGCCTGGAAAATCCCATAGACGGAGGAGCCTGGTAGGCTACAGTCCATGGGGTTGCGAAGAGTTGGACATGACTGAGCATCTTCACTTTCACTTTCAAGTCCAAACCTTAGTTTTGACCTAGGCACCCAGAATAACTTTGTTTTATTTATTTCACTTGAAATACCAAAAAAATCTTTAAAATTGCTAATAGATTGTTCATCATTTCCATACCTTTTGAAAATTCACACTTTGGATATTTTAGAGCTTAAATTGGAAATAACCTTTTAATATTTCAATATTTGCTAATTTTTTAAAGTCAGGTATTTTTCTTCTAATGACCTTTGATATACTAATAAAAAATTAATCTCTGATAAAAGGCCTTCCTGGAAGGGGAGTAACACACAGTGGTTAAGCATGTGGCCTCTAGGGAGACTGTCTGGGTTTAAACCGGGGACTACCATCTAATGGCTGTTTGATTTTTGACTAATTATTTAGCTTCTTTATGTTCTCACTTTTTTTCACCTGAAAAGCAAAAATAATAATGATGCCTGATAAAGGTTTTATAAGAATGAAATTAAGCAATACACATGCTGGCAGAAATAATCAATAACCAATCTATATAAAGAACAGAAGAGAGTTGTATTCAAGCCAAACTGAAGATTATAGCCCAGGAGACAGCCTCTAGGATAGCTCTAAGGAACTATTCCAAAGAAGCATGGTTTTCAGCACAGTTTTTTTTTTTTTTTTTTCTTTTTTGGTGGGGTAGGGGAGAGGGTACCAAAGAGAGGTACTTTTAATTTAATGCTCCTTAGTGTAAAGACCAAACAGTCTGCAATTTAATATTTTTATTTTTCATCCAAACCATTCTTTTCAAGTACAGAAGCCAAATCATTGTTTTTAACAATCATTACTTTAAGATTAAGAAAAGAGAAGTGAGTTGCCAAGTTGGAAATTCCAAATGTACAAAAGAGATAAACTACAAATGAACACTTAAAGGATAAAATGTTTACTGGCTCAATTTTCTTACTTAGAACAACAGACAATAGACAGTTCCTGGAACATCTTGCCTTGAAGAGCTGTGGTAGACATAGAGAACACAACCTCTGTTTCTACATCCATGTGACAGACGCCTTTCAAGAAGGCAAAGTCGTGAGGTCTAATCATTAATCTCACGTCCACACAGTCTTGTATCTTGTCAGAACAAAGAATATCAAACATGATGGGGTACATCACTTCAAAGTTCCTCAGCCCTTCAAAAAAGACAGATAGGCATGCACACAGCAAATCAGCATAGTCTGGGTGCTGGGGAAGGGAACTTTATATAGAAGTACTAGCACTGACATTCCACCAAAGGAGGCATTTATCACTATTCTATAAGCATTTTATCATCCATCTTGGTGTCATTAGAAACATAACATAAAAGGGAAAAGACATTCATCTAGTATTTGAAACTTAGATCAAAAAAAAAAAAAAAATCACCTCCATCACAAAACAGAAGTAGGTTGTCAGTTTTTCTATTGTGACTTTCACTGCCTTTCATTTCTAAAATGAGGATGTCTGTTTATTTTCAATCAAGTTTACAGAGTTCTCATAAGAATCAAATGAGATAACATAAAAAAATAAGGCTTGAAAATGTAAGGTGTCAGTATAGTAGAATAGGAGGAACAACAATCTTCAAGTCAGAGTGACCAGGGTTTTTGATGACATTCTGACCCTGTAGAGGAGGATGGGACTAAAACTGAGCAAGTTTCCAAATCATGGAAGCCTCCTTCATAAAAAGGGAAATTAAATAGCTTCCTCTTGGAGTTTCATGATGCTTAAATGTTAAATACTGGAAGCACCAAAGTTCCTGGAACTTAGAATGCATCCACTAGGAGCTGATTGTCTCTTCCTCCAAAACAAATTAAACAGTCATGCAAACATTAAATATATTTTTCATTATGCAAATATGCCAAGGGTACAAATGCATGGCCTTTAGTTACATAATGTGTTTTATTTTGCTACATTATGTAAAATAATCATCCTTTGAGTCATTCTTTTTCTTCTTAAGCCTTTGACTTATCTGGTCATGTTTTCTGGGCAAAACAGAAAACCTAATATTTTTAGTTTTTGCTTTTTTCTGTAAACACACACTAAATAATTCTATCACTCCTTTTCAGCTTCCACATTTCCTTCTATTTCAGTGTTTTTCTTTAACTCATAGAATAAAACTTTTCTATATAATGTTTTAGAAATTGTACCCATAATACCTCAAGGATCTCTTATCTCTTGTCATATCATTTGTTAAAACTATCTTTCAGTTGCAAAGCATGTTGGATTCCTTTTCCTTCATTCCTTTAGTGAGATCTTATTTTTTCCCTGCTATATAGACTTTTGGTGCAGTACCAGGTAAAGAGAATGCAAATTTTAGTATTTTCTTGAATAAGAGTTCTCAAACTTAAAATATGAAATTCATTACTTTTTATTCCTATAGAGATATTCAAAGTAGTGGTCATGATTTATCCTTCTTTGCAACAGGCAAATCTTTTCTTTTTTATAATTTTTCAAATATAGCAGCATATACACATGCTGTGTTCTATTGAAAAAAAAACATGGTATCAATTTGGTTTATTCTGTTGATTTTGTAAGTGTATCACACTATATGTGATATGTATTCAAAAATACAATATGCTTTTCAAAAACACCTTCTTTGTTTCATAGCTAACCTTGTTGATATCATGCATATCACACCAGGAATATTCTTTTGTCTCTCTATATGAACCTTTGTGTAACCTTCAGTAGCTATGCATATCAAGGAGGTAAAATAACCTACTTAGCAGAAGGCTGTATGCCTTTCTAGTCTGCAATCTCTCTCATTCTCTTTGAAAAGTTTCATTTAAATTTCTATATTAATGATGTTTGTGTGTAGGCGTCTTTTTTCAATTTCAGGGCAGCTGAATGAACTTCCTTAAAGGTACTAAAACTCAAGTGCACCTGAATTAAGGACATTGGTAAATACAGTATGAATAGAATTTATGAAAAGGCTTTTACCCAGGCTTGAAAACTACACCTTTGATTCAAGATGTTGTGTCATGAATCTATGTCCCTACTGATACTAGGAGAGATAAAGTCCTCTATATTCCTACACTGAAATGAGCTAAGTGAATTTTGTAATGTTACACATCCATACCATCCATTAATATCTTCCATACATGCATGTGTGTGCAGTCACTTCAGTCATATCTGACTCTGTAATCCCATGGACTGTAGCCCACCAGTCTCCTCTGTCTACGAGATTTCCCAAGCAAGAATACTGGAGTGGGTTGCCATTTCCTCCTCCAGGAGATCTTCCCAACCTAGGGATTGAACTCACATCTCTTACAGCTCCTGCATTGGCAGACAGATACTTTACCACTGAGCCACCTGGGAAGCCCCCTACATTCCATACATATTTGGTTCAAACTGCACATAGCGGCCATTTCTAATTACTATTACTTAATAAAAAACACTTTTATAATTATGCATTAACTTCCCAATCATGATTACAGTCACTGGTACTGAGCAAGAACATTAAAAATCCAAGACTAGGCCCTGGAGTCCTGATTAGAATTGTACAGATAAACTTACAGGTTGGAGAGCAGACACAAGCCAAGTCTGTGTGCCATATTTTAATGGAAGTTTGCAGTAATCCATGCGAGAATGACCAATATTTCTCAAGTTCTTCTGGAACTAATGGTCTATTGCATTTTGTATTTAGAGTTATCCTAAATCATACATTTGGGGTATGCCAGTGCAAATATAAAATGTGGACATTTCAAAGACAGGGAATCAGTTTACATAAGACAAATAAAACAACTTCAAATTCATTTATTATATCTTTAAATAAAAGTTAGCTTTGGAATCTTCACTGGGCACCACAGAGAGTCTCTAGGTCCACACAGAGGTTATTAGTATAAACAGGCCAGTTAGCCACAACCAACTTGAGTTTCTGTATTGCACACGTGGTAACTACTGCTATAGCATGTGATATATTCCAGGAGACAGGACCATTAAGAATAATAGGGATTACTGAATTTTGGACATCTCCACTTCAAGGAAAAGACTTTCTCCAAGTCTGTGAATACCTTCGACAACAGTCACATGTGATGCCTCTTCTTCATCTGATGACAACTACCAACCCTAAAATGGACTGGTGCAACACTTTGCATTTTAACTATGGACATAATGTGACTTTTAATTTTGATTCTGATTGTTTTGTTCTTGCTGTTTGCTCCCTGCCTCTGTAACTGTATAACTGGATTTGTTTCTAGCCGCATGAAAGCTTTTAAGTTACAAATGGTTGCTCAAACTCCTGCTACGCTGTAGTTTCCTCCAACTACTATTTGGGGCCCCGGGATCAGATATCCTCAATATGAGGATTAGGAGAATATGTTGCCTCACCAATTTAGGGACAACGCCCCTTGTCAGCTCAGAAGCAGTTATAGGACAAGAATGACGCCCCTTTTCCCTAGGCAACATAATTCTCCTAAAAGAAAAGGGGGGGAATGAAAGAGTCAAATCCTAGGCAGGTTGATAAGGAGTCTAGGGGTCCCCAAGGAGAGAGGGGTCTGGAATTCTCAAGGAGGAAGAAAGGACAAACTTTTTTTCCTTCTCTACATTCCTTAGGATTATATAACAATAATGTATCCTGCTTGAGGACACTCTCTGGGTTAAACCTTCTGGCTAATTCTGTTATCTTAAAATGTAAATTATGGGAGTAGACCTGGTCTTTACAAGGATGTATCCTGCCTGAGGACAGTCTCTGGATTAAACCTTCTGGTTTATTCTGTTATCTTAAAATGTTAAATTATGGGAGTAGCTCTGGTGAGGTCTTTACAACCTCCAGACATTCTTTGGATTAATTGGAGAGTATATAACTTCATTGCTAACACTAGCAAGTGGGTACTCTTTCTGCCCTCTTCTGATGCCTATGTCAGAAGCTTTCTCTATCTCCTTTATACTTTAATAAAACCTTATTACACACACACAAAAAAAATTTTGATTCAAAAATCCTCTGATAAGTTAACAAAAAGATCAACAATATATGAATTGTTTGGCTCCTTAGGGTCATTTCAGTTGTTAATATTGAATTTTGAGGATGTGCACAAAGCAAATATCATCCTCTCCAGGCACAATCTAACTGCAGTTGACATCAGCCAAGGGAGTGAGTGAGTGAGTGAAGTCCCTCAGTCATGTTGACTCTTTGCGACCTCATGGACTGTAGCCTATCAGGCTCCTCTATCCATGGGGTTTTCCAGGCAAGAGTACTGGAGTCAGTTGCCATTTCCTTCTCCAGGAGATCTTCCCAACCCAGGGATCAAACCCAGGTCTCCCACAATGTAGGCAGAGGCTTTTACCATCTGAGCCACCAGAGAAGAGCTTTCAGCCAAGGGAAGAGCATGAAATTTCTCTTATTTTTAATGACACTTTTCATCCTGTTTTTCTTAGAATAAATATCATAAAATAACTGGACTCTTAGACCAAAGTTGGAATAATCTATAATCTGGTATAGGTAGATCACAGTCCAACAATAATAGCAAAAATATTGTAGTCACGGTTTTAGTTCTACAATATACTCACTCAGTCAGAACAGCAGTAATAAGGCCTGTTAAAGATTCAAGTCTCTATTGACTAAATGTTGCATCCTTGCATGCCAGCATGTGTCTTTCAAGGTAAAATGTCAAGGACAAAGTGAACCTACCGAGCAAGGGCTGACAGGTCTCTCTCAAAATATTTCCCATAAAAACACAAATATACATATGCACACATACACATATTAATTATAAATGGTCAGCAATTTTCTGTATTTTTATCTAACTCCAGTCTATAAAAAATAATTGACCTTAAGCAAAATGAAAATCTACACATTTGGGAATCAGGAGCTATATAACATCATAACAACATGTTAGATCTTTGAATACAAAGTGAATTCATATCAGTTCAATAGTTTAACATTCTTACCTTAGGTTGTAACTTCTATTTGTTATTAAGAACATGAGCTCTTAGGATGTGTCAGCTGGTTTTTCTAATAGTGAAATAATTTTTTTATTCGGTAAATAGCTGCTTCTGTAGTAGAGCATGGCTATAAAAATGGAAAATAATACAATAGTAATAAAATAACATTTGAGCTAATTTAGAAAATAGATAACTTTCACCCCATCCCGTATATTAAAATCCAGATTTTATTCCTTTTTTAACCTGAAAATCACTTACCCTAATCACAAATTAATGTAAGCTGGGAAAATATGTGATTTGTTTTTGGAAAAAGAATAAAATGAAAATAAATAAAAATCCCCTTCTATTCAAGCATGCATTGACATTCTGACACTGAACTGACCAGAAGACTGGCTTTTAAATCAGTCACCTAGATAAATATGAAGTATGTTTCCAAAGAGTTCATCAGGATTTTTCATCAGACATTCCCTATGAAGTACAAACATCACCTTGTCTCATTTATTTGTATAGCACTCATTCATTACAAGAGATTTAGAAAGAACAAAAACAAGTGTTAAGAACTTTTAAACATGCTTTCTCATTTGCCATTAAGAACTTTTTTCAGTCTATCCATCCAGGAAGCATTACTCTGCCTCATTTATATTTCATATGTTTCTAAACTTCCTTTAGTTTTTTTTAAATGCTTTCCAACAAGCTCTGAAACATGTCACTGTGAGATGGTACTCCTTTTCCTGGGAATGTATTACTGTCAGTCATACTCTATCATTTCTATTTTATGCTTTATCCTTCTTGTTTCCCATAGTGAAGGTTTGAAATATCAATAAGAACTTCATGTAGTATATAAAATAACACTCTATTAATAAGGAGCAGCAAAATGAACAGCCATCTTGATAAATGTTAATTAACAGAGTTTCATTTTAAATAAATATGGAAAAAAAGTTCAGAGAAGAGACACAAGGACTTAAAAGTTAAGTAAAATTACTAGAAAATATTCTGTTTAAGAATATGGGAAAATCCAAGGGTCACTATACTATGTGTTCCCAATGGGCTCACTAATAAATAATTTATCCTGGGTCATTTTTCTCCTTTGACATTACAGTCACCTGAATTATCTTCAGATGAATTCCCTTCATATATCTTATGCAGATGTTATTTTGCCCACATGCTCTCTTGACTCACACAGGCAACTATACCCCAAGTCTATTCAAGGGAAAGATCTGTTTAGAAAATGCTTATCCAAAGTCAGAGGAAACACCTACTTATTCTAACTATTATACTTTTTAATTCAAAAATTTATTCAAACATATATACACATATAATAAAGAATCATAATATATTTGCATCACAAAATATTTAAAGAGTATCAATAGTGTAAAATAGGACATGTAAAATAAAGGATCCCAGTAGACAAAGTTTAATCACTTTGAATAATATCTTAAATTACTGTAACAGGTGACAAACAAAAGAACAATCAGAAAACAAGGCAATCATTGTGACTGTTCATAAATCTGCAGTGAATGACAGAAAAGGAAATATAGTTGAAAATCAAGTTAGTGATTTTAAAGACCAATTGTTAGATGATAAAGTAAAACAGACACACAGAAATTGAGAATGAAATTATGAAGGCTCCAGAAAGTCTGATAATCTTCCAAAAATATTTTCAAAGGAGAAAGCACAAACAATGGAGACAGGGTCCAAACAGAATACAATAGAATATCCCCCTACTTTAAATAAGTTTCAGATTGAAAAGACCTGAAGAATTTGTTGGAAAAAAGTCCAACTTCCAGACACAAAACTGTGAATTTGAAGGATAAAGAAAACATTTGAAAACTTCTAACAGAGGAATAAAATTTACCTACCTAAGTGGAGGTGTGCACTAAATACTTCTGTACCATTTAAGTGAAAATCATATACCACTAACACAGATTTTCTTATAATGAAACATTCTGAGAGAATGTCTTCAAATTGTTGTTAAGAAATAGTTGGAATAGCACACTCTCTACCCTGCCAACTAACAAGAAAATGTGAGGACAATACAGTTTTAGACTCTAGTTTTATAATGCCAGAACTCCAAAAATTTACAATGTACATTTGACCCAGAAGGCTTGCAGACAGAAAAATTTTAAAACATTTATTTGACATTAACATTTGGAAGGGTCATTTTAAAATGTTAATTTTAATTTCTTTGGACCATATTTTCTTCTCTATGGGTCAATTCACATTCTTCACTTTGCAGCATAAAATATTTAGAAAAACATGTAAATGTTGCCCCTCAGCCTTTGATTATTTGGAATCAAACTAAACACAGCATGAAGACTTAATAGTTAAAGAACAGAATAAAATGCTATAAAGTTTGGCAACATAAAAATGGTAATAATATCAAGCAAAAATTGAAGGTAAATGAAGAATTGAAAGAAAGTTGAATTACATATGAAAGAAAGTTGAGTATGCACAAGTTCTTATTTCTATGGTGGAGATGTATTCAGCTCAGTTATTCAGTCATGTCTGACTTTTTGCAACCCCATGAACTGAGATGCATTAGACATGATATTAATTTGACAAGTCAGTAAATCATATCAAATGAATTTTTTATTTGAAATTTGAGGGGCAATTAAAATAAAAAAAGTTAAGAGTAGTTTTCTTCACACAATGAAATTGGCTAGGGATGAATACTGGGAAGGAATATGACAACTAGATTTTAGATTTTGTGATATTTAATTCAATATATAGTGTGATTGTTTAGCCAATCAAAAGTTTTATAAGGGAGGGGAAGGTTGAAGATGGTGGATGAATAGGATGGAGAGACCACTTTTCCCCCCACAAATTCATCTAAGGATCATCTGAATGCTGAGCAAATACCACAAAACAACTTCTGAGTGCTGCCAGAGGACACCAGGCACCCAGAAAGGCAGCCCATTGTCCTTGAAAGGAGGTAGGACAAAATATAAAAGATAAAAAGAGAGACAAAAGAGTTAGGGATGGAGACCCATCCTGGGGAGGGAGTTGTAAAAGAGGAGAAGTTCCCAAACACCAGGAAACCCTCTCACCAGTGGGTCTGTGAGGAGTTTTGGAATCTCAGAGAGCAACATAACCGGTAGGAAAAAAAATAAATAAATAAAACCCACAGATTATGCGCCTAACTGCAACTCCCAATGGAGATGTAGCCCAGAGGCTCACATCCGCCACCAGCAAGTGGGGCTGAACAGGGAGGTGCAGGCTGCATTGCTTAAGGTAAGGACTGGGCCTGAATGCCCTGAGGGCAATCTGAGGGAGCTAACGTGAGATAGCTCCCTGCCCAGGATGGGCTATCCAAAACTGTGGGATAGCCAGAGAGAGGGAAAAAAAAAATATGAACAAGAGAGAGAACTTTCCCATGAAAAGCTCTAAACTAAGGCACTGCCTGCCTGCCCACAGAACAAAGGACTGAGCGAATACCAGAGGAGAGCTAGCTGGCAACAGACCAGCCCATTCCCCTCCCACCAGAGGCAGGTGGGCGACAGCCAGAGCCAGAAGGCAAGGGGCAAACTCGGCCCCAGAGACAGCATCCTCTACCAAACTGCGAGCAGGCTCCCAGTTGCTAACCAAGTCTTCCTAGGATCCTGGACGGTTGACATCCACCAGGAGGGTCACAGCCAGAGATCAGCTCCCCAGAGGAGGCACACGGCACAGCTGAGACAACACTCCCATTGTGCACCTAGGAAACTGAGTGGCCAGGACTAGGGAGGTGATAAGATGCACTGCACCTGAGGAGAGTGCACTCGCCAGCATCTGCTGGCCTGAGCTGCTTGAACCTGGGAAGGGCACAAAACACAGGTCCAACTGAGTCTACACCTTTATGGAGTACCTGAGAACCTGAACCTGAGCGGCATAGACCTGGGAAGTGCACGCAAGCCAGGGTCTGCCTTAGACAGTTTCCCTGCAGAACAACCTGGAGCCTGAGCAACCGGGAAAGAACACATGCCATGAGCGGGAGCAAACCCAGTGTGGCCCAGACACTGCGAGCACTCCCCACACATGCCAGTGATATTTGTTTGCAGTGTTCCTCCCTCCCTGCAGGACAATTGAACAAGTGAGCCTAAATAAGTGACCACTTTCCCCACCTTGTGTCAGGCTGGAAGTTAGATACTGAAGAGACTTGCAAAGAGAGGAAGCCAAAATAAACAAAGATGAGGGAACTGCTTTGGAAGTGACAGGTGCAACAAATTAAAACCCTGTAGTCATCATTGACTACAGGAAGGTGCCTATGGACCTTGAGAAGAAATATAAGCTGGAACAAGAAACTATCTGAAGCTGAACTGACCCCACACTGCCCTCAACACCTCGAGAGAAACTCCTAGATATATTTTACTATTACCATTTTTTTAAGTTCTTTATTACTTCTTTAATTTTCATTTTTGAAACCTACTATTACCTTGCAAAAAAAAAGACCCTATTTTTAAAGCAAATTTCATATTTTTTATAACCTTTGTAATTTTGTTTTGTTTTAATATTTTATTTTTGAAAGTCTAACCTCTATTCTAGATTTTTAATCTTTGCTTTTTGGTATTTGTTATCAATTCTGTACCTTTAAGAATCCAATCTTTAGTACCCATTTTTACTTAGGAGTGTGATTACTGGCTTGATTGCTCTCTTCCCTTTTGACTCTCCTTTTTCTCCCCCAGGTCACCTCTTTCTCCTCCCTCCCCCTCTCTTCTTAACTTTGTGAATCTCTTTGGGTGTTCTGGGCTGTGAAGAACACTTAGGGAACTGATCACAGGCTAGATTGGTCTCTCTCCTTTTGACTCCCCCTCCTCTCCTCCTGGTCACCTCTATCTCCTTCCTCCCTCTTCTCTATGGAACTCCGTGAACCTCTCTGAGTGTTCCAGACTGTGGAGAGCAAATAGGGAATTTATTGCTGGCTAGATTGCTCTCTCCCCTTTTGATTCCCCCTCTTCTCCTCCTGGTCACCTCTATCTCCCACCTCCCTCTTCTCTTCTCCAGGTAATTCTGTGAACCTATCTGAGCATTTCCACAGCAGAGAATATTTTCACCATTAACCTAGATGTTTTATCATCAGTGCTGTATGCATGGGGAAGTCTTGAGGTTACTGTAAGAATAAGACTGAAAGCCAGAGGCAGGAGGCTTAAATCCAGAACTTGAGAACACCAGAAAACTCCTGACTCCAGGGAACATTAATCGACAAGACCTCATCCAAAAGCCTCCATACCTATACTGAAACCAAGCTCCACCAAAGAGCCAACAAGTTTCAGAGCAAGACATACCAAGCTAATTCTCCAATAAAGCAGGAACATAATCCTGAGCACAAAAATACAGGAGGTCAAAAGTCACACCAAACCCATAGACACCTCAAAACTCACTACTAGACACTTCATTGCACTCCAGAGAGAAGAGATCCAGCTCCACCCACCAGAACACTGATGCAAGCTTTCCTAACCAGGAAATCTTGACAAGCTACTCATCCAACGCCACCCACAGGGAGGAACCTCCACAATAAAGAGGAATCACAAACTTCCAGTATACAGAAAAGCCACCCCAAACAGAGCAACCTAAACAAGATGAAAAGGCAGAGAAATATTCAGCAGGTAAAGGAACATGATAAAAGCCCACCAAACCAAAGAGGAGGAGATAGGGAGTCTAACTGAAAAAGAATTCAGAATAGTGATAGTAAAACAGATCCAAAATCTTGAAAACAAACTGGAGTTATAGATAAATAGTCTGGAGACAAGGAATGAGAAGAGGCAAGAAAAGTTTAACAAGGACATAGAAGAAATAAAAAAGAGTCAATCAATAATGAATAATGCATCTTCCAGAAAATTGCAGAGGAAGGTAAACTTCCAAACTCATTCTATGAGGCCACCATCACCCTAATACCAAAACCTGACAAAGATCCCACAAAAAAAGGAAACTAGAGGCCAATATCACTGATGAACATAGATGCAAAAATCCTTAACAAAATTCTAGCAATCAGAATCCAACAACACATTAAAAAGATCATACACCATGACCAAGTGGGCTTTATCCCAGGGATGCAAGGATTCTTCAATATCCACAAATCAATCAATGTAATACACCACATTAACAATATGAAAAATAAAAACCATGTGATTATCTCAATAGATGCAGAGAAAGCCTTTGACAAAGTTCAACACCCATTTATGATAAAAACTCTCCAGAAAGCAGGAATAGAAGGAACATACCTCAACATAATAAAAGCTATATATGACAAACCCGCAGCAAACATTATCCTCAATGGTGAAAAATTGAAAGCATTTCCTCTAAAGTCAGGAACAAGACAAGGGTGCCCACTTTCACCATTACTATTCAACATAGTTTTGGAAGTTTTGGCCACAGCAATCAGAGCAGAAAAAGAAATAAAAGGAATCCAAATTGGAAAAGAAGAAGTAAAACTCTCACTATTTGCAGATGACATGATCCTCTACATAGAAAACCCTAAAGACTCCACCAGAAAATTACTAGAGCTAATCAATGACTATAGTAAAGTTGCAGGATATAAAATCAACACACAGAAATCCCTTGCATTCCTATACACTAATAATGAGAAAACAGAAAGAGAAATTAAGGAAACAATTCCATTCACCATTGCAATGGAAAGAAAAAAATACTTAGGAATATATCTACCTAAAGAAACTAAAGACCTATATATAGAAAACTATAAAACACTGGTGAAAGAAATCAAAGAGGACACTAATAGATGGAGAAATATACCATGTTCATGGATTGGAAGAATCAATATAGTGAAAATGAGTATACTACCCAAAGCAATTTATAGATTCAATGCAATCCCTATCAAGCTACCAGGAGTATTCTTCACAGAGCTAGAACAAATAATTTCACAATTTGTATGGAAATACAAAAAACCTCGAATAGCCAAAGTGATCTTGAGAAAGAAGAATGGAACTGGAGGAATCAACCTACCTGACTTCAGGCTCTACTACAAAGCCACAGTTATCAAGACAGTATGGTACTGGCACAAAGACAGAAATATAGATCAATGGAACAAAATAGAAAGCCCAGAGATAAATCCACGCACATATGGACACCTTATCTTTGACAAAGGAGGCAAGAATATACAATGGATTCAAGACAATCTCTTTAACAAGTGGTGCTGGGAAAACTGGTCAACCACTTGTAAAAGAATGAAACTAGAACAGTTTCTAACACCATACACAAAAATAAATTCAAAATGGATTAAAGATCTCAACGTAAGACCAGAAACTATAAAACTCCTAGAGGAGAATATAGGCAAAACACTCTCTGACATACATCACAGCAGGGTCCTCTATGACCCACCACCCAGAATATTGGAAATAAAAGCAAAAATAAACAAATGGGACCTAATTAACCTTAAAAGCTTCTGCACATCAAAGGAAACTCTTAGCAAGGTGAAAAGACAGCCTTCAGAATGGGAGAAAATAATAGCAAATGAAGCAACTGACAAACAACAAATCTCAAAAATATACAAGCAACTCCTACAGCTCAACTCCAGAAAAATAAATGACCCAATCAAAAAATGGGCCAAAGAACTAAATAGACATTTCTCCAAAGAAGACATACAGATGGCTAACAAACACATGAAAAGATGCTCAACATCACTCATTATCAGAGAAATGCAAATCAAAACCAGTATGAGGTACCATTTCACACCAGTCAGAAAGGCTGCGATCCAAAAGTCTACAAATAATAAATGCTGGAGAGGGTGTGGAGAAAAGGGAACCCTCTTACACTGTTGGTGGCAATGCAAACTAGTACAGCCACTATGGAGAAGAGTGTGGAGATTCCTTAAAAAACTGGAAATAGAACTGCCTTATGACCCAGCAATCCCACTGCTGGGCATACACACTGAGGAAACCAGAACTGAAAGAGACACACGTACCCCAATGTTCATCGCAGCACTGTTTATAATAGCCAGGACATGGAAGCAACCTAGATGTCCATCAGCAGATGAATGGATAAGAAAGCTGTGGTACATATACACAATGGAGTATTACTCAGCCATTAAAAAGAATACATTTGAATCAGTTCTAATGAGGTGGATGAAACTGGAGCCTATTATACAGAGTGAGGTAAGCCAGAAGGAAAAACACCAATACAGTATACTAACGCATATATATGGAATTTAGAAAGATGGTAACAATAACCCTGTATACGAGACAGCAAAAGAGACACTGATGTATAGAACAGTCTTATGGACTCTGTGGGAGAGGGAGAAGGTGGGAAGATTTGGGAGAATGGCATTGAAACATGTAAAATATCATGTATGAAACGAGATGCCAGTCCAGGTTCGATGCAGGATACTGGATGCTTGGGGCTAGTGCACTGGGATGACCCAGAGGGATGGTATGGGGAGGGATGAGGGAGGAGGGTTCAGGATGGGGAACACAGGTATACCTGTGGCGGATTCATTTTGATATTTGGCAAAACTAATACAATTATGTAAAGTTTAAAAATAAAATAAAATTTAAAAAAATAATGAATAATGCAATAACTGAGATCAAAAGCACTCTGGAGGGAACCAACAGTAGAATAACTGAGGCAGAAGATAGGATAAGTGAGGTGGAAGACAGGATAGTGGAAACAAATGAGACAGAGAGAGAAAAAGAAAAAGGAGTTAAAAGAAATGAGAACAACCTCAGAGACCTCTTGGACAATGTTAAATGCCCCAACATTCGAATCATAGGAGTCCCAAAAGAAGAAGACAAAAAGAAACGCCATGAGAAAATACTTGAGGAGATAATAGATGAAAACATCCCTAAAATGGGAAAGGAAATAGCCACCCAAGTCCAAGAAACCCAGAGAGTCCCAAACAGGATAAACCCAAGGTGAAACACCCCAAGACACATATTAATTAAATTAATGAAGATCAAACACAAAGAACAAATATTAAAAGTAGCAAGGGAAAAACAACAAATAACTCACAAAGGGATCCTCATAAGGATAACAGCAGACCTTTCAATGGAAACTCTTCAAGCCAGAAGGGAATGGCAGGACATACTTAAAGTGATGAAAAAGGAAAATCTATAACCCAGATTACTGTACCCATCAGGGATCTCATTCAAATATGAAGGAGAAATCAAAAGCTTTACAGATAAGCAAAAGCTGAGATAATTCAGCACCACCAAACCAGCTCTTAAGTAAATGCTAAAGGATCTTCTCTAGACAGGAAACACAGAAAAGGTGTACAAACTCAAACCCAAAACATCAAAGTAAATGGCAACAAGATCATACTTATCAATAATTACCTTAAATGTAAATGGGTTGAATGCCCCAATGAAAAGACAAAGACTGGCTGAATGGATACAAACACAAGACCCCCATATATGCTGTCTATAAGAGACCCACCTCAAACCTAGGAACACATACAGACTGAAAGTGAAGGGCTAGAAAAAGATATTTCATGCAAATGGAGACCAAAAAAAAGCAGGAGTAGCAGTACTCATATCAGATAAAATAGACTTTGAAATAAAGGCCTTGAAAAGAGACAAAGTAGGACATTACATAATGATCAAAGTATCCATCCAAGAAGAAGATATAACAATTATAAATATATATGCTCTCAATATAGGAGCACTGCAATATGTAAGGCAAATGCTAACAAGTATGAAAGGGGAAATTAACAGTAACACAATAATAATGGGAGACTTTGTACCCCACTCACACCTAAGGATAGATCAACTAAACAGAAAATTAGCAAGAAAACACAAACTTTAAATGATACAATGGACCAGTTAGACCTAATTGATATCTATAGGACATTTCACCTGAAAACAATGAATTTCACCTTTTTCTCAAGTGCACATGCAACTTTCTCCAGGATAGATCACATCCTGGGCCATAAATCTCACCTTGGTAAATTCAAAAAAATTGAAATCATCTCAAACATCTTTTCTGATCACAATGCAGTAAGATTAGATGTCAACTACAGAAAGAAAAAAAAAAAAAACTATTAAAAATACAAACATATGGAGGATAAACAACACACTTCTGAATAACCAATAAATCACAGAAGAAATTTTAAAAAATCAAAATATTCATAGAAACTAATGAAAATGAAAACACAACAACCCAAAACCTATGGGATTCAGTAAAAGCAGTGCTAAGGGGAAGGTTCATAGAAATATAAGCCTACCTCAAGAAACAAGAGAGAAATCAAATAAATAACCTAACTCTACACCTAAAGCAACTAGAAAAAGAAGAAATGAAGCACCCCAGGGTTATTAGAAGGAAAAAAGTCATAAAAATTAGGGCAGGCAGAAATAAATGCAAAAGAAACAAAGAAGACCATAGCAAAAATCAACAAAGCTAAAAACTGGTTCTTTGAGAAGATAAATAAAATAGAAAAACCATTAGCCAGACTCATCAAGAAAAAAAGGGAGAAGAATCAAATCAACAAAATTAGAAATGAAAATGGAGAAATCACAACAGACAACACAGAAATACAAAGGATCATAAGAGACTACTATCAGCAACTATATGCCAATAAAATGGACAACCGGAAGAAATGGACAAATTCTTAGAAAAGTATAACTTTCTAAAACTGAACCAGGAAGAAATAGAAAATCTTAACAAACTCATCACAAGCACAGAAATTGAAACTGTAATCAGAAACCTTCCAACAAACAAAAGCCCAGGACCAGATGGCTTCACAGCTGAATTCTACAAAAAATTTAAAGAAGAGCTAACACCTCTCCTACTCAAACTCTTCCAGAAAATTGCAGAGGAAGGTAAACTTCCAGACTCATTCTATGAGGCCACCATCACCCTGATATCAAAACCAGACAAAGATGCCACCAAAAAAAAGAAAAGAAAAGAAATCTACAGGCCAGTATCATAGATGAACATAGATGCAAAAATCCTTGACAAAATTCTAGCAAACAGAATCCAACGACTTATTAAAAAGATCATACATCATGACCAAGTGAGCTTTATCCCAGGGATGTAAGGATTCTTCAATATCCGTAAATGAATCAATGTGATGCACCACATTAACAAATTGAAAGATAAAAACCATATGATTATCTCAATAGATGCAGAGAAAGCCTTTGACAAAATTCAACATCCATTTATGATAAAAACCCTCCAGAAAGCAGGCATAAAAGGAACATACCTCAACATAATAAAAGCCATATATGACAAACCCGCAGCAAACATTATCCTCAATGGTGAAAATTTGAAAGCATTTCCCTAAAGTCAGGAACAAGATGAGAATGCCCACTCTCACCACTACTATTCAACATAGTTTTGGAAGTTTTAGCTACAGCAATCAAAGAAGAAAAAATAGTAATAATAATAATAGAAGGAATCCAGATTGGAAAAGAAGAAGTAAAACTCTCACTGTTTGCAGATGACATGATCCACTACATTGATAAATAGATAGTGAAGTCGCTCAGTCGTGTCCAACTCTTTGCGACCCCATGGACAGTAGCCAACAAGGCTGCTCCATCCATGAGATTTTCCAGGCAAGAATACTGGAGTGGGTTGCCATTTTCTTCTCCAGGGGATCTTCCCAACCCAGGGATCAAACCTGGGTCTCCTGCATTGTAGGCAGATACTTTACTACATAGAAAACTCTAAAGACTCTACCAAAAAATTACTAGAGCTAATCAATGAATATAGTAAAGTTGCAGGATATAAAATTAACACACAGAAATCCCTTGCATTCCTATACACTAACAATGAAAAAACAGAAAGAGAAATTAAGGAAACAATTCCATTCACCATTGCAATGAAAAGAATAAAATACTTAGAAATAAATCTACCTAAAGAAACAAAAAGACCTATATATAGAAAACTATAAAACACTGATGAAAGAAATCAAAGATGACACAAATAGATGGAGAAATATACCATGCTTATGGATTGGAAGAATCAATATAGTGGAAAGGAGTATATTACCCAAAGCAATCTATAGGTTCAATGCAATCCCTATCAAGCTACCAATGGTATTTTTCAGAGAATTAGAACAAATACTTTCACAATTTTTATGGAAATACAAAAAACCTCAAATAGCCAAAGAAATCTTGAGAAAGGAGAATGGAATTGGAGGAATCAACCTACCTGAATTCAGGCTATACTACAAAGCAACAGTCATCAAGACAGTATGGTACTGGCACAAAGACAGAAATATAGATCAATGGAACAAAATAGAAAGCCCAGAGATAAATCCACTCACCTATGGACACCTTATCTTTGACAAAGGAGGCAAGAATATACAATGGAGAAAAGGCAATCTCTTTAACAAGTGGTGCTGGGAAAACTGGTCAACCACTTGTAAAAGAATGAAATTAGAACACTTTCTAACACCATGCACAAAAATAAACTCAAAATGGATTAAAGATATAAATGTAAGACCAGCAACTATAAAACTCCTAGAGGAAAACATAGGCAAAACACTGTCTGATGTAAATCATAGCAGGATGCCCTATGACCCACCTTCCAGAGTAATGGAAATAAAAGCAAAAATAAGCAAATGGGACTTGCTGCTGCTACTAAGTCACTTCAGTCATGTCCAACTCTGTGCAACCCCATAGACGGCAGCCCACCAGGCTCCTCCATCCCTGGGATTTTCCAGGCAAGAATACTGGAGTGGGTTGCCATTTCCTTCTCCAATGCATGAAAGTGAAAAGTGAAAGTGAACTCGCTCAGTCGTGTCCAACCCTCAGCGACCCCATGGACTGCAGCCTTCCAGGCTCCTCCATCCATGGGATTTTCCAGGCAAGAGTACTGGAGTGGGGTGCCATTGTCTTCTCTAAAATGGACCTAATTAAACTTAAAATCTTTTGCACAACGAAGGAAACTATGAGCAAGGTGAAAAGACAGCCTTCAGAATGGGAGAAAATAATACCAAATGAAGCAACTGACAAAGAATTAATCTCAAAAATATGCAAGCAACACCTGCAGCTCAATTCCAGAAAAATAAATGACCCAATCAAAAAATGGGCTAAAGAACTAAACAGACATTTCTCCAAAGAAGACATGCAGATGGCTAACAAACACATGAAAAGATGCTCAACATCACTCATTATCAGAGAAATGCAAATCAAAACTACGATGAGGTACCATCTCATACTGTTCAGAATGATTGCTATCAAAAAGTCTATAAACAATAAATGCTGGAGAGGGCATGGAGAAAAAGGAACCTTCTTACACTGTTGGTGGGAATGCAAACTAGTACAGCACTATGGAGAACAGTGTGGAGATTCTTAAAAAAAAAAAAAAAAAACTGGAAATAGAACTGCTATACGACCCAGCAATCCCACTGCTGGGCATACACACTGAGGAAACCAGAATTGAAAGAGATACATGCACCCCAATGTTCATCACAGCACTGTTTACAATAGCCAGGACATGGAAGCAACCTAGATGTCCATTGGCAGACGAATGGATAAGAAAGCTGTGGTACATTTACACAGCGGAATATTACTCAGCTATTGAAAAGAATGCATTTGAATCAGTGCTAATGAAGTGGATGAAATTGGAGCCTATTATACAGAGCAAAGTAATTCAGAAAGAAAAACACCAATACAGTATATTAATGCATATAAGATTGTGACGATGACCCTATATGAGAGACAGCAAAAGAAACACAGATGTAAAGAACAGACTTTTGGACTCTGTGGGAGAAGGCAAGGGTGAGATGATTTGAGAGGATAGCATTGAAACATGTATATTATCATATGTGAAATAGATTGCCAGTCCAGGTTTGATGCATGAGACAGAGTGCTCAGGGCCGGTGCACTTGGATGACCCTGAGGGATGGGATGTGGAGGGAGGGTCAGGATGGCAAACACATGTACACCCATGGCTGATTCATGTGAATGTATGGCAAAAACCATCACAATATTGTAAAGTAATTAGCCTCCAATTAAAATAAATAAAAAAGAAAAAAGTTTTATAAGAAAAATATTAAAATAAATATTACCCCTGAATATTGTGAATAATTTTAAAATAAGTTATAATTTTACTCAAGTATTAAGAAAGCCATAGCCTCAGAAATCACTTCAAGATCACTAATGTGTTGAGTGATAGCTATTAAATAAAACCATGTAAAACCCAAGGGTCAAACATCAGTAACATTATAGAAGTCTAGATGTTGTCTTCTTTCTTTTCTTCATTGTACTATGATCTGTACTGCCAGTGCAGGAGACACAAGAGACACGGGTTCGATGCCTGGGTCAAAAAGATCCCTTGGAGGAAGAAACAGTAGTAACCCACTCCAGTATTTTTGCCTGGAAAATTTCATGGACAGAGGAGCTTATCAGGCTACAGTCCAAAGGGTCACAAAGAATCAGACATGACTGAGCAACTGAGCACACATGTACAGACCAGATTCAGAAGATAGGTACTTAGTAAAACCAGAAACTATAATCTTTGACTGGACAAAGAGGCTGAATAAGCCCAGATATGGCTAGTGCTCCCCATTCAATAGCTTATTCTGAGGTGCTGTCAGTGGTCTCTCCCTTTAGCCACAGTGTTAGCCGTTCAGTCGTGTCCAACTCTTTGTGATACCATGGACTACAACCCACCAGGTTCCTGTGTACGTGGGATTTCCCAGGAAAAAATACTAGAGAGGGTTGCCATTTCCTTCTCCAGGGGATCTTCCCGACCCAGGGATTGAACCCGAGTCTCCTGTGTCTCCTGCATTGCAGGCCGATTCTTCACTTGCTGAGTCACTGTAGCACTGAGCACTGTAGCTTTAGCCACAGAGACTAAGTATAATGCAAGATATACTCCACCTCCCCATCTACCTACTTAATGTCATGCAGAGGGAATGACAGGCCTCATCAGGGAGTATATTTCACAGTAGTCCCAACTGTTAAAAAAAATCTTCATCCACTGAATATGTGAATGTTCCTGTCCTCACAGGAGGTGGCATTTTTTAAACAAAGAGCAATTTGAAGTCAGACACCCATGAGTTTGAATTCTTACTTTACTTTCTGACCTGAAGTATCTGGATTAAAGAAACTGTTCAAGATAACACTGCTCCCAATTCAGTTTGGTTTTTTTGTTGTTGTTTTTTTGTTTGTAAATACAAATAACAACTGCAACTGCTCAAAGTTGTGTTACAAGTTGAAAATAAATATCTTCCTATCTAGAATCTCACATAATTCTTTTTTACGGTTTAAAATGAGCAAATGAAAAGAGTAATTAATGTGAACATGTTCACTGTTATTACTAAACCTAAATACAATTCAAGGCATCACAAACAGTAGCAATCCCTTTCTAGAGAAAACCTTAAAAAAAAAAAAAAGTTAAATTCTGATACTCCCCTGGTGGCTCAGGTGGTAAAGCATCTGCCTACAATATGGGAGACCCGGGTTCAGTCCCTGGGTCGGGAAGATCTCCTGGAGAAGGAAACGGTAACCCACTCCAGTACTCTTGCCTGGAAAATCCCATGGACGGAAGAGCCTGGTAAGCTGCAGTCCATGGGGTCGCGAAGAGTCGGGACACGGCTGAGCGACTTCACTTTCACGATTCATTCACACCAAACTAGAGGTTTATAAACAATTATTCATCATAGATCAGATGTTAGAGAATATAAAAGTCAGAAAAGGCCTAACATTGTCATCTAAGAGTCCCTAAATCGGTGAAGAATTAGCAGTTGGGTAACAAGATATCCTCACTTCTGTTTTACTGTTACCTCCTTTTAACAGCTTGGGACCCGGGATTCCATCAGATTGTCTCTTTCACCATAATGACAAAAAGGATTAAGGAGAATTAACTTTCACAGTTGATTTTTCAGGTGCTGAAGATCTTACAAGTAAGAGGTCATTTTGTCAAGCATACAATTAACGGAGGTAGTTTCGTATATAAAAAGGTCAGGCTTTAGAAATGCCATGAATACATAAAAAGATGAGCTATTTAAAACTATGTTGAGTTTTCCTTAATTTTCTCTTCTAATAATTCTTTGTTGTAACTCAATTCCTTTTTTGACCACATGCACCAACTGTACACAAATCTTTTCCACTAGCGACCTGGCTCTAGGTAAAAGACTATACTCCAGGGGAAAATATAATCCAGCATTTCCTTTATTTAAAAAAACTGAGCTATTTATCAATTTTAACTTCCTTTTCATTTATGGTGAGAATAATGTACATGTTTACACCTAGCTATATAAACTGGTTTTTCCAATTATTACTTGAGGGACTTGTGGTAGATGTGCTAAAGGATGTGCACAATTAAATACATCCTAACTTTCTATTATTCTCTGTTGTATTATAGCCTCTGTGCTTATCGGTCACTTATCCTTGAGGCTCATCTGCAATTACATTCATGCTCCCTTCTACCTCCTTGCTGTATCCACTGAAGTATCCATTGAAGTTCCACCCTGTTCAGTTCAATGAGTGTCTGTTGAAAAGCATATCCTCATTCATTTTTCTGAAGTTCTAAATTAGAGAGACTGGGACACTTTTTTTTTTTTAAATAGCAATAGTATCAGAATGATTTCTCTACTTCTCCATCCTCAGATTATTCCATAGAGACCATTATCTTGTTTGGTTTCTCTTCCTGGAACTTCTTTTAGCACAGACTGTCTCCTGAAATCAAACTTTTTAAATTATTTACAATGATAAGTGTTTCTAAGTAGGATTAATGTACCAGCACTCAAAATCAATTCCCTGGCTCCCCAAGGAAACTCTCCTCCTCAAACACTGTACTTAGCTTGTACAGACTATGAAAGTATCTGTAGTTAACTATACTTGGCTCCTCAACTTTTTGCTGTTATCTTTTTTTTTTTCTCCTTGTTTATATTGGGTAGGAAGGATAGGAGCTTTTCTTATGACTGTTGCTGAAATGCAATCTTCTCTACTACTTTTTGGAAGGGATACTGAGGTACACTCAATTAAGGAAGCCACTCTACTGAAAGAAAACAGACCTGTACAATGAAGGCATCACTTTTCAATCCTGTGTACATCTTTGTCTACTGCATACTGTTACCAACATGGACAAAAAATACAGTCTTTTCAGTGTGACATGTGGAAGAGATGTCTTTTGCATTTTATACTTTATTCATAGATTTTTTTTTTTAGAAATGCTAAAATCTAAAGAATTTACCAAATGTCAAAAAACCCTCCCTTTCTTTTCCTAATGTTCTTTTTTCAGCTTTCAAGCAAGATCTGAAAGTTCTACTGCATCCCACCTCTTGAGCCAGAACAACAGCCTGTAAGAGTATTTGTCACTCGCTTCTAGTCTTACTCCTGTTTGTATTGCACTCTTGTCTCCTCTAGCTACCAGCCCTGGACCTGACTGTACCAAATTAGTCTTTCTTTACTGATGTCACACCCCCATCACTCTTGTACTTTCCAAGGCCCTCCTCACCATTTTCCTTATATAATTTTTGATCCATTGTCCACTGCTTGAGGATATGGTTTGACCTTATGGTAACTGTGTTTCAATAGGACAAACTATATTTTTGTATCATTTGTTTTTATTCACAGATCTCAAAATATGAACTCACTGACACATCATAAAAAACGTCAAACTTGCTTCAGAACATGTGAGTTTAACTCTTAATTCTGCTACTTGCCAATGATTAAAAAAATTGGTGAATTATTTAATTTCTCTAAGCCTGTTTTCTCACTTCTAAATTCAAGACAATAGTATTAGCTACTTCACATGACTGAAATCCATTGAGAATATATAAAAAAATCCCTTCAGTTTTCCCAGAATAAAGTAAATAACCAATGAATGAATATCTTTTCATTCTGAACCAGCTCTCTGCCTTTGTCCATGTTGAGGATCTCTGTCTCTTTGAATCCAAGTTGTAACAATTTTTTTAAAACTTGAGCATATTTTATAACAAGTTACAATTCATTCCATTAGAAGACCAGCATCTCTACAAATTTCTTTGAGCTATACCATCTCTCTCTTGTGCTAAGAATCAGTATGCTCTGGGACAAGTACATTAGGATTCTTAAAAAGTCCTTTTCTCTAAGGAAATGCATGCCCATAAAATGTGTTAAAGAGTGTTTTCTGTACACAGATTATCTATATAGAATTCTGATACAGAGTGTGAACAAAGAAAAAATATTAATCAAGGATAACTTGATACTTAATATAAACTTCAGTAACCTTGGCCTGAGCAACTAGAAGAATGCAGTTATCATTTTCTGAAATTGGGTGATGAGACACAGAATTGAAGGGCAATTAATGAAGACATGAAATGCTGTTTTCTATCTGGTATGTTGAGATGCCTGTCAGACATGTAGGTGGATATGTTGATCAATCAGCTGGATTTAGGTGAAAAGTCCAAACTGGAGAAACACACTTGGAAGACACTGTATGATGACAGTGGTGTAGCCAGCCATGAAGATGGCCTGCAATGGCATGTTTTCTGGTATATGAGCCCTTATGTATACACTCCCACACTAAATCAGAGTTAACCCTGTGTGACTAATAGAATGCAGTAGACATGAGAGTATGCGATTCCTCTGGTTATGTCATAAAATGGCATTACAGCTTCTATCCTGACATCTTGAATTAGTTGCTCTAAGGTAAGCCATCCTCCATGAAGACATTCAACCAGCCTTGGTTAGAGGCTCATGGAGAGAGAAACTAAGACCTCTGGAAGATAGCCAGCATCAACTCACTAGCCGCTTGAAGAAGCCACCTTGATATTAGACCCTTCAGCTCCAGCCTGTATCTGATAGTAACCTCATGAGAGATCCTGAGCTAGAACTATGCACCTGAAGCACTCTTCATTAATCACCTCCCCCCAAAATATAAAAGATCAATTATTTTTGTAGATTCAAGCAATTTAGCTTTGGAGTAATTTGTTTTACAAAGTGGAAATATGAATTTTGGTACTAGAGTTAGGATGCCACGGTAATAAAACCTAAAAAGGTCAGTTTGTGATTGAGAAACAGACAAAAGCTGGAAGAATCTCAGGGGAATATTAATGAGATTCCAAGGTGGCCTAGAAAAATGTCAGTAAATCCCCACAGCGCTAAAAAGATTGTGAGCTAGGGCTCAAAGGAAAGTGATGAAATATTATTGGAAGCTTGATAAAAGAGGGACTGCTGTTATATAGACAGAAAATTTAGCCATGTTCACCTCTAATGACATAGGAAATACAAAATATACTTAATAACATTATTTAGATAAAGATATTTCTAGGTAGAGTACTGGTGGTGTCACCTGGCTTCTTCTTTCTCCCTATGTTAAAATGAATATTAAGAAGTTAAGCAAAAAAAAAAATAATGATTAAATATATAAACTATCCAGGGCTTTTATTTCTCGTTCAAAGTAAAAAATGAGAAAAAAGAAAGAGAAAAGTCGTTCAGTTGTGTCCGACTCTTTGCAACCCCATGGACTGTTGGCTACCAGGCTCCTCCCTCCAAGGGATTTTCCAGGCAAGAGTACTGGAGTGGGTTGCCATTTTCCTTCTCCAGGGGATCTTCCTGACCCAGGGATCAAACCCCAGTCTCCCGCATTCCAGGCAGACGCTTTAAACTCTGAGCCACCAGGGAAGCCCAAAGTTCAAAATAAAACTGTATCTAAATCCTGCTTCTTCTGGTGGCAAACAATGATATAAATTAGAATATAATTTCTAGGAAAAGAAAGCACTGTCAGGAAAACTTTGGTGGAAAATGAAGGGTGTGACAACAAAATCCTTCAAGACCTCAGAAATATTCAAAGTGGTATCTTAAAACAACAACAACAAAAAGGTAAGGCCTTGAAGGATCTTAGAGGCAGGCCTCACAGACCCACTTCATTAAACAGTGGGGCTTCTGTGAAATCTAAGGTGTGTTTTCCTATAACAGCATTATAAGAAGGCCAAGGTAAAGAAGGATCTACTGTAACAAGATTGGTTGATCAATGTGGATGTTTGCTAATTGAATGAACCCTCAATATGATTCACAGGAGACCCAAACAGTTTTTTAAGTGAACTACATTTGTGAAAACATGGCTAGCTCAGACTAACAGGAGTGGATACAATAAAAAAGATTATTTTGAACTCTGAAATATTGTGGGCTGGAAGCAGGCTGAAAAACTACTCAAACACAAACCATTTATTATGGAAAAGAAAAAATGATTCAGAATATGGAACCAACATCTCAAACAGCAGAGCTAAGCATAAAAATGAATATTCTCCAGACAAAAGACATGCACTTTAACACATTTTAACAAGAGCAGGATTTCAAATTACCTGAGACAAGTTGCTCCTGTGAGCCTCCTATTTATTTCTTTTATGAAATGGAACATTTGGGACACATATCTTCTGTCTTTTCCATCAATGTATATTGGGTGTGTTGGGTGCAGATAACTTGTCTCTTTAGCTCACAGGTCTTTGGATCAAGAGAAATTTCACTCCATGAACTTAACCTGGGTCACCTCATTCACACCTGAACTTGATTTAGCAGAGGCGACACTTGATGGCAGCCTGCACTTGAGGCATAAAAGATGCAAGTAGAGGGTATATTTGGGGAAGAGTGAATGTATTTTGTATATGAGAGGGCTATCAGTGGGGGCACAGGTAGACTATGGTATTTAGCTTCAAAGAGGACCCCTAATGACCCTCATCTCCCGGTAGTTACGTCTTTATGGCATCTATTTCCATCTTGAAGCAGGACTGGCTCAATATGACAGGCAATGGAAACCAAAGTGTATGACTTTCTATCTACAGAGATCAATGGAGAACAACTGAGGCCTCTGTCCAATAGTAGGGTCAACTCACCAGACATGCAAATGAGCCACCCCATAAGTGAAACCTCCAGCCCCAATAAAGCCTTCAAAAAGGCATCTGACTGTAATCTCATAAGACACCCCAAACCAGAACCACTCAACTGAGAAACTGAGAGATAACAATTATTACTATTTTTAACCACTAAATGTTGGGGTGATTTGTTATACAGGAAGAGATACATAAAATAGATGATTTAAATAGGCACAAGACTATGTGAAATCACTAAGTGTTGAAAAATATGCAGGAAAAGGAAGAGGTCCAAAGACTGATCCCAAAGACACTTCAACACATAGGAATCCCATAGATGAAGGTAAATCAGCAAAATACACTCAAAGCAGTGGCTAGAGAAAGAGAAAACCAGATGAATGCAAAATCCTGGAAACCAAGAAAAAAAAAAGTGCTTCAAGAAAGAGGAATGATCAATTGTGTAAAATGCTGCTGATGGGTCAAGATGAATGAGAATTAGCATTAGATTTAGCAATATAAAGGTCACAAGGTATCTTGGTAAGAGCAGTTTGCAGCAAATTTGGTGGAAGTTAGGTTTTAAAAGCTTGAGAGGAGAGAATTTAGAATCAGTGAGTATAAACCACTCTTTTAGACGTTTTCCTACAAAGGAAAAAGAGAACAATGAAATAGGAACATGAACACATTCAGACTTCCCTCAAAAGACACTGGTTCAGGAATAACTGTACATTATTTCAGTCAGTGAAAGAAATACACAAGTTCAAAGCATACTGGAAAAGAAAATACTACCAAATTTATACATATTCCATATTTTCAAAGGTAAGCTAGAACTGACAAGGAAATGACAAGCAGAAGAATGCCTGTATGATTTGCTAAATGATGTATCTGACGGTCCTACCTGCCACTGATTCACATCAACACATGATTTCTAAAACAAATAAAAACAGAGCTAAAGAATCTCAGAAATCACATTATGAAGTGCTATCATATTGTGTCAGACAACTGTTATATTGCTTCTCTTCATCATTACAAAATAAAATAGTTCCTGAAGAAGATGATGCTTGGATCTCAGGGGGAAAAAAAAATTCTTCTTCTATGTCTCCTGAAATCAGTACATAGATGATACACTATTGTTAAGTATTTAAAAAATTTGTATTTATGTATGTATGGCTGTTCTGAGTCTCCCTTATTGCGGGCAGGCTTCTCTCTAGTTGTGGTGCGTGAGTTTCTTATTGTGGTGGCTTCTCTTGTTGAGGAGCACAGGCTCTGGGCACATGGGCTCAGTAGTTATGATTCACAAACTTAGTTGCCCTGTAGCTTATAGGGTCTTCTTGGACCAGGGATTGAAGCAGTGTCACCTCCATTGCAAAGCAGATTCTTTTTTTTTTTTTTTTTTAATTTAATATATTCCTTACAAATTTAGGAACCCATCCTGAACCCTCCTCCCTCCTCCCTCCCTATTGCACTGGGACGTGAACTGGTGCACTGGGACGACCCAGAGGGATGGTATAGGGAGCAAAGCAGATTCTTAACCACTGGACCACCAGGGAAGCCTGTGTCAAGCATTGTGAATCTTTAGCAACAAAAACTAATGAGTTTGTGTGATTATTTCTAAATTATGAGTGGGAAAAAAGTAGAGATTTAGGAGGTTAGAATACAAATATCTGAGTAGTGTACTTTTCACTATACAGGAACAGAGATTAATGAAACTGTGCTATGAAGTGATGTCATTTGGTAGTGGACATAACATGGATATAAACTCAAGTCTTGACTTGCCACTTATTAGTTTTGTTATCCCAGGAAAATTATTTAAGCCCCTGGCCTCAGTTTATATATCAACAAAATAAGACAATAATCAGTGCCTCGGGGTCATGGTGAGCATTATGGAAAAATAAAAGGAAAGTACCAGGCATGGTGTCTAATACAGTGTGGTAGATATTAGCTTAGGCTGCCATAGTGATAGATAGATAGTGAAGTCTCTTAGTCGTGTCCGACTCTTTGCGACCCCATGGACAGTAGCCAACAAGGCTCTTCCATCCATGGGATTTTCCAGAGAAGAATACTGGAGTGGGTTGCCATTTCCTTTTCCAGGGTATCTTCCTGATCCAGGGATCGAACCCAGGTCTCCCACATTGTAGGCAGATGCTTTACCATCTGAGCCACCAGGGAAGTCACATATGGAAGGCTGCCATAACATCCACCTTATACTGAATGGTTTAAACAATGGAAAAGTACTTTTTCATAGTTCTGGAGGCTAGAAATCCTAAACCAGCTGCCAGCAGCATTTGTTCTAGTAAGAGCTCTCTCCCTGGCATGTAGGCTGCTGCCTGCTTGAGATGTGCTCACAGACCTTTTTCAGGACATACACTTGGAGACAATGACAGAAATAGAAGGCAGGTGGGAAAGTCAGCTTTCTGGTGTCTCTTCCATTGAGCATGCTAATTCTACTATGAAAGCCACAATCTCATGTCCTCATTAAACCCTAATTACCTCCCAAAGTCCCAAATTCAAAATAACATCACACTGGGAGTTAGGGCTTCAACATATAAATTTTATGAGGAAATAAACATTTAGGCCATAAGAAATGGTGATCAAAGAGAAAAAATATGGTATAAAAATTATTTTATAGAGACTTTATTATAATTAAATCTACTACAAATGCTAATCTGGATGCTAAAATTGTATTTACCATCTATTTTGGCACACCACAGTGTTATAATAGCTTTTCTTTCTTTCATAAGAATTTAATTTTTTAATTTACTATGAAAACACCTTATACCCAAGGGTAGGTAGGATTGAACTATAAAGCTTCTTGAGGGCAACAGCTATGCCATATTCAAGTCATGACATCTAGCACAATGTATGGCACATAATCAGTGTTTCATAGATGCTTGATGAATGGGCATCTGGAATTACACTCTATACATCTGTTGTGCCTTCAGTGAAAAAATAGAATCTGAAAGGTCAGACAATAATATAACTTGTCACAAAGAATGTCACATGACACACACACATACAAAGATATATATTTAGAGACTCTATTTAGGATATTTGTTGATGAAGGCTATAGTCTTAAATTTCTTATGCTATCTCTTTGCACTTTAACTAGAAAAGTGGTTCTCCACAGCAAACTTGCCACAGTAAAACTCTAACTCTTATTGGCAAGGAAATTAGCAGACAGACATGATTCTGGTTTTTAATGGAAATGTAATCAGCAGTCTATCTTTATGAGGGTGCATTGCCATCACCAAATATCCACTTAGGGGGCAAGGCCAAAGCTGCAGGCAGCAGTCCAAAAGCATTAACATCCCCCAGGTGACAAGAAGAGGATGAAAAATGCTCACGGGGAGAAGATCCATTTCAAATTTCCTATTATTTTGAAAGTAAAACAGAAAGCAGATCATTTTATATCAATTTAGTCTGCTGAGGTTCTCTAATTTGCCAATAAAAGACTTTACCACCATGTAGCCAATGAGAGCTCAAAGTGCATCTGTTAGTTAAAGGGCATATTCCCTTTGCAATAATGCATAATGAGCTAACCAGCTCCCAGTAAAAGCCTTCAGAGTTAACCCCAGATCTTTCTCATAACACAAAACACCATTCATATCCAACCCTTTTATTTCTCTGAAAGTTTCCTCTCCTGGTGTTGTTCTTCTCAAAATATACCTTCTAAGATTGCAGAACTACCTACACTTTCTAATTATGCATATAATTACATGATTCTGTATCTTTGTATATTCTTCTGTATCATTTTGGAATGCCTTCTTTCCCTGGTTCACCTGGAAAAATTCTTAATATCATCTCATAGCAAAGTTAGGCATCACCTCCACTATGGATAGGGGGTAATCTAAGAGGCTATCCAAGCGGGTAATCCAAGGGAATAATCTGTCTCATTATTTCCTTCCTTAGAGTTCCTACTTTAGGTTGAGAGGTACATCTCCAAATATGCACTGAATTGTAATTACTTATATAAAAGCCTATATGCTCCAGGAGATCCTGGGCTCTCTGAGAACAGTGTCTATACCTGTGTTATTTTGTGTCCCAAGAGCCTAGAGCAGTGTTAAAAATGTACACTTTGAATATGCATGTCCAGGTATGTCTGGTTTCTAAAGACCTAAAGTGACCAAAAAGGTTTTCACAAAATACTGTTTTTTATTGTTGTTTAGTCACTAAGTCATGTCTGACTCTTTTACAACTCCATGGACTATAGCCCACCAGGCTCCTCTGTCCATGGGATTTCCCAGGCAAGAATATTGGAGTTAGTTGATATTTCCCTTTCCAGGGGGTCTTCCTAACCCAGGGATCGAACTTGCATCTCCTGCTTGCAGGTGGATTATCACTGAGCCACCTGGAAAGGAAAGCCATTATCTCCAGTCCATCTACAAATCAGGAGAGCAACCACCCTTAGAAAAATAGTTCTTGTTATGAATTAGTTCTATAAACCACACACATTAGCAAAAAAGCATTTCTTGAGATATTCTGATATAGTTTACCTTTGATCATTCAATCTTGAAAACGTTTACTCAGCATCTACTCCATGTCAGGCAGTTTTGAGTACCAGGAAATCAGTGTTAAATAAACCCTTAATTCCCAGGATCTTGCCATTTAACAAAGTTGTCAGATGAACTACTTATTGCAAAATTCAGGCTTAAATTGAAGAAAGCAGGGAAAACCACTAGATCATTCAGATATCCCCTAAATCAAATCCCTTACACTTATAGGGTGGAGGTGACAAATAGATTCAAGGAATTAGATTTGATAGACAGAGTATGTGAAGAACTATGAAGGGAGATCCGTGACATTGTACACGAGGCAGTGACCAAGACAATCCCCAAGAAAAAGAAATGCAAAAAGACAAAATGGTTGTCTGAGGAGGCCTTGCAAATACCTGAGAAAATGAGAGAAGTGAAAGGCAAAGGATAAAAGGAAAGATATACCATTTGATGCCGATCTCTATAGAATAGCAAGGAAAGATAAGAAAGCCCACTGAAGTGATCACTGCAAAAAATAGAGAAAAACAGTAGAATGGGAAAGACCAGAGATCTCTTCAAGAAAATTAGAGATACCAAGGGAATATTTCATGCATCAGTTCAGTTCAGTTCAGTCACTCAGTCATGTCCTACTCTTTGTGACCCCATGAACTGCAGCACGCCAGGCCTCCCTGTCCATCACCAACTCCCAGAGTTCACACAAACTCACGTCCATCTAGTCAGTGATGCCATCCAGCCATCTCATCCTCTGTCGTCCCCTTCTCCTCCTGCCCCCAATCCCTCCCAGCATCAGAGTCTTTTCCAATCAGTCAACTCTTTGAATGAGGTGGCCAAAGTACTGGAGTTTCAGCTTTAGCATCATTTCTTCCAAAGAACTCCCAGGGCTGATCTCCTTCAGAATGGACTGGTTGGATCTCCTTGCAGTCCAAGGGACTCTCAAGAGTCTTCTCCAACACCACAGTTCAAAAACATCAATCCTTCAGCGCTCAGCTTTCTTCACAGTCCAACTCTCACATCCATACATGACCACAGGAAAAACCATAACCTTGACTAGACGAACCTTTGTTGGCAAAGTAATGTCTCTGCTTTTGAATATGCTATCTAGGTTGGTCATAACTTTCCTTCCAAGGAGTAAGTGTCTTTTAATTTCCTGGCTGCAATCACCATCTGCAGTGATTTTGGAGCCCACAAAAATAAAGTCTGACACTGTTTCCACTGTTTCCCCATCTATTTCCCATGAAGTGATGGGACTGGATGCCATGATCTTCGTTTTCTGAATGTTGAGCTTTAAGCCAACTTTTTCACTCTCCTCTTTCACTTTCATCAAGAGGCTTTTTAGTTCCTCTTCACTTTCTGCCACAAGGGTGGTGTCATCTGCATATCTGAGGTTATTGATATTTCTCCTGGCAATCTTGATTCCAGCTTGTGCTTCTTCCAGCCCAGCATTTCTCATGATGTACTCTGCATGTAAGTTAAATAAGCAGGGTGACAATATACAGCCTTGACATACTCCTTTTCCTATTTGGAACCAGTCTGTTGTTCCATGTCCAGTTCTAACTGTTGCTTCCTGACCTGCATATAGGTTTCTCATGCACAGGTGGGCACAAAAAAGAACAGAAACAGCATGGACCTAACAGAAGTAGAAGATATTAAGAAGAGGTGGCAAGAATACACAGAAGAACTATACAAAAAAGGTCTTCATAACCCAGATAATCACGATAGTGTGATCAATCACCTAGAGCCAGACATCCTGGAATGCGAAGTCAAGTGGGCTTTAGGAAGCATCACTATGAACAAAGTTAGTTGAGGTGATAGAATTCCAGCTGAGCTATTTCAAATCCTAAAAGATGATGTTGTAAAAGTGCTCCACTCAATATGCCAGCAAATTTGGAAAATTCAGCAGTGACCAAAGGACTGGAAAAAGTCAGTTTTCATTCCAGTCCCAAAGAAAGACAATGGGAAAAAATGTTCAAATTACCTCACAATTGCACTCATTTCACATGCTAACAAAATAATGCTCAAAATTCTCCAAGTGTATTCTTCAACAGTATGTGAACTCAGACCTTCCATATGTACAAGCTGGATTTAGAAAAGGCAGAGGAACCAGATGACAAAATGCCAACATCTGCTGGATCATCAAAAAAGAAAGAGAGCTCCAGAAAAACATGTACTTCTGCTTTATTGTCTATGCCAAAGCCTTTTACTGTGTGGATCACAACAAACTGGAAAATTCTGAAAGAGATGAGAATACCAGACTACCTTATCTGTCTTCTGAGAAAGCTGTGTGCAGGTCAAAAAGCAACAGCTAGAACCAGACATGGAACAACGGACTGGTTTCAAGTTTGAAAAGGAGTATGTTAAGGGTGTATATTGTCACCCTGCTTAATTAACTTACAGAGTACATCATGAAATTCTGAGCTGGTTGAAGCACAAGTGGGAATCAAGAGTGCCGGGAGAAATATCAGTAACCTTAGTTACACAAATGACACCACTCTAATGGCAGAAAGCAAAGTGGAACTAAAGAACCTCTTGACGAAAGTGAAAGAAGAGTGTAAAAACTGGCTTAAAACTCAACATTCAGAAAAGCAAAAATCGTTGCATCTAGTCCCATCACTTAATGGTAAATAGATAGGGAAACAATAGAAACAGTGACAGACTTTATTTTCTTGGGCTCCAAAATCACTGCAGATGGTGACTGAAGCCATGAAATTAAGACACTTGCTCCTCAGAAGAAAAGTAATGACAAACCTAGACAATGTAATAAAAAGCAGAGACATTACTTTGCCGAAGGTCCATCTAGTCAAAGCTATGGTTTTTCCAGTAGTCATGTATGGATGTGAGAGTTGGACTATAAAGAAAGCTGAGCGCCAAAGAATTGGTGCTTTGGAACCATGGTGTTGGAGCAAACTCTTGAGATTCCCTTGGACTGCAAGGAGACCAAATCAGTCAATCCTAAAGGAAATCAGTCCTGAATACTCATTGGAAGCACAGACGCTAAAGCTGAAGCTCCAATACTTTGGCCATCTGATGCAAAAAACTGACTCACTGGAAAAGACCCTGATGCTGGGAAAGATTGAAGGTGGGAGGAGAAGGGGATGACAGAAGATGAGATGGTTGGATGGCTTCACTGACTCGATGGACATGAGTTTGAGCAAGCTCTGGGAGTTGGTGATAGACAGGGAAACCAGGCATGCTGCAGTCCATGGGATCACAAATAGTCGGATATGACTAAGTGACTGAGCTGAACTGATACATATGTATATATACTATACATACACACATATACATACATGTAGGCATATATGTATACATATATACATATGTATGTATGCATATATACACACATACATATATATATATTATATATATATAGAGAGAGTTTGGTACAAGATTTAGTAGACGTAAGAACAGCTTTGGAAGTAAAAAAAAAAAAGCAAATAACATTTTATACAGGGAGCTGAATAAAGCTGCACAGAGAATATGACATTGGAAGAGCATACTGATGATTGAGTTGTAATTTACCTGAAGAGGAGGGGGGACAGGCAAAGAACACTACAAGCAGAAAAGTTAAGTTGTGTTCATGAATGACACAGTATCACACTCAACAGCTATTTTCCAACCTTATATCAAGAAAACCTCAGTTTGGTTCAGTCTTCTCCAACAAGTCCTTCTAAGAAGATAAGGTCTCTCCCCAACCACAGTGGGTGAATGATGACTGATTTAAATCAATCGTTCTCTCACCAATAGATGGGAAAGACATGAGATACAATTCTGGCCAATGGGACAAGAAGAGATGTCTGAAGACTTCTAATAAAGTTCTGAGTCTCACTCTAAAAAAGCTACATAAAAAAGAAAAATTTCTTTTTACTGCCTGCAGATTTGGTTGTTTGGAAATGTAACTTGTGGAGCTGATTCAGTCAACTTGTGACCATGAAGAAAATGGAAACAACAAGCTGAAAATGACAGAGAGGAAAAAGAAAAGAACCAGATCTCCGATGACTAGATTATACCATTGAACCAGGTAACACTGGAATATTTCTCTCTATTTGGGATTTTTTTGTGTGAAACAATAAATATTCTTTAAGAAAATTAAGTAAATTTACTGAAAATATCCTAACTGGTGGAGTGTAAAAATATATGATGTATTTGGGAAACAATCAAAATGCCACTTGTAACTAAGGACATATTTGGAAAGAGAAGTTTGGAAGCGAGAGTTCACTTCAGCTCAGTTGCTCAGTCATGTCCAATTCTTTCTGACCCCATGGACTGCATGCCAGGTATCTCTGTCCATCACCAACTCCTGGAGTTTACTCAAACTCATGTCCATTGAGTCAATGACGACACCCAAACATCTCATCCTCTGTCATTCCATTCTCCTCTAGCCTTCAATCTTTCTCAGCATCAGGGTCTTTTCAAATGAGTCAGTCCTTAGCATCAGGTGGTCAAAGTATTTGAGTTTCAGCCTCAGCATCAGTCCTTCTAATGAATATTCAGGACTGATTTCCTTTAGGAGGGACTGGTTGGATCTCTTGCAGTCCAAGGGACTCTCAAGAGTCTTCTCCAACACCACAGTTCAAAAGCATCAATTCTTCGGTTCTCAGCTCTCTTTATAGTTCAACTCTCACATCCATACATGACTACTAGGAAAAACATAGCTTTGACCAGACAGACCTTTGTTGGCGAAGTAATGTCTCTGCTTTTTAATATGCTGTCTATATTGGTCATAACTTTCCCTCAAAGAAGGAAGTGTCTTTTAATTTCATGGCTGCAGTCACCTTCTGCAGTGATTTTGGAACCCAAGAAAATAAAGTCTGTCACTGTTTCCACTGTTTCCCCATCTATTTCCCATGAAGTGTTGGGACTGGATGCCATGTTTTCTGAATGTTGAGTTTAAGGCCAACTTTTTCATTCTCCTCTTTAACTTTCATCAAGAGGCTCTTTAGTTGTTCTCTTTCTGCAATAAGGTTGGTGTCATATGCATATATGAGGTTATTGATATTTCTCCAGGCAATCCTGATTCCAGCTTGTGCTTCCTCCAGCTCAGCATTTCTTAGGATGTACTCTGCATAGAAGTTAAATAAGCAGGGTGACAATATACAGCCTTGACGTACTCCTTTTCCTATTTGGAACCAGTCTGTTGTTCCATGTCCAGTTCTAACTGTTGCTTCCTGACTTACATACAGATTTCTCAAGAGGCAAGTCAGGTGGTCTGGTATTCCCATCTCTTTCAGAATTTTCCAGTTTGTTGTGATCCACATAGTCAAAGGCTTTGGCATAGTCAATAAAGCAGAAATAGATGTTTCTCTGGAACTCTCTTTCTTTTTTGATGATCCAGAAGATGTTGGCAATTTGATCTGTGGTTCCTCTGCCTTTTCTAAATCCAGTTTGAACATCCAAAAGTTAAGGTTTCATGTACTGTTGAAGCCTGGCTTGGAGAATTTTGAGCACTACTTTGCCATCGTGTGAGATGAGTGCAATTGTTCAGTAGTTTGAGCATTCCTTGGCATTGCCTTTCTTTAGGATTGGAATGTAACTGACCTTTTCCAATCCTGTGGGCACTGCTGAGTTTTCCAAATTTTCTGGCATATTCAGTGCAGCAGTTCCATAGCATCATCTTGTAGAATTTGAAATAACTCAACTGGAATTCTATCACCTCCACTAGCTTTGTTCATAGTGATGCTTCCTAAGGCCCACTTGACTTCGCATTCCAGGATGTCTGGCTCAAGGTGAGTGATCACACCATCGTGATTATCTGGGTCATGAAGACCTTTTTTGTATAGTTCTTCTCTGTATTCTTGCCACCTCTTCTTAATATCTTCTGCTTCTGTTAGGTCCATGCTGTTTCTGTTCTTTTTTGTGCCCACCTATGCTAAGAGTTGACTCATTGGAAAAGACTCTGATGCTGGGAGGGATTGGGGGCAGGAGGAGAAGGGGACGACAGAGGATGAGATGGCTGGATGGCATCACTGCCTCTATGGACGTGAGTCTCAGTGAACTCCGGGAGTTGGTGATGGACAGGGAGGCCTGGCATCCTGCGATTCATGGGGTCGCAAAGAGTCGGACATGACTGAGCGACTGATCTGATCTGATGCATGAAATATTCCCTGGTATCTCTAATTTTCTTGAAGAGATCTCTAGTCTTTCCCATTCTATTGTTTTCCTCTATTTCTTTGCATTGATCATTGAGGAAGGCTTTTTCTTCTCTCCTTGCTATTCTTTGGAACTCTACTTTCAAATGGGTATATCTTTCCTTCTCTACATTGCTTTTAATTTCTCTTCTTTTCACGGCTATTTGGAAGGCTTCCTTGGACAACCATTTTGCCTTTTTGAATTTCTTTTCTTAGAAATGGTCTTGATCCCTGCCTCCTGTACAATGTCATGAACCTCTGTCCATAGTTCTTCAGGTACTCTGTCTATCAAATCTAACCCCTTGAATGTATTTGTCACTTCCACTGTATAATCATAAGGGATTTGATTTAGGTCATACCTGAATAGTCTAGTGGTTTTCCTTACTTTTTCTGAATTTGGCAATAAGGAGTTAATGGTCTGAGCCACTGTCAGTTCCCAGTCTTGTTTTTGCTGATTATATAGAGCTTCTCCATCTTTGGCTGCAAAGAATATAGTCAATCTGATTTTGGTATTGACTATCTGGTGATGTCCATGTGTAGGGTCTTTTCTTTTGTTGTTGGAAGAGAGTGTTTGCTATGACCAGTGTGTTCTCTTGGCAAAACTCTATTAGCCTTTGTCCTGCTTCATTCTGTACTCCAAGGCCAAATTTGCCTATTAATCAGGTATTTCTTGACTTTCTACTTTTCATTTCAGTCCCATATAATGAAAAGAACATCTTCTGGGGGTGTTAGGTCAAAAGGTCTTGTAGGTCTTCATAGAACCATGCAACTTCAGCTTCTTCAGCATTATTGGTCCAAGCATAGACTTGGATTACTGTGATATGAATTGTTTGCCTTGGAAATGAACAGAGATCATTCTGTCATTTTTGAGACTGCATCCAAGTACGGAATTTCAGACTCTTTGTTGACTATGATGGCTACTCCATTTCTTCTAAGGGATTCTTGCCCACAGTAATAGATATAATGGTCATCTGAGTTAAGTTCACCCATTCCAGTCCATTTCAGTTCACTGATTCCTAAAATGTCAATGTTCACTCTTGCCATCTCCTGTTTGACCACTTCCAATTTGTCTTGATTCATGGACCTAACATGAAAAGAAGCATAAGTCTGAAAATATGGGTTAAAGTTAAAACCTCAGAGGCCTTCTCTATTATGCTAAGAAATTATTTGTCTCACTATCTATGGAATCATAGACCCTAAAATGAAACAGATAATGAAGCCTCTGAGACAGATCGGAGGCTGATTTAAGAAATAACACAACTGTTATTTGTAGGAAATATAATGTAGGAAAGAGAATGAAGACAAGAAAAAGGAAGACTTTTATGAGAAACATAGAGAGAAATCTTGAATAGGTTCAAAGCAGAGATAAATGATTTTTTAAGACTCCTGCAACGAAAGAATCCACTCAACATTTTTTTTTCTCTATGTTTCTTTTACTAAGACAGTAGAAGTGTTGGTCAGAAATGTTTAAAAAGAGTCAAAATTGACAAGTGGCAAGAAATTATGAGTGTTAAGCCATAGGAGGACCAAATATGTTATCACAGTGGCCATTATATTTAATTCCTCTTATAATGTGGTGTTTAATTATAGCTCTCTCAAGACAGATGTAACTGCATTCTGTGGAAACTCAGACATCTGAATTAACGGTGGGTCACACTTACTTAAGTGCTAACACCTGCCACATAGGGCCTTTCAGAAAGAAGGAGAACAACCCTCCATTTAATTACTTAATTGTGTTTATCACTGGAAATTAATAGCTATTATCCCCACAAACCTGTATTTCCAATCAATGTGAAAGAGAGGTTGACTAACATTTATTTTAATTTGTGTTCATTTTTAAAATTGTACTTCTCATTGTAAGCCTTTGCTGGCACTATCTATATAGTGTTTTACATTTTACATATTTTTTCAAATATATTCAACATTCATTTAGTCAGCAAATATGTACTGGGTACTACTGTATGCTATGGATAACACTAGACTCTGGAGATGGAATGGCACATAAAACAATACATGAGCTCTGCTTCACCTACAGCAATGGTTCCACTGCCAAGCTTCTAACTTAGACCTACTTGAGGGAGGTTTTAAGATTTACTGATGCCCAGATCCATGATCTAATTTTTTACCAGCAAGCATGAATTAAACTAACTCATTAGGCTACTATTTCCCATTGTTAGTAGAATATGCAACCAAGCATCCTTGATCAGGTAGAAGATGCTGAGATTTTTGAAGAAGGTCCTCTCTCTGCTCTTGTCTGGTGACCATGACAGAAAGAGAAAAACAAATTACTTAGTCTGATGCAACTAGTCTCTGTCAACCTCTGTTACTGTCTTTTATTCAGTAAAAACTTCTCTGGCACCAACTTGCTCCTTATTCTTTACCTGCCAAAACCCATATATTGGGAAACTATCCTTTTTATTGTTAGTATTACAATTCCTTCCAGTTTAAAAAGGTTGACTACAGTTATAGGATGCTATTTTCTAAAAGATCATAATCTGTTCCCTGGTTTAATAGCAACATTTAAAATATTTTTTGACCAATACAGTTATGAAACAATGAATGGGTGACAATTTTTCAAGAAACAGGTGTAAAGACAATTTTCTAAAGGAAATATTCTCTTGTGACTCACAGATTTTCTGATATTCTACTTACAGAGGTATGATACTTGTTTATATATATATCTGATAGCTGTTTCTTTTCATTGTAAGGTTCCCAGTAGGTTTTTTTAAGATTGGTGTCTGTTCACTTTTATACTTGAACACATCAGTATTTAAGCTCATTCATAACTAGTTTTCTTGTCCTGCTAGACAAATTGTGTTGTATGCTCAGTTGTGTCCAACTCTTTGCAAACCCATGGACTGTAGCCCTCCAGGCTCCTCTGTCCATGGAATTTCCCATGGACAGGAGTGGGTTGCCATTTCCTGTTTCAGGGGATCTTCCCAACTCAAGGATTGAATCCGTGTCTCTTGCAATGGAAGGCAGATTCTTTACCTGAGAGGATGATTCTACTTCCCTAACTCCCAGAAATTAGGCAAGGCCATGTGACTAGTTCTGGCCAATAGTTTGTGTTAGGCCTCTCTTCTGAACTAAAGCATTTTAACTGTTAGTGAAAGACTCTCCGGCTTTTTTTCCCCCTCCCGCTATGCTAACTGAGAAACTTATACATCATGTCTTCCAGACAGTATAGCTAGAAGGTAGATAGTAGAGCCCTCAACAATTTGGGAACCTGAGTGACTATGTGGAATAGAAGCCTCTACTGATCTGCAGGTGATAGTAGTAGTATGAATAAGAAATGAGATTTCAGCGCAAGCGTAACATAATCTAATCTAATATGCCCTATTGTTTTGGGATTAGAAACAGTGTCAGTGGTAATCCAGGATACTCACAGCTTTATTCTTCTTTTTTCAATAAACAGTACATTTCATCTTCCTCTATGAAACAGACCTAAAAAGTCCCCAAAGGTCAAATTGTAAAGTTGAAACTATAGATACAATAGCTCACTGCTTCTTTTTATCTTCCTCTAAAAAGAGTATAAATGGGTGCCATTGATGGTGCCAGGAAGGTATATAATTATCTTCAAAGGTACCTGTGACAGCAAACTCTTTGTTCACTCATGTTTTCTAGTACTGAATTTCTCTCATTTTCCTTCCAAAGTCTCTGGTTGCCTTTCTTGTTGAGAAATAATCCATTACTCCCTGGAACTGTCCCTCTGAAATAACACCCCAGACTCAAGGAGGAAGCAATGTGTAAAGAATAACTCAGAATCACGGATTAGCCAACATAATTGTAGACACTGTGGCTATCTGTATAATTTATACTTCCAAAGAAAGGAAATTGAATTTACTTTTGCTGAGCCATTCCATTTACAGCTGTCACTCAATAAACTGAAATGTTTTCTCTTTGTGTTCAAAGGTCATGCAGAATGTCAATCTTTCTTCTCAAAAAGAGGTGGAAGAGCCATTGCAGGTAGAACACAAGTTACATGTCAGTTCATTCTAAGCATCATTATGAATTCCATAACATCCAACAAGTTTTAACTTTTAAGATAATTTTCTCAGAAAAAGGTAAAATTGCTCTTCCATTTCTAAGACCCATTATTATGCCAAAGAAATTACTACTACTATATATTATTATTAATAACTTTTGGTTATGGTGAAAAAAATGTATTATTTCCTATTCTGTCTATTCAATAAAAGGTTTAGATTTAGAGAACATGGAGATATTTTAGGCAAAATTTAATAGCTAATTCAAATTGGCACAGACATTGCCCACTATAAGATGAAGTAACCAAGAGTACACATTCAAATGCAACCAGGTAAAACTATTTTTGCTGAAGGAAGCAGGAACATTATTAACTAGTCTATACTAACTTATGGAGTGATGACAAACAATCCCGAAATCTCAGTGACTTGCAACAAAAATATTTACACCTTATCATGTTTATTTAGGTTACTGGTCAGTTTGGCTTTGCCCCATTTGGGTCCCACATTACTAAGGGTCTTTATCAAGGACATGCTATTCTCCTGGGAGAGGGAAAGAAAAAAGCTGTACTTGAACCATGTGAGGGCTTTCAAATCTTCTGCTCTAAAATGATATAACTTTACTCACAAACTTATTGAAGGAAGCAAGACACATGGTCAAATCTCCTGTCAACAGAATGGGAAAAATACAATCTTCTCACAAGGAGAGGCAGCAACTAAGTGTTTCGAAACAATACAAAAATCTACTCAAAAGGTATTTTCGCCTAATCATTTCTTAATTGTTGAGGTTTGAGCTACACTGGCATGCTTGTTATGAAGCTTGTAGCCTGACTAGTAGCCTGACTCCAAATTGATCTCTGTCAGCCTTAAATTCCCTGGAAATATGCTGATTTCCATCCAAATGCATACTTCATTTTTTGGCATACATCTTCTTAATGGTAAGGTTCTGCAAAAACTTTCTCTGGATTCTCACAGCCTAGAGGGTAAGGCACATAGATATGAAAATGGTATTTTGTTTTTCCTTTTTAAAGCTGTTTACTGAACCCAGAAGAAATGATGCTCCATTTCTTTCAAGTCAAGGCAATCTTCTGTATTCAGTGCCCCAACTTTGAAACACTACACAGTCTAAGGAAAACTCCAAGCTATTAAACTCTAGATCATCTCATGACTATCAGGTGTCTGTTGTTTACATTCCTATTTGTTGTTTTAGACTTCATCACATTAAAATGAATTAAGGTTAACACTGTTTGAATATATTTACAACATATTTTCTGCATTTGGTTTGAGTTCTAACACTAATAAATGACATAGACTTTGACAAGTCATGTATGTCTTAAGAACTCTAAGCGTTAAAACTCAAACAGGCTTTTGAATCCTTTAAAACATCCTAATCTTAAAGCTGAAGAGAATAAGTTTCTGCAGTAAACAAGCTCATCGGATAAAGAATTGGATGCAGACCAGCCAGTGATCTCAGTACTTCTACTCTTTCACAACCATAGTTAAACACTTAGTCCCCAACCACAACTAAAACACCACTGGGTTTTGAGTAGCCTGGCAGAATATCAACTAAAGCATCCAAATAACAGCCTCTGGAATGGCTGATCACTCTTATCTTCTCGTCACTATTCCTGAATCATTAACTGCATAAGGCTCTTTACTCTATTGCTTTAGAAATATAGCATCCCTTCAACAACTTCTGCCCTAGCTGACTTATACAAAACTCAACTCTTTCTTGGTTACTCTATAGCAGTAACAGGAATACTTATGGCAAATGTAGTAGTGGTAGCAGTTGTAGTAATGGTAGGAGTAGTAACAAACTCACTTTATTTTACAATAAACCAATGAGGTATGATGGAATACAGATGAAGAAACTGAAGTACAAAGAGGATATGCTTCTTGCCCAAAGTTCCACAGCTAGAAAGTGGGAGAGCTGGTATGTGAATCCAGGCAGGGTAACTTCAGAGCCTATCCCTTAATCACTACATTCTATTTTCAATGTCTGCTGGTCTAAGTTTGTTTCTCTCTACTCACTTCGTGACTACAACTCTGCAAAATGTCTAAGGAAAATCTGCATTACTAGAACAAATATGTATAATCAATCATGTATTGCTCCTGATCTTTATTTTGTGATATTATAAAAATAAAATCCAAACTGAGGGTAAAAAAAATCTATAAAATTTTGGTTTGACATGATTAACATTTTTAATGATATACTGTTTCCTTTAATATAAATTACTATGTGATACACTTTTACACCCTCTCTCTTTTTTTTTTTTTAGAATTTCTAGTTTCTCTTTATTTCTCTTTGTTGATATTCTCATTTTGTTCATATATTTCTTTTTTCTTTCTTTCTTTTTTTTTACTTTACAATATTGTATTGGTTTTGCCATACATTGACATTAATCCTCCCCAGGTGTACATGTGTTCCCCATCTTGAACCCCCCCTCCCACCTCCTTCCCTATACCATCCCTCTGGGTTATCCCAGTGCACCAGCCCTGCGCATCCAGTATCACTCTCTTAAAACTAATTTTAATGCAAATATAGTTTATTCTTTATTGTTAATGGTCATCCATTTATTAAGATGTATATGAATACATTCTCCTTCAAAGTACCTGGGCTTATTATTGTGATGGATGTTAAATATGTTTCCTTTATGAACATACAACCTCTTCTTCTTTGCCCTTACTCTTAAAAAGTAATTAGTAGTCACGATTACATTTATTACTCCTTCTAAGATTATATTCAAATTTTCAAGCAAACAAAAACGTTTCAGTAGACTCTTTCCTCGAGTACTGTTGAAGACAAGTGGAATAAATCACATGAAATTCCAATGTGGCCATATAACAGGATTAATAGGGTTACATCATTCCTAGAAATGTTCTGAAATCATATGACTGAAGAGTTAGTGATTTAGGGAATACCACAACTGAAGCGACTTAGCACAGACACGCAAGATGGAACCTGAGATGTTAACTTTTATCAATGACTCATCATTTGCTAACAAGAAATCATCAGTTGGAAGGTACTTTCAAGCCTTATTTTGGGGATATTTTTAACAGTCCTTCCCAATTTTAAGAAATATTAAAATCACATTAAAATCCAAGTAATACCTTCATAAAGTCAATTGCTACTGTTTTGTTGTTGCTGTTTTACTTCATCTAAACAGCCTAACTCATAAATCTCAGGTGATTTAATCCTGTAGGTTCTTGGGGCTTAGCTATTATATCTTACTCATCTTTGGAATCTTCAATACCTAGAATAATATATATCTGTTAACAAATATCTGTTCAATTAGTGAACAAATTAGCAATAAAAAAGAGGAGAAAAAAGTAGTGAAGTTTGGGAAACTAAAATCTGAAAAAAATTCCCTTACTTCTAAACTCATCAAATTCGTGTGCTACAAGTAAAATACTGAAATAATTTAATCCATCTTCTATAACAAAATAGAGTTCTATGTAGAAATACAGACTTATCTGAGTACAAAGGATGTCAGAGATTAGCTGAAGTGCAGCTCAACCAGAGGGAAACCCACTTCAAATTTGTACAACTACTCTAAGAGCTATGGATTTTGCAATTTTTAAATTCTAATTTTATGCTCAGAAAGACAAAATTGAACAAGTAATAAATTACTGGCTTAAATAAAAATTTTGTTTCAGTCTATGACTTTCTATTAATCCCAGGCTCCTCTGAAATTTTCCTTGTTGGGGTTCTGTATAGTATATTAGACCACACAATTACTCTGTTCTTGTTGTAGGTAGAAAATCACTGATGCTTCAAAGAAACAAAAATCAGTGGCTCAGAGACACCATGAGGAAAGTTAAAGGAGCCACAGAATTGATTTATGGTGGTGTTCCTTTAATTATGTGTCCTTTTATGCATTGACTTGGGAGATCAGAACTCCATAACTCCCACCTGCAGGTCTAGTGTTGCCTCAGAGTCTAATGACTCTCCCCTAAAAAGCAAATGTATGATGAGATGAGAAGATTGGCAGCAATTCCTGCCTTAATGCCCCACACTAGGTTTCTCTCTCCTCCTTGTCTGACTTTTCTCTTTGGTCTGTCTGTTTTCCAAAACTGACAAACTCTATTCTGGCCTCTGGAGTCACAGACTGACCTCATATCCAACCCTCTGTTCAAGCCCAAGACACATGTACACACATACACGGAAATGAACACACATTACATTCCATATTGAAAATAGTCAATACACAAATCTCCCCTGCATAAGATCTAGGCTATCTCTCTCAGCCAAGACACAGTGTATGTGTTGGAAGAGTTCTATTCTAATCTATCTATTTCCCTTTCAGGTCAATCCAAGAGGAGATTTTTGTTTGTTTGTCTTAGCTTCACCTCATATGTTATTTTAGAATAATGTATGTTCAATAATAATGACCTGCTTAGAATTTTTCTTAAGCCCTATCCCAGAAAAATACATGTTTTTAACTTAGGGAAAAAAAACAAAACAAAAAACATTCTTTCTCCTCTGTATTTGATAAGGTACAGTGAATATGGATGCTTAAAACAAAAAGAGGGTAAACTCTAAGAGTAGGAGAAGTTGAAATGATTTTGACACTGCAGTTATAGAAGATTTTTATTACTTTCAAAATTTAAAACTTGGTCTTAAGTTTCTATTTTTTTCATCTTTTACTCTGATGTGAGAGAGAAGTAGGGTCACAATTTAACCTGCCACTGTTTATTATTTATATGTACTAATATCATTTAGTTTTATCTTAATAAAAATATAACTGATTTAAGAGCAAACTTTCCTCCCAAATTCAGCTTTTTTAAAAATGTGGACAAACTGTTATCTGCAGCTTTAATTTCAGTTTCATTATTTCTCCATTACATTTATCAGTAAATGTGACAGTGCTTTCTAATTTGGTTGAGATATATAAGTATTTCATAAATATTAGTGCGTATTAGTCATTGTACAAATCACTGCAGATGGTGACCACAGCCATGAAATTAAAAGACATTTGCTCCTTGGAAGAAAAGCTATGACAAACCTAGACAGCATATTAAAAAGCAGAGACATTACTTTGCCAACAAAGGTCCGTCTAGTCAAAGCTATGGTTTTCCCAGTAGTCATGTATGGATGTGAGAGTTGGACTATAAAGAAAGCTGAGCACCAAAGAACTGATGCTTTTGAACCGTAATGTTGGAGAAGACTCTTGAGAGTCCCTTGGACTGCAAGGAGATTCAACCAGTCCATCCTAAAGGAAATCAGTCCTGAATATTCATTGGAAGGACTGATGCTGAAGCTGAAGCTGAAGCTCCAATACTTTGGCCACCTGATGTGAAGAACTGACTCATTTGAAAAGACCCTGATGCTGGGAAAGATTGAAGGTGGGAGGAGAATGGGACGGCAGAGGATGAGGTGGTTGGATGGCATCACCAACTCGATGGACATGAGTTTGAGTAAGCTCTGGGATTTGTTGATAGACAGGGAAGCCTGCTGTGCTGCAGTCCATGAGGTTGCAAAGAGTCGGACATGACTGAGCAGCTGAACTGAACTGAACTGAGTCACTGTACAGCTTGCTGCTGCAACGAATAGCCCCACAAATTTTACTAGCTTACCACAGTAGAAGTATGTTGCCAATTGGTAGGATGTTTTTCCATATGGTATTTCAGGGATCACCATTTTACTATCTGGTGTACCAGATAGTACCAAGTAACCACTGTACCAAGGTCTCCTCAATAGTTGAAAAAAGAACTCTTTGGAACATGTTACTTATATTCATATTCCACTGAGAGAACTAATCACAGTGTCCCAGGAAGATGAGAGAGGAATGAAGGAACAGTTCCTGTTCAACAGCTGCTTTCCACCCCTCACTTTGCAGTCTTTAGTGTAAAGAGCTTTTTGACCTCTACAGAGCTTTTTGACCTCTCTTCACTACAGCTACCACATATAAAATAGTTCACAGACTCAAATGCAAACAGGAACATGAATGACTGAATTGGTTTGGAGAGAATACACAGAGAGTATAGGAAACCGTAGGAAATTTGAAAGAATATTCTTTGACTAAAGAGGGAAGATGAGTCCCAGGTAGAAAAGCATGCACATTATCGGCAGAGATCTACAAGAGAGAGAAAAAAAAATGTGTTTTTAAAATGTGAAACCTCATGGTTTTAAATGTCAGAAACTAGGTAAAAACTGACTAAATAAATAACATCATGTAAGCTGCATGAGGAGAAGGCAACGGCACCCCACTCCAGTACTCTTGCCTGGAAAATCCTATGGATGGAGGAGCCTAGTAGGCTGCAGTCCATGGGGTCGCTAAGAGTCAGACACGACTGAGTGACTTCACTTTCACTTTTCACTTTCATGCATTGGAGAAGGAAATGGAAACCCACTCCAGTGTTCTTGCCTGGAGAATCCCAGGGATGGGGGAGCCTGGTGGGCTGCTGTCTATGGGGTCGCACAGAGTCGGACACGACTGAAGTGACTTAGCAGCAGCAAGTTGCATGAAACATATCTGTGAACTAGATCTGGCTCAAAGAAAATATGTTTGCAAATGTATATGGTATCTTTCCTCTGACAAATTCACCCTTCAATAAAGAGGTTAAATGGTTACTGTCATCATGGATACTAAAGGATATGTGTTCCCCAAACATTTTTTATTGTTCAGGAAAAAAAATATGAAGGAGCCTTCTTCCCGCATGTTTATGTGACTATTAGATACATATGATACATCATATATACTGTTAACACCTCAGAGCACAAGATGCTACGAGAGTGAAGTTCATAAGTACTGATGTGATATGAATCCACACTTCAAATAGTCTTTATCATAATTTCATTTTTAAAGAGCTTCATGACAGATATGATTAGGTAATTATTGTTCTACCTCTTAATGTGACTGATGAAGAGGACACTGAAATAGGAAACATGTCCTTTTCTCCATTTTATCTTTACTTATGCTTATCTTCAATGCAAGTTTTGCCATAAGAATATTTCTTAATTTTATTAATATAATTGAGCAAAGCCCTTTATGTCCTCAATTTTAGACTAAAAACAAAAAAAATCTACTAACAGAAGTTCTTAAATTTTCCTTCTGCCCTGATTGTTCTGTACATTCCTTATTATATACACCCCATGGTGCCTAAGATTATTCTCTCTCCTTTACTAGAAAACATCTGGAAGATAACAGTTCACATCTGTACACAGTTCTGTATAGGTCCATATGGTACCTATTGAGTATTATCTCACCTTGAAAGATCACACTTTAGTTTTGTTTATGGCCCTTCAATAAGCTTTAGCTTTCTTAAAACATAGAGATATACTACTAGTGTTTGAAAGACTGAAGGAAATTTTATTAGTTAATCATATTACCAGGAGTATTTTCTTGATAATTACAACAGTAAAATACTTTCTATAAAATGATGTTTCAGTTGGGCTGAAACAAAATGAAAGAAAGGAAATAAAGACTGAAGCTATGTTTTCAAGCAATTTAAGTTTAAATGTGTAAAAAGATGCAAAGAGTAATTCTTCTTTTGGTTCCAGGAAAGTTATGATTGTGACTCCTCATGCATAAAAATGAGCGTATGCCTGAAGTATGTTGTGACACTAAATAACTACTTATATATAAAGTTTGCAATTGGTAGGCAGTCAATCCAATTAGGCAAAAATAGAGCTTTCTTTTCTGTACTACAAAAAAAAAAAAAGAGAGAGATATTTTGTGTTATTGACCTTATGAGAAGGTGAATGAAAAATACAAATTATGGAATTGCTTAGAAATTCTTTATATTGGGCCTTCTACAATTCGTTTCTTACCTACTAGTGATTTTCTTTGATTTCGGAAATTACTTGATGTTTCCAAGATGACCACAGATTACCATCAGAATTTTTTGGCTTATTAAATTTTGGGACTTAATTTCACATATGCCTTAGGAAAAGAAGTCCATCAAGTAAATTATAAGCCAAACTCTTAATAGCCAAAGCAGTCTTGAGAAAGAAGAATGGAGCTGGATAAAGCAACCTTCCTGACTTCAGATTATACTATAAAGCTACAGTCATCAAGACAGTATGGTTCTGGCACAAAACCATAAATATAGACCAATGGAACACAATAGAAAGCCTAGAAATAAACCCATGCACCTATGGGTACCTTATTTTTGACAAAGGAGACACGAATATACAATGAGACAAAGACAGCCTCTTCAATAAATGATCCTGGGAAAACTGGACAGCTACATGTAAAAGAATGAATTTAGAACACTTCCTAACACCAAACACAAAGATAAACTCAAAATGGATTAAAGACTTAAATGTAAGACCAGAAAGTATAAAACTCTTATGGGAAAACATAGGCAGAACACTCGATGACATAAGTCAAAGCAAGATCCTCTATGACCCACCTCCTAGAGTAATGGAAATAAAAACAGAAGCACCTGGGACCTGATTAAACTTAAAAGCTTTTGCATAGCAAAGGAAACTATAAGAAAGGTGAAAAGACAACCCTCAGAATGGGAGAAAATAATAACAAATGAAACAACTGACAAAGGATTAATTTCCAAAATATACAAGCAGTTCGTACAACTCAGTACCAGAAAAACAAACAACCCAATCAAAAGGTGAGAAAAAGACCTAAACAGACATTTCTCAAAAAAACACATACAGATGGCTAACAAACACATGAAAAGATACTCAACATTGCTCATTATTCAGTTCAGTTGAGTTCAGTCTCTCAGTCATGTCTGACTCTGTGTGACCCCATGAACCGCAGCACGCCAGGCCTCCCTGTCCATCACCAGCTCCCGGAGTTTACTCAGACTCACATCCATCGCGTCAGTGATGCCATCCAGCCATCTCATCTTCTGTTGTCCCCTTCTCCTCCTGCCCCCAATCCATCCCAGCATCAGAGTCTTTTCCAATGAGTCAACTCTTCCCATGAGGTGGCCAAAGTACTGGAGTTTCAGCTTTAGCATCATTCCTTCCAAAGAAATCCCAGGGCTGATCTCCTTCAGAATGGACTGGTTGGATCTCCTTGCAGTCCAAGGGACTCTCAAGAGTCTTCTCCAACACCACAGTTCAGAAGCATCAATTCTTCAGCGCTCAGCTTTCTTCACAGTCCAACTCTCACATCCATACATGACCACAGGAAAAACCATAGCCTTGACTAGACAGACCTTTGTTGGCAAAGTAATGTCTCTGCTTTTGAATATGCTATCTAGGTTGGTCATAACTTTCCTTCCAAGGAGTAAGCATCTTTTAATGTCATGGCTGCAATCACCATCTGTAATGATTTTGGAGCCCAGAAAAATAAAGTCTGACACTGTTTCCACTGTTTCCCCATCTATTTCCCATGAAGTGATGGAACCGGATGCCATGATCTTCGTTTTCTGAATGTTGAGCTTTAAGCCAACTTTTTCACTCTCCACTTTCACTTTCATCAAGAGGCTTTTTAGTTCCTCTTCACTTTCTGCCATAAGGCTGGTGTCATCTGCATATCTGAGGTTATTGATATTTTTCCTGGCAATCTTGATTCCAGCTTGTGTTTCTTCCAGTCCAGCATTTCTCATGATGTACCCTGCATGTAAGTCAAATAAGCAGGGTGACAATATATAGCCTTGACATATTCCTTTTCCTATTTGGAACCAGTCTGTTGTTCCATGTCCAGTTCTAACTGTTGCCTTCTGACCTGCACACAGGTTTCTCAAGAGGCAGATCAGGTGGGCTGGTATTCCCATCTCTTTCAGAATTTTCCACAGTTGATTGTGATCCACACAGTCAAAGGCTTTGGCATAGTCGATAAAGCAGAAATAGATGTTTTTCTGGAACTCTGTTGCTTTTTCCATGATCCAGCAGATGTTGGCAATTTGATCTCTGGTTCCTCTGCCTTTTCTAAAACCAGCTTGAACATCAGGAATTTCACAGTTCACATATTGCTGAAGCCTGGCTTGGAGAATTTTGAGCATTACTTTACTAGCATGTGAGATGACTGCAATTGTGAGGTAGTTTGAGCATTCTTTGGCATTGCCTTTCTTTGGGATTGGAATGAAAACTGACTTTTTCCAGTCCTGTGGCCACTGCTGAGTTTTCCAAAATTGCTGGCATATTGAGTGAAGCACTTTCACAGCATCATCTTTCAGGATTTGAAATAGTTCAACTGGAATTCCATCACCTCCACTAGCTTTGTTCATAGTGATGCAAGGCCCACTTGACTTCACATTCCACTATGTCTGGCTCTAGGTCAGTGATCACACCATCGTGATTATCTGGGTCATGAAGATCTTTTTTGTACAGTTCTTTTTGTGTATTCTTGCCACCTCTTCTTAATATCTTCTGCTTCTGTTAGGTCCATGCCATTTCTGTCCTTTATTGATCCCATGTTTGCATGAAATGTTCCCTTTGTATCTCTAATTTTCTTGAAGAGATCTAGAGCAATGTAAATCAAAACCTCAATGAGATATCACTTCACACTGGTCAGAATGGCCCTCATCAAAAAGTCTACAAACAATAAATTCTGGATAGGGTGTGGAGAAAAGGGAACATTCTTGCACTGTTGGTGGGAAGGTAAATTGATACAGCCACCATGGAAGATGGTATGGAGATTCCTTTAAAAACTAGGAATAAAACCACCATATGATCCAGCAATCCCACTCCTAGGCATATACCCTGAGGAAACCAAAATTGAAAGAGACACATATATCCCATTGTTCATTGCAGCACTATTTACAGTAGCTAGAACATGGAAGCAACCTAGATGTCCATTGGCAGATGAATGGATAAAGAAGTGTGGTACATATACACAAGGGAATACTACTCATCTGTAAAAAGTAACACCTTTGAGTCAGTTCTAATGAGGTGGATGAACCTAGAACCTATTATACAAAGTGAAGTGAATCAGAAAGATAAATATCATATTCTAACACATATATACAGAATCTAGAAAAATGGTACTGAAGAATCTATTTACAGGGCAGCAATGGAGAAGCAGACATAGAGAATAGGCTTGTTGACATGGGGAGAGGGGAGGAGAGGGTGAGATATATGGAAAGAGCAACATGGAAACTTGCATTACCATATGTAAAATAGATAGCCAACAGGAATTTGCTGTATGGCTCAAGAAACTCAAACAGGGGCTCTGAATCAACCTATAGGGATGGGATGGGGAGGGAGATGGGAGGGAAGTTCAAAAGGGAAGGAATATATGTATACCTATCTCTGACTGATGTTGAGGTTTGACAGAAAACAACAAAAATCTGTAAAGAAATTATCCCTCAATAAAAAAAAAAATTAATGAATTTTTTAAAAAACCAAACTCTTCAACAGTATGAGAAGATATTTATGAATCTCTTATTTTTACTTTAAATATTTATGCATTTGAGTATTATTACATTTATGATGAAGAAAAATATATGGATGATCAGTATATGGGAACTAATATCTAATCTATCTGTCTAAATAATCTGCTTACTTACTTATCTATCTAGTGTTTCCTTATGACAGATACTTCTCTGAACACTTTACATTTGTTCTTTTAATCCTGTACAATCAGAGCAAGCTACTTAATGAATCTGTGAGTAAAGTAAGAGAAATATCAATTGTATCTGTCCCATCCTGTAGTTGGCAGCATTAGGTAAATACATACATTACATTTAGAACAGTGTCTGAAACTCCATAAGTGTTGAATAAGTGTCTGATGTTATTCAGTAGAATGTGAGCTATATGGAAGCAGATATTTTTTAACTTTTTTTTTTCACTTCTCTATCTTCCATACTCAGTATTAACAGCTCATAATAAACATGCACTCAATGAATATTTAGTGAATGAATTTTCTTATGAATTAGAAGTAGTGTTGTCTCCAGTTTGCAGGTAAGACAGTTGAGATACAGAAAAATAAGTAACATGGAAAAGAACACATGGCTATAACATAATAAAGTTAGTTAATTTCCTGTCTTTTATTTTTAAAATTATGAAAGTATGATAACACATTTATAGGAGACCTCAAAAATATAGAAGAAAGTTATGTAAGCTCCACTATATATTACAATTACTTTTCAAGTAGATAAATTAAGATTCTTAGCTGGAGTTTAAATATCAAACACTCAAAAATTAATAGAATGAATATACAGAACAGTAGAAGGACACAGTAGACCTGAAAAACACCATGAACCAATTCAACATAATTAAGATTTATACAATTTCCACACAACAGTAGAATATAAACTCTATTCAAAACAGACTCTGTATGATATAAATACCTTTAGACCATGAAATTTTTGCACCATCATTCATGTCCCTGGATATGTTCCAGTGTACTTAGTTTATAATCTATGGGAACTTGAATAAAGCTAGTTTTTAACACACTCAATTTTACTCTAAGGAATTTCATACTAACCCCCTTTTTCTTTACTATAAATCTTTAGATCTAAAAAGATAAGATATAGAAAAAGAACTAGTCCTTGTTGTGGTTGTTCAGTCTCTCAGTCATGATCAACATTTTGTGACCCCATGAACTGCAGCATATTAGACTTCCCTGTCCTTCACCATCTCCTGGAGCTTGCTCAAACTCATGTCCATTGAGTCAGTGTTGCCATCCAACCATTTCATCCTTTGTTGTCCCCTTCTCCTCCTGCCTTTAATCTTTCCCAGCATCAGCGTCTTTTCTAATGAGTAGGTTCTTTGCATCATATGGCCAAAGTATTGGAGCTTCAGCTTCAGCATCAGTCCTTCCAATGAATACCCAGGATTGATTTCCTTTAGGATTGACTGGCTTGATCTTCTTGCAGGCCAAGGGACTTTCAAGAGTTTTCTCCAACACCACAGTTCAAAAGCATCAATTCTTCGGCGCTCAGCCTTCTTTATGGTTGAATTCTCACATCCATACACAACAACTGGAAAAAACCATAGCTGTGACTATGTGGACCTTCGTCAGAAAAGTAATATGTACTTTTTAAAATACTGTCTAGGTTTGCCATAACTTTTCTTCCAAGGAACAAACATCTTTTAATTTGGTGGCTGTAGTCACCATCTACAGTGATTTTGGAGCCCAAGAAAATAACATCTGACATTTTTTCCATTGTTTCACCATCCATTTGCCATGAACTGATGGGACCAGATGCCATGATCTTCATTTTTTGAATGCTGAGTTTTAAGTCATCTTTTTCACTCTCCTCTTTCACCTTCATCAAGAGGCTCTTTAGTTCCTCTTCCTTTTTGCCATAAGAGTGGAACCATTTGCATATATGAGGTTATTGATATTTCTCCCAGTAATCTTGATTCCAGCTTGTGCTTCACCCAGCCCAGCATTTCACATGATATACTGTGCATATAGGTTAAATAAGTAGGGTGAAAATATACAGCCTTGAAGTTCTCCTTTCCCAATTTGGAACCAGTCTTGTTGTTCCATGATTCTAACTGTTGCTTCTTGATCTGCATACAGGTTTCTCAGGAGACCGTTCAGTGATCTGGTATTCCTTCTTTAAGAATTTTTCACAGCTTGTTGTGATCCACACAATCAAAGCCTTTAGCATAGTCAATGAAGCAGAAGTAGATTTTTTCCTGGATCTCTTGCTTTTTCTATGATCCAACAGATGTTGGCAATTTGGTCTCTGACTCCTATCCTTTTTCTAAATCCAGATTGTACATCTGGAAGTTCTCAGTTCATGTACTGTTGAAGCCTAGCTTGGAGAATTTTGAGCATTACTTCACTAGTGTGTGAAATGAGTGCAACTGTGCAGCAGTTTGAACATTCTTTGTCATTGTCTTTCTTTGGGATTGGAATGAAAACTGACCTTTTCCAGTCCTGTGGCCACTGCTGGGTTTTCCAAATTTGCTGGCATATTGAGTGCAGCACTTTCACAGCATCATCTTTTAGGATTTGAAATGACTCAGCTGGTATTCCATCACCTCCACTAGCTTTGTTTGTAAGGCCCACTTGACTTTGCACTCCAAGATGTCTGGCTCTAGGTGAGTGATCACACCATCACGGTTATCTGAGTTATCAAGAACTTTTTTGTATAGTTACTCCATGTATTCTTGCCACCCCTTCTTAATATCTTCTGCTTCTGTTAGGTCCATACTGTTCTGTCCTTTATTGTGCCCATCTTTGAATGAAATGTTCCCTTGGCATCTCCAATTTTCTTAAAGAGACTTGTAGTCTTTCCCATTCTATTTCTTTCCATTGATCACTGAGGAAGACTTTCTTATCTCTCCTTGCTATTCTTTGGAACTCCACATTCAGATGGGTATATCTTTCCTTTTCTCCCTTTTTCGCTTCTCTTCTTTTCTCAGCTTTTTGTAAGGCCTCTTCAGACAACCATTTTACCTTTTTGCATTTCTTTTTGTTGGGAATAGTGTTGATCATTGCCTCCTGTACAATGTCACGAACCTCTGTCCATAGTTCTTCAGGCACTCTATCAGATCTAATCCCTTGAATCTCTTTGTCACTTCCACTGTATAATCGTAGTGGATTTGATTTAGGTCATCCCTGAAATTCCCTTGGACTGCAAGGATATCCACCCAGTCCATTCTAAAGGAGATCAGCCCTGGGTGTTCTTTGGAAGGAATGATGCTAAAGCTGAAACTCCAGTACTGTGGCCACTTCACACGAAGAGTTGACTCATTGGAAAAGACTCTGATGCTGGGAGAGATTGGGGGCAGGAGGAAAAGGGGATGACAGAGGATGAGATGGCTGATGGCATCACCAACTCGATGAACGTGAATTTGAGTGAACTCCGGGAGTTGGTGATGGACAGGGAGGCCTAAGCCTGCTGCAGTTCATGGGGTCGCAAAGAGTTGGACATGACTGAGCAACTGAATTGACTGACTGACTGAATTTCCCAGTGGCTTTCCCTACTTTCTTCAATTTAATTGTGATTTTGGCAATAAGGAATTCATGATCTGAGCCAGAGTCGTCTCCTCATCTTGTTTTTGCTGACTGTATAGAGCTTCTCCATCTTCGGCTGCAAAGAATATAGTCAATCAGACTTTGGTATTGGCTGACAGGTTATTTCCATGTGTAGAGTTGTCCTTGAAGACTATGGGAGCTATCATAAACTTACAGCTTCCAGATACAGCTTTCTGGAGTTAAGTATAGAAAAATAAATAAATAAATAGAATATTAAATGATTTAATTCCAGACATCCACTTATACCCAAAAGGATTTATTCTGAGAGAAATCATTTAAATCTTTTTCCTCAGAGATAAGATTTTCAATAACTCTTTCCTTTGCAAGTTGTGAAGCTGTTATCAAATGAAGTCATGTTGAAATCTCTTTGTACATAAAAATCAGACATCAAAGTAATATGATGTTCATTACTTCTTCATGAAAGAAGCTGTTTCTCCAAGTTTTTCTTGGTCAGCACCCTGCAACCCACATTGAAATTCATTCATTCAAACCAAAATCATCACCTTGACTCCACTGTTTGGAGTATTACATGTATACTGGAAATACAGCCAATAATATAAAAAGGTCTAGATTTTTATTTACTGAAAATAACTTATTTGTGAAAAAATGCATTACCAAAGGAGTAATAATACTATTTAAATGGATGGTAAAGAGCCTAACAGAAAGACAGGAAGCAGGAAGATAAGATATCAAATTGAGTTTTAGAAAAATAGCCTGAATTATTTTAAAAAATTATATTGATGCATTTATTCTGTTCATTCAGAAAGTTCCCTTTGCATTGCTTTTAGCTATGACTCTTAGAAATGGAATTAGTCAACCTAATACTGAACAGTCTCTGAATTCAGTTGTTTTCTTGCTGCCATTTACAATGTACTAAGGAATTTTAGATGAATTTCAATGTGACTTTTGCTTAAAGAAATTGTCCGCTAATTTTTAAGATTTAGTCTTTTTAAATTAATTTTTCCCCATTTTGCTGTTGTCTCCCACTTTGGACAGAGAGACTAGGAAGTTCCTATGTCACGTATGACTTCTTTATTCATCCCTGCAAGGACAAGGAATGGAAGGAAGTGAGCTTCCCTCTAAGATTATAAACAAAAGTGTACCACAAGAGGAGATCAGGATATTAGGTGTATGGGATTGAATATTTACTCTTCAGTCAAAAAAATTACAAATGCCCAGTACATACGCATAAGAAATGACAGAAGTTGGTTGAACAGATCAAAACATACTACATATTATGGTAAAAGGAACGCTCGGATTTTGAGAAAATTCAGTTCAGCTCAGTTTAGTCGCTCAGTCGAGTTTGACTCTTTGCGACCCCATGGACTGCAGTACGCCAGGCTTCCCTGTTCATCACCAACTCCTGAAGCTTGCTAAAACTCATGTCCATCAATTCAGTGATGCCATCCAACCATCTCATCCTCTGTCATCTCCTTCACCTCCCGCCTTCAATCTTTCCCAGTATCAGGATCTTTTCCAATGAGTTAGTTCTTTGCATTGAGAAAACTGGTTGGAGTCCAAATCTTAGGTTCCCCATATCCTATATATGAGAATTTACATGAGCAACTTAATCTCCTGGAGCCTCTCAACATAAAGATTGTTCTGAGGATTAACAATAACCCACCTAGCAAACAACAGAAACTAAAAAAGTGACAGCAATCTGTAGAGATGTCAGGAGACTTTCTGCCATCATCTGTCATCAGGGCCGTATCTACATGCCCTGACTTAGTCCCTCTAGATTAATACCCTAAGGACATTCTGTATTTTCTAGTCACAAAACCTGGCATGCTTTCCAAAATTATCTGAAAATATCATAACTGGCCTTTATTTAGCCAATTTTCTTCTCTCAATCAATTCTAAGAAATCCATGATTATATTTATCTCTTTAATGTTTAGTATAATCTCTTATGATCATTCCAATATTCCCTTTGCTATTGAAAATCTATATGAGTCACCAGCTGAGGTAAGGGAAAATTGGTTACATTATTAATTCTTATCACCTTCACATTGTAAACCTTTATTTGTTTATTTTTATCTTGGCTAGTACATGGTTAGATTATTATGAGGAAGAATGTTTTTATTTAAAAAATAAATAAATAACACTGGAGAAATTGCTGGAGAAATATTTTAAAAACTGATTTCTTTAGATGGACAACATTGCAGTTATAGGTGACTTACATATCAAATGAAAAGGAAGTGCTTATAATACAACTGTGGGTTTCAAAGAAAAGTTAATTCTAATGAGCTTGCCCACCCTTAGATTAGCTAGTTCTCTAGCTTATGAATGTATCCACATGCCTTTTCCATAATAGTTACTGGCCATCTCACCCTTTTAGCTGAACAGATGGTCTTCCCCAAGAACTGGGACCCCAGCTCTGCTTCCTATTTGCCTCACTCCAGAAAGCAGTGACTAGTGCTTAATGAAAAATCAGTTCTTACTGTAGTTAGTACCTAAATCAGCCAATGAGCTAATACTATAAAATTTAAAAGTATGTATTGAGGGGCTGTATGGGATTTAACAACAAGAACAAAAAAATCCATTTATCCAATGGATTATTATCTCAATTATGGGTAATTAGCAAAGAAATATACTTACATAAATTCATGTTATCATTAATGAAAGGTGATAATTACAGTTTACACGAGTGTCAGCATAATCTTTATAATCCTTATGATCTCTTAAATAGAAGTCAATTATCTCTAGTTTGTATAAACATAAGGTAGGTTAATAAAAGCAATTTTTTAAAATTTATAACATTAAAGGTAACATTTGTTTTACAACCACTTAGCAGATTAAACCAGGCAGCAATCTTTCATTTGGAGAACTGTTTTGTGTGCTAATATGCTAATTTGTGCTACATGTAAATAT